>NC_136058.1:179528608-180128608 GCF_964261635.1 Lissotriton helveticus | reverse complement strand
CATATGAATGTATTTTGGGGTGGTACGATTATACACAAACGCCACTGGTTTCACTATGCCTAGATTTGTAAATATGGACATAGTCTACGTGGAGTGGGTGTGATGTATTCCTATAGGTACTGTATCGATTCCCCTATTCCTGACCCTGGTCTGGTTAATAATTAACTAGCAGCCATCTAACGGTGCAAAAACCGTTATCTGATTAAGCCACACCACGGCACAGAAGCGCGTTATCTGATTAGGTCATAACGCATGCCATCTAATTAGACAAGCGATATTCCTCCAGCCCCTGATAAGGCATACGGAGTTCTCAAAACAAATCAAACCTACAGAGACCTGGGAAATTCCCATAACCATTGTTTTGATTTCACCGAGAACTTCAGCAAAAGAATGTGCGAATGAGCCCGTTCATATGACATCCTTATTGACGTATATATGTCCATCCTTACGTCAATCTCGGCACCTTTCAGGTATAAATATTACCGACATTGCCTTAAGCAAACACATGCGGTGGTGACGAGATCGGAGCAGCGAGACGTGCCGAGGAGCCCAGCAGAGAGCGAAGCCCACAGGCGCTGCCCCGCCTTCCTGACGCGCTGAGAACGAGACGCTGCCTTTCTCCTGCTGAGAAATCCAGCTCCGGCGCTTCCAAGCAGCCCTCGCAGGCAGCTGGAATATCAAGACCTGGGATAAGAGATACCAGCCCTCCATCATTCTAGATCTAAGGTACAGAACTGAATAACCCCTTGCAGAGAATTCTCGAGTCAGTCCCTTGGCAAAACAAACTTAACTTAAACTGCTACTTATCTACTCCCGCCCACGTATTAGGCTTAGGTCAGGTACACTGGGGTAGGCGTGGTTAGCAGCACCAGCAGGAGTGCAAAAAAACGATGGATTTGGGCCCAGATCTTTTGACTGGGGGAGTGTGTGACATTGATCCACATTCAGTCCATCACTTGTTGTTTTTGCAATTGCCGCCCTAAATGCGCTGGGGATGCCCAGACGTGGGTCCCAGGCACTCCACACCACTTGGAGTCAAGCTAGCCGGGCTGAAGAGAGGTGTTACCTCGAAACCGGTCCGGTCCTCGGATGCTTGATTCCGTTCTGGGAAGGACATGGCTTTTGTAGTTCGGACTGGACTGTTCCCATGGGGCAACAGGGTCAGAGCTGATTTGCATATCGCCATTGTCTAACCCAGGGTGGTGTGGAGTGCAAAAAAACGATGGATTTGGGCCCAGATCTTTTGACTGGGGGAGTGTGTGACATTGATCCACATTCAGTCCATCACTTGTTGTTTTTGCACGTATTAGGCTTAGGTCAGGTACACTGGGGTAGGCGTGGTTAGAAGCACCAGTTGAGTATGATTAGTCAAATGTATATATGTATGTATCTATTTTATCCATTTAAAGTATCATATGGCTCAGAAACCATATCAATGCTTTTACAGTATTATTTTATAATTCTGTCTTTACTGTATGCACTTTACTTAACTACAAGTATTGCAATAATAGCGATTCATTTCTCTTGTATGAGAAAGGAGACTGATCAATAAATAACATCTTTTATTGAACACGCCCGTCTCTTCCTTTTCTCTACAATCTGGTGAAACTAAGAATGCACTGAACTGACTGAGTAAAATAAGTCGTCTTTTGTTTTCACACGACTCTAGAGATACACTCTTGATTAGGGGAGAGCAAAGTTGTCATGTTCTATGGTTGTCAGAAACTAAATCCCTTCTTGTCTATCCAGGGAGGTTAAAATCCTCCTTGCCTATTCGAGAAAGTTTCTAGTGAACTCTGAGCTAGCTGGCAAACACAAAACTTTAAGTCTAATATCGTCGGTAGAAGACCTAGTTAACCTCTGCCCTAGGTCTATACTATTGAAGATATTATTCCAATGCGCAGAGCCTATTGGGATGATAGGAACTACACTACAGTGTTAAGAACCAGAATCACTAAAATGGTATTTTTTGTATTACTAACTCTTGCCAGGCTCTCTCTCTTTCCAAACAGGTAAGAAATGTGATATCACATCCAACAATTACAAATAAGAGTCTAGATCAGATTAAAAGAATGTGAGATGCTGGCTCACTCTATTGCAGAAAGTGCCCAAATGTGTACAAAAAGGATTAGTTACTTACCTGTAATCCAAGTTCTCTTCCAGGGGTATACTCATCAAAGTCATAAGCACTGAATAGTCCCGCCCATGTGCGGGACCCCGGAGCAATAGCCAATAATATGCATATATCTACATATATATATATATATATACACACATATAAATACGCATAAAATAACCATATATATATAGATAATATGCATATACATATGCAGCCCAATATAACCATACTAGGCTCAAAGAACTGCCACAATAGCCTGTAAAATCTTTACATTTGCTAAATAAAGACATATAAAACACATTATATGATAATGTAAAGAAGAAAACACTGCCTAGGTTTTCTTTGAAACACACAACCTTTATTTTCAAAGGTAAAAACAGGCAGGATCATAGAGGCAGCTTTAGCCTAGATAGGCTGCATAGTAACAACAGAAAAATCTGGCGCCGTGCCTTTAAGACCTCTGTGAGCCTCCAGGCTCCCATCATGCACCACAGGTGACAGTTAGGTCAGTTCTTTTGGACGGCGTATAACAGTGTGAAAACTGCATGGGTAACATGTAAAAGAGATCGTTCTGATATTAGTCCGGGGAGGCGGGTGGGTGTGCTTATGACTTTGATGAGTATACCCCTGGAAGAGAACTAGGATTACAGGTAAGTAACTAATCCTTCTCTTCCAGGGGATACTCATCAATAGTCATAAGCACTGAATAGAGTAGCAAGCCCATCCTATACCCTGCGGACAAATATCAAGCTCTATAAACGGTACACTCATAAAAATATTACCCAAACAAATTCCTCAGGGATGCTTGACCAACCTGAGCATCCGCCTGAGTATCAGAATCAAGGCAGTAATGGCGAGAAAAGGTGTGAACCGAACGCCATGTAGCTGCCTTACAAATTTAATGAACAGGAAAAATTTTAAGCATTGCTATAGTAGCAGCCTTTCCTCTAGTGGAATGAGCTCTCGGTCTACCCGGGAGTTGTTTACGTGCCAATTGATAACATAACAAAATGCATGACACAATCCATCTAGAAATGGACCTCTTGGATGCAGGCAAGCCCGTATTCAGAGGACCGTAGTTTACAAACAAATGATCAGTCTTTCTAACACTTTTAGTTTTATCCAGGTAAAACTTTAAAACTCTTTTCAAATCCAAAGAATGTAGAGCTTTTTCAGCTGAAGAGCTCGGATTAGCAAAAAACGTAGGTAGTGTCACTGATTGGTTAATGTGAAAATCCGAGACTACCTTAGGAAGGAATCTGGGATGCGTCCGAAGCACCACTCTATTCGCATGGAAAACGAGATAGGGTTCTGAAGCACAAAAGGCCTGAATCTCGCTCACCCTGCGCGCAGAAGTGATCGCCACAAGGAAGGACACCTTCTACGACAGATGTTGAAGGGAAGCCTTGTGTATAGGTTCAAATGGAGGACCCATCAATTTAGACAAGACCACATTAAGCTCCCAAGGAGGTGAAGGAGCCCTCACGGGAGGATACACTTTCCTGAGACCCTCCAGAAAATCCTTCACAACTGGCATTTGAAAGAAAGAAACCTGAGTAGGGGACTTTCGATATGCAGTAATCACTGCCAAATGGACCTTAATAGAGGAATACTGCAAACCTGCTTTGGCCAAAGAAAGTAAGTATGGTAACAGTACCTGTTCCTGACCACGAATCGGGTCATGTCCTTCAGCAGCACACCACATGAAAAACCGCTTCCACTTGAAAGCATACGTCTTTCTTGTAGAAGCTCTCCGTGCCTCTCTTAAAATGTGCATACAGTCCTGGGAAAGGCCTAGATGTCCGTACTGGACGAACTCAGGAACCATACTGCTAGCTTCAGGGACGGCAGGTTGGGATGGAACACTCTGCCGTTCTCCCTCGTCAGCTGATCCGGACAGCAGGGAAGCCTCCTGTGCGGCACTTTGGATAGATGAAGGAGATCCGGGCACCACCATTGGCGAGGCCAATCCGGAGCTACAAGAATCATGTCTGTCTGCGACTTGTACAGTTTCTTGATCACCAAGGGAATGAGTGGAATCTGTGGAAAGGCGTAAAGTAATGTCTCTGACCAGTCCATCCATAGAGCATTCCCCTTGGACCCTCGTTGTGGGTACCTGGACGCGAAGACGCGGCATTTTGCGTTGTCGGCGTCCGCGAAGAGATCGATTTCTGGTGATCCCCAGGCCTGGAAGACATCTCTTATCACTTCGTCTTTTAAGACCCAGTCGTGTGCTTCTGCGAAGTGCCTGCTGAGGTCGTCTGCTTGGACGTTGAGAACGCCGGGTAGATGGACAGCTGAAATTGTCATACCCCGAGCCAGAAGCCACTTCCAGATTGCTTGCGCTTCCAGTGACAGAGGTCTGGATCTCGTTCCGCCCTGCTTGTTCAGATAGTACATTGTTGTTGTATTGTCCGTCTGAACAAGCAGAGAGGATGACTTGAGAGCTGGAAATAAAGCTTTGAGAGCCAGATGTACCGCTCTGAGTTCCAACATGTTTATGTGATACAGTCTTTCTTTCTCTGACCACACTCCTTGAACTTGAAGGGACCCCAGATGGGCTCCCCATCCTTGCAGGGACGCATCTGTCACCAGCGATCGTCTGGGCATGTCCTCTTGAAAAGGCACTCCCACTATCAGATGACTCCGCTGCATCCACCATCGGATGGAGATCCGCACTGACAGAGGTAGTGACAGTTTGTCTTCCCAACGGTCTGAAAACTGGGACCACTGATCCTCCAGTGACTGCTGTAGAGGTCTCATGTGCAGCCTGGCGTTCGGAACAAGGAAAATGCAAGACGCCATGGATCCTAGCAGAGACGAGATCTGTCTGGCCGTTGGTCGAGGATTCTTTAGTAAAGTTTGACACTTGAGGAGAATAGAGGACAGTCTCTCCTCCGAAGGATACGCTTTTGCGTCCTTTGAATCTAGAAGTGCGCCCAGATAATGTATCCTCTGTGTGGGGTTGAGGATAGACTTTTTGAAGTTCACGTGAAGGCCTAGCCTCCGCAGTTGATGTATGCAAAACGTGAGATGTTGTTGCTGCAGACTCGGAGACGCACTCTTTAGCAGCCAATCGTCTAGATAGGGATAGACGAAAATATGTCTCTTCCTTAGGAAAGCCGCTACGACTGCCATGCACTTTGAGAAGGTGCGAGGAGCTGACTTTAGCCCGAAGGGCAAGACTGTGTACTGGTAATGACTGGTTTGTATGCAAAACCTTAGAAATTTCCGATGCTTTGGAGCGATGGAGATGTGGAAATAAGCATCTTGAAGGTCTATGGAGCACATCCAGTCCTTTTGATGCAGAAGTGGAACTATTTGATGTAACGCCAGCATTCTGAACTTTTCTCGCCGAATGAACTGATTGAGGCGCCTGAGATCTAGTATGGGCCTGAACTCCTTGTTTGGACCTTTCTTTGGAACTAGAAAGTATCGGGAGTAGACGCCTTGACGACGCTGTGCCTTCGGGACCTCCTCGATAGCTTTCTTCAAGACTAACGTAGACACCTCCTGTTTTAAAAGATGAAGGTGATGGAACACCGACTTTTGAGGAGGAATGGAGGGTGGAGGAGCTTTGAATCTGATTGCATATCCATTTTGCACAATATTCAGCACCCATTTGTCGTTTGTGATGTTTTTCCACTCGTCCAGGTAAAAACGAACACTTCCCCCCACCGGAGTGGGTAACGGGATCAGGGGAAGCAAGCACTCACTGTTTTTGTTGTTGCTGCTTGTTTCCAGGTGCAGACTGTCTGGAAATACCACCTCTTCCTCTACCAGGACGACGCTGGGAGAATTGGGATCTTCCCTGATTCTGCTGTGACGACCATTGAGGGGTTTGAACCCTCAGCTGGTTCGGTCTGCGATCATAAGGGCGGTATTTCTTCTTAAAGTTGTCCTTTCTCTTTTCGAGACCAACAGCTCTTACAGTGTCGAGCTCTGTCTTCATCCTTGACATCTCATCGTCAGCATGAGACCCAAAGAGCGATTTTCCATTAAAGGGTAAATTCAGAATCCGGTGTTGCGCTTCAGGCTTAAGACCCGTAAGCCTCAGCCAAGCTGTTCTTCTTGCACAGATTCCATGGGCATAGCCATGCGTCGACAAATCGGAAGCATCTGCAGCTGCGCTAATCACCTGGTTAGCCACTAGCCCACCTTCATGAAGGATTTCCAGAAAATCCTGCTTGTCTTCTTTCGGAAGTTTTTCTGTAAAGCGAGACAAGGAATCCCATAAAGAACGGTCATAGCGGCCCAGTAAAGCAGAGGCGCTGGCAACCTTCATATAGGAAGCAGAAGTGGCACACATCTTCTTTCCTAATGAGTCCATACCTTTGCTGTCCTTATCAGGGGGTACAGATGATGAAGCCGCTCCTGTTTGATTCTTACGAGCTGCTGAAACGATGACTGAATCAGGCAGTGGCTCAGACCTCAGAAATAAAGGGTCATTGTCCGGAGCTTTATATTTCTTTGCGATCCGCGAAGGAACCGCACCTAAGGATGCCGGTGTTAAGAATTTATGCTCCGCAGGTTCCAATAGGCCTGGAACCAGAGGGAGTAAAGGTCTCGATGATAATTTTTGATGTAAAGTCTCGAAAATGACCGTTGTCTTGGCAGTAGAGACAGGCATCTCAATATGAAGTTTCGCTGCACCCCGACAGAGAACCTCATTAAACGTAATCACGTCATCAATTGGTGAAATCCTACTCGGAGGAGTTGATGACAGTGTTGGAGAATAGTTCCTTTTTGAATCGGTAGACCTTGTGGACGAACTAGTATCACGTCTTCTAGACGATCGATGATAAGACTTAGGAGATGGTGAAGCTCGCCTCCTCTCAGATGGAGACTTTCTCGGAGGAGTACGCTCACGTCGTATTGCAGAGTGCACCACCCGTATCAAAGGTGACCTTAATCTAGCCGACACCGGAGACCTGGATCGAGATTTTGGAAGGTTAACTTTCCTTATCTTCCAGTCTCTGAGCTCCCCCAGCCATCGTGGCGAGATATTAGCTGCTGTAGGTGAAGGGGCTCTTGAAGGCTCTGGAGAGATTTGCACAATCCGCAACTCAGGTGAGGAAGAGGACCTCCCAGATGACCCAGATCTCTTAGAGCGGTCTTTGGACACCGTTCTAGGTCTTTTTGCAGCAGGAGACGTCGACGACATTCTCTTCGACGTCGATTTTCTCGGCGGCGATCTCCTCGGCGTCGATTTCTCCCTCGGTGTCTATTTTCCCCTCGACGGCGATCCCCTCGACGGCGATCTCCTCGACGGCGATCTCCTCGGCGGCGATCTCCTCGACGGCGATCTCCTCGGCGGCGATCTCCTCGGAGGTGATCTTGTCGACGACGAGTGCCTCTTCGGCGTCGACGTCAGGCGTTTCGACGGCGATGCTTTTCTCGGCGTCGTGTGCCTCGACGTTGCATGACTGGGGCTCTTCGACGTCGAAACCTCTACTGCCCGGTTTGACGTCGGCGTCATGGCACCTCTCGACGGCGACCTCGAATGATGCTTCGAGCCTCTTGGCGGCGAGCGTCGACGTCGATGAGACGACGTCGAGTCCCGCTCTCTTGCAGTCATAGGCGAGCCAGACCGGGACCGCCTATGCTCATGTCGTTTCTTACCTTGCTTCGACGACGGCGAGGGATGCTTCGACGTCGACGTATGCCGCGACGGTGATTTCGATGATTTTGAGCACACAGGTACCTTGGAAGAAGATCTGTCCCTCGAAGTGGAAGGGGACCGATGTTTTCTCTTCTCCCCTTTGTCCTTGCGCTGAGAAGAAGGCTTCCTAGAGTGAACATCTTCTTTTCCACTCACGGTTTCTCCTCTGTCATGCAGGGACTGAAGCCTGCTCTTCTCTCTCTCTCTCTCTCAAAGTCCTACTTGAAAGTTTGCTGCAGTGGTAGCAAAGTTCTGGCTTATGAGAAGAAGGTAGACAAGCTACACAGACCGAATGAGGGTCTGTCTTGGCCATTTTTTTACCACAGGCCGGACACTTAGCAAATAAGGCCGGCATTGTGACTGAAAAAATAGCCCAAAAACAGTAAAAAATTATTGGATTAGTCAGATAATGACTAAAGACGTCGTGTAAAGACGAAAAAATTAGAGAAAAACCAGAAGAAAGTGAAAAAATATCACCAACTGGCGAGCTCAATGCTCCAGGATCCTCACAGAAGGAGCCGGAAAAAAGAACTGACCTAACTGTCACCTGTGGTGCATGATGGGAGCCTGGAGGCTCACAGAGGTCTTAAAGGCACGGCGCCAGATTTTTCTGTTGTTACTATGCAGCCTATCTAGGCTAAAGCTGCCTCTATGATCCTGCCTGTTTTTACCTTTGAAAATAAAGGTTGTGTGTTTCAAAGAAAACCTAGGCAGTGTTTTCTTCTTTACATTATCATATAATGTGTTTTATATGTCTTTATTTAGCAAATGGAAAGATTTTACAGGCTATTGTGGCAGTTCTTTGAGCCTAGTATGGTTATATTGGGCTGCATATGTATATGTATATGCATATTATCTATATATATATGGTTTTTTTATGCGTATTTATATGTGTGTATATATATATATATATATATATATATATATATATATATATATATATAGATATAGATATATAGATATATAGATATATGCATATTATTGGCTATTGTTTGGGGGAACATTTTGACACCAGACAAACAAAGGAGAGGACTGAGGCACAAGAGGAGTCCCGGAGACCCACGCCACGCAGCAAAACCTTACCCGCAGTGACCGCTACCACCAGGCTCGCCGCCGCCGCTCCGGGACCACAAATCCCGGCAGCCCTTGCGGCGGCGCATTCCCTGACGCGCTAGACGCGCCAGGAGGGGCAATATATTCAGCAAGCCCTCGGAGGAGCGGGGGGAACATTTTGACACCAGACAAACAAAGGAGAGGACCGAGGCACAAGAGGAGTCCCGGAGACCCACGCCACTCAGCAAAACCTTACCCGCAGTGACCGCTACCACCAGGCTCGCCGCCGCCGCTCTGGGACCACAAATCCCGGCAGCCCTTGCGGCGGCGCGTTCCCTGACGCGCTAGACGCGCCAGGAGGGGCAATATATTCAGCAAGCCCTCGGAGGAGCGGGGGGAACATTTTGACACCAGACAAACAAAGGAGAGGACCGAGGCACAAGAGGAGTCCCGGAGACCCACGCCACGCAGCAAAACCTTACCCGCTGTGACCGCTACCACCAGGCTCGCCGCCGCCGCTCCGGGACCACAAATCCCGGCAGCCCTTGCGGCGGCGCGTTCCCTGACGCGCTAGACGCGCCAGGCGGGGCAATATATTCAGCAAGCCCCCAGCGTCGCGGGACGCGAGCGGGACGCCCGGGGCTAAGCCCGGGCACAGGGCGGGCCCTCTGTGGCCCTCTGAGGCACGAAAAGGCCAGGCAAGGCCACCCCCCTGACATTTCCTGCATTGAGCTGCAAAGGTACTGTACCCATTGATCCTTAGTTAAGTACGTGTCTGGTTTATGACTTGAGTTGATTAAGAAAGTGTTTACTGTTGCATGATAGCCACATCCCGTCGTCTTGCTAATATTGTACAAATTCATCGGAGCTAACTCCTTGAGCACCGTTTAGTCCCCTGATAGCTTTCAACATGGTTAAAAAACTGGTACCTGCAGCCACTGAGCCACTCAATACTTTAGACTCTTATTTAGTACAAGTGGTCAGCAAAATCAACAATGAAAGAAGGCAATCCCTAGGTTTGAGCCAATCGCCAACTTTGCTCCCAGAAAGCCCTTCCTCAAGTGCATTAATGCCCGACTTACCGTTAGAAAACCCTCCCATATACATACCAGATTCTAATCCTCTAGACATTGGCAATGAGGACGAAGACTCAGACCCACCAGCAGATTTGTCAGCACACGCAGTCTCCGAATCCAACCATCAGATAGATACGGTGGACGAAGTTCTTTCACCCCAGCTGCCTGTATCACGGGCTGTGAGAACCTGTAGAAAATTTCAGGCAAAGCGTGGGGGGAGACAGCAAGGCAGGAAAAAGCTGGCCACACCACCAAGACGTGAAGGGAAAAATGTGGAGCTTGATGTCAACGCGGAGTCAAGACGCATCATTGATGATGATCTATTTAATAGGATTCAAGATATGATAGACATGAAAATCAGGACAATTATTAAGCCTTTGATCGGGAAATTGGACAAATTAACTTTGGAGGTTAAAAAGTTGGGCGGGTCACAAAGTAAGCTGATTGAAGAGGTGGAGAATCTATCTCGTTACAAAACCGGTGGCCACGGACGCGGAGGACATTCCAATGGAAAGCCAAATACAGACTATCCCGCAAGGGCAGCCTCCACTATCTCCATCATTACCTGCGCCTAGCCAGGAAATAGTAGGAGATCCTCCATAGTACCATCTGCCCTATCAGCACGATTGCAACAAGAGGATGACTCAGCTCAATTCATCATGGAAGCCTCACCAGTAGTACTCGTATTGGCAAACGTCCCTGCTCTTTCACAAGATAAAACAGAATCTAACCAGGGTCTAAAGGATAAAGCGTTACACTGGCACACTAACAATATGCATATGGCACATCAAGGGTCTGATCAACTAGCAGGGGATATTGTTATGACAAGGAGGGTATCATGGATTGGGAACAAGCCAAAAAAGTTTAAGGGGGTCTGCGTAATATTAAATTTTGCTAACGCAGAGGTACTCCCAAATATCCTGTCCAACATCTTTCCACCCCAACGTCGAAGTGGCTCTATAATCCCCCTCACCCTAAAATTCTTTTACAGTGAAATCCAGTTTGCTACCTTCCCCAATATCCCTAGACCTAGGAGATACATAAATACCACTAGCTGGGGAGGGGACACTAGACCCCGATATAACAATGACCGTTTTCAGCCTACGATTAATCATGAGATAGGAAAATATAACTATCCGATTGAGCCAATTGCCAGATCAGTAATGTCACATGGGCCCACTACAAATGGCTGGGGTCCTGGCTGTCCGGGATATGACCATAGAGGTCAGGGTAATGGGTTTATATCCCGGATGGGAAACGATCAGTCTTTGATGCGCCTAAACACCCCACGTCCCATGTGGAACACAACAGCCAGTGGATGGGGCCAGGTAGCTACCCCTTTTGATTGGGGATTTGGAATGGGGAACAGGTATGGACCTTTATCGAACTTAAATGATTGTGACTGACTCACGGATGGAATTGATTTGGCTACTGATGCTCTGAATATGCCACCACCCAAGAGAGGTCACTACATCAATGGTCTAGACTCCAGCGAGCCCACCCATCAGTCAGTGATAGAGGGCCAAGTTACATTAGATTGTGATCATCTTTCTACACCAAACCGGCCGGAGCACTGTGCAAACCAGAGCCTTGTCAGCGATAACTCACAGAGCCTTTTGGAAGTGGGAATTAATGAGGGGACACAACCGCTACAAACAGCTGTAGGGGCCCCGGCGGGGTATCAAGAATCTAAGAAACCTACAGATTCCTGCAAGATTATAAGCTGGAACATAGCAGGCCTAAATGCCAAACGACAGGATAAGGCATGGTCAAGTTTCATCTTAAGCCACCATATCATTGCTCTCCAGGAAACCTGGGATACATCCGCCAATCTCTGGTGGGATGGGTTCACTAGTTTTACTAAACCAGCTGTCCCCAGCCGTATGGGGAGAGCTAAGGGAGGCCTTGTAATCTTGTTCTCTTTAGACTTGAAGGGAAGTTATAGGCAGATTAGTACCGATTCCCACAATATCTTAATGGTTGAAAGGGTGATTAACAACACTAGCAGGACCATATACATAAACTTTTATAACTCAGGGAACAGTGACTATAGAGGTTGCAACGTTCCTAACTTAGAAAGCATTTTAAAAACAGTAAGCCAGAATATCAAGTACGTTTCAGAGTTCATTTTATTAGGCGATTTTAATATCCATTTGTGTAACTTAGCCTGTAGGGGAAGCAGTGATGATGGGGACGAGGGACCACAGGGACCCCACTTTGAACATTCTACAGAGGGGGAGGAGCTAGAAGAACTACTCGCTAACTTTGACTTGCATGAACCTGACGGCGGTCCGAGACTGCCAACTTTTATTGGCGCCCAGCAAGGCACAATAATAGATTACATCTTTGTTTCACAAGGTATTCTAAACCGGACTATGGATTACGTACTGTACAAATACACTTTAGCGACCATAACCCGGTAGTACTCGAAGTGGCCTGGGGAGCCCAGATGGGAGTATCCCCAATAACAGTAAAACTCGCCCACCCCTTGAGGACTACTGATCAAGATAGGCGAGTGAAATGGGCTAAAGTGATCCCGGAAAAATTTTATGCAAAAATTTTTCCTAAAATCAAGGACAAGGTCGAGATCTGTAAAAAACATTGTGCGCAGGGCAAAGAAATAGTAGAGGCATTTGAGGTAATTTGTGGCCAGGTGTCACAGGATCTTTTAGCCAAGCCAAAAAAAGGAACCCCAGGAACTATGCGCTGGTTTGACTCAGCATGCTCAAATGCCCACAGATCACTGCTGGTAGCCCTAAAAAATACTCCTAGGGTAAAAGATGATATTACCAGATTAAGGAAAATTTACAAGTTAGCCATACAGAAACGAAAGGACACCATCAAACGCGAAGCATGGGAAAATCTCCTCTCAGCGGCAGTGCTGAAGGACAGCAGGAAATTTTGGGAGATTATTAAACAGCCTTTATTTTCAGACGATAATAATGAACCCATGGACTGCGTTATCCCCGATGAAAAATGGCTGTCTCATTTTAAAAATGTTTACGAGGATGAAGAAATTAAATATGTCCCGTTGGTCACTGTAGTTGCCCGCCCCATCCTCTTTAACCCCCAAGAAGTGGAAAAAGCTATCTTGGCAACTACAAAGCACAAGGCACCCGGCCCTGATGGCGTCCCTGCCGACTTTTTTATGTATTCACCAAAATTGTGGGCAGAGGTTTTGACAAATGTGTTTAACGCAGCTAATGGTAACCCAGTTCCCGCCTCATGGGCTACATCTACCATCGTTCCAATTTTTTAAAATAAAGGTCAGCGGGATGATCCCGCCTGTTATAGGCCTATATCCCTCTTGGACTCAACTGTAAAAATCTTAGGCCGAGTCCTTCTATCTAGATTGAGGGAGAATGTCGAGAGCTGCGGCGGGCTGTCCGAGATACAATATGGTTTTAGAGAAAGAAAAGGGACCATTGAACAGTGCGTTAATTTGTATTTGCTTATCTCCAAATATACCGTGGCCAAGGAGGGGTCCGTGTTTCTTGCATTCATGGATCTCTCCTCGGCTTTCGACTTGGTCAGTAGGTCAAAGTTGTGGTTGATCCTGTTGGGGATGGGCATTCATGAAGCCTTGGTCGCGTTCATGGCCACTCTGCACCAGGAGCTCTCTGCAGCTGTACGGGTAACAAATGATGGTAGACGTACCCCCCTTTTTAAATCTCTAAAGGGGGTACGGCAAGGTTGTATACTAGCCCCCTTGCTCTTCACCATCTACATCAATGGCCTGGGCGCACACCTGCGGGGGCAGGAAGCAGACGTCCCGCATGCAGGAGGTGCCCAAATTCCGGCACTTCTGTATGCGGATGACGCTGTGCTAATCGCCCGCACGGGTGTTGGCCTTCAGCACCTTTTGGATGCTTTCGGTTCATTTATGGAGCGTCTGGACCTTAAGGTAAATGTAACTAAATCACATACCATGGTAATGGGGCGTGAGTGCAACAAAAAAAAGACATAAAACATTTTCTTGCAGGGGGGACATTGTCTCTAAGGTATCTACATTCCCCTACTTAGGAGTACTGTTTGACCAGAAAGGGTCCTGGGGGCCACAGACAAGAGCAAAGAGGCTAGCTGTAATTAGATCGTCATCAGCTCTCTTGGGCTTTGCTGGCAAGTTAGGGGCCAGGCCCATGGAAGCCCTCTTAAAAATCTACAAGTGTAAATCTGTGGCCATTGCGCTATATGGTTCCGCTTTGTGGGGGTATGTCAATTTAGATCTAATACAGAGAGCAGAGAATAGATTCATCAGAACCCTGCTTTCTGTACCACAGTCAACCCCAACTTACTCAATCCACAAAGAAGTGGGCCTACCTTATTTGTCAGACACATTGAGCATGTCCCCTCTGATTTTTTGGCTGAAAATGTGGATGAACGAAGAACTTCCCCTGAACCATAAAATTATGCACGATGTTCTGTCTCTGGACAAATTAAAAAAGATCCCATGGCTGGCCTATTTAGCTAAAACATTTACAGACCTGGGACGTCCGGAGCTTTTTTCCTCCCCAGAGAAAATTAAGGTACAAGACATTGACTTTATAAAAAAGTCATTTAGGGAAAGGAAGGAAGCATGCCATGAGGAACGTGAATTGGTGAAACCAACAGTAATGGAACATTGCCTTCTGGTTAGCTCATCTTCACTTGCATCTTACCTTAGTTTTGTTACAATCCCCCTTCACAGGTTTTTATTAATTAAGTTTAGATTTAATTTGTTACATTTTCATTTAGGTTCTTTTAAAACTTGGCAGCAGCCGGATTTAGCTCCTCCCTGTAGCTGTGACCAGTTCAGTGTGCAGGATACAATGCATTTTGTTATGTTTTGTGGGTTGTACATAGAGCAGAGGAAAAGATATTTGTTCCCTATCCTTAAAGAGGCCGGCTTCACTCAAGTGAGACCGGCCCTGCTCTTTTTACAATTATTGCCTAATCCCCGCATTACTTTTTGCATAGCTAATTTTCTGGTAGCCGCCTCAAGGGTGAAAGCTGTCTGCCAAACTTCGCCTTAAAGTTAATGTTTTATTATGTATGTTCATTTTACGAACGTAATACTTTTAACTGTGTATAATACCTTTTTAAACTGTATATTTATATTATTGCTCTTAAGACAAAGGAGGAAGGAAAAGAAACCCTTGTATGAAATGTTTTTATCGTTTTCTTCTTTGTATGACTTTGAATAAGTCGAATAAAGATATTCTGACTGACTGATATATATATATATGTAGATATATGCATATTATTGGCTATTGCTCCGGGATCCCGCACATGGGTGGGACTATTCAGTGCTTATGACTTTGATGAGTATCCCCTGGAAGAGAACGAAGACTTTCAGGTAAGTGAAAATTAGCTGGAGTCATTTGTTAAAAACCTGGGTAGAAGGGACAAGGAACAAATTAAGATTTAACGGAGGAACAGATTCTGTAGCATTTGGATGAAAATATAGTAATCCATCAAGATGCCTCCTCACAGCATCATTCTTAACGAACAATTAACTTGCCTTCGATAACGTCTTCTTCAGTAGAGACTCTTTTTAACCACAAATTCCTCACCTTTTGAATATCCCCTGGTGTCAGACAGAATCTGGAAACTTGTGTATAGCAATTCTCCCTCATACCGAAAGGTATTGTCCTGCAGCAGCATTGTATCTCGTGCCTTTCTGTCCCATATCTAAGTAACAGAAGGGCCAATATGTATACGGCACCTGCTTGTGCTGGCATCAGTTTCGTTCTAAACTCCCCCGTTGACAGACGTGGAGCCCACATAAATTAATATGAAACTGTATGCAAAACCTTTTGAGAGGAAATCTTATTAAGATCGGACTGACAGATCTTTCCGCAAAATGGGAAGGAGGGAGGGCAGGTTAGGAATAAGATAGAGTCTCTAGCAGAACAGACATTACCAAAGTTAAGTAACCTGTTCTTCAGATAAAGACTTCTAACCACATATTACTCATCCTCTGAATAGATATCATAGCAGTACCTCCCAAGTGGTAGGTCTGTGGAATTAATCAGATCAGGCAATCCTGCAGGACAGATTTGGTGAAATGCCCATCCCGCCATACCTGGCTATCCAGGCTGCAGTGCTTGGTAAACGGACGTAGCAGCCTGACTGATGTCCAAGACTGGGACACTTGCTCTAGTATCATGGTAGCACCCTTCACCCTGGTTGAGTGAGCATGCAGAGCCTTGGCAGGCTCCTCTTTGGCTACCCCAAGGCAGATTTTAAAACATAAAAGAATACATCTAGGGATGGTTCTTTTCTGTACCACCCTGCCCTGCTTTGCTCCAGAAGAAACAACAAACAGCTGCTATTTCTGCAGAAATTCCCTGGCCCTCTCGATCTAAAAACTAAGGGCCCTATTGCGATCAAGGCAATGTGGCTGTTCCTCTTCCTTTGATAGATGAGGCGGGGCATAAAATATTAGTACGGTGATGGATTGCTCTACATGAAAGGGAGTGACTAACATGGGCAGGAAAGTTACCTTTGTTTAAAGGATTACTTTGTATGAAAAACTGGAAACAAATGATGTAACAGAAGACAAGACTGAAGTTCACTCACCCTCCTCGTAAATGTTATGGCAATGAGAAACACCGTTTTAAACGCAAGTAGATGTAAAGGACAACTGCACATGGGCTCAAAAGGCAAGGCCATCAGGCAGGTCAAGAAAATATTTAGATCTTACTGCGGCAATATAAAAGAAGTAAGTGGGAACATATGGGTCAGCCCCTTCAAAAGACATCACAAAATGTGATCTGAAGCGGGATGGCGGACCAGGTAAGCGTAACAAAAGAAAAAAAAGGGGCCAATAGGTAACCTTTAGATGTGGCCACAGCAAGGCCCTGCTTGGCCAATGATAAATAACAAAATATCAGCCAAAGAATCTTGTAAGGATTGGATGTGATGAGAAGAAAGCCGCACAAAATACTTATCCCAGTGTCCTCCACAGACAGACTTTGTTGAAGGAAGTCTGGCTGCCAGAAGAACACCAACCACCTCAGAAGGAAGGTCAAATGTAGATTGTGCCGGCTAGGGTTCGAGACCCAACACTGCTGCTATGACAGGAGACCATCTCAAAAAGGCAGGTGGATTGGAGGACATGTGCTTATGGCCAGAAGTTCCATGTACCCCACTCTCCTAATCCGGTGCCAATAGGATGACTTCTTCCTGTTTTTTTTGGTTTTCTTGAGCACTTGTGCAGGAGAGGGAGGGGGCAGATGTACATAATTTCTGAGCCCCAATGCAGCTAAAAAGGCATCTCCTAAGGAAGACTCTCTTGGGATCTCCAATGCGCAACATTTGTGATACTGTGCGTTCCCTGCCATAAAAAACAGATAGAGTCATGGTTCTCCCCATTGCTGGAAGACACCCTGAGCCACGTCGGAGTTCAAACGCCATTTATGATCCACTAGGCATGGTCGGCAGAGTTTGTTCGCCCTGGCATTTAAAAATCCTGCCTGGTGGTGGGCAGTCAAGGTAATGCCCTAGGCGTTCAGTCACTTAAAAAACAGGCATAGTAACCTTCTGGCAAAGACCATCAACTCCACTTCATTTTGTTTGTTGAAGTACCATATGTTGTCGGTGAGAACGTGTACCCGTTCCCCCCTTAATCGTTGGAAGGAACACTTTCAGTGCCAACCAAATCACTCATAAATCGAACAAGTTGATGTGGGGGCGAGCTTCCACTGGAGGCTCTCTGTTCTTTACCTCTCACGAATGACCTTTCAAACCCAGTAATGATTCAGCTGTCACAACCATTTCTATGTGTGGTAGGGAGAGGAGTCTGCCACCGGTCTCTTTGTGGTTGAGCAGCTATCGTTGCAGGTCCCCTCCAACACCTACATCAAATCTGACAGATTTCCCTGGTGTTGAGACCACTGATATTTTAGATTCCACTGCAAAGCCTATGATGTGCCACCTGGTGTGGTGTACAAGCAGGATGAAGGAGGGCAGGATACTAAGAAGACTCAGAGTCAACCTCACTGAGACCAAGGTTGCAGGTTGAAACATCAGGATCTAAGTCTTAATGCCCTGGACTCGAGGAGGGGGAAGGATGGATCTGAAGAGAACCATGTCCAAGATGGCTACAATAAAGGAGATCCATTGTGAAAGAGTCTGGTGTGCCCTCGGCACGTTGATAGAAAATCCCAACAATGTCAACAGATTGTCGTATGGCGTCGGTCTACGACTGTGAGACGAGACTGCTTTCAGTAGCCAGTCTCCGAGAAATGTTAAAACTGGTATTCCCAACCTCTGCTGATGGGCCGCAACCACAATCACATGTGAACACCCGAGGTCCACTGGTAAGGGGAGCAAGGGAAACAATTGAAAATGCTCCTGACCCACATTAAAATTCAGGTAATGTATATCAGATGGTGCTGTAGGACAGGAATATGGAAAAATGTGTTCCACAACCATTCAGTCTTCTGGATCGAGGGCAGACAGAACTTGAGTGAGCATCTTGAATGTGTCTTGCCTTAAGAAGACGTTTAGAGGATGAAGATCTAGGATGGAATGAAGGTCCATCCTCTTGTGGTGTCAGAAGTTGAAGGGAGTAACAAACAGTCCAGAATACTGAATTGGCACTCTATCGCTTCCTTGGCTAAGAGAGCGTTGTTCCATGATCTGAAGTATCCAATGACCTGAGGGAACGCTCCTTCATCCACTGAAAAGGTGAGTTTTGTTGGGGAAGCGGTCTTCTTGGTGGAGCTAAGCCCAAAGAAGGGGCAGTGTTCTTACGCTCCTTCAACCTTATAAGGGCAGTCAGCTTTTGCTTTAAACAGCCTACAGTCATCAAAGGGCATGCCCATTAGTGACTTTTGGACATGGATGGAGAAGCCCATGGAGTGACTCCAGGGGTGGAGTCTAAGCACTAAACTGTTGTCAACTGCCCTTCCCAGACAGTGAGTAGCACCCAGGTCCAACCTGATAAGAGAATTTTGGAGCATCCTCACCACCAGAGACCAAACGTTGCATGAACTGATGTACTTCCTCAGGGACCGCCAGCAGTACATCTGAATCTTTGTCCCATAATGCATGAGAATATCTACAAAGGAGGCATGCTGTGTTAACCGAACTGAGGGCCAGACTGGTTGAAGGAAAATCCTCTTTGCAAATTACGCCATCTTTTTTGGACTCTATATCAGGTGCCGCCCTCCTGATGATTACTGCAAAAGATGCAGTCTCCTCAGAGGCAATGGCCAGATTAGGAGAAGCCAGTCCAATGTCTGGAGAGGTATCCAGGCCAGTGTTATCCTGGAGTTCATCAAAAAGAACAACTTTTTCAATGGGCTGATCTTCATAAAAAATTACCTCCTATCTAGAATAGTCAGGTTGAGAATAAGTGCATATCCTAAGCCTACGCGGAGGAAGCATGGGCTTGTTATCCAATAAAGCAGTTGGATCTTCAACCAGTGTCAGCAACATAAATCGATGGCTATATTGGAGCCAGTGGCACCTGTTATCGCAACCATGGTGTCAAATGCGATGCAGAGGATGGAGTAAGAGATGTTGCGAGATCCGGATTCAATGAAACAAGAGCTAGTGACGCTACTGACTCCAGGATGAGGTGAAGAGGGAAAGCTGGTGTCAAGGACAAATCCGCCGACAGTAAACCAGCTAGAGGTCTCCTTGGATCCATGGAGGCTTTAGATTTTCTAGTGGGATCCAGAGTGACACCAAACATTTTGTCCATAGTAATTGTAAGCTGTTGGAGCTGATCAGACATTGCTATCTGGTAAGATGGGATCTCAAACAAGAGCAACAACAAAACAACTCCACTGGGGGAGAACGCCTCTGAGGCTTAGAGGTGCCAGCTGCATTGTGCGACCATGAATGGTGTGAGTGGTAAGATGCAGGTGGATCAAGCTTGGACTTATGTTTTTTATGGTTCCTCCTTGACTTACCCGACTGCCTTCAACTGAGACCGCCGCACACCAGGCTTTGATCAGGAATGGATTTTCGACTTCCTCATATCGGCAACTACAAGCTAACCCTTGCTGTCATGGATGGCTGTTTTGTTCATCTTGGCACACTGTGGATGTCCCTTTTGTTCATCTTGGCAAACAACAAAAAAAAATTCAAAAATTCAAATCATGACCCGGCCAAGTCACCAAAGGCAGACATCGTGAGGATCTAACTGACATCTGCTGTATACTGTCCTTACAGGGCTTAAACATGTAGGTTTAGGTGACATTTGGCTGCACACATGCAGATTTTAAAGGGAAAAAATAAAGCTCTTGAATGACAGTTAAAGCTGGAGACCCTTGTGGGATAGTGGCGAAACTAAGGATCTGGCGCCAGCATGAACGGGTGGTGTTATATATCCTGGTCCCCATGTCACATCCGCACGGGACAGAGCGGCACGAGGTAAAACACCATCACTATTGGCGCAAGGGAGAATTACTATTATAGAAGTTTCCGGATTCAGCCTGAATCATGGGGCTATTCAAACGGGAAGGAATCCGCAGTTAGAAGTCTCTAATGGAAAGAGAATATTCTATATAGTCTGCTGAGATAATTTACTTCAGTACAGAAATACAGTCTTACAAAATTCAATCAGAATTCTTGAGTTTAGTAGGCGAGTCATGAAAGACATTGACCATCGAAGTTTTTCATCAGTGATTTGCAAAAAGAGTTTAATTGCCTTTCGGGAAAGTCAATAACTAAAGCAAACCTACTGCGGTACAATCACCCAAGTAAATTATTTTGCAGTAGCACACACAACAGCAATACTAACTAACCTCAGATATACTCAAATTAGGATAATGTACCTCCCCAGAAAGCAAGCTCTTAATGTTTGCAATAGTACTGAAGGACAAGCATTATCCCTTTCAGCTGAAAGAGATTCAGAAAAGAGGAAACCCTAGTATGTTATGGAACAACAGTAGGCACAAACAGAATTTGCTGAGCCCAGAACGAACAATAAGGATCAGTTCAGACTTGCTGGACCCTTTAAATACCATCAGAGTTCTGTGACTATCGGAGCTGTGTGGGAAGGCACTGCAAAAATGTTCACAACAGTCTATCAGGGCAGCAAGTCTTTCTCTAAACATAGCAGCTGCGTAGTTTGCCTGAGCACAACAAACACAGCCCTAGAGAAAAGGAAGAAAATAGTTAAACCACAAGAAGAGGTCTTTAAGCTCCAGGTATGTCATTTATAGGTAGCGCAAAATCCTTTGAGGACCAAAGGCTTCAAGTGGAGAGGTACAACAGTGAGCTCCTCATTCACAGTGTTAGAAATCCATAGTCATTCATGGAACAGGAATACATCTCACGCAACCAGAACCTTTTTCTTTTTAAGTATATCTCTGTTAGTGGAGCCTCGCCGGGTAGCAATCCTGGGCTCGCAATGGCGAATTATGGGTGTTCATCGTGCTGTACAACATATCTTGTAGACAAAGCTGTTCAGCCCCAACCCTCCAGCCTCCCACAACAGCAGCCCAAACCCGCCGGATACAGTACCTCCTTCCCAGCCTCAGGGTCTCAACCGGGGCCATCACTCCAACTTCCGGACCCCCTAATGGGGCACTGGGATGCTATAGAAAGTGAGGAGAAGAATGCAGCAAATGTCTAGAGAGAGAGTGTCTTGAATGGTGTAAATAGTAACATAGTAGGTTGTGATGTTGCAGAGGGACGGGGAAGAGAAGGAAAAAGGAGAGTAGGGAATGTGTGAGCATAGCAGTAGTAATAAAGTACTAGGAGTAACAGGTAGATGTCCTTCATCAGTGGTATCCTCCGAGGGTAGCGCCACAGGACAAGGCTGGTTCTCCTCGACTGAACAAGGGCATCTAGGGCATCAAGTCAAGTTCCCAAAAGGGTAGTAGTGAGGTTTATAAGTTCGTTACTGCAGCACTAGTCGCTGCTCTTTAGGGGGCTCCGCATAGAGGAGCAGCCCGTTATTCCTGAAGTGGTGCTTCCGAGCGGTGATTATGAGGCAGCCCAACGTTGGCATGAGACAGTTGAAGGTCTTGTTTTGGCAGAGCGTGATTTCCAGCAGGTAGTCCCTATTCCTTCCACTTCTCAGCCCAGGGTATCTCCAAAGCAAGAGGTTCTAGTCTGGCCCCAGGCCCAACATGTGTGACAGGGATCTGGTCTCCGATAAGTTTCGCTCCTGACGATTCGGGCTACGTGGTAGTAGTCGCAAGTAATCTGCAACACGTTGTGGGTTGGTGAAAAAGTACTGCTTTCCTTGGTGAGTAATTCAGAGGCGAGCCGGATACAACATGGCATACGTGATACTGGCCTGTTGGAGTTTTTTTCTTGACCTAGAGGAATTTCTTTCTAGCTTCTTGAACTGCCAGTGTGAAGTCAGTGTATATAGACAATAGAGTTTCCCCAAACTCTAGCGTACCTCTTTCCGTAGCTAAGCGGAGTACCGCATCGCGGTCTCTTTAATTTAACAGTCTGGCCACAATGGGTTGCAGTTTAACTCCCGGATGGGGTCTGGTCATGAGTGAGCGATGAGCCCTCTCCACTATCAACAGCGAGGAGAAAGTGCCGGAGCGAAAAGTAGTAATGAGTAGGTTTTCAATATACTCCTCTATTTTCCCTGTATTAGTGGTCTCCAGCAACCCAAGGCATATGATGTTCTTCCTCTGTAAGTGCTCCTAGAAGGCTTCGCAGCAATGACCTTCAGCACGTGTTCCATGTTACTAACTTGATCCTCCCTTCACACGGCAGCATCATCTAGTGCAGAAATTCAGTGCTCAGCCTCTCCGATTCTTCCATTGTGCTTTTCTAGTTTCTGCGCTATGAAGTCCATTTGTGTGCTCATGGAATCCATCTTGGCCTCTATCGATGTGAGGCTGTGCCTTTACGTCAACCTCACAATAAAGGAATATGCTACTTACCAGTATGCATCTGTTCTTGGCATGTAGGGCTGCTGACATTTATATCTGTGCATAGATCGCCGCCTAGTGTTGGGTCCGGATGATTGCACATTGTTGTCCTGGAAGAGTCTTCAAAGTATCACGAGATAGGTGGCTCCTCCCTTGGACTACAGTGCGCATGGGCATCCTCTCCATCTTCAGATTGTTTTTCGCCATTGTGGCAGAGATGGAGTGTAATACAGTAAGTGATGACCATGCCTGAGAATGATTCTGAGTGCTACAGCTGCGACAGGCACTGGGGAGGAGGGCGGGCGAGATAAATGTCAGCAGCCCTACATGCCAAGAACAGATGCATACTGGTAAGTAGCATATTCCGTTCGAGGCATGTGGGCTGCTGAATTTATATCTGTGCATAGAATAAATAGCAGTATCCTCCTTAGCGGCGGTTGCCCGTGCCAGCTGCAGCAGTCTGCAAAAGAGTTCTGAGAACAGCTTGACCTACAGCAGCTTGCTGTTTGGAGTGTACATCCACACAGTAGTGTTTGGTGAATGTGTGTATGGTGGTCCATGTGGCTGCTCTACATATATCCTCTAGAGGAATGTAACCTAGGAAAGCCATGGAACTGTTAATGTGCGTTTAGCTTTCTGATAACAGATTTGTATGCACTTAACAATCCATCTGGCTATACCTGACTTGGAAATGGGGTTGCCTTTGTGTTGTGGAGAGAAGGCAACAAACATTTGCTTAGTCTTCCTGAAATCCTTTGTCCTGTCTATGTAATACAGGAGAGCTCTTTTAACATCTAGCGTGTGCAGCGCTCTGTCTGCCACCGAGTCTGGATTTGGGAAGAAAACGGGCAGTTCTATGGTTTGGTTAATGTGGAACTGCGACACCACTTTAGGCATGAATTTCGGGTTGGTACGCAGCACCACCCGATTAGCATGAATCTGTATGAATGGCTCTTGAATAGTTAGGGCTTGAAGCTCACTAACTCGCCTTAGCGATGTTATTGCCACTAGAAAAGCCACTTTCCATGTAAGAAACTGTATCTCACAAGAGTGAAGAGGTTCAAAGGGTGGTCCCATTAGTCTGGTGAGAACTATGTTTAGATTCCAGACAGGTGAAGGAGGGTGTCTGGGAGGAATCACTCTTTTGAGTCCTTCCATAAAAGCTTTAATGGCTGGCACTCTAAAAAGAGAAAGATGCTGTCTGTTTTGAAGATAAGCTGCCATTGCGGCCAAATGTATCCAAATGGAACTATATGCCAGATTGCATCTGTATAGGTGTAACAAATAACAATGTTTTGTGTGGATGCATCTAGCGGATCAATGTCATTATTAGAACAGTAAATGACAAATCGCTTACATTTGGCCGCATAGCATGCTCTGGTTGTAGGTCTCCTTGCCTCCTTGATGATGTTCATACAGTCAGGGGGCAGGTTGAGGTAGCCAAACTATGACCTCAGGAGCCATATGGCAAGGCTCAACTGTTGCGGATCTGGGTGCTGAATGTCTCCACGGTTCTGAGTGAGGAGACTGGGCTTGAGTTGCAGCCGTTGGTGAGGCACCACTGAAAGTTCTAGGAACGTGGTGTACCACGCTTGCCATGCCCACGTTGGAGCAACTAGGATGAGCGTCATGGAGTGCTGCCGCAGTTTGCGTGCCACTAGCGGTATGAGCGGTCCTGGAGGAAAAGCGTACGCAAATCTGCCTGACCAGTTCATCCATATCGCATTGCCCTGAGACTGCGGGTGTGGGAACCTGGCGGCGAAGGTGTGGCATTTTGCGTTTTCCTTTGTGGCGAATAGGTCTATCTCTGGATGACCCCACTGCTGGAAATATGGTTGGAGCACTGAGGGGTGTATCTCCCACTCGTGCATTTGGTGGCTGTGCCTGCTGAGCAGGTTCGCCATCTGGTTGTCCTTGCCTGGGAGATGTTCCGCCATGAGGAACATGTTCCTTTGAATGGCCCACTTCGACATGCTCTGGGCTAGATGAGACAATTGTGGAGAGTGCGTGCCTCCCTGCTTCTGGATGTAATACATGGCAGTCATGTTGTCCGTCCGGATCAGCACGACTTTGTTGCACAGATGCAGTTTGAAGACCTTCATTGCCATGAAAATCGCCATGAGCTCCAACAGGTTGATATGCATCTTCTGCCGCTGCGCTGTCCATAGTCCCTGCACTGTATAATGGAGGACATGCGCTCCCCAACCCTGGAGAGATGTTGTCAGCACTATCTGTGGTACAGGCTCTTCGAACGGTCGTCCCCTGCAAAGGTTTTGTGTGTTCCACCAATGCAGAGAGTTGTATGCACAGTGAGTACACCCCTGTACCTGCTAATTTAAAGACACGAGTTCTATGGCCCCTTTTTGCAGCATGCAGAGTACTTCTTGCTGCAATAAGTGCATGTGCTCTGCGGACATAGGACGGTGCCTTGGGGGTATGTTGGGTGGAGTGGAGGTTAGTTCTAGACAATGGCCATGTTGGATAAGGTCTCTCACCCACCTGTCTGTGGTTATGCCTTCCCAGACTGGCAGGAACTGCTGGAGTCTTTCCCCGACAGGTGTTATATTGTCGGGGGGCAGTGACAAGACGTCACTGTTTATTGGTGGCGGAGGATCTGGCATTATTATTTCTGCGTCCTCTGCCTTTGGTGCTGTTCCCACGATAGCCACCCCTATTGTTCTTGGTATAGATGTTTTGCGTGCCCCCTCTGTTGTATTGGGCTTGCTGTGATGCTTGACCTCTGGAGGCTCCCCAGTTACCGGAGCGACGAAAGGAACTGCCCCTGAACTGTTGTGACTGCAGAGCCCCCGTGGATTTTGCGGTCTCAGTGTCTTTTTTAATTTTCTCAAGTGTTGTGTCTACATCAGGGCCAAAGAGAAAATCAGGGCCAAAGAGAAAATCAGGGTTAACTGGCTGGTTGAGTAAAGTAGTTTGTATCTCCGGCTTAAAACCAGAGATGCGTAGCCAGGCATGCCTTCTAAGCATCACACTTGTGTTTATGGCCCTAGCTGCCGTGTCTGCTGCATCTAGCGCACACATGATGGACGCATTTGAAATTAATTTCCCCTCCTGTATCAGCATTTCTGCTCCCTCCTTATAAGCCTCAGGCAGGTGTTGCAGTAGCTGCTCTAACGTGTCGTAGTGTGCCCTATCATATCTGGCTAATAGGGCCTGTGTGTTAGAGATCCTCCAAATATTTGCTGCTTGAGCCGCTACTCGCTTGCCAGATGCTTCAAAGATCTTGGATTCTATGTCCGTAGGGGGAGCATCACCACTGGTTTGAGAGTTTGCCCTCTTACGAGCATTAGCCACCATGAGGGAGTCCAACGGGAGTGGCCTTTGATGTACGTAGGGTCCACAGGTGCGGGCCGGTACTTCTTTTCAATCCTTGGGTTTACAACCCGTGCCCTTGTGGTCTCCTTGAAGATGTCAGTAGCGTGTTTAAGGACACCCTTCAGCATAGGCAATGTTTTTACCGATCTTTCTGAAGTTAAGAAAGTATCAAACAAAAAGTCCTCCTCTACTGGGTCAGCATGCATATCCACATCATGGTTTTTTGCTGCCCTCTCAATCAAAGCGTTAAACGCAGCAGTATCTTCAGTAGGCGAGGTTTTGATGGTATAGGACTGAACGTCAGGCGTGGTCTGTGGCTCACCAGGGTCAACAGGGTCAGTCCAGGTTTGCTGTTCATCCTGATCTGTGTCAGAAGGATAATTGTACTCATCTTCATTGTATCCCTCCCCTATATCCTCATAGGTGCGTGTAGGCGAATAGGAATAGTCTTGTTCATAAGACTCCACAGGCTCAGAAAGACCAGGTGAGGTTGCAGAGTCCCTTTTCCTTTTTAGAGGGATTTTGTATGACTCCAGAGGAGTTTCTGGAGCTATTTTCCGTTTGTAAATGGTGAGTCTACCAGTATCCGAGTCGATGAACAGTTTTGATTGATTGTCATAGGAGGGTGGCTGGAACATTACATCCTCCTCAGCAGACTGAGTCCTTGAAACTACCGACACTTTCTTGGTATTGTCGGTGCCTTTTTGTGGCTCGAAGGTTTTTGGTCGAGCGGTCGGGGGCAGTCCATATTTAATAGGTTGTGTAAGCAGTGGAGACGAACCAACCTTTTTTGAGGGTGTTGCAGTCTTTGATATGACCAACTTTGTAGGATCACTAGGCTGCTTGCGGCCGTGCGTCGATTTGAGCTGTCGGTGCGCAACAGGTACGCCTTTTTGCTTGGACGCGACATGCTCTTTCGGGTCGGGGGCATTTTTCGACTCGAAGGCCTTGCTGGATAGCGGCGCCGAGGCTGGAAGATTCGGATTGACAGTCTTCCTAGCCTTGAGTCCTTTGCTAGTGTCGCCAGCTTTGGTCGTGGACGTCGACAGCGTCAGCGCGACGTGCCTGACGGCAGAGACAGGCTTCGGCGTCCCGTGTTTCAGGTCGACGCCCCCTTGTGACCCCGAAGGGTTGATGAAATGAAATGAAATGAAATGAAATGAAATGAAAAATTGCATTTGTATAGCGCATAACTGCCCTGGGGCCTTTAGATTGGGTTGGAGCCGACGAATCCGAGGCTGTCGAAACCGAGGGTCTCTCCCCTAAAAGGGGCATTTTTTCTTTTGTTTCTACTGCACTGGGGGAAACCCACTACACATTGCCTTTTTAATCTGTCTATGAACATGGTTTTAAGAGTTACTCTGCACCTTAGGCAGAGGGCCAAGTACAAGATTCTGGCAGTGAATTTTCTTTAGTGTCGATGAAGTGCCTCATTTAACCGCATCGGTGCGGCGCATTTTCCCGCTGTGTGCTGAAGATTTGAAAATCCCGCGGTTCAAGACGAGCTCAGCTCGTCATGAGCGTACGAGAGGTGTACCTCATGACGTGCTGAGCTCGTCATCAGCGTCGATGTGGTTAGAGGAAGACATTGATGTGCCTGTAGTGCGGCATATGAGAGGTGGATTGCAACCAGGGCCTGGAAGACTTCTCATTGGAAATGCTGAACTTTTTGCCCATCAATATCTTCTAGCTTTTTATTGATTATGTGATTTTGAATATTGTTGAGCAGAACAAATGTATTATGCAGAACAGTATTTGAGGGACAACAGTACAGCACACATACCCACGCTAGAGCTACCCGGTGGAATCCTACGAATCTTCAACTCTTCTTTACGAGATGACACCCATTGAAACTGATTTGACCAGTGCCTGTTGCGGGTTCTAAGCTCAGCTGCACAATTGGGGTAGAAATTCTATTAGGACAAGTGGAGGAAAGTTGGGTGCTAAGGATTTTGTGCCTCTCAGACCTTTCCGGACTTACACATCACAGAAATGCAAGGAAAATATGTGATTTTTAGACAAAGTTAGAGGTTTGCAAAGCATTGCGGGTAAGAAAATGTCAGGAGATCCACACACATCACACCCCCTTGGACTCCCAGGGGTGTCTAATTTTATGAAATGTTTGAGTTTGGTAAGTTTCCCTGGGTGGCCACCGAGCCCGGGTTCAAATACCTCTGCTACCCCAATTGCCAAATCAGGTCATTTTTTGGCAGGAAAGGTTGATGTCCCCACATTGTGTTTTGGGCCCTTTCCTGTTGTAGCGCTAGATCCACCCACATAATTGAGGTACCATTTTTATCGGGAGACTTGGGCAACGCTGGTTTATAGGAAATGTGTGGCTCACCACAGATTCCAGAAGTGTACCTCACAGAAATGTTAGGAAAATGTTTATAAATCCAAAATTTTAGGTTTGCAAGAGTTTTTGGGACAGAAAAGCTGGTGGGAGCCACACAAATCACACTACCTTATGCTCCTCTTTGCGTCATAGTTTTAAAAAATGTGCAGGTTTGCTGTTTCCCTAGGTGACGACTAAGCTGGTGCCCAATATCCACAGATACACACATTGCAAAAAAGAAAAAACGGTTTGTTTTAGTGACAAAATATGAGGTCTCAACATTGTGTTTTGGGCACTTTCCTGTCGTGGGCACCAAGTCCATCCAGACACGAGGTACTGTGTAATATCAGCAGACCCAGATATAGCGCATGAAATGTGCTCGAGGTGACGTTACATTTTACGCTCGTCACTGCCCTGGCATAGAAAACCTGTCCCGCAGCCGTTTTTCCTCAGGGACTGCCTTAGTAGTCCCAAACTTATCACAGCTTCGCCGAGAGGGTTCTTGGGAGGTCTCTGCCAGCATGTACCCCATCACTGCCGAGTCCGACCCCCCCCGCCCCCCGCCTGTCCTCATTGTCCTCAATCATTTGTCTCTTCCACCCAGAGAGCAATGAAGTTGACCCCAAGCGCGCAAGGAGCTCCACGACTCCTACATAGGGGCTACCCGTGAGAATGAATAAACAAGCGACGGAAAAACAGCGGCAGAGTCTCTTCAGTGGAGGAGACTGTTCTAAAATGCGGGGCTAATATTTTAGAATGGCGAGGGTGGTCTAGGAGCTGAGGACTCGAGGTAAGCACACCTCCATGTTGGATTGGGGGTTGTTTTCGCTTTATTTGAGGCTGTTCTGCTGACTGTACTCTCAGGAGAAGCGCAGCAATCCCAAACCGGAAGTGGGCGTGCAGAACGGAAGTGTCATGGAAGCAGCAGCTTCTTGAAGTAAACACGGCCCCAGGACCTCTCTGTTTCGCTGTGAGTACTGAGGACGATCTAAAGGGGCATGCAGGTAAGTGACCAGCAGGACTCTGCCCCGGAACACCATGGGTGTCAAGTCCCACAATGCACCTCCGAAGGCGTGGGCGTGTGTGCGTGCGTGTGCGCGCGCGTGTGTGTGTGCATGTGTGTGTGTGTGTGTGTGTGTGTGTGTGTGTGCAGGGGGGGGGCTGGCTGTGTGTGTGTGTGTGCACCGTTACTGCATGCGAGCCAAGCGAAAGCAGGGTCTGTGTGTGTGTGTGTGTGTGTGTGTATATGTAATCGCGTCTGCGCAAGCACGTCTCAGAAGCGCGTCCACAGACCCCAATCGGCGCGTGCCCCGGTCTGTACCACTTGGCAGGCAAGTCCATAACAATAGATCTCGCTGGCGACAGCACTTTCGCACTGCATCACCAGAGAGACCTAAAAAGGACCAAACTTAAATAGAACCAATCAGTAACCAGCACCCTCTAGAACCTTCCCAAGAGAGGCTGAATCCCTCAGATCTTCCAGCACAAGTGGGCATAGTAATACCAGAGTGCAAGGCGAGCCTTTCTGGGGAAGAGGGTGGGTCGCATGTGAATCTATGAAAGATACAAATACTGGATAACTGCAGTTACAGTTAAGTAACTTGTTTCTTATCCAGTATTAGGGTATCTTTCACAGATTCACATGGTTGAATCAGAATATCAAGCAGTAATGTAAAACAATAAGCACCTTTAGTGGATGGTGGGTATTGCCAATAATATTTCAAAATGTATTCACAAAAGGAGTGTCTTGTGAAAGTACTGGTGTAAAAGTAAATGCATATAAAGGCATTGGCATGTGAACTAAACAGCTCTATCATCCACTTAAACAAGTATACCATCTTCTCAAACCAATAAATGTACATGTGAATCAATATTGACAACAGAAAAGAAATCCTCCAATTAAAGAGGCTCACCGCATCAACAAGGTGTGTTGACTCCAGGCAGTAGTGCTGCGTGAACGCACAAGTCGTCTTCCACGTCGCAGCTCTGCAGATTTTGTCCAATGGCACCCCTGCGAACATGGCAGCCGATGTAGAGACTGCTCTTGTGGAGTGTGCTTTTACTGTCTTTAATAAGGACTTGCCTGCCTTATCGTGGCAAAACTGAATTGTAGTTGGTATCAATCTTGCAATGGTGGCTTTAGAAACCACAGTGCCCTGACAACCTTATCTATAGGATAGGAAGAGTTGATCTCTTTTGGGGACAGACTTAGTCTTTTGCAGGTAGAATTTAAGACATCTCTTGATGTCTAGAGAGTAGTGTTCCTTCCACAGGTGTAGAAAGATCAGGGAACAAAGTCCTGAGAATGACAGGTTAGTTTAAGTGGAAATGCGAAGGAACCTTGGGGATGAATTTAGGATTCATCCTGAGGATAACTATTTCATCTGTAAAACGAAGAAAATGATGTTCTACGGTGAAAGCTTGTACTTTGTTAGCCCTTCGATGTTAGGGCGAGCAAGAGACCTACTTTCCACGTCAGGTATTTGATGTTCGCCCCATGGATGGGTTTAAAGGTCTGCTTCATCAACTGCGATAGGACTACATTTAAGTGCCACTCAGGGCCAAATAGGCCTTTCATGAATTGCTGTACAACTCTGCTAGAGCAGAGAGATAGACGCTTTGGGAGCATCTATACCAAGAGATAGCTGCGAGATAAACCTTGATTGAAGAGTATACCAGCCCAGATTTTGCCAGAAACCTTAAATACAGTAGGATTTGCTATGGAGCAGAACGATACGGATGTACTTTGCTTTGACGGCACCAAAGGCAGAACTGCTTCCATTTTAGTTTGTACGTCTTGTTGGTGCTATCCGCACGCGATTTGGCGATAATGTCTTCACACTCTTGTTCAGTAGCCAAATCCTTAAATTCAAAGAATTCAGAAGCCACAAATGCAATCGAAGAAATGCTGGCTCCGGATGACACATCTGACCTTGGTTCCTGGTCAACAGAGTTGGTGTCGGCAGCAGACGGATGGGCAGGGTTTCCGAGAGGAGGAGAAGTTCCGTAAACCAGTGCTGCCTGTGCCATCTAGGGGCTATTAGAAGAAGGGAGCAGTGTTCCATTTTCATAAGGACCTTGGGTATCAGTGGAAGAGATGGAAAGGCTTAAGTATATATTCCGGACCAACGCATTGAAAGGGCATTCCCCCGAGAGTTTGGGAGAGGGAATCTGCTTGCGAAGAACCGGCATTTGGAATTGGTGTGGATCACAAACAGGTCCAGCGCTGGTTTCCCACAATGTCAAAAAATCCTGTCCAGTTTGTCTTGTTCAAGCTTCCACTTGTGATAGTTGTCTTTGGTCCAGCTGAGGGTGTCTGCCAGAGTATTCTGAAGCCCTGAAACATGCTACGCTTTTAGAGATATTCCGTGAAATGTGAGCCAGCTCCAGAGCTGCTGGGCGTCCTGAGAGAGACTAAGAGACTTGGTTCCTCCTTGTTTGTTGACATAAAACATGATTGTGGTGTTGTCCGTACGGACCAACACAGATGAACCTTTTATCCGAGGAAGGAAAGCCTGAAGGGAGAGAAAAATGGCCTTCAACTCCCTCCAGCCTGTTGATATGCATCAGACGATGGAACGAGGACCATTTTCCCTGACTGAATGTCTTGAAGATGACCTCCCCAGCCCTCCATGGAAGCATCAGTGGAGACTATGAATTTCGGGATCAGAGGCAGAAACGAGAGGTCCTGAGAGAGGTGTGACTTCAAAGTCCACCATTCAAATTCCTCCCTCATGCGTGGAGTGATAGTTATGACGTCGAAGGATCCCATAGTTTGAATCCATTGACATTGGAGTTCCTAATGCAAGGTCCCATGTGAAGACGAGCTAGTGCCACTAGCATGATTGCTGAGGAGAGCGTGCCCATAGAGATTATTATGTCCTTACTGAAGTGGACTTTCTTTTTGATAGTCTAAGAGTCAAGGTTTGCAATCGCTCCTGCTTTTCCTGTGAGAGGAAAGTTTTATTCTGAACAGTGTCAAGGTCGGCCCTCCGGAACGTCATTATCTGACTTAGAAAAAAACGATGATTTTCATTGGTTTATAGTAAGGCCTAATTTGCAGAACAGATCTTTGCAATCTCTTGTAGCTGCAGCAGCTAGACGAGCAGATGGAGCTTACAGGAGCTAATCGTCCAAATATGGAAATACTTGGTGACCCTGCCACTGGGGCTACAAACTTGGTGGAAATTCGATGAGCAGATTTGAGGCCGAAAGGTAAGACTCAGAATTGATAATGGGTACCAGCCACTGTGAACCGGAGGAACTTTGTGTTTGGGGTGAATAGGAACATGGAAATAAGCATCCTCCAACTCCAGCGATGTCATGTAGTCTCCGCTGTTGAGGCGCTGAAGGATGTCAGACTAACCATTCTGAAGATCTGAATCTTAAGGAATTTGTTTAATCGTCTGAGGTCTAAAATAGGTCACCACTCTCCCGATTTCTTACGTATCAGGAAGAAACTAGAGTAAAAACCTTTCAGAAGACGCTCCCTGTGTTTTCTTCAGCCATAACAAAAGTCTGCCCACTCTATCGCTAAGAGTCTTGGATAAAAAAGTATGGCAAATTTTGCATTGTTTTGACTCATGGTGAGGATAGAGGCAATAGATGCAATTCTTGTGGCATCATCATTATGAACCCTCTTCTTCCTACATAATTTAGATGGGAGAAATAGTTCTTACTTGTCAGACATTATGATATCCAGAATGAAATTAGACTTAACTGAGAAATTTTGAAGAACTGAGTAGAGCTCAGGGAGACTCACTTCACGCAGTGAAAATCTGAGGGATTCAGTCTCTCTTGGGAAGGTTCTAGAGGGTGCTGGTTAATGATTGTTTGTATTTAAGTTTGGTCCTTTTTTTAGAAAAGGAGGTGGATAGGCTATTAAACGCATGGTTGTCTCCATGATAGCCTAGGGAAGTTTTTAAATTACTGCGTTACTTATATTACCATAGGACTCCCACTTTCGAAGATAGGGAATGATTCAAGCATGTGAATCTATGAAAGATTCCCCAATACTGGATAACTTTATCAATTCCAAACACAGATGCAGACAGATACACAAATAAAAGTTCACACATCGACAGACACACAAAGATGAATGCACAAAGAGCCTCGGAGGTGGATCTCGGCTCTGATCTAGACTCAACTCTCTTCAGCTCCTGGGCTGATCAGGCACCCAACTCACACACTGTTGCTCTTGCTCCTGCAGGCGGACACCTAATCTAATCCTCTAGCTGCTGCTGGCACTCTTCTGTTGTTGCCGACTGTTCACACACACAGTGTGACTGAGAAAGTGGGGCTTACAATACATCCAGGCTCCTTGTGACTTTGCTAAATTGAGGGTAGATACAGAAGGGCATGTTGCAGGTCTCATAGGCCAACAGTGAGTGTTTGTGTGTTAGCATGAGGCCCTGCTAGACGTTTGGCTGGCTGCCACTTAATGGGTCTTGAGATGAACAGTGCAGTCTTCTTTATGTGCATAAACCATCTGAATGAGTACTGGACTGAACTTCATTTTGGAGAGTTACTTCAAGGGTGCTGGTGAGCTACCAGTAGCTCCTGAGCCACACATTTACTGTGTCAAGGGCCTACTCTCCCGAGTCTTCCATATTTTGACATCTACAAATAGTGATAACGGAAGCAAAGGAGAGCAAGGGAAGTGAAGAGGACTGCCGTGCAGAGATCAAAAAGCAACTTTAACTGCTAATATGTTAGAGCTTGGGAGCACAATAAAGAAACATATTTGTTCACCAGGAGACACCTATGGTATAACTCCGCAAGAACATAATTCCGGTATACTGAAGTTCATATACTTACTACAAACAAACATTTTCATTTGAGGCAAGAATGTATGCCTGGTATATGAAATGAGCACCCACCCGCACTGACATGTCCACTTGACTTTGAATCGCTTATTGCAAATTCTGACATACTTTGTTAATAACACTGACTATTACTCATTTGTGTGCATTTTTAATTTCTTTCATTTTATAGCACAATTCTCGTTGGACTGCACTTAAAATAAAACAGCAGACATTAATTTAAATAAACCATAATTTACCTCTTCCTGGTAATGAAATTCATTTGCTTCAATTTTTTGAATTTCTTCAAATATTCTGCAAAAAGGAAAATCTAATGAATTGAATCAGAAACGAAAAATTCCAATTAAAAGCACAAACGTTAACTTTACGAAGTAATGTTACCTTTGTTGAGGGCCCATCTGCTGTAACATTTTCAAATACTGGAACACTATGTGAGTAACCTAAGGGAAAGTATGAATTTTTATTAAAGTACAGTATTCTGATAAACAAAATCAAATATCAAATGCACCTAAAATGTGCAAACATAGCACCATTTGCAAATCCAATAGGTTCGACCTTCCCCAAACGAAGCATGGGTTTTAGAGAAAGGTTTAGCTAAAAACAAAAACTAGTATAAACATTCCATGTATATTCATTCACCTGTGCCAGTATGTCTCTTACTCTGTGGGGCACCCTCTTAGAAGGCCTTGGAGGAGAGTGTGGCTGGAGAATATGCAGCTTGTGTCCATGCATTTATACAGTAAGTAGCATCAATTTTTCCGAGACAGTAACGTGTCAGTGCCCTCTGATAGCAAAATGAATGTGTGGGTCAGGCTATAACATTTAGCAATGATTCAATACAGTGGTCGTAAACCAGGTTTGTCCAATATAGGTCGCGGAGGGTGGAATCAATGTGAACTTTTCCGGATAACCTCTGACTGTGTGGATTAGTTCCAATAAGTTTCAATATATACAAGTCTATTTTAGCTCACTATCCTGAACCATGAAGCTGGCTCTCCTGGTTTCATCTTGGACACCCCTATTCTAGATACTATATGCAATAATTTCCTTCGGTATTACACCTTTATTAGAATATGCTTTAATGGCCACATGTAGTAAATTTGTATTAATCCATCTCAGTACCCAGCTTAAAAGGACCTGCACAGTAAGCAGCTTTAATGACCTTACTCATTAAACAACTTTAATGACCCCTCACAGTAACCAACTGCAATGGCCTCACACAGTAACCAACTGCAATGGCCTAAAACGAATAACCAACTTTATTGGGCTCCCACACTGTAATTAATATTAATGGCCTAATATTGTAACCCACATTAACAGCACCATACTATAACCCACATTAACACCCTCACACAATGCTCCACACAGTAACCCACCACGGTGGCCCCACAATACAAGCATTACGCTTCATATTAATGGTTCCACATACGGTAATGAAAATGAATACAGACTCTGCATTATTAGCCCCAGGCAGTAATTTGCTTTGTGTCACAAACATTAACATTACCAGCCCACGCAGTAGCAGTTGTTAAAACCCCCATTAATAGTCCACTGGATAACAAAAATTAATAGCCCAACACAGTAACCAGTATTAAATGACCCAAATAATGATCAGCTTTTATGGTTTCACAAAGGGCAAATGACGACTGCTTTTACCAACGGCGCTTGTCCACATAACAGTTATGAAATACAAACTGCAATTCCTGGGGTAGTTGGAGTGCCCGGAAATGCTAGAGTATGCACCTAGTGCTCACTGAGCTGCCCGTTATTGGGACTGGGTGGAGTCACCCAAACAATGGGCTGACAGCTCAGTGATAGTAAGGAGCTGTTCCTGCAACCACAAGCAGGCAAGTGTAGATGCCAATAGAGGAAATTCTTGCCAGGACTGGCAGGTAGAGTGATTTTATTTTTCAGATGCAATGCCAAGGAAGAAATGTTCTTTGCACCATGCATTCACTTTCCCTAGTAACTGCCCAGGTCACGAGTTAGAAGGACCCTAAGGAAAATGCTACTTAGCAGTATGCATCTGTTCTTGGCATGTAGAGCTGTAGATTCGTATACTGTAGCATTAGATCGCCATCTGGTGTTAGGATCGGATGTTTTCACTTTGTTATTGTAGAAGTTTTGTAGTCACGAGATAGGTGACTCCTCCTTTGGTTAGTAGTGCGCATGGGCGTCGACTCCATCTCCAGATTGTTTTCGCCATAAAGGGTGATGATGGAGTTAGTTAGAAATAGAAAGATGTCCATGTGTAATGTATCTAAGTAAGATATTACTCCAACAGACACAGGTATCCGGGGAGGCGGGTGGGCGTTTACGAATCTACAGCTCTACATGCCAAGAACAGATGCATACTGGTAAGCAGCATTTTCCATTCGAGGTATATGAGCTGTAGATTGTAATGCTGTAGCATAGACTATACAGCAGTTGTGCCTTAGCGGTGGCTACCTGTATCAGTTGCAGTAGTTTGAAACAATGTTTTTAGTACAGCTTGGCCTACACTAGCTTGTTGTTTAGCTTGCACATCCACACAGTAATGTTTAGTGAATGTGTGTGGTGTAGACCATGTTGCTGCTTTACAAATGTTATCCATGGGGATATTGCCCAAGAATGCCGTAGGTGCCCCTATTTTGCGTGTGGAATGCGCTCTAGGGGGAATTGATAATGTATGCTTTGCTTTTTGATAGCAGATTTGAATGGTTCTAACAATCCACCTCGTAATTCCAGATTTTGATATAGGATTGCCCTTATGTGGTGGTGAGAAAGCTACAAAAGGTTGTTTAGTTTTTCTGAAACTTTTTGTTCTGTCAATGTAGTAAAGAATAGCTCTTTTAACGTCTAGTGTATGAAGACCCTGTTCTGCTACTGAGTCTGGTTGAGGGCAGAAGACTGGGAGCTCAACCGAATGGCTAAGGTGATACTTTAGGTAGGAATTTAGGATTTGTCCTAAAAACCACCTTGTTGTGATGTATGTGCAAAAATGGTTCTTGTATGGTTAATGCCTGGAGTTCACTAACTCTCCTGAGAGATGTGATGGCCACAAGAAAGGCTACTTTCCATGTGAGGAATTGTAACTCACATTTGTGTAAAGGTTCAAATGGGGGACCCATGAGCCTGGTAAGGACAATGTTTAGATTCCAGATTGGAGAGGATGGAATTCTGGGAGGAATTATCCTTTTGAGACCTTCCATAAATGCTTTAATGGCAGGAACCCTAAACAATGACAACTGTTGTCTGTTTTTGAGGTAAGCTGCTATGGCAGCAAGATGTAATCTTATGGATGTGTATGCTAGATTACATCTTTGTAGATGCAAGAGATAACAAATAATGTTTTGAATGGAAGCATATAATGGATTGATTAAGTTGTTATTGCAGTAAATCACAAATATTTTCCATTTGGCTGCATAACAGGACGTCAAGCCTCCTTAATAATATTCATGCAGTCTGGTGGGAGGTTGACATATCCAAATTCTAAGACGTCAGGAGCCAGATCGCTAGGTTCAGTTGAGCTGGATCTGGATGCCTTATGTCTCCATGGTTCTGTGTGAGATGCTTTGGGGAAAGGTGTAACTTTTGTTGTGTAACTACTGAGAGTTCCAGTAGTGTTATGAACCATGGTTGCCGGGCCCAAATTGGAGCAACGAGGATCATTGTGAGAGACTGTTGTTTCAGTGTGCGGACTAGTAGCGGAATGAGTGGGAGAGGCAGAAAAGCATACACAAATCTGCCTGACCAGTTCATCCATATCGCATTGCCCTTGGACAGTGAATGTAGATACCTGGAGGCAAAGGTTGGGCATTTTGTGTTTAAGTGTGTGGCAAACTGATCTATGTCTGGATGGCCCCACATTTGAAAAAAGGTATGAATAACTTTGGGATGAAGTTACCACTCGTAAATCTGTTGTAGCTGACGACTGAGCAGATGCGCTATCTGATTATGTGTCCCAGGTAGATGCTCTGCTAAGAGGTATATCTTTTGAGGAATGGCCCATCTCCATATGCTTTGTGCTAGATGTGAAAGCTGTATGGAGTGTGTCCCCCCCTGTTTTTGTATGTAGTACATTGCGGTCATGTTGTCTGTCCGGACGAGGACAGCTTTGCCTACGAGGTGTAACTGAAATGACTTGAGAGCGAATAATATGGCCAGTAACTTCAGATGATTGATGTCAAGGAGTTTCTTTTGAAGGGTCAATATACCCTGAATGGTAGGAGTTAAGAGATAAGCTCCCCAGCCGGTGAGCGATGCGTCCGCTGTTAGCACTATCTGTGGAACGGGGTCCAGGAACCGGCACCCTCTGGAAAGATTTTGTGTGTTCCACCACTGCAGAAAGCGATGTGTGCGGCTGTCCGCTAACACCAGATCTGTAAGCTGACCCTGGGACTGGTTCCACTGATGTGCCAAACATTCTTGTAATGGACGCATTTGGAGTCTTGCGTAAGGGACAATTAAGATACAAGAGGCCATCATCCCTATGAGCTGCATAAAAAAATCGAGCTGGTAGTGACTTTTGTGGTTGAAATTTTGTTATGAGAGCTAGCATAGTGCCTATCCTGGCAGGATTTGGTAATGCTAGTGCCTTGAAAGTATCTATTGTTGCACCTAGATACTGTTGGGTGTGGGACGGTTGAAGATGTGACTTGGCAAGGTTTATTGTAAACCCTAAGTCGTGCAGCAGCTGGATTGTCTTGTGTGTTTGTTGTAGACAATCTATGTGTGACTTGGCTTTTATGAGATAGTCGTCCAGGTAAGGGAGCACATGAATGTGTTGTCTTCTTAAGTGGGCTGCTACCACTGCAAGGCATTATGTAAAGACTCTGGGCGAGGTTGTCACTCCGAATGGAAGGACTTTGAGCTGGTAGTGTTGACCGTCCACTACAAACCATAGGTATTTCCTATGAACAGGATGAATAGGAATGTGAAAGAATGCGTCCTTGAGATCTAAGGTGGCAAGGAAATCGCTTTGTTGGAGCAGTGGAAGAACTTGTTGAAGAGTGACCATGTGGAAGTGGTCAGATTTTATATACAGGTTTAAGGGCCTGAGTTCTAGTATTGGCCTGTGAGTACCGTCCTTCTTTGGAATGAGAAAGTAAAGGGAAAATCCCTGTACCCTGATTATGTGGAGGCCCTGGTTCTATTGCGGGTTTTTGTAAGCGAGATCGAACCGCCTGCTTTAGAAGCGTAAGATGTTCTGTAGGCATTGGCCGTTGTCTGGGTGGTATGTGAGGAGGGGTAGAGGTGAGTTCCAGGCAGTAACCATACTGGATAATTTGTCTCACCCACCTGTCTGTGGTGATGTTGTTCCAGACAGGTAGGAACTGTGATAGTCTTCCTCCGACCGGAGTGGAATGGTCTGCAGGAAGCTGAGGGAAGTCATGGTTTGGTAGTGAGGGAGGTTCGGTTGTACTTACCCCGAGCCCTCCCTTTGTTATTGTTTCCTCTGTACACACCCCTAAAATATCCTCTGTTGGGGATGTTTGTGCAGGGGTTTTATAGGAGGAAGTTGTAGCCTCTGTGGGAATATTTTTGGGACCCGCCCCTATAGAAGGAGTGATCAAAGGACCCTTGTGTAGTCTGAAACTGTAATGCTCCCATAGATTTAGCAGTGTCAGTGTAATTTTCAATTTTTTCTAGAGCTGTGTCTACAGCTGCCCCAAAGAGGTGTTCCTGATCAGACAATTGATTTAAAATCGTTGTTTGAACTGCCTGTTTAAATCCGGAAATGTGTAACTGTGCATGTTTACGGAGAAAGGCACTGGTGTTAACAGATCTAGCTGCAGTGTCTGCTGCATCAAGGGCATATTTAATGGAGGCATTTGTAATTAACTTGTCTTCACCGCCCCCATCTGGCCACCCGATCCCAGGAGTGATGCATCAATCACCACTGTGAACTCTGGTTGGGGAAGGGAGAGGGATCTGCAGTCAACCCAATCCTGGTTCGTGAGCCACCACTGCAATTGGCTTGCAGTGCCCTCCGAGATCTGGACGCACTCGGACAGGTTCCCCTGATGCTGCGCCCACTGGAACTTCAGGTCACACTGCAGAGCCCACATATGCTATCTGGCATGATCCACCAGCAGGATACAGGAGGCTATCAGGCCCAGTAGCCAGATGTTCATTCTGACCGAAACCCGGGATAGAGGCTGAAAGATCGGAATCATAGCCCGAATATCCCAGACTCGCTGTTCAGGAGGGTCGACCCGAAACTACGCTGTGTCCAGAATCGCTCAGATGAAGAGGAACTTCTGAGAGGGAGTCAGGTGTGACTTCGGCACGTTCATGGAGAACCCTAGCGAATGCAGGAGGTCCGCCGTAGTCTAGAGGTGGGAGACGACTGCTTGGGGCGAGTCCGCCTTCAACAACCAGTCGTCGAGATAGGGGAAGACTGGAACCACTGATCTGCGCTGGTAAGGCCAAAGGGGAGCACGGTAAACTGAAAATTATCATGGCCTACCGTGAACAGCAGGCAACGCCGGTGGGACAGCAGGACGGGGATGTGAAAATAAGCATCCTGCAAGTTCGACGCTACCATCCAGTCTCCAGGGTCGAGAGCAGACATGACCTGAGCTAGGGTCAACATTTTTAACTTCGCCTTCTGGAGGAAGTGGTTGACGTTCCTGAGATCCAAGATAGGACACAGGACCTTGTCCTTCTTCGGCACCAGAAAGTAGTGGGAATAGCAACTACAACCTACTTCTGTGGCTGGAACTCTTTCGATGGCTCCCTTGGCCAAGAGAGCCGTAACTTCCTGTTGGAGAAGGGTCAGATGATCCCCCGAAATTCGATGGTACTGAGGTGGCATGACTGGGGAGGTTGTCTCAAAGGGGAGGGAGTAGCCCCTTCGGACTATCTGCAAAACCCACCTGTCCGACGTGATGGTACGCCAGTGGGGGAGGTGATGGTGAATCCTGCCACCCACTGGGGTGTAATGGGCCTGAAAGGTTGGAGTAGGAGGGTTTGGAGGCTGATGCAAAGGGGGCGGTGGTGGACTGGCCCACCCGCTGGCCCCCAGAACCACAGCAGTGGTTCCCACGACCCAGGCCGCGCTGGGGCTGAACAGCTTGCACCGGCCTGTGGCCCTGGAGGGAACATGGTGGGGCACCCCTTCCGTAGCCATTAAAGGGGCGAAAGGCAGACTGTGCAGGGCGGGTGGTGGAAAGGACCTGGCCGTAGCTCAAGAGTCCTTAAAGTGCTCTAGCGTGTTTTGTGCTTTGTCGCCAACAAGGCGACGGTCATCAAAGGGCATGTCCACAAGAGTGGATAGGACATGTCCCGATAAACCAGTAGACCTCAAAGAGGCGTAGCGTCGAAGGGCTACCGGCGTGGAAATTCCTTAAGACATGGATTTATAGCCTGGCAGACTCAGTCTGCAAATCGTTGGTATAATCGCCCTGATTGAGAACTTTATTTCTGTCCATCTTCAGCATATGAGTCCAAGCGCCAAGATGCTCCCTGGAGTGGTAGTGCGCTATATAAATGTTCATCACATCACAACACAAATTGTCCCGCCTAGTGAGTCGGCAGTATGAAGCACACATCGGATGGTAAACTTCGCTGCATCTCTCCCCTTTGCGACTGCACAGGAGAGCACGACCCGGCCCTCCTCCGGGCACTGGGTCGGCACCTGCGCTACCGTATCCCACACAGAGTGGGTGTAACGGCCCAATAGACATGTAGTGTTTACGACCACAGTCCCAAGCTGGAGGAAGAAAACATTTACTTCCAAAGGTGGTCCAGCTTTTTGGATTCCCTATTGGGTGGTGTGTTAGGGAATGTGCCTTTGGACGTGGAGTCTTGGACCAGCAAGCTCTAAGGCTCTCAGGGGTGGGGTGTTGGTAGAGAAAAGTGGGGTTGCCTGGGGCCAGGCAGTGGTGTCGGGCAATCATCCTGTTCACAAAAGCCCCCGTGTTGGGCCTGGACCAGGTGCCCAAAAGGACGTCCGTGAGGGCTTCATTAAACTGTAGCAGGGGCTCCGAAGAGCTCGCTGCCGGTTGAAGCACCTCTGTCAGCAGGTTAGTCCTGACTGCCACCGTAGGTAGCTCAAGGTGGCGAGCCTCAGCCGCCTTACGCAACACCACTGCGTATGTCGCTGCCGCCTCCATAGCCACGGTAGGAGGAGACAGCATGCCAGGGTCTGGGGAGGTATGCAGGCCACTGGCTTCCCCCAGTCTCTCTCTCCAGTCTGGGTCATAACCTAACTGGTCAGTTAAAGGGTCCCCAGACCCCTCCCAGTCCTCCTCATCCTCCCCTGGCTGCCAAACTGGTCTCAAAGAGCCAGGGTATAACAGGGGCACAAAAGTACCCATTGGTCGTGCCGGTCCGGCTTCATGTCTACCTCGGCGTGGAGGCCAGGGTCGAAGTCGGCAGGCGACACAGCCGACGCCGGCTGCAGACGTGGTGCTGGGGGAGGCATAACAAGGCCAACGGGCGCCGATCCGGATCAGGCCTGGATCCACAGGGACCCTGATACGCGGAGGCCAAAGCCGCCGGCGTCGAAGGCCCAGGGCCCCCAGCCGAGCCCACGGGGCCCAAAGGCGTGCCGGAGGAGTCGGGCTGGCCAAAGATGGCGTGCATCATTTTGTAAAACTGACTAAGCTGGGCAGGGGTCGCTACCGGTCCTGGGAAGGGTCGGCAAACCTGGGGCGGAGCCGCACCACCCGCATCCTTCGTTGTGTCAGCCGACGGATGGGGAGAAGTCTAAGAGCGAGGATGCAACTTCAACTTCTTCTTGTGCTTCGACTTACCTGACCCCGAGTACGAAGACTTGGAGATGAAGAATGGTCGTGGCTCCGCGACTGATCCCTCGACCTCATACACAACCGACTGCCAGGCCTCGAGTAGCTTTCAGGACCGCTTCTGCAAAGACTTCGGGCCATGGTCCGGCAGTCGGAGCACGACTTGGGGTAGTGGTAACGTTCCAGGCATTAGAGGCACACGTGGTGCGGATCAGTCACCGACATCAGTCGGTTACAGGAACCGCAAGGATTGAAGCCGGGCATCTGTCATGCACCAGGAGTTGATGGGCTCAAAAACTATGTCAACAAAAGTCGAGAGAAAAAATCTGTCAAAAAGTGACTGGAGGTACCGCTCTCTCCGGATCTGAGTTTGCTGGCGCGCCAAAAGTAAGAACAAACGTCAGCGCGCGAGAGCAGCATCTATGTAGCTATCGCAACGTCATCCCGGCGACCACGATGCTGATGACGAATGCGGAGTCGACCGATTGCCACCTTCCGAAGTGCAGGGATACAGCTGCCAAAAAAACTTTCCGGATCCAGTCTGACGCATGGGGGTTATTCTAAGGTAAGGAATCTATAACTAACAGTTTCTTTCAGATATAAAGGTTTTAAAAATATTCCTCAAAATGGGACAGCTTAAAGAGGCGAATAAAGTTAATATGAGAATTGACAAAGTCCAGAAGCAGAAATGAAAGTCTGTAAACAGGGACTATTGCCAAAACCCACAGAAGACTTAAAGACAAAACAGAGCTAGATCCTCACCCTGAAGTGCATCAAGACAAAATTCCTAAGGGAGGTTAGTTAAGATGATAAACAGCAAAATATCGTTGAAGGTAATGCTGCAAACTACTTTCATTTGGGGACTGTTTAAGGGCAGAAAGCAGCCTATTTTTTTGTGATTTTGGTGATTTACCTTCCAAAAGTGACATCAAGAACAGCAGGTACTAAGAATGGGAAGGGGCCTCAAGGGTAGTGAAACCTGACTGCCTGCTCAATTATTACCAGAGAGTCATTAGGATATAATTATGGATTCAGCCAATGCCTGATCATCCCTTTCAGGGATTTTAACCTAATACTGATCAATACAAGCGTAGCTATAACTTAATGAATAACAGGCCTACCTCCTACTTGGAACGCTGAACCAATAAACAAGTACACAAGCCACCATCCATAAGTACTGTATAGTGTTTAACTGCTTGTAGCAAATATGTCAAAATGTGAAGTCAGGCTATAGAGCAATGCACTACTGAAGTTCGGTAAAATGTAAATTAAACAAAAACTGGGAACATGTTTCTATAAAAGCAAGAATCAACCTATTCCCATTTCGTGCAATACTACCTACCAGACTTGGGGATGTTGTGGTAACCCACAGCTATGAAATAACTAGGAATCCATCCAGCACATACACAGAGGAAAACATAACCCCCAAGTATTGTTAAGGTTATGGAAGGCATATGTAAAACTCTCCTGTTTTGAGTTAACCTACCATTGTCAGTGATGGGTTCTGCAGCATTCATCAAGGTGGTGAAATTACCCAATGGTTCTGTGTGTTGCAGGGAATGATGCGTTTGCGGTCATGTAGAATATTCAAAGAATTAGAAGGTATTCTAGTCTCCATGATACAAGATGATGCTATGCTAAGATTGAAACTAAGGATTCTTAAAATGAACACTGGGGTTTAGCACCACAGCTACACCACCTACCACAATGACTTCCCACTTCTCCCAACAGGGAATACTCATTGTTGACTGGCTACTATGGACAAATGTCTCGGACCATCCCATATATCACCGTAGAACAAAGACCCAGAGATTCCACACCCAACATCTTTAATGTCTCAAATGTGGGAAAATCGATCCCCAAAAAGGGAGTGCTGGGAGTGTTGAAAAAATCAATTGGGGAGTGGCACCTCGGCCGATTCAGGCACAACTTCAGTTGAGGTCAGACTGGATTCAGAGAGAAAAATTGGGCCCCCTCCTCTGGCACTGGTTATGTTGGCATCATGGCCAACTAGCCTAGCATCGGTCATGGCACAAAAAGGAGGGGAGTCGGAACAACAGATGTAGGCATGAAAGAGCAGAAACTGCTTTGATTTCATGTGTTTGTTTCGCTTGCCTGAGGACCTGAAGTGCGACAAAGACCGGCTTCTGGAGCGGTTCCTAGAAGGGGCCCGACATCAAACCCTGAATGCGGAGGGTGACATGGAATGGTCCCGGCGAAGAGTTTCCTTATGCCTGGTGGCCTAGTTTCACCTTGCTTCAGTGAAGGCCTTCAGGTTCATTGTAGCACAGTTGCTGCAGGCCTGAAAGTCATGGCTCAACACCAGGAACAACAGACACACCTGATGAGGATCCACAGTAGCATTGTCTCTGCTATTAGCAAAAACACTTAGCCATTTACTGGTACAAAAAACAGAACTACCACATGAAAAGTTTAGTTGAGATCCTAATGAATGGCTACCAGTGTAGGAACTTTGCATGGGGCAGTACAAACTGATAATAAAAAACAAACTATCTGCTAGACTGAAGAGAAATGTATAAAATATTGACTGAAGATGGCACGAGGAAAAGAGGACCAGATGGCCTCCCTGTACAATTGTATGCGACATTGTCAGACCAATTAGCCCTCAAACTAGTAGTATTGTATAACGAGCCCCTTCAAAGTGGAATCATTTCCCTTTCAAAGTGTGAGGCTCTCATAACAGCCCTTCTGAAATCTGGTAAACACCTTGATGTCCTGAAAATCTTTTGCCATACGGACCCCTACCAATTCAAAATATTGAGTACAAGATTCTTAATATAATACTTTCAAATAGGCTGCTACCCCATATGCCACACCACATTCAAATGGATCAAAGAGGCTTTGGCCCGGGCAGCAACACTTCACAGAACACGCGACGCCTATTTAAGGTAATTGAAACAACCCTTAAATCCTGGCTTACTGCAACTGTTACTAACAGTTGACATAGAGAAAGCATCTGATTCTCTTAGCTGGCGATATTTGCATAGGGTCTTGTGCCACTTTGATCTTGTAGATAAATTCCAAAAATGGTGAGAGGTGCTTTACACCCTGCCATTGCACGAGCACACACAGGTCGGTTGATCTCAGAGCAGCATGAGATCTATCGAGGAACCAAACTGTGCTGGCCCATTTCTCCTCTCCTCTTCTTTCAAGCAATTGCGCCATTGGCTGCTTAACTCCAACAGGTAGGCAGAGAACGGGGATTCCCAGAGGGAGAATCATGTGATATCATTTCACTCTATGCCGATAACCTTTGATATGCATGCAGGGTGCAGAGACAAATCTTGGAATAACTTGAGACCTTTGGCAGTTTGTCTGGATTGAAGGGGAACTGGGGGAAAACAGTCTCTACTCGATGACGCGGAGGCCCCTCTGCTTTGGAATGGTTCTCTGTGGCTGTTCCCCCTCCCGGGATACCTTCACTTCAAAATCATTAGGGGTGGGTGCAGATTTATCATACAGAAGCGGACATCACAGAGGGTAATTTCTGAGTAGACATCTAAGCTGACTATTTAAAGACAGTGCTTAGGTTTCACTATCTGGAAACCAAGATAACTATGGAACACCTCAGGCAAAAAGGGATATTGCAAATCTACTGGTCACTGATAGTCAAATCCCTTGACCCTTTCCATTTCCGACACACATAGGTAAATAATTCCAGTGTTTTAGATGACGATGACAGGACTAAACTAAAAATGCCCCCCAGGCTTCTGGCAACATCAGACAGACTGACTCCTACAGTTTAAATATTTACATTGAGTATGTTATGTTGCGGCAGATGGGCAGGGCCCATCGGCTGTGTGAAGATGCCGCAAGAATGGAGGACACCTACCTACATGTTAAATGTGAATGCACTGTCATTGCCTTATACTGACGCACACATCTAGACAGTAACAGTACAGCTTTATGCTAGACCCTAAGGTAGCATTGCTGAGGATCATGGACAACTGGAAGTGAGGCCAAAGTTCACATTTACCAGTGGAATAGGTTGCTCAATTGCCAAACGGGATATAAAGAATTGGCAAAAAGCAACTCTGCTGACCTTGGTGAGAGGAAGGCATGGATAGACGTGCATTAGCAGAAACGCAGTCTATTGGGCTAGAGGTTGTCCAACAAAACACCAGCAGATTTGATCTCCTTGGACACAAAATGTAGCGGCCCGATCACTCAAGGTCCCATCTTATTTTGGCAATTGCCTGATTAGGTGGCCTTTGAGCTCAGCGGCAGGGGGAGGTGTGGTTTGTGGGTCACACTACAGTGAATGTGTACTGTCAATGGTTGTTATGAAAGCATAGATACTTTCAACATTTCTTCATGATTTTCTATTTAAGAAGGATTAAAATGCAACTCAATTGTTTTAGCAAAAAAAAAAACAGAAAACGTAAGAAGGAATATGAAATAGAGTTCTACAACTTAACACGCCCTCAGTTATGTCTCTCTTACTACAATAAGACATGCTCATGAGTAAGTTTGACAAGGTGACTAGAAACCAAAGCTGAGTGGGTCTGTTTTCACAAACGTATCTATGTAATAGGCCCACAGGCGAAAGCATCTTAGCTTATTAAAAATTAGATTGGTTTTCAAAAGAAAGTATTTTAATGCAAAATGTGCTTTCATTGGTTTTTTTCTCCTTTGAAATTAATAAGGATATCACCCACCATATCTCTGCAATTGTGTTTATCGCCACATTTAACAGTTAGAAGAGTAATTCATGAGCACTGCAGGTTATATGGCCTATACATTAGCATAAATGATAGAAACAAATGAATATGTAGATATTTTCTGCATGTAAATCAAGACCGTTGCTATAATTTCTAAGCTCTGGACATTTTCAAATATAAATAAACATGCACATATTAGCTGTGTTAGTTCTGCATAATCAATGCATAGATCTACTTGATCCTATCTGCAATCAGCAAACTTCCACAGGAGCTTTTTTATATTATCATACATTTATTTTGCTTATTCTGATCGCAAAAATAACTCACACATAAATAAACATATAGTCATGTTAACCCCTTGCAAGCAGCGCAGATTTTCGCGCTGTGCGGGCGATTTGAATAGTGGGCGGGATTCGGATGTCCCTCGGCCATCCTCCTCACACGTCCACTGTGACGCATGATGGCCAGTGGCCGTCCCGAGCATGCAAGGGGTTAAGAAAGAAATCACTACATTAAAAATGCACAATAGAATCACACAGCTCCCCTTCCACTATAAAATAAGCTCTCTGTGTTAACAACTTTCATTTACAGAAAGGTTGTGCATATATCAAATCTCACACTAATAGACTGTCTCTATCAACAGTACAGTAGATGTGCCCCGCTAGACACTTAAAATTTGCTTAAAAGGTAACATAAAAAACTGTTGTATTGAAATGGGCTAGCTGAAAACTAGCACCCGTTTGCACAGAGCATTATCAATTATTATCTGCTCTTAAAACACTGAGTACCTGATCCATATGGCAATCAGATATTTAGCCATACCAAACACCACTACTGTGCTTGTATCATGCTGAGTAGCCCGAGTGCTTCAAAGTGGTGTCAGGTACCAATTTTCCTACACAAGGGGACAATCCACTTTGCCTGGACGTTTTTGTAACAAGGCCAAATCATCTGATATAGCCTTTGTTTGCCACGTGCTGCAAAACATTTTAATGGAAAGGGTCCTAAATCTGAATTAAAGAAATGGTTTACGCACAACTGCTGGGACGATTTCATCAAGAATTTGTTCATATTATGGACATGGTTTAACATCTATAAAAGCTAGTGAAAGTGATCCCTTACACTTTGTCACATTTTCTACAGATATATATTTTTTTTTCCAGAGTTGTATAAAGCGCGAAATTGACCCGAAGGTATCAGAGCGCTTTACATGAGCACCAGTTGCATTACACAAGGACACATTCTTTTTTGCTAGGCACAGGAAGATTACGTGTTTTGTCCAGAATCACAGGATATTGAGCTTCGTTGCCGAGACTCGAACCTGAATCCCCATATTTGAGGTTGACCATCCTCTCCCCAAATTCCCAATACATTCCTTTAACCCTTCCTCTAAGGATCAAGCACATCTTCTCGGGTGAGGTAAAGTATATTTCCAACCCCAACTTCCTCAAGAGCTCCCGAATATATCTCACTCAGGGAATTTTGTTGACACATGGGGATATAATGAGGTCTCTTAGGCCCACCCGAAAACATTTGAGAGCCTCAGTAGACCAAACCCGATGCCAAAACATTAGAAGTCTACATTCTGTTTTGTGTAGGATCCTTGTTTCTGCCAAATCTCGTAAGACAGGGGTCAGGGCAGTACTCGCAGGGAGACTGAATAATGAACCTATGCTCAACAAGTGTTAGGCTATCTATTTTCCAACACCCCCACACTCTGCCCCATACAATACCGACCCCAATGCCTTGCTGTTGTAAATCAAATGTAAGAGCTGGGTCTTCCATTTTTAGACACTGTCCGTCTATGTACCTTTGCCATGCCTGTTGTCTTCTGGAGTTGTTACACATGCGTTTTTTCAAGACGGGGAAGCCAACTCAAATTTGGGGTAAGTCTTATACCTAAATGATCACAGGTGGGCAACAAATCAAGAGAGTTCTCCCCCATTAACATGAGTCTCTTGAATTGATTCCTTTCTCAATTACAGAAAACCATGAATTTGGTCTTAGAACCATTCAGCTCCAAACCCCACTCATCACAGAACGATTAAAACTAACTTCATAGCTGTTGGAGCCCCTGGGGTAACTTTGATATGAGAATGGTGTCATCGGCGAAAAGGCGGGCCGGAACCTTCCTCATCCAGACATTAGATGCATCACACCAATCTCTATTCAAGTAATCCACCACGTCATTAATGTATAATGAGGACAGAGTGGGGCCTAGAACACACCCATCTGACTATACGCTTTACCTAAATGGGTTCAGTTAACTGTTCCTCCTCCCTCCACCTAACCTGGGAAAGATTGTCCTCATGATTTCTTATACAGAAAGACAGTGACAGGAATGTTGCAGCAGGAGTAAGCATCACAAGACAGGCACACAAAATATGATTTAATGAGTAAGTTCATTAAGTTTAAATTGTGAAAACTTTTCTTTTTATCATTTCAAGAACGCCTTCCACATACATTAATAGACCAATTTTGTGCTATTTATTTTTGAAAAGTGCATTTAATAAATGTATCACTGGGTTCAATAAATACCTCATAGAAATGCCTGCAGCCCTCATCAGTCAGTGTTATGGAAACGCTAAAGACAGAGTAGGTTGTGTTCTGTTCAAATCCTGTCTCACTGTTGCCTCCAAACAATGCAAGAGCCCAGCATCTGAATGAGAAAGCACATACACACATCTGTAACACATTTAAAATTGTATTGATACAAATCTACAACACTGAATGCATTAAGTGCTTATACCTAAAAACATTTCTACAATGTGATCACACATGGGCACCTCTATAGTATAGTCTGTACCTGTCTGGATAAAGCAAACCTATGGTAACACTCTTCCTGGTGGATAAGTCTTACCGCAGATTTTCCGAATACCCCACACCTCACCAAAACGTCCTGCAGGACTGAATAGGCAAAATGCCCTTCCCTGAGGAACTGAGAATTGAGCCAGTAATGACTGGTAAAGGTATGGACGGAAGCTTATGACAACCTGGCAGATGTCCAAAATAGGAATGATCCTAGAAAATCGCAGTGCATTCTGGTTTAATGAACCGTAAGACCATCAGGCAGCTCCTTCTTGGCCAAGGCAGAGCACAATTTGCTACAAAAGACACGTAGAAATGGAGCATTTCTGGATTGCCTTTCCCTTCTTCACACTAGTGAAACCAACAAAGAGTCACCCTGGCACTCAGTCCTTTCAATATCGAAACTAAGGGACAGCTTAAGATCTAGCTAGTGAAGCGTCTCCTCCTTTTTAGAGAGCTGTGGCAGAGAGAAACAAGTAAGAAGTTTGACGGACTGCTGTACATTGAAGGGAAAGAGCACCTTTGGGAGAAAGGAGCAATTTGTCCAGAAATAAGGTAGTAAGTATACAGTAGAAACACAGGCAAAGCTAGCAACTCACTGATGCAATATGCTACAGTGATCACAACAAGGAACACCATTTTAAAAGTCAACAATCTAAGAGGACAACTGAGCTTGGGCTAAAAAACATGTACATCACAAAGGTTAAGTTCCAAATTAAGGTCCCACTGCCGCATAAAGAAAGGCAGAGGCTGAAAATGTGAGCCCTTTCAAAACAATTCTTAACAATGGGTGACTTGAATACAGAGGTCAGATTAGGCAACTGAAAAAAGGCCAAGAGGGCCAACAAGTAACCTTTAACAGTGCCCATTGCAAAGCCTTGCTGGTCCAGTGCTAACCAAATAGAAAAACTGACAACTAACCATGAGGAGGATCATTGAATCGGTCCTCGCACCAGGCCACAAACGTACCTTAATGGCCCGGATAGATGAACTTGGTGGAAGGAAGACAAGCTGCCAGAATTACATCTACCTCTTTAGGCATCAGATTAAATCCACTTAGCTGGTTCCGCTTGATATTCAAACCTGGAGGTGTTGATTGTGGCAGTTCAGATGTAGAACTCTGCCCTGTAGCTAGCTCAGCAGAACCTCCTTACAAAGCAGCCAGACTAGAGGACACATTCAGCTGCTCAAACTCTCCGAGCCTAATCTGGGGCTGTCTAAATGAGCTGAGTCTGGTCTTCCTGACCTTCCTCAGGACTTGAAAAATCTGCATCAAAGCATAAAGGAGGCAGAGTGAATCTCCCTGAGCTCCCAGGGCTTGAGAAGGAAGGGATCAGCTGTCTGAGTGGTATTTGTAACATTAGGGCACAAGGAACACCCCACTTGGCAAAGATATCTCAAAACACCTCCAGGTGCAGACGCCACTTGTGGTTGGCAAGATAACACCTTCTAAGCTTGCCTGCGCTGATCCGAGAGAATCAGTCAGGCCACTGATCATCAAGGCTGTCCTATGGAGATCCAGCCACTGAGAGCCTCAGCCCCTGCAGCACCGGTGCACAAGCCCCACACCATCCTCTTTGTTGCAGTACCACTTGTCAATGGTGGTGTTCATCAAAAACCGAATAGAACCATCCCTGATGGAAGTCAAGCTGGATGGATGCTGCTCCTGTAAGTTGATGTAGTATTTCGGTCCAGATGTCTCCTCTCCAGCAATGGATGATGCAGTCATTACCACCACGAGCTCTGGATGAGGAAAAGAAAACATTCAGCCACAAGTCAGGTTGACATTCATCATCGACCACTGAAGGTGCTGTGCTACCTTGTCCAAGATGCAGATGTTGTCCAAGAGGCAACCCAAGTGTTGAGCCCACTGAAGGCACAGATTCCACCACAGAACCTGCACACCAGCAGGTGGCTCGAGGCCAGGAGACTAAGTAGCCTCAGAACCCACTGGCTGGTACCAAGGCACAAGCTTACTAGCATAGGGATAATAGCCTTTATATTCCAGACTCCCTGCAGGGGCAGAAAAACCTTACAAGCTGTGTCTCAGAAGGCCTCTATATAGGGAATCCTCTGCACAGGCTCAAAATGGGATTTCAGCTCATTGTTGGATGACCCCATAGTGGATAGCAACAATGCCTACATCTTTAGGCAGTCCTGTACTGACTGGGTGAGTCTTGCTACAGAAGCCAGCCAAGGTATTGAAATAGGTATATGCTCGGCCTGTGAAGATGGGCGACAACCACCCACATCACTTTTGTGAACATGCAGGGGGCCAAGATAAGGCTGAAGTGCAGGACAGTGAGCAGAAACAAACAAAATTGAGGAACCAACAATGGCACTGCCAGCCAAATGGAAATACATATGCTGTTAGTGCAAGGGCATCATCCAATCTCTGTGGCTCAGGGAAGACTGAAAACCAAAGTCTTAAAATAGCATCAACTTCCAGATCCTTTTGGGAACCATGTATCAGATGTAGCACTTTTACCCTTCTGCACAACGGGAACTCCATTGACCCTTTGGCGAACAGCTTTTGAACTTCCTTGGTCGGCACAAAGGCATTGCGAAACTCCTCAGGTAGGGCAAATAAGATCTGGCTCACAATGTCGCAGAGAGTGTGAGTGAGTGAGTGGGTGAGTGGGTGGGTGAGTGGGTGAGTGAGTTGGTGGGTGAGTGGGTGGGTGGGTGAGTGGGTGGGTGGGTGGGTGGGTGGGTGGGTGAGTGGGTGGGTGGGTGAGTGGGTGGGTGGGTGAGTGGGTGGGTGGGTGAGTGGGTGGGTGGGTGGGTGGGTGGGTGGGTGAGTGGGTGGGTGGGTGGGTGGGTGGGTGGGTGGGTGGGTGGGTGGGTGAGTGGGTGGGTGGGTGGGTGGGTGGGTGAGTGGGTGGGTGGGTGGGTGGGTGGGTGGGTGGGTGGGTGGGTGAGTGGGTGGGTGGGTGGGTGGGTGAGTGGGTGGGTGAGTGGGTGGGTGGGTGGGTGGGTGGGTGAGTGGGTGGGTGGGTGGGTGGGTGGGTGAGTGGGTGAGTGGGTGGGTGGGTGGGTGGGTGGGTGGGTGGGTGGGTGGGTGGGTGGGTGGGTGGGTGGGTGGGTGGGTGGGTGGGTGGGTGGGTGGGTGGGTGGGTGGGTGAGTGGGTGGGTGGGTGGGTGGGTGGGTGAGTGGGTGGGTGGGTGGGTGGGTGGGTGGGTGGGTGGGTGAGTGGGTGGGTGGGTGGGTGGGTGGGTGGGTGAGTGGGTGGGTGGGTGGGTGGGTGAGTGGGTGAGTGGGTGAGTGGGTGGGTGGGTGGGTGGGTGAGTGGGTGGGTGGGTGGGTGGGTGGGTGGGTGGGTGGGTGGGTGAGTGGGTGGGTGGGTGGGTGGGTGGGTGGGTGAGTGGGTGGGTGGGTGGGTGGGTGAGTGGGTGAGTGGGTGAGTGGGTGGGTGGGTGAGTGGGTGGGTGGGTGAGTGGGTGGGTGGGTGGGTGAGTGGGTGGGTGGGTGGGTGGGTGGGTGGGTGAGTGGGTGGGTGGGTGGGTGGGTGGGTGGGTGGGTGAGTGGGTGGGTGGGTGGGTGGGTGGGTGGGTGAGTGGGTGGGTGGGTGGGTGGGTGAGTGGGTGAGTGGGTGAGTGGGTGGGTGGGTGAGTGGGTGGGTGGGTGAGTGGGTGGGTGGGTGGGTGAGTGGGTGGGTGGGTGGGTGGGTGGGTGGGTGGGTGGGTGAGTGGGTGGGTGGGTGGGTGGGTGGGTGAGTGGGTGGGTGGGTGGGTGGGTGGGTGGGTGGGTGGGTGGGTGGGTGGGTGGGTGGGTGGGTGGGTGGGTGGGTGGGTGGGTGGGTGGGTGGGTGGGTGGGTGGGTGGGTGGGTGGGTGGGTGGGTGGGTGAGTGGGTGGGTGGGTGGGTGGGTGGGTGAGTGGGTGGGTGGGTGAGTGGGTGGGTGGGTGGGTGAGTGGGTGGGTGGGTGGGTGGGTGGGTGGGTGGGTGGGTGGGTGGGTGGGTGGGTGGGTGGGTGGGTGGGTGGGTGGGTGGGTGGGTGGGTGGGTGGGTGGGTGGGTGGGTGGGTGGGTGGGTGGGTGGGTGGGTGAGTGGGTGGGTGGGTGGGTGAGTGGGTGAGTGGGTGGGTGGGTGAGTGGGTGAGTGGGTGGGTGGGTGGGTGGGTGGGTGGGTGGGTGGGTGAGTGGGTGGGTGGGTGGGTGGGTGGGTGGGTGGGTGGGTGAGTGGGTGGGTGGGTGGGTGGGTGGGTGGGTGGGTGGGTGAGTGGGTGGGTGGGTGGGTGGGTGAGTGGGTGGGTGAGTGGGTGGGTGGGTGGGTGAGTGGGTGGGTGAGTGGGTGGGTGGGTGGGTGAGTGGGTGGGTGGGTGGGTGGGTGGGTGGGTGGGTGGGTGGGTGAGTGGGTGGGTGGGTGTGTGCGCACGTGTGTGTGTGTGTGTGTAAAACGGTGTGTACGCATACTTGTGATTGTGTGTGTGCATGGGTGAAAGTGTGTGAGAGTGTAACTGCCTTGAAGACGCACAGCATTCAAGGGCCTAAGGACCAAACCAAAGAGAAACTTTACTTGCCAAGTGCAACAACTTGATTATATTATCTGCCCAGAGGAATGAGGAAAGGCACTGGGATTCACCTGACGTGCGGATGCCAAATACCATGCTTTCTGGAGTCTGTATTGAATCAAGAAGGTCAGATTCCCAAGGCCTGGTCTGTGACATTGAGCAGCTGGACGGCTCATGGCAGCACTGAGCAATATTTGACAGAGGTCACCAAAACTGCCTCATGCAGAGCCTCACTCAATGAAAGGCAGGAAAGGCTCTTAAAGGGTTTGGTTGCAAAATTTCAGTAAGCAAATTCACCTTATTCTCTACAGTGGGCAACTGTAAGTTCAAGACCTTTGTGACGCTACGAACAACCATTTGTGAAACATTGCCCAAGCATGAGTCCAACTCTGTCCCATGCAAATTATCCAGACCACTGCCATTTTGAAGGTCAAGATAAGAGTTTAGCATCAGTATACTGAAGGGGAGCAAACTGTCCATCTCCTGGTCATCATCTTCATTGTGGGGAACATGTTGAGTATCTGGGCTGCATTGGAGTCAGATATGAAAATTGCATCCAGACTTTTATAATACTGCTGTCAAGACAAAGGCGCCAATAGCGAGTCTTCTCAGATCATAGATTGCACTTAGTGATCTCACAGCACAACGTAGGCTAAGAACTTGTTGAACTCTGCACCAGATCCAATTGTTGCAGGGATTCGGCTCAGGAACAAAACTATGCTTGGCACAATAGAACATCAGCAGTTAGGGACTGAGTAACCATACCACCTCAGTACCATGAGCCAGAGTCAGACTAGCTATAGTGTCTCACTTGCCCTCCTATTTCTAACCAGAGGAACAAGTGAATTGACATCACAGAACACAATACTCCAGATGCACTCGGGGATCGCAGTGACATGACACTCCCTTTCGCTCATACACTCGTACCTGCCCCCAATAAGATATGAAAGAGACACAAAGGAAGTTTGAAATGTTTATTTAAACTATCGTGCTCTGAAATGCAGTATATGTGCCACAATTAGAAAACTGCCTAGCAAGACTACCATCAGCATTGTCAATTAACTGTGTATTATGAAAATCCGCTTTATATTATAAGACAGTATAGCCTTATCCCCTCCCCTTCAACAGAATCAAACTGATTATACATACAGCAAAGATCTCGGTATGTAGCAGCGGACCCCATAGCATACACAGATGAACATTCTACATCTTAAATACAGCCATGATCTTCTCTCTGGAAATATCGGTCTGTGTGTTCCATTGCTGTGCGCACCTATATGACAAGGTTCATATTTTCATAAACAGCTGCATTGCTTTGTTGTATCTAGGTGTAGATAGTATCGCGCACTAAGAGTAAGGAAGCTGTTTTAATCTGTGCATAACCTGCTGAGGAATCTTTTTTAACCTGCACTATTCACCATTTGCACGCACCCTTATCGCATTGTAGGGCTTAGTTGGTCCCCGGTCCACTGCGGTCTTTGCGGGCCGTTTGAGTAGAGGGACATAACTCTTCCCCTTTGTCAGTGTGTGGAAAAGTAAATTTTGCCATGTTCTGTGTCCCTACGCGTCCTCCATCATATGTTATCTGTGCATGATTAATATGCATATGTATTCCCCATGTTCGATTAATGACGCAATTACAGTTGTGTCCATCTCTAGTATGCCAGTTTCCAGTTCTCGTGAATACTACGAATATCAGGCCTATTTAAAGTTACGTTGCCACGTTTCTCAGTGTGCACGTTATTCCATTGTAAAGTCCCCGTTTCTAGGCCTCAAAAGGGCCCGGACACCAGATTCAGCTCCTGTCTCCTGAGCCTCGCTGAGGAGCGATACAGCCCCCACCTGTATCCCTGACCCTTCACTTACTTCCTGCCTCACAGTGCCCGGTTCAGCCTGGCTCTGCCTCTGAGTCTGCCAAGAGTATGTTATGATTCTGGTTATCAGTCCAGCCCTCCTTCTCTGCATTCTTAAAGCTACTGAATCGCATCAATAGTTACCGTCATAGTCTAGCCTTTACGTCTCCATGTTAGAGAAATACTGTATTAATGATCATTTAGTATTCTTCATCACGCACTACATGTAGAATAATGCATGCTCCAGTCTTAGAATCAAGTTAGCCTTTCCCCTCCTGACTTCTAGTTTATATCAACATGTTCTCTAAACATCAGATGCTAGATACTGTTTAGGTACATGTCGCCCTGACTCTCCAGACTTCAGTCTCTGCTCCTAGCACAGAGTTCGTAGCCCCCAGCTTCTCCTAGTAACACGTCATTGCCAGTTTGCGCGCACCATCAGGTTAGAGGTCCCGGCTCCTTAGGTAGCCCCCTCCATGTTTCCGCCCCATTCATGACATATTCTGTTACGTTTGCATCACATATCTATGTATACGCCCTGTTACACCCACTTTCACCCTTATCTTTCGCGACTGCTACGCGTCACACCCTTTGCTCCACCCACTGCTCCGCCTGTCATATGTACTGTAATGCAACTGTTTTACTATATATACATGTGTATTGTTATTAAATGCTAGCGCGCTCATCCCAGATCCAGCCCCGGCAGCTGCCGGGCCCTGCCATCCTATTCCTGTGCAGGTTGTCCTGTTCCTGTCCTTTATGCTGTAATAAACCTGCAAACTCCTACTACCTCGAATCTTGACTCTTATTTATTGAGCTATCTGTTATTGCTATGCCTAGTCAAACCTAGATCCGGTATTATTTATTTATATACCACATAATGGCGCCCGAATAGGGACTTGCCCTTTCGCCACGCGTCGGTGAAGCCACGCCGGCCCCCTGACCCTCTGCAGTCGTGACGGAACTCTTCTGCGCACCGGCAGATATTTCTGCTTTAAGTATCCCTCAGGCCCACGGAGGAGACGGAGGAGGCGGTCCAGCATCCAGACGAGACGGTGGAGGAACGCGGCGAGTCCCGACCAGAGCCCAAGCCGAGAGTCCAAGGTCCGAGGTATCCGGAGGCCCACCCGTAACAGAAGTCCGAAGTTCGTCCGTCCGGCGTCGAAGCAGTCCAGTCCAGTCCGAGGCCTTCCGTTCTTGCTGCCCGGTGAGTACCGTTGCTGGGGTAGTATCTAGACAGGGTCAATCTAAATTGTCTCTGGTCCGATGGGTCTGGGTACGCAGATCTGAAACGAAGTGTTCACCTAGGTGGATACGGGTCTTGATGCGTCCCTTTATGGGACCGGTATGTTCCGTGCTGTTTCAGCAGCGCATCCAGTAATTCTAGTCTGTTCCGTTCTCGAGAAATTCATGTGTTTCTGTTCTCAGTGTTCCAGGTAGTATTCTGTTCGAACTGTTATTTTAAATGTTCTTCATGTACTTTAATGTCGTGGTATGAGTGTGAAGTAATTATCGTGTTTATTGTGTATTGTATGGTGTCCAGATTATAGTTCAGTCATGCCGCTATTTTCAAAACTGCGTCAGTTAAAAACCAGAAAAGGTCTGCTAGAAGAAGCAGTTCCTGTCCCGCCTAGGGACAGTCCAGGTCATTTTATGTATCAGAAGCATGGCATAAGCGCCATATTATATCTAGATTTATGGGTAGAGTATACCAAGGAGTTAGAAGAAAAGTATAGATGGCCCGTATCAGGTACGTGGGATGCCGAGTGCATCATGAGAGTAGAAGAAGCATTATGGAAAAAGAAAGCCAGACAGTCACAGAAAGATGCCATCGAGTTATGGCGCAAAGAATCTCATAAAAGAACCGAAAAAGAAATCAGAAAGTCAGAATTAAGTAGAGAATCCTTAGAACGAGCCCAAGAAAGGGAATTAATCGAGATAGGTGAACGAGTCAAAACCGAACAGTCAGACAGACAGAGGCATGCCCTTATTAAGGGTATGCATCCTCTTCTTGCCGAGGGCTTGCCAAAAGCGACCCCGGAGGCATCCAGTAATTTCCCGCCACCATTAGTCCCGCTCAAGCTACGTCACAAACCGACCGCAGCTGATATTTTCATCTCGTCCTATTTGGACGACACAGTCCCGGAATATGCAAATCCCGCTCCGCCAGTCCCTGTAAATCAGGCACTTCCTGCTCCTCCAGACACCGGGGCACCCCTTGCAGTACCTGCTACGGCACCCCCGGTCCAGCCTGCATTTCAAATTCCTGCTCTGCCAGCACGAAGAGCATCAGTCGATGGTTCCAGTTTAGGGGCCGCAGGAGGAGGTCCTCCTCAGACCCCGCCGCCAAATAGACGTCCAGGAGCAGTCGAGTTACATGAACGTGCGTTACAGCGTACGCCTAAATATCAGTCCATTGCAGAAATCAGGCGAGCTCTTACTGAATGCTGTTATGATCCAGTTCCAGGCGAGGATAGTATGGTTATATTTTCCGTGCGTGTTAGGCAGGTGTCCGAGTACTTGGTCACTTTACCGAATATGAAGGAAGATCTAGACAGAATATATCGTTTCATCCGTACAGGGGATGATCCAGAAAGTATTAGTGAAGTCATGTCTCAAAGGAAAGTTGAGATCCAGCTCATGATATTAAAGTTTCTGATTAATTGTCTAATAAGGGAACAAGATTATCCGACCAAAGATCAAGTCGAAATGAGAACCCTGACAAGGTGGAGTGAGAATATAGCCGAGGGTAAGCACAAGACTATCAGTAGTATAGAGAGTATGTACAAGAAAATTCGTAAGGAAATAATAAGGTTACATGACCAACGTAAAGCAGCACAAGTAAGCGAGAAAGAAAATGACTCTGCGGAAGAGGTAGAGGACGAGAATCCCGCCAGAATAGCGTATGTAGGAAAATCTAGATTTCCAGACCGCCATTTGCGCCTAGAACACAAGTCAGTTTTACATCATCCAGCACCAGAACAAGGTTCTCTGGAACAAGTATTTCAAGCTACCGATCACATTCTGAAATCACGAATCGGTTATAACGAGTTAAGTACTATGCATGAACAAGAACTAGTCCGATCAGCAGTCCGATGGATTACTGATTCTACCACTTTTCCAGACGAAATAGTGGCACAAATGTTTCTGAAATTGCCCCCAGCCGAGCAGCGACTGGCGGGTATGTATATGATCCAGCACCTCATTACATTGTATGAGGGTCAACATTCTGATCCAGGTCCGTTACATGATGTCCTGAACGAGTTACTCCAGTATAAATGGAAAGGTTTAGGTACTGATTTAATTAGTGTCATTCTAGAACAGCGCCACAAATATAGAACGTTTTTGAACCCGCATTTTGTTCATGTCTCACCCCCAGAAAGTAAACCCTTTTACATAGACAGACAGAATCCGTTACGAGAAGTGCATCCCGTTAAGACAGAGGGTGGTGAAATGCAACGAGTGTTTGTTTACACCCCTATCACAAAGATGGAACTCTTAGAGATGAAAAAATTAATTCCCTGTCATGATAAAGATCCAGCAGGGTTCCACCGAGAATTAAAAGACATGCTCCGTATGGGAGAATACACGTATCCAGATATTATTAAAATGTTAAAGGTCCTGTTGCCCGCAGGGGTATATGAGAAACTCAAGGAAAAAGAATGGGAGGTGGGAGAGAAAAAGATCGATTGGGCAGTTCTAGAAGCTGAAGATAAGGCACGAGTACCAGGTACCGGTCTTGGAGATAAATGTAAAGAATTACCTGAACTGTTAATACAAGTTTTGCCCAGACTATTAGCAACTAAAAAGGAAGACTGGGATGCAATCTCAGCATGTAAACAGAAACAAGACGAAGACACTAGTGATTTTTACTCTAGATTTGAAAAATGTTTTATTATAAACAGTGGCCTCAAGACGAGTAGCGAGTCATACCCTCATCTTTTTGTTACTAAACTAGTCGAGAATTCAAGTCCACAAGTTAAGAATCGAGTTTTGAAAGTCGAAAGTACCTGGCAAGCTAATACCCCGTCCCAGATGTTACAGATGCTTCAATACCACCAGAATAGAATTAGAGAAGAGCAAGATCACGAGAGAAAACGTATGAAAGACACGAAAATGAAAGTACTAGTTGCACAATCTGTTCCTCAAGACAGTCAGAAGAGGGGACCAAATCAAGCCAGTCATCCTGCAGCTCCCGTTAAAGGGAACTGCAATTATTGTAAACAGCCAGGTCATTTTATAAACGAGTGTGCAGTTCTGAAACACAACATAGCTACCGGTAAGACTAAAGAAAGACCACGTCCGCCTAGACAAGAACAAGTTTCACAGACTCCTCAGCCACAGAATGCACAACAGACAGTTACTGTACCGCAGCCCATCGCTGCAACACAGCATGTTACACAGCAGATGTACCAGTATGCACAGTCCGAGTATCCAGAGTATCAGCCATATTCATGAAACAGCCTAGAGAGGGAGGTAGGCTTGCCTCTCATCGAGATACCTGTAGATCAAGAAGGTCCCTATGTTCATAGTCAAGTATTAGGGAAAGACAGAAAGTTTTTGATTGATACAGGGGCAAGTAGGACCACTATAAGTCACGCCGAAGTTCCAGGGGCTCCGCTCTCAGGCTCTAGAAATGTTTCCCTTGGATTTTCGGGAAAACCTATTGTAAATGAAATATCAAAGCCAGTTACTCTAGAAGTAGGTCCACTGTCCCGCACTACTGATCTGTTACTTACTAAGTCATGTCCAGAAAATGTATTAGGCATTAAAACACTGAAAGAATTAGGTGCAGTTATATGCTGTTCCCCGGAGGGAATACGATTGTTTCTTCGTGACTTCAAGGGTCACTATGTATTACGAGATTTTGATCCAAGATTGTCCAATGTCCCGCAGCATCTATGGGCACAAGGTCCAACTGATGTTGGTTATATGCAAATCACACCCCATCGTGTGACTCTTAAGCCAGGTGTAGTGTTACCACGAATCAGACAGTACAGATTGCCACCTGAGGCTGTAGCAGCCTTATCCAAAATTATTGACGAGCTCATCGCTCAAGGAGTAGTGGTGGAGACCGACTCCAATGTATGTAATTCTCCGATCATTCCAGTCATGAAACGTACTGATCCAAATGCACCTCCAGTATATCGATTAGTGATTGATCTTCGAGAACTTAATAAATGCATTATTCCCCAGTACCCAGTTGTCCCAGATATCTCTTCCCTATTGACAGCCATTGATTCCGAAGCCTCATTTTTTACAGTCATAGACCTCAAGAACGCGTTTTTCAGTGTCCCCATTCATCCAGTTAGCCAGTTTCTTTTCGGATTTTGTTTAAATGGAAGGAGCTATATGTTCACACGCGCTCCTCAAGGTTTCACAGAAAGTCCTAGTATTTACAGTCAAGCACTCAAGAGACAACTAGACAACATTCACATGCCAACTGACACTGCCCTGCTCCAGTATGTCGATGATCTCCTGATCACAGCCCGTTCTGAACATGCTTGCGAACGAGCATCACTTACAGTCTTGTATTTCCTTGCCGAGATGGGGCACAAGGTGTCCCCTTCGAAGCTTCAATTCTGTGTCCAGCAAGTGATCTACTTAGGCCACTTGCTGTCCAAGTGGGGTAGGCAGTTGACACCAGACCGTATCCAGTTAATAGCGAGTCTTCCTCAGCCAAAGACCCAGAAGGAGGTACGTGCTTTTATCGGCCTTACTTCTTATTGCAGACAATGGATTCCTCAGTATGCATTTCTAGCCAAGCCACTGATACAGTTAACGACACAGGAGGCAGCCGTATCGACTGTTCTCCCTTGGACATCTGAACATACACTTAGTTTTAATGAATTAAAGAAAGCCCTATGCCAAGCTCCAGTTCTAGCTACACCGAACTACAGTAAGCCTTTTACACTTTTCGTCACTGAACGTGAAGGTACAGCATTATCTGTTCTCACACAAGATCAAGCAGGACAATACAAGCCTTGTGCTTATTTTTCGAGCACATTAGATCCTGTAGCCCAGGCTCTGCCTGCGTGCCTCAAGTCAGTTGCAGCCACAGCACTAGCTATCAGACAAAGTGATTCCATAGTCTTAGGACATTCCTTGACAGTACAAGTCCCACACTCTGTGGAAGTTCTTTTAAACCGAACACAAACTCAGCACTTGACAATTGCACGTTTAACAGGTTATGAATTGACACTGTTTCAGCCACACATAGAAATCAGACGCTGCAACGTCCTAAACCCTGCTACATTGTTACCATCAGTTACTTTGAATCCTGCCACACACGACTGTGTGGAAGTAGTTAACATCATGACAAAGCCAAGACAAGATCTGACAGATATTCCATTACCAGATCCCGACCTGACGCTTTATGTGGATGGTTCATGTATGAGAACAAGTACAGGAGAACTAGTCGCCGCGTATGCAGTGACTACTGACACTGAAGTTATAGAGACACACCGTATTGACACCCTGTCTGCTCAAGCGGCGGAGCTAGTTGCTCTGACTCAAGCCTGCATACACGCCAAGAACCTGAAAGTTAATGTTTACACAGATTCACGCTACGCATTTGGAGTCGTACACGACTTTGGAGTGCTCTGGCAGGAGAGAGGTTTCATGACTTCTCATGGAACCAAGATTCAGCATGGTCTCCTTATTCAAGCTCTGTTAGATGCAATACACTTACCGACATCCATTGCTATCATGAAGTGCAAAGCACATACGAAAGTTACTGACACTATTTCTCAAGGTAATGATCTAGCAGATCGCACAGCCAAGCTTACAGCTCAGACTCCAGACATTCCAGTTAATAAGACACCGACACACACTCCAGATCCGACTACATGTATGACAGTTAAGGACCCTACTCAAGATGTCATAGACATACAGTTACATGCTACTCCCGAGGAAATCAAGAAATGGTCCGAACAAGGAGGGGTCCAGACAGATCAGGGATGGTTGACGAAGGGTAAAGCCACATGGTTTCTCCCCGACTCTATGGTTCAAGTCATTATCAATACCGCACATAGTCCAGCACATTTAGGAGAAAAAGCTATGTTAGACAGTATCCAGAACATTTGGTTCAACAAGCATTTACGAGCTGCAGCCAAACAGAAAGTCCGTACCTGTATATGTTGTCAGTTTAATCCAGGTAAAAGTGTCCCGGTGGAACAAGGTGGATTCCAGCCTCCTGACCACCCTTTTGAAGTCCTCCAGATGGATTATATTCAGATGGAGCGATGTCGAGGTTTCAAGTATGTCCTCGTAGTTGTATGCGCTTTGTCCAGGTGGACGGAGGCATATCCAGTCCCAGATTACACAGCCACGACTACTGCCAAGCAGTTGGTTCGTGAGTTCTTCCCCCGTTATGGACTCCCTAGAGTCGTATATTCTGACAACGGCCAGCCATTCTCATCCGAGCTAATAAAACACGTGTCCCTTTTGTTAGGGTACCAGTGGAAGTTCCATTGTGTACGCCATCCTGAAGCAGCTGGTCTCGTAGAGAGACATAATCAGACCCTGAAAATTCGCATTGCCAAAGTATGTCAAGAGAAAGGTGTGGACTGGCTAGTAGCTCTGCCAGTTGCCCTGTTCTATATGCGCATGGTCGCACATTCCAGATCAGGTCTGTCCCCGTATGAGGTCGTTTTCGGCCGCCCCCCTAACATGTGGGGTACACCTAGACCCCGAAGTATTACCGATGTTTCAAGTAATATGCTGACAGATTACCTAGCTTCCTTGATGTCTGCCCTCAACTCTTGTCGTTCACAGGTTGCCGCCGCATTTCCAGACAATACCGAGGTGGCACCGCATGAAATCGTTCCCGGATCCATGGTCCTAGTGCGAAATTTTGATCGTTCAAGTCCACTGGAGCCTCGCTGGAAGGAGCCCCGACAGGTCCTCCTGGCCACCCGTACAGCCGTGAAGTTGGAGGGACGCAAAGGCTGGGTGCATCTTTCGCATATCAAAAAATTTTATGGATTGAAACCAGTTTCAAAGAACATTTCCGAGGATTTAAAGGACTGCCAAAGTACTATTCTTAAGGACTGTCCCGCAAAAGACACTGTTATTGCACCCTCCCTGTTAGAGAAAACTCCGCAACAGGAGTATAAGAAAAAGTTAAGGTCTAGTAAAATAAGTCAGCCAGTTTGATTGTCTAAGTCCTCCCCTAGGTGAAACGGTTAGACCGGTTTCTGACATGTATAAAATAGACCCCCATAGTGAGAGAGTTAGTCAAAACTCAATCCGATGTATCGTTTTTCTAAGTTTCATATTATTTCTCAGCATTATGATTTCCTGCACCAGTTATGCATTTTACTTGTATTTTCCAGTTTCTCATGTAAATAAGTCTTCTAATGTTACAGTAGAGCACACGTTTAGTGATCTGCCTCCTCATGAACTCTCTTATCGCCTCGCTATGCGTAACAATTCTTTTATCCGCATGTTACATTATTCACACCAGACCAGCAATGCCACTAATTGTTGGGTGTGTGGTCGACTCCCCCCTTTCCAGACACCGAAGGGAGTTCTGCCACTCTTTCCTTATCCATTTTCACATAATGGTTCATGTGGAGCATGGTCCACGTTAACGTCATCCTCAACAGATATGTCTTTCCTTAACAGTACATGTTTCCCAGACAAGCAAGGTCTTCCCCACAGAACAGGGTTAGATCTAGAAAACGAAGTTTACAATTTAGGAAATTATTCTTCGAATTTTATGGTCCTGAATGTTCAGTCTGATACTACTCCAGACTTACCTGCTATTTCAGTATTACCAGTCAAAGGCGAATTATGTGTCCGAAATAATGGTTCCGTACATGTAGGACATAGCGATTGTACTACTATTGTCAAGTATAGTGACAGTGGGAAATCTATTTTCAAAGCTTCACGTCATTCTTATTTTATTTGTGGTCAAACCGCATATGTTCGTCTGCCCCTCGATTGGGAGGGAACCTGTTACATTGCCTTCCTACTGCCACCAGTTTTCCTAGCCCCATCTGATTATCATAGAAACACACATCTAGTACACCTTAGACATAGAAGGGAGATTGAGTCCCCAATTGTCGATTATACTGAAACTGCTCTAGAACAGTATACAGATTTCAATAGAGGTTTCTTCTTTTTTATAGGCCCTATCCAGAACAGTAAGCTAATCCGTAGGTTAACCAGAACCCTTGAAGCTGTAGTAAATGAGACTGCCTCTGCTCTAGGTAACTTAACCGAAGAGCAATCTGCTATGAGATTTGTTGTGCTCCAGAATCGTCTCGTCCTTGACGTCATACTGGCCGATAGGGGCGGGGCATGTAGAGTCATCGGATCTAGTTGCTGCATTTTCATTCCAAATAACGCGCCGTCTGTTTATTCAGCTATAACCAGACTCCATAAAATTGCCCATCTGTTACACCAAGATCCAGGCACCTGGACATGGTCCGGTTGGTTCTGGAATATAATTTCCGCTTGGGGATGGAAAGTATTGTCCTTTCTAGGTATTGCAGTAGCGATCATATTCAGTTGCTGCCTCTGTATACAATGTGGCCCTGCGATTTGCGGCATTTGTGCTACCTCTTGTATTCCTAGTCCCAAGCCCCGTTCTAAATCCCGTTCCAAGAAAATTCGAGACGAGCAATTGATGCTGTATGAAATGATAGATGGTATCATGAATATTGATGTTTCCTGATGGAAACGTAGTGACAAGGAGGGAATGTGGAAAAGTAAATTTTGCCATGTTCTGTGTCCCTACGCGTCCTCCATCATATGTTATCTGTGCATGATTAATATGCATATGTATTCCCCATGTTCGATTAATGACGCAATTACAGTTGTGTCCATCTCTAGTATGCCAGTTTCCAGTTCTCGTGAATACTACGAATATCAGGCCTATTTAAAGTTACGTTGCCACGTTTCTCAGTGTGCACGTTATTCCATTGTAAAGTCCCCGTTTCTAGGCCTCAAAAGGGCCCGGACACCAGATTCAGCTCCTGTCTCCTGAGCCTCGCTGAGGAGCGATACAGCCCCCACCTGTATCCCTGACCCTTCACTTACTTCCTGCCTCACAGTGCCCGGTTCAGCCTGGCTCTGCCTCTGAGTCTGCCAAGAGTATGTTATGATTCTGGTTATCAGTCCAGCCCTCCTTCTCTGCATTCTTAAAGCTACTGAATCGCATCAATAGTTACCGTCATAGTCTAGCCTTTACGTCTCCATGTTAGAGAAATACTGTATTAATGATCATTTAGTATTCTTCATCACGCACTACATGTAGAATAATGCATGCTCCAGTCTTAGAATCAAGTTAGCCTTTCCCCTCCTGACTTCTAGTTTATATCAACATGTTCTCTAAACATCAGATGCTAGATACTGTTTAGGTACATGTCGCCCTGACTCTCCAGACTTCAGTCTCTGCTCCTAGCACAGAGTTCGTAGCCCCCAGCTTCTCCTAGTAACACGTCATTGCCAGTTTGCGCGCACCATCAGGTTAGAGGTCCCGGCTCCTTAGGTAGCCCCCTCCATGTTTCCGCCCCATTCATGACATATTCTGTTACGTTTGCATCACATATCTATGTATACGCCCTGTTACACCCACTTTCACCCTTATCTTTCGCGACTGCTACGCGTCACACCCTTTGCTCCACCCACTGCTCCGCCTGTCATATGTACTGTAATGCAACTGTTTTACTATATATACATGTGTATTGTTATTAAATGCTAGCGCGCTCATCCCAGATCCAGCCCCGGCAGCTGCCGGGCCCTGCCATCCTATTCCTGTGCAGGTTGTCCTGTTCCTGTCCTTTATGCTGTAATAAACCTGCAAACTCCTACTACCTCGAATCTTGACTCTTATTTATTGAGCTATCTGTTATTGCTATGCCTAGTCAAACCTAGATCCGGTATTATTTATTTATATACCACAAGTGGCACTTCCGGGGGGGGGGGGGGGGGCATTAGCATAAAAGCCAGATGACTGGCCGGTCGTGCAGAGGATGTGTGCAGCAGGCGTGCCAAAGGCAAGCCCGTCTGCGCCCATCCGCGCTCGGACAGGGTTCAGGGCCAGTCCCCCTGGCCCTCATGCCCCAGGAAGACTATGTTATTCCAGAGATTCCCTCATGAGTTTTGACCCATTGAGGGGGGAGGCAACCTGCCCCTGAGCTCTGCCCAATATCCACTCCAAGGTGGGTGCAGGCTTCTGTATAAAATGCCTGTCTCCTCTACCGCATATCACCTCTTACCACAGCAAATTATTGCCAATGGACTGTTTGCAAAGCCATATGCTGCCAGACAATACGGCAGGGCCAGAACCGAGGGATGGTCTGCGAAATCAAATCTCACCAGATAACACGACAGGGTTGGCGCCCGACTTATCGAGAAAGGATGGCCTAAACTGTGGGCTGCTCAATGTTAGATAACTTACCAAGCACTTTACCGAGATACAGGTATTGATAGAGACTAATAACCTCGATGCTCTGTTTCTGACGAAACATGGACTGTGGCAGGGATGGAGCTAGAGCTGGAACCAACTTTTCCAGTGGGATATAAGGCTCGGCATAAACCCAGATCCCGAGGTCGGGGAGGTGGAACTGGAATTATTTTTAAAGAGGAGCTGAATATTATCCCGCTGGACTTAGATGAAGTCTCTTGTGAGGAGCTTCTAGGCTTCTCGGTTAAGGATGAGACAGACCACTCCCTTTCGGGCATGATCTGTTACAGACCTCCAAGGGTAATTAATGCACAACAACAAGAACAAAGTGATGTAATCAATAATATGGCCCTTACCCACACAAGACTTTTAGTCCTGGGGGACTTCAATCTGTGGGCCAACGGAAGAATGGATACAGCGTTTTATAACATCACTCAATCATGTGCTAATTTGAGCCTGAAACAATGGGTGACTGAATCAACACATATAGAAGGTCATATATTAAAGAACTGATCTTTGCCGAAGAAGATCTCATCACCATGGGGGAAAATCCTGCCGGTGGGGTGGACGGATCACCTCCTTGTCACTTTTAGTGTCAGCATCCTCATCACTAACTGTGAGGAGCTTGTCTCTGTTTAGATCAAAGAGAGAGAGAGGACTAGATAGGCTAGGCCGAATCCCCTGAATTATATATGCATATATCAATAAGGACTAGCTAGTTTTAATAAGGATATAGGAGACTCAGGTAGGTACATTGTGTAGCAACAAAGGACAAGGAAAAACGTTGTTTTCCTCATAAAGCCCTCACCCACCGACCTAGTCGGTGGCATGCTTCATCATCGGGCCCACCACAGTGGCACCGAATGTGCCCCGGGTGTGCTTCAACGCCAGGAGACTGCGGAGCTGGTATGTTGCTGAGTGTGCGGTGAAAGGGGTGAGAGAAGTGAAGTTGATTAAAAGCTATGCAGGCGGTCCCAGCACCCGAGGGTTGCTTATCTTTAATGAACTGGGCCTCTGCTAGCGGATAAAAAGGCAAGAAGACGAGATGGAGTGCTTATTATGACCTCCAGCGTCTAGTGCGGTCTACATGTTTCAGCCAGTGCCTTGTTAGTTTTAAGCTGGCTTTCCTCAGGACCTTTTAATATGTGAAAAGTGCAAAATAAACTTAATTTTAAGTGGGTATGTGGTCTTTTGGTTATGTGTGGCGCACGCTAAGGCGCTATAGCTGTTTAGAGGGGATTCCCTCAAGCTTGACTACATATAACACAGTCAGGATGTACAAGGTAGAGTCATGTCAGTATGGTATAGTGTTGTACCACAAGATGCCGACTTATAAGGTGGTGTTCGACCTATAATCGGCTATGGTGAGCTCATGGCACGTGCATGAGGCTGGTGAGGGTTTTAACAAAACCGATAGTGTTTTGGTGGTGGGCTAAAAAAGCGTATTTACAAGGTGAGGTACAGGTAAGTATAATACTGGGTCCTCACTCTGTTTTGTCTTGTAAAAAGCTTCATGGGTCGCCTGGCAGAGAAAGAGACCCTAGTGAAATAAAAGATAGTTCAACATCTCTCCAACCTGTTGGGGAAAAAAAGGTGGTGGCTTACCCTGTATGTAGCAGCAGTGGATCAAATTTACTCACGAGTATTTCGGTCTGGTTCCTCCTTGGACCTATTCGTCCTTCCGCGGCGCCCGTTATGAGGAGAGTAGGGCGTCCGGTTTCGTATTTGTACTCCCTAGTAGGTTGGTTTCACCTGCGTGCGGTAAAAACAAAGGGAGGGATGCGCGCTAATAGCCATGTCATTGTCGGCTTTATCGCGCATGCGTTATGGAAGTAGTGCGCGGTATTGCGCATGCGCAGATAGCGAGCGCATGATAGCCCTGGGACTGAGTCTGTAAGCATGCGCGGTGAAGTCGCGCATGCGCATTGGCACCCGTTGAAGTCAAAGTGTTGACTGGGGTGTGGGCAGGTCGCGCATTTTTGTGATGGGATGGATGTTAGTCATGATGAACTGTCATCATGACGAGGCCTAGAACTGGAATAGTAATGGCTTGGTCGAGTGGTTGGCTAAACGTGGTGACTAGTTTTTAGTACACCAAGGTGCATGGGGCTCATGCAAATGCGGGCAATGGTCAGGGGAGAGGGGAGCAAGGGCGGGGTCGCTCATGCAGTGGTGATCTGGCACAGGTAGCATCGTTTTGCACAGCATGTGGTTGTTTACACGGTTAGGGAATTCCATGGTATAGCGTCGTTTAAACCCTGGGTATGTGTGGATAAGCGATATATCCACCGTTGTTCTTTTTGTAGGAGAAGTTTTTCGTTGATGGTGTTGTCAAATTTTTCAATGACGGTCCAGGAGAAGTCATTGGGAGTGTGGTTATGAGTCAGAAAGTGATCTGTGAGCTTGCTTATGTTTTTGCCACATCTTATCGTACTCCTGTATTCCGTCATTCTTGTCCGGACTTTCCGGGTGGTCATGCCAATGTATCTTAGGCCACATCGGCAGGTTATCAGGTACACCAAGTTGGTCGAGTTGCAGTTTGTGAACTGCCGTTGTGTCCAGGTCTTGCCCGGTTCTAGGTTCAGGGTTTTGGAAGGTGACGTCAGGTGGCACACACTACAGTTGTTGCATCGTTGGTGACCAGTGACTTTCGGTAGGCCCCAAATATCGACTAAGGTGTTGTCACTAACATTTTTCTTTGGCAGGGGTCTGGTTTTTACTAGTTGGTCTTTGAGATTGGTTGCTCTTTTGTAGGCAAAACGGGGTTTTTCCCAGTTCCTGGTGCCAGAATTGATAATCTTCCAGTTTCGTTGTATGATGTTGGCTACCTGGTTGGAGGCCGTGTTGTAAGTGGTCACGCAGGTTAGGGTGGGTTCTGTCTGTGGTTTCTCAAAAGTTTCCAAGAGAGCCTCTCTATTCTGGTTTCTTGCTCTTTTGCAAGTTTTGTTTATTATCTTTGACGGGTAGCCACGTTCCTTAAGTTTGTCTGTTAAATCATTGGCTTGTGACTTGTAATCCTGGATGTTGCTGCAATTACGTCTGATGCGTAAGAATTGCCCATAGGGTAAATTTTCCCTTAGGTGTCTGGGATGGAAGCTGTCGAACCTTAGCAAGGAGTTCCTTGCTGTGGGTTTATAAAAGGTAGTCGTGATCAGGCCTCCATTCTGCAGTTTGATGTTCAAGTCAAGGAAGGCTAGTTCTGTGGAACTGCTGGTGAAGCGTAGGAAGGGGTCTTGATTGTTGATCCAGAGTATGAAGTTGTCCAATTGTTCTTGGCTGCCTTCCCATATCAGGAGGACGTCGTCAATGTAGCGGCGCCACATTTTTATGTTAGTTGAGAAAGGTTTGGTAGGTTGTTGTATGTAAGCGTGCTCAAAGTGTGCTCAAAGTGTGCTCAAACCCGGGGCATGTCCAATGGGCACCAGAGGAAGAATCAGTGAGCTCCAACACCAGAAACAAAACAAGGGAACAACCGGGAACAAGCAAATAGCACCCCCATGCCCACTTGTATTCAACCTCTCTGACACACAACTAACCACAGAAGAAACAGAAGTGCTCAATAAAGGCCTCTCATTTGTCCCTACTACCAGACTGGACACCTTCAAACTTCATGTAGAACTTGCCGAGTTCTTTAGGAAGCTCAAATTAAAAGCATTTTTTGAGAAGAAAGACAACAACAACTACGACAGTGACGACGCCCCTAATGAAACAGGCCTCAGACTAAAATCTACCTTCACCCCACCACCGGGAAATATCCCGGTTGAAATCCTGACATTTGAACAGGCAGTATACACAGAAGTGGAACAACTCCAAAACAAAGAGACCTTCAACAACCTCTCAAACAAAGACAGGACCACCATTCAACGTCTACAAAATGACCCCACCATTGTTATCAAACCCGCGGACAAGGGAGGCGGCATAGTCATCATGAATAAAACCGACTATGACCAGGAATGTAAGAGACTCCTTGGTGACACCAGGAATTACAAACGCCTCAACAGGGATCCAACTCAACACCTACAAAACACCATCAACCTCATGGTTAAGGATGCCAAAGACAATGAAAAGATCTCCAAACAAGAGGCGGACTATCTATGTCCAAGAGATACCAAAACCCCGTATTTCTATATTGTCCCAAAAATACACAAAGGCATCACCCCACCACCCGGTAGACCAATTGTATCTGGAATAAAGTCACTATTAGAACCCCTTTCACGTTTTTGTGACTTCTTTCTCAACCCGTTGGTCCAAAAAGCTCCCTCCTACATCAAGGACACCAAACACCTCCTAAGTGTGATCCAAGACATCAACTTCAACCCCAACTCTGAATTACTAGTAGGATTAGACATTGAGAGCCTTTACACCAGCCTGCCACAGGATGCCACACAAGGTACTACATGATGTCCTCATGGCAAGCCCCTGGGAATACAACACCCCCCGCAGTTTCATCATGGACTGCGCAACTTTGGCCCTCAAAGAGAACTACTTCGAATATGAAGGAACATACTACCTCCAGACCAACGGAACGTCTATGGGCAGTGTTTTTGCCCCTAGCGTGGCAGGATTATATGTGGCACACTTTGAGCACGCTTACATACAACAACCTACCAACCCTTTCTCAACTAACATAAAAATGTGGCGCCGCTACATTGACGACATCCTCCTGATATGGGAAGGCAACCAAGAACAATTGGACAACTTCATACTCTGGATCAACAATCAAGACCCCTTCCTACACTTCACCAGCACCAGCAGTTCCACAGAACTAGCCTTCCTTGACTTGAACATCAAACCGCAGAATCGAGGCCTGATCACGACTACCTTTTATAAACCCACAGCAAGGAACTCCTTGCTAAGGTTCGACAGCTTCCATCCCAGACACCTAAGGGAAAATTTACCCTATGGGCAATTCTTACGCATCAGACGTAATTGCAGCAACATCCAGGATTACAAGTCACAAGCCAATGATTTAACAGACAAACTTAAGGAACGTGGCTACCCGTCAAAGATAATAAACAAAACTTGCAAAAGAGCAAGAAACCAGAATAGAGAGGCTCTCTTGGAAACTTTTGAGAAACCACAGACAGAACCCACCCTAACCTGCGTAACCACTTACAACACGGCCTCCAACCAGGTAGCCAACATCATACAACGAAACTGGAAGATTATCAATTCTGGCACCAGGAACTGGGAAATACCCCGTTTTGCCTACAAAAGAGCAACCAATCTCAAAGACCAACTAGTAAAAACCAGACCCCTGCCAAACAAAAATGTTAGTGACAACACCTTAGTCAATATTTGGGGCCTACCGAAAGTCACTGGTCACCAACGATGCAACAACTGTAGTGTGTGCCACCTGACGTCACATTCCAAAACCCTGAACCTAGAACCGGGAAAGACCTGGACACAACGGCAGTTCACAAACTGCAACTCGACCAACTTGGTGTACCTGATAACCTGCCGATGTGGCCTAAGATACATTGGCATGACCACCCGGAAAGTCCGGACAAGAATGACGGAACACAGGAGTACGATAAGATGTGGCAAAAACATAAGCAAGCTCACAGATCACTTTCTGACTCATAACCACACTCCCAATGACTTCTCCTGGACCGTCATTGAAAATTTTGACAACACCATCAACGAAAAACTTCTCCTACAAAAAGAACAACGGTGGATATATCGCTTATCCACACATACCCAGGGTTTAAACGACGCTATACCATGGAATTCCCTAAACGTGTAAACAACCACATGCTGTGCAAAACGATGATACCTGTGCCAGATCACCACTACATGAGCGACCCCGCCATTGCTCCCCTCTCCCCTGACCATTGCCCGCATTTGCATGAGCCCCATGCACCCTGGTGCACTAAAAACTAGTCACCACGTTTAGCCAACCACTCGACCAAGCCATTACTATTCCAGTTCTAGGCCTCGTCATGATGACAGTTCATCATGACTAACATCCATCCCATCACAAAAATGCGCGACCTGCCCACACCCCAGTCAACACTTTGACTTCAACGGGCGCCAATGCGCATGCGCGACTTCACCGCGCATGCTTACAGACTCAGTCCCAGGGCTATCATGCGCTCGCTATCCGCGCATGCGCAATACCGCGCACTACTTCCATAACGCATGCGCGATCAAGCCGACAATGATATGGCTATTAGCGCGCATCCCTCCCTTTGTTTTTACCGCACACAGGTGAAACCAACCTACTAGGGAGTACAAATACGAAACCGGACGCCCCACTCTCCTCATAACGGGCGCCGCGGAAGGACGAATAGGTCCAAGGAGGAACCAGACCAAAATACTCGTGAGTAAATTTGATCCGCTGCTGCTACATACAGGGTAAGCCACCACCTTTTTTTCCCCAACAGGTTGGAGAGATGTTGAACTATCTTTTATTTCACTAGGGTCTCTTTCTCTGCCAGGCGACCCATGAAGCTTTTTACAAGACAAAACAGAGTGAGGACCCAGTATTATACTTACCTGTACCTCACCTTGTAAATACGCTTTTTTAGCCCACCACCAAAACACTATCGGTTTTGTTAAAACCCTCACCAGCCTCATGCACGTGCCATGAGCTCACCATAGCCGATTATAGGTCGAACACCACCTTATAAGTCGGCATCTTGTGGTACAACACTATACCATACTGAAATGACTCTACCTTGTACGTCCTGTCTTTGTCCTATGTGTTATATGTAGTCAAGCTTGAGGGAATCCCCTCTAAACAGCTATAGCGCCTTAGCGTGCGCCACACATAACCAAAAGACCACATAACCACTTAAAATTAAGTTTATTTTGCACTTTTCACATATTAAAAGGTCCTGAGGAAAGCCAGCTTAAAACTAACAAGGCACTGGCTGAAACATGTAGACCGCACTAGACGCTGGAGGTCATAATAAGCACTCCATCTCGTCTTCTTGCCTTTTTATCCGCTAGCAGAGGCCCAGTTCATTAAAGATAAGCAACCCTCGGGTGCTGGGACCGCCTGCATAGCTTTTAATCAACTTCACTTCTCTCACCCCTTTCACCGCACACTCAGCAACATACCAGCTCCGCAGTCTCCTGGCGTTGAACCACACCCGGGGCACATTCGATGCCACTGTGGTGGGCCCGATGATGAAGCATGCAACCGACTAGGTCGGTGGGTGAGGGCTTTATGAGGAAAACAACGTTTTTCCTTGTCCTTTGTTGCTACACGACGTACCTACCTGAGTCTCCTATATCCTTATTAAAACTAGCTAGTCCTTATTGATATATGCATATATAATTCAGGGGATTCGGCCTAGCCTATCTAGTCCTCTCTCTCTCTTTGATCTAAACATTACTGAGCAGCGCGCAGCTGCGAGAGCCCTACCTACCCTCAAAACATGTCTGAAAACCTTGGCCTCACCTTCACTGCAGAAGAGGTCAGCGCAATACTGTCTGAACCCGCACTCATGGCAGACTTCAACATCTCCACCACGGTAGCCCAATCAACCGACTGGGACTCCCTGACAGAGAAGAAGAGGAACAGGATCCGGACTGTTCTGCATGGTGTTATACTGGCACAATATCTACGCACCAACACAGCTCCCACTGGCCTTTTGGTCATAAATGCCCCTAGAATCTTTCTAGACGATGCTGCATTCCGAAAAGACTGGGCCCAGATCGCCTGGCACTGCACCAGGGACTGGTTAGTCCTCATCATAAAAACAGCAAAACGCCTATCAGACGCCATCATGATAGAGATCCAAGCTACAGAGACTCATTTCAAAACTACCCTGACGGGTTTTAAGAAAAAACTTGAAGATCAAAATCGCGAAATAGCGGAATACAAAGACTACTTATCCCAGACCAAAATCAAAAAATTCGAAAAGGACCTGAAAAGGTTCAGCTACTCTAAGACCTACCCGTACTCCGATGATGACTACACTCCGCCCAACAAATCCTCAAACAACCAAGACAACAGCTCCATTTCTAGCACGTCGAGCAACTCCAGCACAGGATCAAACCAATCCAGAGGCAGAGGCCGACGAGGGCAACAATGGCAACAACCATGGCAAGGTCCCCAAAATTACAACTTTGGCCCACCACCACCCCATTTTGCCAACCCGCTACCACCCCCATTTTTCGGTTACCCCCAAATGTACCACCCAGGAAACATGCCCTTCTTTCAGGGAAATCAGAATCAACGATACCCTTTTTTATCCCAGGGCAGGAGAGGACGGGGGAAGAGGCGGAACCCGGGGCATGTCCAATGGGCACCAGAGGAAGACTCAGTGAGCTCCAACACCAGAAACAAAACAAGGGAACAACCGGGAACAAGCAAATAGCACCCCCATGCCCACTTGTATTCAACCTCTCTGACACACAACTAACCACAGAAGAATTAGAAGTGCTCAATAAAGGCCTCTCATTTGTCCCTACTACCAGACTGGACACCTTCAAACTTCATGTAGAACTTGCCGAGTTCTTTAGGAAGCTCAAATTAAAAGCATTTTTTGAGAAGAAAGACAATAACAACTACGACAGTGACGACGCCCCTAATGAAACAGGCCTCAGACTAAAATCTACCTTCACCCCACCACCGGGAAGTATCCCGGTTGAAATCCTGACATTTGAACAGGCAGTATACACAGAAGTGGAACAACCTCTCAAACAAAGACAGGACCACCATTCAACGTCTACAAAAGGACCCCACCATTGTTATCAAACCCGCGGACAAGGGAGGGGGCATAGTCATCATGAATAAAACCGACTATGACCAGGAATGTAAGAGACTCCTTGGTGACACCAGGAATTACAAACGCCTCAACAGGGATCCAACTCAACACCTACAAAACACCATCAACCTCATGGTTAAGGATGCCAAAGACAATGAAAAGATCTCCAAACAAGAGGCGGACTACCTATGTCCCAGAGATACCAAAACCCCGTATTTCTATATTGTCCCAAAAATACACAAAGGCATCACCCCACCACCCGGTAGACCAATTGTGTGAGAAGTTGGCCTGATATGCAGTGTTCACTATTCTAGTGATCACTATGTATCAGTCCAAACAACCCTTATTGATGATTGGTTGTAAGTCAACCTTATAGACCAGCTATCCTAGTAGCATGGATACGAGCAGTCTAAGGCTAAGACTCTAGAGGGCGTGTTAAGCCAGCTGTTTTACCATCACATTACCCCTTGAACACCAAGTGAAAGGACACCACACAAGTTGTTATGAAAATAAACAGATATGTATTTATAACAAGACTGCCCTGGCTCTTTATGAGACAGGGAGCTAAGCACACAACAAAACTCTTACGAAAATACTTTAAGTCGCACAATTTACACAAATGCCCGAGGGGCACGAAAAACCATATACACAGTAAGTGGAATGCGAACTTGCTAGCAGGTAAGTAGTACTTTTCTAGACTCAGGAATCGCTAGGCCTACAATTCTAAACACTGGGATTAGATGCAGGAGGCCTGTGGACGTCGTGTGCAGAGTGGGAACTCTCACGCGTAAGGCGGGAAAAAGTCTATGGAGGCTAGCAGTTGCAAAGTTACTGTTCTCGGGCGAACCCGACTAGGTGGGTCGAAAACGGGGGTGGATCCGAACACTTAGGGTGTTGGACTATGCTGAAGCACCGGAGTACTTGGTTTACCTAGCCCAGGGGCTGCGGCTGCATAGGGTTGTAGTTGCGTCGGAAACCCACGTTGACGGACCAGGAGCCTGAAGAAGAAGTTGCTGGCAGGCGGCCAGTGAAGAAAAGTTCGAAGAGATCCAAGCCTGGATCAGGGAAGAAGAAGACCTGAAAGCAGAGGGGACCAAGTTCTGAATCACTAGCCAGTGATTAAGTGGGCACCAGGATGGCACCGGGCGAAGTCACCGCAGTCAGGTGAGTGGGCGCTGCTGGGCTCTGCAGTCTCTCGGACCAGGAGGCGTTGTCGGCGACCAGGATGGAGGTGCGAGCTGTCCCACGAAGGTTCTTGCTGTCGACGTCGCTGGACCCAGGATTGGGCAACAAGTCTTGGCAAATGCAAGGCCCACGCGGTGGACCTAAAATGGCGTCTTGAGTGGACCAGGAGGGTCCAGGGTGCTCCTCTGATGGAGGGAAGCAAGGGCCAGTCTGGAGCAACCAGACCAGCAGTGTTTGTCGTCGTGGAGCGTCGTGAAGGGGCCACTAGCCAACGGGCAAGCGACCTGGACAACGCGGTGAGCAGCAAAGAGCAGAAGGGCCCCACGCAGATCTCGTGGATGCAGGGGGGCTGAACTTCGGTGCTGGAGCTGCTCAGGGTCGGGGCTTCTCTTACCCCAAGGCACTCAGTCGAGGGTCACTCAGGCGTCGTGCTGGACAAGCGTCGTGCAGTTCTGAAGATGGCCGGTCCCTCGAGGTCTCGTCACACCCACGGATCACAGCTGGGCTGATGATGTAGGTTGAGGTCAGAGGTGCCAGGGAAGCCGGTTCTCGTCGTGCTGGAGCAGTCTTGATCCGAAGGAGAGACTGGCAACAACCCGCGATGCTTGGTTGGTGCCTGCTGCTGCAGGGTGACTACTCCTTAGTCACAAGGGAGAAATCTTAGGAAGAGTCTTGAGTTCCTTCTTGAAGAAAGTAGTTTCAGGATTCAAAGATGATCTGATTTGGAAGGGGGCCAGTTCCTACCTTTATCCTGTAAAAAGGGGCTGGCACGCGACTAAGTCCCGCCCTATGGGTGGGACTAGGAGGGGGGTGGTTACACCCCTCTCCTTTGGCGGGCTTTCCCCAGGCCAGGGGCTGGAGTGCCCCTGGAACTGGTTTCAGCCGGCCTATGCACAGTGAGCACCGGGGTGCCACTTGCAGTCACCTTCCTCTAAAGCCCTGCCTACCTAGAATACACAAAACCCTGTCTGGGACAGTGCTGGCACCGCCCCTGACAGGAAACCCTTTGTCCTTGCCTCCTGCTCTGGGAGGACTCCCAGCAGCAGGGGGGCAGACTTGTGTCTCGGTGGCAGCATCCATCTTGTGGAGCTGAGGCTATGTCTGACTTTAACCGGGGTTACAGGTTACATACATGTCGTGTCCCTCTAGAAGGGTGGAATGCTAACCCCGTCGCCAGAATTGGCGAGGGGTTAGTATTCCAATTCGTATGACACCTTACTCGACATGTTTTGATAAAGCGATACCAGAGTTGGCATATAACCGCGAGGATTATAATGCACTTAAGAGTATATGGTATGCGATATCATGGAAACGGCTAAGGGATGGATCCCGAAAGCCGCAGACAGGCTCAGCTCATGCCAGAGCACTATCTCACACGATTCCAAGCACTCTGCCTTCAGGATTGTCAAGGCCTGCCATAGGAGTGACTGATAGGAGATCTGTGTGTCCATTTTTAGGGTTAGATATAGGTATACTATATCTAAAGCAAAGGGTGATTACACCACCTTGCCCCAGCTGTCAAGCAGCCAGTTGTGTCAGATTTGGATGGCCAGCCAGGGGTGGCATAATACATGCTGCAGCCCCTGGTAGGCCCTGGGTACACCTATGCCCTGGGTACCTAAGGTACACTGTACAGGGACTGATAAGGTGACTCAGTATCCAATTAGATATGTACCTAAGGTACATGGAATCCATTTTACAGAGAGAGCAGTAGGCCTGGGGTCCTGAATAGCAGGGCCCCAGGTCAACTAAGTCAGAAAACCAGCAAAACACCAGGCAAAAAGTTGGGGGCAACCATAGTCAGGGATCTACCTTCCTACAAATTGTATCTGGAATAAAGTCACTATTAGAACCCCTTTCACGTTTTTGTGACTTCTTTCTCAACCCGTTGGTCCAAAAAGCTCCCTCCTACATCAAGGACACCAAACACCTCCTAAGTGTGATCCAAGACATCAACTTCAACCCCAACTCTGAATTACTAGTAGGATTAGACATTGAGAGCCTTTACACCAGCCTGCCACAGGATGCCACACTCAAGGTACTACATGATGTCCTCATGGCAAGCCCCTGGGAATACAACACCCCCCGCAGTTTCATCATGGACTGCGCAACTTTGGCCCTCAAAGAGAACTACTTCGAATATGAAGGAACATACTACCTCCAGACCAACGGAACGTCTATGGGCAGTGTTTTTGCCCCTAGCGTGGCAGGATTATATGTGGCACACTTTGAGCACGCTTACATACAACAACCTACCAACCCTTTCTCAACTAACATAAAAATGTGGCGCCGCTACATTGACGACGTCCTCCTGATATGGGAAGGCAACCAAGAACAATTGGACAACTTCATACTCTGGATCAACAATCAAGACCCCTTCCTACACTTCACCAGCACCAGCAGTTCCACAGAACTAGCCTTCCTTGACTTGAACATCAAACCGCAGAATGGAGGCCTGATCACGACTACCTTTTATAAACCCACAGCAAGGAACTCCTTGCTAAGGTTCGACAGCTTCCATCCCAGACACCTAAGGGAAAATTTACCCTATGGGCAATTCTTACGCATCAGACGTAATTGCAGCAACATCCAGGATTACAAGTCACAAGCCAATGATTTAACAGACAAACTTAAGGAACGTGGCTACCCGTCAAAGATAATAAACAAAACTTGCGCAAGAAACCAGAATAGAGAGGCTCTCTTGGAAACTTTTGAGAAACCACAGACAGAACCCACCCTAACCTGCGTGACCACTTACAACACGGCCTCCAACCAGGTAGCCAACATCATACAACGAAACTGGAAGATTATCAATTCTGGCACCAGGAACTGGGAAAAACCCTGTTTTGCCTACAAAAGAGCAACCAATCTCAAAGACCAACTAGTAAAAACCAGACCCCTGCCAAACAAAAATGTTAGTGACAACACCTTAGTCAATATTTGGGGCCTACCGAAAGTCACTGGTCATCAACGATGCAACAACTGTAGTGTGTGCCCCCTGACGTCACCTTCCAAAACCCTGAACCTAGAACCGGGCAAGACCTGGACACAACGGCAGTTCACAAACTGCAACTCGACCAATTTGGTGTACCTGATAACCTGCCGATGTGGCCTAAGATACATTGGCATGACCACCCGGAAAGTCCGGACAAGAATGACGGAACACAGGAGTACGATAAGATGTGGCAAAAACATAAGCAAGCTCACAGATCACTTTCTGACTCATAACCACACTCCCAATGACTTCTCCTGGACCGTCATTGAAAAATTTGACAACACCATCAACGAAAAACTTCTCCTACAAAAAGAACAACGGTGGATATATCGCTTATCCACACATACCCAGGGTTTAAACGACGCTATACCATGGAATTCCCTAACCGTGTAAACAACCACATGCTGTGCAAAACGATGATACCTGTGCCAGATCACCACTGCATGAGCGACCCCGCCCTTGCTCCCCTCTCCCCTGACCATTGCCCGCATTTGAATCAGCCCCATGCACCCTGGTGCACTAAAAACTAGTCACCACGTTTAGCCAACCACTCGACCAAGCCATTACTATTCCAGTTCTAGGCCTCGTCATGATGACAGTTCATCATGACTAACATCCATCCCATCACAAAAATGCACGACCTGCCCACACCCCAGTCAACACTTTGACTTCAACGGGCGCCAATGCGCATGCGCGACTTCACCGCGCATGCTTACAGACTCAGTCCCAGGGCTATCATGCGCTCGCTATCCGCGCATGCGCAATACCGCGCACTACTTCCATAACGCATGCGCGATCAAGCCGACAATGACATGGCTATTAGCGCGCAGCCCTCCCTTTGTTTTTACCGCACACAGGTGAAACCAACCTACTAGGGAGTACAAATACGAAACCGGACGCCCCACTCTCCTCATAACGGGCGCCGCGGAAGGACGAATAGGTCCAAGGAGGAACCAGACCAAAATACTCGTGAGTAAATTTGATCCACTGCTGCTACATACAGGGTAAGCCACCACCTTTTTTTCCCCAACAGGTTGGAGAGATGTTGAACTATCTTTTATTTCACTAGGGTCTCTTTCTCTGCCAGGCGACCCATGAAGCTTTTTACAAGACAAAACAGAGTGAGGACCCAGTATTATACTTACCTGTACCTCACCTTGTAAATACGCTTTTTTAGCCCACCACCAAAACACTATCGGTTTTGTTAAAACCCTCACCAGCCTCATGCACGTGCCATGAGCTCACCATAGCCGATTATAGGTCGAACACCACCTTATAAGTCGGCATCTTGTGGTACAACACTATACCATACTGAAATGACTCTACCTTGTACGTCCTGTCTTTGTCCTATGTGTTATATGTAGTCAAGCTTGAGGGAATCCCCTCTAAACAGCTATAGCGCCTTAGCGTGCGCCACACATAACCAAAAGACCACATAACCACTTAAAATTAAGTTTATTTTGCACTTTTCACATATTAAAAGGTCCTGGGGAAAGCCAGCTTAAAACTAACAAGGCACTGGCTGAAACATGTAGACCGCACTAGACGCTGGAGGTCATAATAAGCACTCCATCTCGTCTTCTTGCCTTTTTATCCGCTAGCAGAGGCCCAGTTCATTAAAGATAAGCAACCCACGGGTGCTGGGACCGCCTGCATAGCTTTTAATCAACTTCACTTCTCTCACCCCTTTCACCGCACACTCAGCAACATACCAGCTCCGCAGTCTCCTGGCGTTGAAGCACACCCGGGGCACATTCGGTGCCACTGTGGTGGGCCCGATGATGAAGCATGCCACCGACTAGGTCGGTGGGTGAGGGCTTTATGAGGAAAACAACGTTTTTCCTTGTCCTTTGTTGCTACACGACGTACCTACCTGAGTCTCCTATATCCTTATTAAAACTAGCTAGTCCTTATTGATATATGCAGGAGCTTGTCTCTACCTTTTTCTGAAAAGGAGAACCATAATATTGCTGCCCACTGACTTTTGGGTACCTGCTGTACTTTGCAAGCCCTCTCCAAAGCAGTTATCTACTTGTGGATGTCATCCCCACTCTGGTAGGGAGGGACAATCTTACTTAGGTTTCTATGGTCATTTGACCTTTCCCTACCTCTAGGGATGTTGCTGCCACCAGTGGAATCTAATCCATTCAACGTTTGCTCTCTAGCAAGAGCCAGGGTCTCCTTTTCTCCAATTTCTTGCCTCTTGATCCTAAGGTTGACTTCCCTCATCCTAGCCTTATGCTCTCTTCTCTGAGGTGAAGTCATCCTCATCACTGCTGAGGTATTTGAACCTATTGAGTCATCAGAGTGGTGGGAGTCACTGGAAAGTGACCTCCTCCTTCTGTGCTCAGTGTTAGGCCTACTTGGTGGCCTGGGTGGGATTCGCTCCTGTCCAGCCCCAGGTAGTCCTAGGTTGACCTGGTCCAGTTCCTCAACTTGGTCCTGATCATCATCCTCATCATCAGACCCCCCTGGATTGTCCTCCTGGGAATCCTCTGTTGATGGATGCCCCCCCCCCTTTCCACTACCAGTCTGATCTGGGATTGCTGTTTTATCAGCATCATACTCCACTAACAAATCTATAAGGTGTCTTAGGGTTGGACTCTGTCCTTGTCTCAGTCTCCTGAGTGAACACAAACTTCTAAGTTCATTAAAAGTAAATGTGTCATAGGGAGAAAGGGACCCTGAGAGGGTACACTTCCTCTGGGAGAGACATACTAGGCTCTCCTCTCAAGGAAATTCTCTAGTGAGGTGTGGTGTGTGCAACTATCTACCTACACTAAGTGTTACCTACTAGAACCTCTCTAGGAGTTGTAGTCAGGGTGTGCCAGGCCCTTTCCTCTACAACAACTAAGTTCAGTAGAACTTCAGTATTATAAGACTTGAATTATATGTACCTCTAGGTACCTTAATGTGATCTTTCAAATGATATCTCAAGATTATATGGTAAAACAACAGCAAGCTCTTATCCCACCGCTGCCACCAATGTGAGAAGTTAGCCTGGTATATGATGTCCACTATTCTAGTGGGCACCTTGCGCCAGTCTAAACGACCCTTATGGTGGTTGGTTGTAAAGTCAACCTTCTACATCAGCTATCCTAGTGGTAGCATGGACCAGCAGTCTTAGGCTAAAACTTCAGAGAGCATGTGAAGCCAGCTGTTTTACCATATATAATCCCTTGAATACCAAATAAAATGACACCACACAAGGTATATATCAAATATATATGTATTTATTACTAACACAACCCCTCTGCACTCTTTATGAGGTCAGAGTTCGGAATACGTTACAAGTTACTCATTAAGCATACTATAAGTTGCACAAATACAATTCTGCCCTGGGGGCCTCACGAACCATATACTAAGTAAGTGGTATATTCAGGAATAGTGAATAGGCCTAGGGCATCACTGGGGCTACACTACAGAACCAAAGGTTAGGAAGTAGGAGACCCACGGGAGACGCGTGCAGTGTGGGAACACAGACGCAAGTTACCATTGACTTACAATGGGGAACGAAGAAGTCACAAAGTTACTGATTAAGGATACTTCTGGGTGGACTACGGTGAAACCCCTTTAAACTAGGACACTTGGATAGTCAATACCCACAGGAGCACTGGAGTACTCGAGTTACCTCACCCAGGGAAGCCGGGTGCATAGGTGTCTTTTCGTGTCGGGTTGCGTCGATGCTTTCAATGGAGACCTGCAAAAGAAGTGCTGCAGACGGCCGAAGGAAGAGTGTCCGGGTGGATTCAAGGGTGGATCGAAGCAGTGAAGAACCTGAAAGTAGAGGGGACAGACTCTGGGTCACTAGCCAGTGACCAGGATGGAACCAGGTGATGTCGCGATGCAAACAGGTGAAGAGGTGATGCTTGTCTCTGCAGCCACGAGGACCAGGAGGTGTCAACGACGATCAGGAGCTGGAGTTGAGCTGTCCCACAAAGGCTCTAGTTGACTGCGGTGTCGGTATCCGGATTGAACCCAACAAGCCTTGGCAACCGCAACCCACGCAGGAAGTGAAGATTGGCTTCAGGTCAGACCAGCAAGGTTTCTGTTTGGAGGGAAGCTGGAGCAAGCCCAGAGCAACCAGGCAAGAGTTGGAAAATCAAATCAAGGATCGTCTTCGGAGGGCTCACTAGCCAACGGGGAAGACGCGTCGAGCTGAAATGCAAGAGCGGGCCCCGCGCGGCACTCGTGGAGTGAGGAGGGCTGAGCTCTGGTGCAAATGTTGCTCGGGTCTGGGGCTTCTCTTACCCCAATGCACAACTGCGAGGGTGCCTCGGTCGTTGCACAATTAGCAAAGTGCAGGTAGTCCAGGATAACCGGTCCCACGTCTCTCGTGTCCGCCACGGGTCTCAGCTTTGCTGTGGATGTTGATTGAAGTCGGAGAAGTCTGGAAGTCCAGTGTCTGAGTCGCTGAGTCGCGGGTTCCCGCTGGAGCATCAACAAAGCAAACCGGCAAGTTACTGGTGGTGCCTGTTTGAACAGGGTGGTCACTCCTTGACCACAAGGGAGATCTTCTTCAGTCTTCTAGTCAGCATAGAATGTCGAAGTCCAAGAGTTCTATATTGTAGTTTCTTTCCAGGGTAATCTAATGTCTCTAGACACAGCTCCTAACTTAATACCAAACTAAGGGGCTGGATTACCTGCTAGGTCCCTCCTATGGGTGGAACCTGGGAAGGGGGTGGTTACACCCCTTTCCCTTTCTCCAGTTTCGCGCCAGAGCTGGGGCTGGAGTGCCCCAGCAACTGGTTTGAACCGGGCTATGCATGGAACACCTTGTGTGCCCCAGGTAGTGACTGGAAAAGCATCTTTCCATTCAACCCACCCTGCCCCAATACACTACTGGCTGTCTGGGGAGGCGCTGGCACCTCCCTCGACAGGAAACCTATTTTCCAGGCCTCCCTTGCTGGAGTTTTCCCCAGCTGCAGGAGGTCAGACTCGTGTCTGTGGCAGCAGCACCCATTTTGTGATGCTGAGGCTCTGTTTAACTTTAACCGGGTAAAGCAGTAACATACATGTCTTTTCCATCTAGAAGGGTGGAATGCTACCCCTGCCGCCAGTATTGGCGGCGGGGGTAGTATTCCAAAGCGTTTGACACCTTACACGACATGTTTTGATAAAGCCAAACCAAAGTTAGCATTTAACCGCGAGGATTATAATGCACTTAAGAGTATATGGTATGGCTATATCATTGAACAGCTATAAGGACATGGTTCCGAAAGCTGCAGAAGGGCTCAGCTCATGCCAGAGCACTCTCTCACATAAAATCAAGCACTCTGCCTCCAGGATTGTCGAGGCCTGCCATAGGAGTGACTTATAGGTGCATAGGTGTCTATATATAAGGTTAGATATAGGAATACTATATCTAAGTAAGGGGTGATTACACGACCTTACCCAAGCTGAGTGATCAGCCTGTGGTGTCAGTTTGGATGGCCAGCCAGGGGTGGCATAATACATGCTGCATCCCCTGGTAGGCCTTGGATGCACCTATGCCCTGGGTACCCATGGTACACTATACAGGGGCTCACAGAGGTGACCTAATACCCAATCAGGTATGTACCTACAGTACATTGTATCAATTTAGAGAGAGAACAGCTGGGCTGTGGGTATGATTAGCAGGCCCACAGCCACACTAAAACCGAAAAAACAGTAAATCACAACAAAAAGTGGGGGTGACCCTACTCTCCTACAGTGATTGCTTGCCACTCTTGAAAATGATTGGAGACACTCCCACTGGAGTGCTGCACAGAGAATAGAAATTGTAAAAAGTCAAAGAGTTTGAGGGAGCTTTCCCAAAGTCTCTACCCCAAAACAAATTCCAGTCCCCAGCTGTTAGAGCCTCTGCCTCATTCTTTATCTTTTGCATTTCATTCTCCAAATGGCGCTCAAGCTTAACCACCCAATGGAAGGGAAGAGTCATTACTTCAATTGTGCATCATGTTTGTAAAAGGTAGTTTGCACATAAGAAGATTTTCTCAATTAAATGCCATAGTAAAATTCCGCTATGGCTAGGACATACGTGCCTGTCACAGCACTGATAAATGTGAAAAACGAAGAAGGAGCTGTTCTAAAGATGGCAAAAATATTGAATAGAAAATATTGGGATCTGCAGAAAGAAAATTCTCACAGAAAAAGATAATCCTAGCAAATGTTCTGAGAGCCTTCCCACACAAGTCATAAAAAGAACTCCGGAGGCAGCTTTCAGTACAAGAATTATGGCATATGGGCCCTGATAGTTACGAGAAAGTGTAGGTTTACACAACTCTGCAATACAGACTGTCTTTAAGGTTCTAACTCTCACACTTTTTCCAGTTTTCATCATAGTTTGCCCTGGCCGATTTGCTAGGGTGAAATGTTGCCTTATGAATTATTTGTCCATTGGAAGAAATTTTGAAAATCTAGCTTGGATGGACTGTACATTCATTACCTTCATTCAGAATAAGCATTAGCAAAGCCAATAGGTATCACACTGACAGCCAACTTTTGGCATTTACCAAAGTTTGTGAATGGTTTTCTTTAAAAAGTACAAGTAGATCCTTTTTGATGTGCGAGTCCACATTGTGAAAATGAAAAATGTCTTACTCACATAGAGGTAGGCCAATGGCTGAAGTGTATTACTGGAGCTTCTTGCTGTGTACGTTGTGGTGGGTGAAACAAAACATGTGAATGATAGACCAAGGAATGAAGAGAGCTAGCTGTAAATATATATATATATATTACCTACTGGCGGTCGCCAGTAGGTATATATAGTTAGGATTTTTTCTCTATGGGATTTTTGAAAATTCTATGTCTAATAACTTTGGCGTTTGTGGACGGAATTGGCTGAAATTTTCAGGAAAATGGAACATTTTGTTTCTGAGCAGCAACTGAAAATTTGGGGGGGGTTTGTCAAGGGGGGGCTGAGAAAAAAAAGGGGGGTCCCAAAACGTGTTTTTCCCATGTTAATTTCCATAGGGCGGTTGGCCTCACTTTTAGCCCGAACGGCTGAATGGATTTCCACGAAACTTGGCAAAATTGTAGATATTGTTTGCCCGATGTGCCTTTGCTAGGTCTCAAGATATGTGCTCCTGTGAATTTTGAGTAAATTAGGTTAAAAAAAGATATATATCTAGAGCCGCGCCCCGGTGCGCGTACCGGGGAGCGCTCCGGGCGCGTACCGGGGAGCGCTCCGGGCGCGCCACGCGACTTGCGCACGGCAAGCTGATTGGTTCTCGGGTGTCTGTAAACATTCGAAACAGTCCGCAGCGGCCGCCATCTTGTGTCTCGGTAGGATTGAGACACAAGAGGTGGCAAAAATCAAAGGGGGAAATGAGCAAAAGGGGGCAGGGTACACCCCCCTGACCCCCTAGTTTTGATGTGGGGGCCATAAAAGGGTCCCGCGGGTAAAAAAAAAAATTTAAAAAAAATTTGATTTTCGCGGGGGGAGCGCCAGGTACGTGCACCGGGGAGCGTACCATGGAGATAAAAAATGACACTTTTAAAAAAAAAAAAAAATAGCATTTTTTTATAAATTGGAGGTAGTTCTGAAAAGAACTTTTTTTTTGTTTTTGTTGTTTTATTTTTTTTAGACTTTTTAAAACGATTTTATATTTTTTTGGGATTTTTGTCAGGGGAAAAACAAAAACAGGGATTCCAAAACTGCTCAACAGGAGCAAAAAAATGTAAAATTTAGGGACTGGCAGGGCAGCGGTGTTGCTGTTTCTTTATGGCAATGAGTTCAACACTCTGCTCACCATAGCAGAGCAGTTCGTCACACTCCGTGCACAGAAATTTGATGCCTGCAAACACCGGCTGAATGTTAGGGACCATTCTTCCACGGGGTGGTCCCGAAGGTGTTGCTCCACCAGTGGAGGTGCTGCCGCCATCTGTGGGTAAATTCCGTGCCAGCTCTCTGACACTCTCCCTGGCAAAGTTGTTAGGGTGTCTTCTTTTCACATGCCTGATTAAATTAGCATTTCCAAAACTATATTTTTTCAGAGGATTGCCTCTGGATAAAGTACTACCACATATTTTGCAGGTTACTTTTGGAGCGTTGACTTTTTTTTGTCCTTCAGGGATGTCATAGAATTTCCAGATGAAATGGGTTTTTTTCTTCTGCTGAGGAGGGTCCTCATCTAAAAATCCGTCGGAATCACTGCTGGATGACTCTCTTGCAGCCATTGCTGTAGATCAGAAAAGTAGGAGATGAACACAGTACACAGAACAGCTCTTGCTCTCTCCAAGTACAAAGCAATAGTGAGAGAAATGGGTGGGTTTCACACAATTTGAAAAAAAAAAAGTTATGAACCAATGAAAAGTGTTATTTTAAAGTCACATGGTTTGACGCGCTTACGCTACGCGCCCCGTCCCGGGGCGTGTTTCGTAAGCGCATCAGGGCGTTTACGTTGCGCGATCGTATGCGCTTTCGGGTGCGCTTACGCGGTGCGTCATAAGACGCATCTCGCGGCTACGCGATACGCGCTCATGACGCAAGGCGTGGCGGCTACGCAATACGTCACAATGTTGTTTTCGTTCGCGGCAATAGCGCTATCGGGACGCTCATCAGTACGCGCCCCGGGGCGCGCCGCAAGATTGTGCTTACCCGTGCGTTCACTAGTCCGCGGCCCGGGGGCGCACCAAAAAAAAAAATAAAATAAAAATGACAATTATACAATATAAAATTCGATTTACAATTTATTATTTTTAAAAACTATAAAAATTTGGTATTAAAAAACCTATGAAATTCACTGAAAAAACCATAGGTTATAGACCATATATAGTTAGGAATTAGCATTTACAAAACCTTGAAAATTCACTGAAAAAACCATAGGTTATAGACCATATATAGTTAGGAATTAGCATTTACAAAACCTTATTTTACTCACACAAAACCATTGAAATTCCATATATAGTTAGTTGCACTAACTATATATCGCGCACCCGCAATCCACTGCTGATGATGTCACATATTACATCATTCATGACATGGTCAGTGACATCACTGATGACATCACTGATGACATCTCAAATGACATCACTGATGACATCTCATTTGACATTACTGATCACATCACTGATAACATCATTCATGTGATGATACGATGAACCTCTTCAGACTCTAATATAACCTTAGATACACTCAGTGTAAACAGACACTCACAGACTGTCACTCATCCATGGAGTTACTCACACACCTAGTCAGTCATGCAAAGAATCAATCACACCTCCATTTCATCAACTATATAGTTATACACACCTTACTTATTGAAACATATAATAACACATATTTACTCTGTTATACAATCCCTGATACAAGTTCACAATGATCCATACAGCCACTCACACATTCACTGGCTCTTATGCACAGTTATTTATATATGTCAACTCTCACATGTACTGTGTTTTACATATGTACTTACTTTGACATGTAGCACTGAGATATCCATTCACTCACCAATACACTCATGCACACAGTCAACCGCCCATACAGCTGTTTCCACATGCACTTTTGAACCCATACATCTAGTGAATCAACTGCTCACACATCTATGCACAGAGTCATACACCTCCCAGACACCCACACACACACTCAGTCTCCCATACAAATACTTGGGCAACCAATCAATAACCCATATAGTTAGTCATATAGCTAATGATCAACACATGCATCAGATTACAGAACAACAGACACAATGATGCACAATTTAAAACAGTTTAGTCACTAACCCATGCACTCAGTGAGACACATTTAATCACTCACTTATACAGTCAGTCATGCACCTACTAAATCCTTCATCCAGACACTTATACATCCACTCATTCTTCAATATGTAAGACATATTTTAACTTTACAGAAACATACAGTCACTGGATGTTGTCATCAGTGATGTCATCAGTGATGTCATTTGAGATGTCATCAGTGATGTCATCAGTGATGTCACTGACCATGTCATGAATGATGTAATATGTGACATCATCGGCAGTGGATTGCGGGTGCGCGATATATAGTTAGTGCAACTAACTATATATGGAATTTCAATGGTTTTGTGTGAGTAAAATAAGGTTTTGTAAATGCTAATTCCTAACTATATATGGTCTATAACCTATGGTTTTTTCAGTGAATATATATATATATATATATATATGAATGCTCCTTTTACACCATGAAAACGAGTCACTCTGCAAGCGGGTGCTTTTTACCGCGATGGTGCCCGCGATAATATGTCAGCTCCGAATTCCTAAAGATACCCAGCCGGGTTCAGGAAACAGCACTCTCGAGCACGGCAGTGTGTTAGCAGGGGATTTTATTTAGAATAGACGCGTTTCGGGAGAACACTCCCTTCGTCGGTATTCACATCAGAGAGGTAGTATGCAGCACCATTATCTATGTTTGTCACAACCATAAACACAAACAAGGGACTATACCACAAGGGCGTGGTTATGCGCCATCTTTGAATGTGCAAGTACATAGGCTACATGAAATTGCTAGCAAATTAATTACACCACAAATCAAGCCGTGTATCGGCACAGTTGTTATCTTAATAATCAACCACATTGTATGCATAATCGGAAACAATTTATATCCGAGCTTTGTGGCTAAGATAACATAAAACACAACTCAAGCCCCTGAATCAGGTCACATAATGAACATGAGAACATCGGGCAAATCTTGCCGTGGATCGGCAATAGCAGCCCCTTAGGACTGCCAAAATCAAGGTGTAACAGAAAGCAGAGCAATTCACAAAGCAAATGTCGCTAAAGGTAGCATCTCCTATCTTAAACCCAAAATCTCTAAAATATAATACATCTCAAAAACATAATTCTATACTTGTTCCATTAACAAAATACTGTAATCCATCTTATCAACCCAAGTGAGAGGCCAGTTCTTCTCCCATATTCAAGCCTTTGGGCGCCCTCGTCTCTAGATCTATGATATATCGAGACTCAAGTCTCCTTAATGCGAGCAATCTATTGCCCCCTCTCGGATTTTCTCCTACTTGGTCCAGACAAAAATACCTCAGAAGGTTCCTGTCACTATTGTGTCTGATGGAAAAATGGCGGGCCACTGGATATGAGAAATCCTTGTTTGCAATGGCCCGCATGTGTTCCAATATCCTCAATTTAACAGGATTGATGGTGCTACCCACGTACCTTAGCATGCAAGGGTATAATAGGCAGTATACTGCATGGTCCGTGTGGCAAGACATACATTTACTAATTTTCTTCCCATCTTTGCAGCTAGGGACCTCATAGCTCAATGTCCTTTTGCTCGCTGAGCAGGCTTTACATTTTCCACAAGGAAAAAAGCCTTTTGCATCCTTCAATGTGCCTAGTTGTTTCTCAATGGGTTGTAAATAGCTATGAACTATTTGGTCACGTAGTGATCTCGCCTTCCTGTATGTTATTAGTGGTGCACTGGGAATGTCAGGCCCAATAATTTGGTCTGATTTCAAAATATGCCAGTGTTTGGACATAATTGATCGTAGTTTGTGGGAGTCCGCCGCATAAGGTGTTATCATGCGGAATCTTCCTTCTGTGGTGGGGCCTATTTTCTTAGCAAAAAGACTGGTACGGGGTACATTCCAAACCTTATTCAGGGTCTCTTGGAGAAGATGGGGATTATATCCTCTCATCACGAATCTCTCCAGACATTCGTCGGCTGCTTTTTCAAAATGCTCATTCTGACTACAATGAGCCGCAAAAATTCCCCATACGGAATATTATTGATAATTTTCCGGGGATGGCTACTGGACGCGTGTAAAACGCTGTTTCCAGCGGTGGGTTTGCGGTACAGTTGTGTGCAGATGCGTCCATCACTGATACTCACTTCCAGGTCCAGATAATTGACCTTTTCCCTATTGATTTCACCAGTAAATCTCAAGTGATGCTCATTGTCATTGAGAATTTGAATGTACTGATTGGCTTCCTCAATCGATCCGTTCCACACCAGGAACGTCTATGTACCTGCTCCATAACACTACTTTGTTGTTCCAGGTGGAAAGCCTGGGGGCCCAGGCTACCTTCTCATCCCACCAGCCCACGAATAAATTCGCGTAGCTGGGAGCGAAGCAGGAGCCCATGGCCGTACCAGACAATTGCCGATACATAGTATCCTGAAAGAGAAAAATGTTATTATGCAAACAAAATGCAATTAGTTCCAGCAGCATCTTATTATGCATTGCATATTTGAGCTCTCTCTTATTAAGGAAGTACTCTACTGCATGTAGGCCCTGTTCATGATCTATGCAGGTGTATAGACTTGTAATATCCAGGGTAATCAGTACATAAGATGGTTGCCAATCCACAAGTTCCACCTTCTCTATAAAGTCCGTAGTGTCTCTGATATATGATCTTAAAGACAGTACAAAACTAAACAGATGGTGGTCTAAAAATTTGGAGAGATTCTCCGTCAATCCTCCCATAGAGGAGATTATAGGTCTCCCAGGGGGGTCATTGATGTCCTTATGAACCTTGGGTAGATGATAGAAACAAGGTAAAATAGGGTTAGTGGTCTTTAGAAAAAGATATTCCTCCAGGTCTAGCATCTGTTTGTCAAGCCATTTCTTAAGTAAAACATGAAGATCATTAATGCTTGCTAGATAATCTTGTTTCTTTATTGGGGCATAGCAAGAAACATCCTGTAGTTGACGCATAGCTTCTGCTACATATTTGGGCCTAGACATAATAACGATGTTGCCTCCCTTGTCGGAGGGTTTACACACAATGGTCTTGTCTTCCATTAGCGTTTTAATGGCTAGATTTTGTTCCTTGGTGGTGTTAAATTGTATCCTCTGTGTTGTTCTCATGGTCATCAGATCCCTGATGACCGCATCAGAAAAGATATCGAATGGATCCACAGCAGTCTGAGGGACAAATTTGGAAGCCAACTTAAAATCAGTCTTGGGTGCCACCTGGTCAATGTCAACATTTGCCAATCTTTGAGTGAATGTATTGACCACTGTGTCAGTTTCCATGTCACACTCTCGCCTCAAATTATGTAGGACTTCACAGGCTGTTAGATCATTCACGGTTAAGAGATGCGTATCCTTTTTGCTTTGTCTTAATTGCTTGACTTCTTTGACCGTAGGTTTAGTTTTATGAAACTTATGTAGCTTGACCTTCCGAATAAATTTATACAGGTCAATACGTGTCTGCATATACTCCATGTTTTTATTCGGACAAAATGTGAGTCCTAGCTTTAAAACAGACTCTTCTGCTGGAGTTAAATGTCTTTGGGACAAATTCACAATGGTAAGTTGCTCCGAGGCTCCTACCATCTTCCTCTTCTCTGACTTCTGGTAACCCTCATGGTTGCCTTGGTTTGGCTGTTGCCTCTGCCTTTTCCAACCCCCGCGTCGGGTTTGCCTCCCTCTTCTGGGGGTTTGTTCTTGCCGTCTCTTAGCCAGCTCTCTTGAATGACCTTGAACTCCTGTTGAAAAGGGGTCTTGTTGGTAGAGGGTTCAGGGGCAGTCGCCAAGCCTGTTGTTTCATCTCCAGATAATTCACTGGCAGTGACATCGGAATCCGACGTTTCCACTCTGGTTTCCCCCGTTGCTTTTGGCATTTGGCTTTTCCTTGCGACCTCCTTACGTGGCTGATCATACTTTTTTGAAAACGTCAGGACCCTTCCCATCGCGTAGTCCCGTTCGTCACGGTCAAACTTTTCTTGTTTTCTTAATTTAATTTTAGTTTCATATTTCTGGAGTCTTTTCTTCATATTAGCCCTAAGAAGATCTTGTTCCTCTTTGTCAGTATTCTGTAAGATTAGCATTTCCAATTCGTCAATTTCCTTCACAGTTTTATCGCGATCACTCCATGCAAATTGGATTAAAATTTCCAACATGCCCTTGCATGAATTGGCTATGTGGGTAGCCCAGGTTTCTAACAGGAGGGGGACTGGGTTCTCATACGCAGGGACAGTGAATATTCTCAATCCTCGAGGAACCCTCTGCACCTCGATATAGCCCTGCAATGAAGTACCCTCCCACCACTTGCGGAGTTCGCGTTCGTACAGCTTCTCCAACTTGTAAAATTGGGATGTTAAAGCATTGGAAATTGTCACATTTGTTGTCGGTGGTGGTTTGGAGACATCTGGGTTTTTGTTTCTGAAGATTCCACCAGCCGCATCTCTTCGCTCCGACATGTTAAACATGTTTAAGTATTACAATTCGAGTTGGTACCTGGTCCCAGGATCCAACTCACGGCCCCGCTAGTATTACACTGCCGGCGAGATCACTACGTGACCAAATAGTTCATAGCTATTTACAACCCATTGAGAAACAACTAGGCACATTGAAGGATGCAAAAGGCTTTTTTCCTTGTGGAAAATGTAAAGCCTGCTCAGCGAGCAAAAGGACATTGAGCTATGAGGTCCCTGGCTGCAAAGATGGGAAGAAAATTAGTAAATTTATGTCTTGCCACACGGACCATGCAGTCTACTGCCTATTATGCCCTTGCATGCTAAGGTACGTGGGTAGCACCATCAATCCTGTTAAATTGAGGATATTGGAACACATGCGGGCCATTGCAAACAAGGATTTCTCATATCCAGTGGCCCGCCATTTTTCTATCAGACACAATAGTGACAGGAACCTTCTGAGGTATTTTTGTCTGGACCAAGTAGGAGAAAATCCGAGAGGGGGCAATAGATTGCTCGCATTAAGGAGACTTGATTCTCGATATATCATAGATCTAGAGACGAGGGCGCCCAAAGGCTTGAATATGGGAGAAGAACTGGCCTCTCACTTGGGTTGATAAGATGGATTACAGTATTTTGTTAATGGAACAAGTATAGAATTATGTTTTTGAGATGTAATATATTTTAGAGATTTTGGGTTTAAGATAGGAGATGCTACCTTTAGCGACATTTGCTTTGTGAATTGCTCTGCTTTCTGTTACACCTTGATTTTGGCAGTCCTAAGGGGCTGCTATTGCCGATCCACGGCAAGATTTGCCCGATGTTCTCATGTTCATTATGTGACCTGATTCAGGGGCTTGAGTTGTGTTTTATGTTATCTTAGCCACAAAGTTCGGATATAAATTGTTTCCGATTATGCATACAATGTGGTTGATTATTAAGATAACAACTGTGCCGATACACGGCTTGATTTGTGGTGTAATTAGTTTGCTAGCAATTTCATGTAGCCTATGTACTTGCACATTCAAAGATGGCGCATAACGACGCGCTTGTGGTATAGTCCCTTGTTTGTGTTTATGGTTGTGACAAACATAGATAATGGTGCTGCATACTACCTCTCTGATGTGAATACCAACGAAGGGAGTGTTCTCCCGAAACGCGTCTATTCTAAATAAAATCCCCTGCTAACACACTGCCGTGCTCGAGAGTGCTGTTTCCTGAACCCGGCTGGGTATCTTTAGGAATTCGGAGCTGATATATATATATATATATATATATATATATATATATATATATATATTGAAGCCTGGGGGAGTACTTTACCTGACTGTCCAAGACTGGTGCACGTTGGGAGCTGTAATTCGCCGACGCAGCTACAGCTAATCTCTTCAGTAAAACGAGGCTCACCTGGACTGCCACCAATCGTAAAACGACTTGTATAACATAAAAGGGGATTGGTCAAGCACAGATCTTGTTGAAGGGATTTGAAAAAGACATTTGATGTCGAAACGCGTCATGCCATACTTCTGCTGCAATAAAGAACTTTCTTGGAAGCCCCGCTGTGTTCCTCCGTCTCTTCAAATAAGAAACGTCTTGGAGATATATAGATATAGATATATATATATATATATATATCCAAATCATTAACGGTCTTATCTAACACCGTACCTAATTATTGCAGATCTCAACGCTAAGTTTAATCTAATTGTATGCACATTAGAGTGTTCTAGTATCCCAGCACGCAAGCTGGAATTTTTTATGAATACCAACCAATATATATATATTTAATAGTTTTATACAGCACTCATGCGCTGTGAAGTATAGAATGGTTTACAATATATCACGAACAAGGTGACCTGACCTGACCCTGGTCTGTGGAGGTCGCTCCACCCGCCGTGCGGCTCCCCCTGAGTGCACCCAGTCTCCCTGCCTGCCCCGCTCGATCGCCGCTGCCCCTGTGGCATAGGTTTGTCTTATCTGCCCTGTGCCCTGATCTGTGTTCTTGGTTAATTTGTTGTTCCCTGTGATTGTTGTGCCGTTTTCGCTTCCTGTGCCCCTGTTCTGTGCTCCTCGCTCCTTGCCTTGACCGCTTCCCGCCAGTACCCCCTCCCCGCTCCCTGCCGCTGCTCCCCTGCGGCCCGCCCCCTTCTTCCTCTGTACCCCGATCCCCGCGCCACCCCGCTCCCGCCTCCCAGCTGCTCCTCCCTCCCACCGGCTATTTAGGGCTAGCCGGCGCGACGGTGAGCGTGACCTGACCTGACCCTGGTCTGTGAAGGTCGCTCCACCCGCCGTGCGGCTCCCCCTGAGTGCGCCCGGTCTCCCTGCCTGCCCCGCTCGATCGCCGCTGCTCCTGTGGCATAGGTTTGTCTTCTCTGCCCTGTGCCCTGATCTGTGTTCTTAGTTAATTTGTTGTTCCCTGTGATTGTTGTGCTGTTTTCGCTTCCTGTGCCCCTGTTCTGTGCTCCTCGCTCCTTGCCCGCTTCCCGCCAGTACCCCCTCCCCGCTCCCTGCCGCTGCTCCCCTGCGGCCCCGCCCCCTTCTCCCTCTGTACCCCGATCCCCGCGCCACCCCGCTCCTGCCTCCCAGCTGCTCCTCCCTCCCACCGCACCACTTATGACGGAGTCCACGCGTACGCGCAGCCTTCACTCGCAGCGGGCGCGCCGATTGTGCGCCAAAGGCAAACCCGTTTGGGCCCGTCCGCGCCTGGACCGCGCCCAGCGCCAGGACCCCTGGCCCCCGCCGATGCAAGACCACCCGCCGGACCTACGATGGCGCCGCACTCAACGCCGGCCGGAACCCCGCCTGCTACTGAGCCACCCCGAAACGCACCCACGGACCCTTCACCTGCAAAGCCTGCACATTCACCTGCCTCCGAACCTGCACCGCACCTGCCAAGCCGAGCACCAACAACAACCACCTCAAGTGCATCCTACTCAACACCCGCTCTGTCCACAGACACGCCGTGGAACTCTGGAACCTCCTCGACACTACTTCACCAGACGTTGCCTTCCTCACGGAAACCTGGATGAACGCCTCCTCGGCCCCCGACATCGCCATCGCCATCCAACGGGTACAAGATCACCAGGAAGGACCGCGTCAACCAGACCGGAGGAGGCATCGCCATCGTACACAAGAACACCATCCGCATCACGACCAACTCCAACGACACCCTCACCGCCGCCGAACACCTCCACTTCCAGATACACACCGACCCCAAGACGACCCTCAGAGGCACCCTCATCTACAGACCCCCGGGACCACGCACACGATTCAGCGAAGACATCGCAGACTTCATCAGCCCGCACACCCTCCCCTCCGCTGACTACATCCTCCTAGGGGACTTCAACTTCCACCTGGAGAACAACAACAACACCAACACCACCACCCTGCTGGACAACCTCGCCAACCTCGGACTCAAGCAACTGGTGAACACCCCCACCCACTACGCCGGCCACACGCTTGACCCAGTCTTCACTTCCAGCAAGCACATCTCCTTCAGCCATTCCACCGGACTTCATTGGACGGACCACAGCTGCGTCCACTTCAGCTTCAGAAGAACCACGACCACCCACAACAGGTGCCCCCGCAGGAACTGGAGCAAGATCACCGCCAACCAGCTCACCACCTCCCTCAGCCAGAATCCTCCCGCCAGCACAACGGACCCCAACGAAGCAGCCAGCAACCTCACACAGTGGATCACCATCTGCGCAGACAACCTCGCACCACTGAAGACCCCTCCCAACAGACCCGGCAGCAAGAAAGCCTCCTGGTTCACCGACGAACTCAAGAACTCCAAGAAAAACTGCCGTACCCTTGAGAAAGCCTGGGGCAACAACCAGACCACAGACAACATGACTGCCCTCAAGCACGCCACCCGCAAACACCACCAGCTGATCCGCACCACCAAGAAGACAGCATTCAAGGAACGACTTGACAACAACGCCCACAACAGCAAGGAACTCTTCACATCGTCAAAGAGCTCTCCAACCCCAGCGCCGGAAACAACGACATCACCCCCTCGCAGGACCTCTGCGACTCTCTCACCTCGTTCTTTCACAGCAAGATCGCCGACATACACAACAGCTTCGGCGCACAGACCACGCACCCAACCGCCGAACCAACGCTCCCCATCACCACCCTCCGCACCTGGACACCGGTCAGCACCGAAGACACCACCCGCGTGATGAACACCATCCACTCCGGATCACCAACCGACCCCTGCCCCCACCACGTCTTCAACAAAGCCGACTCCATCATCGCACCCCAACTCCGGGACATCAACACCACCTCCTTCAACACCGCTACCTTCCCGGAGAGCAGGAAGCACGACGAACTCAGCGCCCTCCTGAAGAAACCAACGGCGGACCCCACCGACCTCAAGAACTACCATCCCATCTCGCTCCTCCCTTTTCCTGCCAAGGTCATCGAGAAGACAGTCAACAGACAGCTTGCCGCCTTCCTCGACATGAACGGATCCCTCGACCACTCGCAGTCCGGCTTCCGAGCCAACCACAGCACCGAGACCGCCCTCATCGCAGCCACAGACGACATCAGATCCCTAATCGACAACGGGGAAACTGCGGCCCTCATCCTCCTGGACCTCTCCGCAGCGTTCGACACTGTCTGCCACCGCACCCTAGTACAGCGCCTCAGCAACATCGGAATCCAAGAGAAGGCACTGGAATGGATCATCTCGTACCTCTCCGGAAGAACGCAGAGAGTCCGCCTCCCCCCGTTCAGATCCAAGGCCTCCGAAGTCATCTGTGGCGTACCACAGGGATCATCACTCAGCCCCACCCTCTTCAACGTCTACATAAGCCCCCTCGCAGCCATCGTACGCCAACACAACCTCAACATCATCTCCTACGCCGACGACACCCAGCTGATCCTCTCCCTCACAAATGACCCCGCCACCGCCAGAACCAGCCTACACGAAGGGATGAAAGACGTCGCCGAGTGGATGAAGAACAGCCGCCTGAAACTGAACTCAGACAAGACGGAAGTCCTCATCCTGGGATCATCACCCTCCGCCTGGGATGACTCCTGGTGGCCCCCTGCCCTGGGCACCGCTCCCAAGCCAACGGACCACGCACGCAACCTGGGCTTCATCCTGGACTCCTCCCTCTTGATGACCAGACAAGTCAACGCCGTCTCGTCATCGTGCTTCTACACCCTGCGTATGCTCTGTAAGATCTTCCGGTGGATCCCCACCGAAACCAGGAAGACGGTCACCCAGGCACTCGTCACCAGCCGACTGGACTACGGAAACACCCTCTACGCCGGAACCACAGCCAAACTTCAGAAAAGACTCCAACGCATCCAGAACGCCTCCGCAGGACTCATCCTGGACATCCCCCGACACAGCCACATCTCCGGACACCTGAGAGACCTGCACTGGCTCCCCGTCAGCAAGAGGATCACGTTCAGACTCCTCACCCACGCACACAAGGCCCTCCACGACCTGGGACCCAAGTACCTCAACAATCGCCTGACCTTCTACACTCCCACCCGCCAGCTACGTTCCACCAGCCTCGCCCTCTCCGCCGTTCCACGCATCCGCAGAGCCACCACTGGAGGAAGATCCTTCTCCTACCTGGCAGCCAAGACATGGAACTCCCTCCCCATCCACCTCCGGCTGACCCGGGACCACCTTTCCTTCAGGAAGCAACTCAAGACCTGGCTCTTCGAGCAGTAGCAGATTCCTCCTCCCCCCCCCCCCCCCCCCCCCAGCGCCTTCAGACCCCTCCGGGTGAGTAGCGCGCTATACAAATGCTATGATTGATTGATTGATTGAACAATGATAATATTGTGTTACATTGAAAACTTGATAATTATATGAAAGAGCATATTCTAAGTAAAGGAAAGTAATGTAAAGTTGTGCAACAAAAGAAGGAGGAGAGTAAGGTGGGAAGATGAGGGAGAGGTGATCTAGGTTGGTTGTAAGATCAACCAAGGGCCAGAGGGAGTCAAGGAGGCTGCACAGAGGGTCAACAGAGAGAAACTGAGAGAATAACACAGGGTTCTGGTAAGGAGGGGGATCTGAATGAAATCTAAGACAGGTGATGTCCTGGAGGTGGGAGGGTGCAAAGCAGTGTGAGATCAAGGGGAGAGAGGGTTTAGTCCATTTAAGGGGCAGGGCAGACAGCAGCTAATTGAGAGTATTAAATCCTACTATTAAGAACCCTGCTTACCTGGGAACTACTTGTACATTTAGCCAAAACATTAGGACCAAACAAGACATAGCTTTATTTCAAAGAGTAACTATATTGAAAGGTTTTAAGAAAAAAACTAAAAGTGGCCATCACGTCAGGTACCAACTCCATCCTGGGTTCGATAACACAATGGATCAATCAGAGGAAGTTTAAAAGTCAGGGTGTTTAAAAGAGGGAGAAAGGTGATAAGGGATTGTTAAGATTTGTTGCAGTAGGTGATGGGACAATGTTAAAATTAACCCGAGTGGTTTCTCACTGCAAATATGTGTTTAATTTCAAACAAAAAGTAAATATAAACACACAATTGTATCTCTTGATTTGTTTTATAACACGTATCAACCCTCCGTTCCCAAATAAAGTATTTGGTTGGATTACAAGCTATTTGTCATTATACATGAGTCTCATTAGTAAATCAGAGTCTAACCAACTGCAATACTGAGTCACAATTTAAAGGCTGATTTAGAGCAGTGAGTATGGATTTTACTTCATCAGAGTGACAGAGTAAAATACTCAGATGTCCTGACTGAGTACCTGTACTCCAGATTTAGAGATGTCCGTCGCCTCAGCAGACATCTCTTACATTGGTATAAACAACCGTCATGGCGGTTCTTGTCAATGCATTGAAAGTGTGTTGTGCAGCTCAGGCAATATGACCATACCGTAAGGAAAACTTTCAGTATCTTTCTTTAATTTCAAAAACAAAATCCTAAAGCAAGATTTTCTTTTTGAAAATTAAAAAAGCAATAACCCTGTGGACATGAGAGTTTTCTCCCATGGTGTAGAGTCATTGAAATGTTTTCACTTTCACTTACCCCAACGTTTTGGATGGTGCTGTCAAAGTAAAAACTGTCCATTTGGCCACACACTCTAAATAGGGCAGGCAGACAAATAGCCAAACCACCAACAGCCCTTACTCCACTGGAGATGTCGGTCAGCAGCAGAAACTGAGTAGTCTGCGTCACTGACATTCGCCTGACACTAAATGAGGCAGGCAAAAATCAGCTTGGTCGAGAGGGTACCCCGTCGCGACTCGGCACTCTCTCCACCAAACTCAAAATCAGGCCCTTAGTTCCTTATCTCATGCTTTCGTCTGTAAAGCAGCACAGACTCAGTGAAGAACAAAAATAGGATATAGAACTGTTATAAAACACAATGTTAAAAGATTGAGGTTTTGTCAAAAACAACTGCTAATGCAGAAAACTAGCACACAAATATACTGGCTGCATCTTCCTAATGCTTGTTTTGTAAGATACATAGTAAATATATTAAAGCATTCATTATAACACTTACTTTTTTCTAAGAAGGGAGAGTATGCTGCCTTTGCCTTCATGTCCTATTAGCCAGGAGATATAATGAAGTGGCTTCACTCTAAAAATGCAAGCAATATCAATAACGTTAATTACACTCTTATATTATCAACTATTAAAGATCTGTAAAAGATAATTAAATAAGTTGAAAAAAATTACAAACATGATCATTCATGCATAAATGTATTTAGGAAATCTTATGAGTAGTATGTTTTGAGCCCAGTTCAGATGCCAAGATCAAAGTCTTGCCTTCATTCATCATATAGCCATCATTCTCAATTTATCATCCAGCCGTTTGTCCGACCTTGTTATCCTTGCATCCCGGGAAGTTTCTGCCTCTCTTTTAAGGCCACTCTCTCTTTCCCATTCGGCATATTTCTCAAAATTGCTCTTTTCCTCAGCTTCCCACCACCCACCCTCCAACTGCATTCCTAGTTCAATTTTCTAGTCAACTAAAGGCTCTCTCCCAAACTTGCTAACATGTTCTTGTTGGGACACTCTAATTTACTTTCTCATCCCTGCCAGGTTTAGTCAACCTACTGTTACCATAGGCTCATACACTCACTTGTCCTGCCTTCATGTGCATGCACATTCTTCTTCACTGCCTACTGATTTTACAGAGGCTTGGAATTTGAAAACATAACAGCAGTAGTCTGCGGTTAGAAGTCTCTATCAAAACATTGTTTTAGCAGTATACCACTTAAAGAGGTGGGCACCACCATGCTTTGGAGAGCCAAACAGCCCTCCGTGATTTCCCAGTGGCAAAGAGCGCTCCTCCGCTGAGGTGAAGCATAGAGTACTGCCCACACTGGGAGGAAGCCCGGCGTCTCTTCAAGCGACCCATAGCAGCAACCTGGGACACCATGCTCACCAAATTCCAAAAACTGACTCGAGAACACGCCCCATGCACATGAGCCCCCTTCAACGAAGTATTGTCACTGCTGTCATTCACCAGCCCCACGGCTCCTTCCCCTTTCTTCGCAATGTGGTGTGTGCCTTCTCTCCCGGATCATTACCGGGAGAAAGATCCAGTTGCCCAAGTGGATACCACTCCATCCATCACCGCCCCCTGAAATTCCCCACCCACATTTCTCTCTCTGCCCTTGCAGCTTTCCTTTACACATCCTCACTTGTGCCGTCCCCTAGTTATTCCCTTCTCATTACAACTCTTGTCACCCTTCCTTTCACTTCCATCGTTATTTAGAGTTCCATGCGCTGCACCACTTAACATGAAGTGACCAGGCCCAGCCCAAACTAACCCTCATGTGGCAAAACAACTTTCCCATACTAGGACCCATGACGAGGTACATACCACAATTATGAGATTCACGGGTTTGTACGGCCAAGCTATAATAATGTACAACTTGCAATTCATGTCTCCGAGTATTTTAGCAATGCTTATACTGCTTTTCATGACTGTACATTTTCCTTCTCAAGACTGCTATGCCGATGCCTGTTATTTCTCTGTTTGGATTACTTTTTTTGTTTTAAAACCTAAACCTCAATAAAAAGAATTTTAAAGAGATAGGCACAGCCTCTGAGTAGTAGCAAACAAATATAGCACTCTTGCTTTCTGTCTTGACTACATATCAACTCAGTGTTGAAGAGACATCTGTAAAGATGACCATGAAGGAGTCTTGCGTATGTCAGCTAAGGTGATGTTTTCAATGAAGGCTAAATAAAGGGAGTTCTTTTTTCACAGCAGAACGCCCACTTGGTGCAACTCTGAATTTCCTTTGAACTAAAGAAAACCTAAGTGGATTGTCCGTAATATATATATCAACTGTACTATTTGTTATTTATATTATTGATATTGAGTACCCCTGCGCGTCGATAGGCGTAGTCTGCGGCTCCGCGTCCGTCGTCGGCGTCGTAGTCGCCGGGATGAGGTCGGAGTACTTAGACGCCGCCCTCACGCTCTGACGTCAGTTCTTGTACATAGCTTTCCGTGCCAGGAACGCAGAGCCATGCCAGAGACCGACACTGGTGCCATGAAACTAGGTCCCTGAAAGGGATGTCCTTAACCCTAGATATCGGTTCGCAGAATGGGGAGGATGGGTGGGCCGGTAAGGAATCCAACACTAACTACTGTTTCTGACAGATATATCGTTACCGTAGATGAGTAACTTCTGCATCTGAAAGAAACAGGTTAGTGTTAGATTCATTACCTTAGAATAGATACCCCAGCAATACCAACCCCGGAGGTGGGTCTGCTAACTAAGATCACAACAGAAAGTCCTGGAGCACAGAATGGCCGAAAAAAACATCTCTCCGGACTTGGCTGTCCAGGCTGTAGTGTCTAGCAAACGTGTGCAGCGAGGCCCACGTAGCTGCCTGACAGATGTCCTGCAAGGGGACTCCCCAACCCAGGGCAGTAGTAGCAGCCGTGGCCCGAGTGGAATGGGTCCTCAGCCCAACAGGGGGCTCCTTTCTAGCCAAGGAGTAGCAGACCGTGATGCACAACACGACCCACCGAGAGATGGTCCGTTTGTGCACCGCCCGTCCCTTCTTCGCGCCCACGGTACCAACAAAGAGCTGGTCATCCAACCGGAACTGGCGTGCACGATCAAGGTAGAATGAGAGCGCACGTTTTGGGTCCAGACGATGGAGCCTATCTTCCTCCTTGGAAGGATGCGGAAAGAAGGTGGGCAAGATGATGGACTGCCTGATGTGAAAGGCTGTAACCACCGTGAGCAAGAAAGGAGGACGTGTTTTTAACACAACGTTGTCCGGATGGACAGAAAGGAAAGGAGGCTTAGAAGATAGAGCCTGGAGCTCACTCACTTTCCTGGCAGAGGTGATGGCAACCAGGAATGCAGTCTTAAGAGTCAGAAGACGAAGAGGGCATTTGTGAAGTGGCTCGAAAGAAGCGCACATCAGATAGGTTAGAACAAGGTTCAAGTCCCACTGAGGCATCACGAAAGGAACAGGAGGAAACATGTGCGTGATGCCCTTCAAGAATCTATTTACAAATTTGCTCATACCTCTATGGTTGGGTAGTGTATTCGCGGCTGTAATTGAGTTCTAAATATTGTCAATGTCTAATAATTGCTAAGGAACATGATATTTATTTATTGAAATGTGAACTGTGTGCCCTCATGACACTCACCTACACTCTCATGCTTGAGAAGTGCTTGAGTCGGTATGAGGTTCTCCTTCTCTCCTTTTCAAACAAGTTTTTTTTCAACACGTTTTTTTCAACAGGTTGTCGGATGCTGCTCGTCTACACCCTTATGGTTGAGAGGTGCACGAGCATTTATAATCTAAAATATTGTTATTATGCATATGTACATTTAACTCTGAATGTGTTTTCTCAAACAACATCCTTCTGAAAACCGCGAGTTTCGTAGTAACTCTTCCATCTCTGAGATTTCACTCATAGGTAGACTCCACCCCCAACTCCGCTTAGCGGCTTAGCGAAGTTACCGTGAACAAGCATTCAGTGCTGTGTTTTTCCCAAAGCGTCTGTAAGTACCATGAATCTCCATTCTCACGAATGATTACACTTTGCCACATTATGACGGGTGTATTACTAGTTCTGAGGTCCGTTTCCTTTACATCCCTAGTAACATCTTCGACGAAAGCCACTATTACGTTTCCCCGCCTGCAACCCGCGAAGCAATGATGCGGTGTCGGCGTTGATTTTCCACAATACGTGTAAGTCGGTGCTAAAAATATCCCCTAATTTTCTTTTTCCTTTTCTTTATTAAACAAGTCTCTCTGCCATATTCTGAAATAACCATTTTGAATATCGGAGTTTACTAGTTCTGAGGTCCGTTCCCTTTACATCCCTAGTAACATCTTCGCCGAAAGCCACTATTACGTTTTCCCGCCTGCAACCCGCGAAGCAATGATGCGGTGTCGGCGTTGATTTTCAACAATACGTGTAAGTCGGTGCTAAAAATATCCCCTATTTTTCTTTATTAAACTAATCTCTCTGCCATATTCTGAAATAACCAATTTGAATATTGGAGGTTTAAGCCCTATACGTTTAATTGTCTTAACAAGGTTCCTGACGCTTGGTTGATCGAATGCTGCAAGTGGATGAGAGAGACCGATATTGAAGTTTAGGAAGGTCGGCTCCCAGATTAATTCTTACACGGAGGTATGTATGTGGTCACCAGGCCCCATATTGTCCTCAGATAAATCTGGCCACTTATACAGTTTTTAGCTATGTGTACTTTTCTCTCACCTTCAGCGACCTTAGATTTTGGAAGTCGGATGATGAGAAGAGCTCCAATTAAAAAAAAACGTTGTGGCCTCTGACTTCATCTTTCAATGGAAGTAAGTGTAGGGCTGGATTAACTTCGACTAGGGTCACCTTTACAAGCAGTGCATGACCTAATCTCCCCCCCCCTTTTTTAATGTTTTATTCGCAGCTGATACATTCTCTCCAGCACCTTCTTCTTCCGGTGTGGGTTGACAAGTACTTCAGGAAAGTTTCATCGACCAGTCGTTTGGTTGATATTGCATGTGAGTTGAGGTGCCTTATCATTTTAGTCGTTTGAGTGACAACCAGTCCCATTACATCTTTCCTCTGTATAGATGCGTATCCACAGCGCAGATTTTGACCAAGACTAATGGTTGGTCTCAGTCCATTTCCTACGCTTTGAGGCCTAGTCGGTCCTAAGCCCATGGTTATTGATTCTGCTAATGTCATTGAACTTTGTCAATCTACTGACGCCTTTAAAAATCAATAAATAGTGAATTGACCCATTGTTTTTAATTTCACAGATATCTTCGCCCCCCCCTACCTTGTCCCTACCTCCCCTGCACTTGTCCTGATGAAGACCCCGTCAAAGGACTTAAATTAGCCTACGCCAAGGGGTCGAAACGTCGACGGCTCTGTTTTCTTTGTTGTATACCTCCGGCACATGCCCTCCAACCAATTTGAATGTTTGTCGTGTGACCGTTGAAGGGTTTATTGTATAAATTCTTGTAATGTACGCCTTGCATACATAGGCTTCTTGTGTTAGAATTGTCCCAAGTCATATGCCATTATTGTGTATGATTGTTCCCCCCTTTTTTGACTGTGTCTAATTTCCTTGACTGCACACAGCTTTGAGCACACCCCATTCCCCCACTCCCTTTTCCCTTCTCCCATCTGGGGCTTTTCAAAATATTGATGATAGAATGACAAATGTTTGGAAATTGGTATTTTAAATAAATGACAATACCAACCTTTATTGTTTTTACTGAATTTGAGAAAAGTGTTATCAACTATGGTTGATCGTGTGTGTTGTACATAACACGTTTTTCCTTGCGGGGACCCTCTTCTTTACACATACCATATTTACAACAGGGGACTTGAAAAGAGAAGGCTGATCAGGAAGCCTCAAGAAGGCAGAAATGGCAGAGAGGTAGCCCTTAAGAGTGCCCAGAGCAGAGCCCTGCTGGGCAAGACAAAGAAGGAAGAGGAGAACCTCTGAAAGGGGGGCAGAGAGAGGATCCACAGCCTTTGCTGTGCACAATGCCACAAATTTGTTCCACCTGCAGGCGTATACCGATTTTGTGGAGGGACGCCTGGCTGCCGGAATCACATCACAGACTTCAGGAGGCAAGTCAAATGGCCTCAACTGCCGCTGCTCAATCTCCACGCATGTAGGTGGAGACTGGACAGGTTCGGATGGAGGACCGTCCCCTGCTGCTGCGACAGAAGGTCCTCCTGAAGAGGCAGACAAAACGGGGGATCGACTGACATGCTGAGTAGCTCGGGATACCAGAATCTTCGTGCCCAGTCCAGAGCCACAAGGATGATTTGGGCCCGGTCGCGCCTGATCTTCTACAGCACTCTGGGCAGAAGTGGTATAGGCGGAAAGGCGTACAACAGACCGCAGCTCCACCTGCGACGAAAAGTGTCTCTGAGCGAGTGCCGCCATGGAAATTCCAACGTGCAGAACTGAAGACATTGCGCGTTCTCTTCGGTGGAGAATAGATCTAACCAAGGCGCTCCCCACTGCCGAAAGAGGCCTTGTGCCACGTCCGAGTTTAGACGCCATTCGTGATCCATCATGCACCGGCGGCTGAGTTCGTCCGCCCTGTCGTTCAGGGAACCTGCCAGGTGTTGAACCACCAGGGGGACGCTCTGGTGTTCCAGCCATGTCCAGAGGCACAGAGCCTGCTTCCTGACAAAGGGTCCACGACCCCACCCTGCCCTGTTTGTTGCAGTACCACATGGCGGTGGTGTTGTCCGTGAACACCTGCTCTACATTTCCCCGGACAGAGGGAAGGAATGCCTTCAGTGCAAGCTGGATCGCCCGCAGCTCCAGAAGGTTGATGTGGAGCCGGGACTCCGCTGGAGACCAGAGGCCTCTGATCTTCCTCTCACCCATGTGGCCCCCCATCCCAGGAGGGACGCACCCGTCACCATTACGTGCTCCGGTTGGGGTAGGGAGAGAGATCTGCCGCTGACCCCATCACGGTTCGTGAGCCACCACTGCAACTGTCATGCAGTGCTCTTCGAGATCAGGACTTGGTCGGACCGGTTGCCCTGATGCTGTGCCCACTGAAACTTCAGGTCCCACTGCAGAGCACACATCCGCCACCTGGCGTGATGCACCAGAAGGATGCAGGAGGCCCCAGGAGCTGCAGTGTCAACCTGACAGAGACTCGGGATAAAGGCTGAAAGATCGGAATCAGAGCCTGAATATCCAGAACCGCTCCGATGAAAAGGAGCTTTTGAGAGGGGCACATGTGTGACTTCGGCACGTCGATCGAGAACAGCAGCGAGTGCAGGAGGTCGGCCGTAGTCTAGAGGTGGGAGACGACTGTCTGGAGCGAGCCCGCCTTCAACAACCAATCATAGAGATAGGGGAAGACTGAAACACCTAATCTGCGCAGATGAGCTGTGACCACTGCCATCACTTTTGTGAACACCCGTGGGGCGCTGGTAAGGTCGAAGGGGAGCACGGTAAACTGGAAGTGCTCGTGGCCTACAGTGAACCGCAGGTAACGCCGGTGGGCCGGCAGGACGGGGATGTGGAAATAAGCGTCCTGCAAGTCCAACGCCACAATCCAGTCTTCTGGGTCCAGGGCAGCTAGGACCTGAGCCAAAGTCAGCATCTTGAACTTCTCCTTCCGGAGAAAGCCATTGACATCCCTTAGGTCCAAGAAAGGGCGTAGGCCCCTTTTGCCCTTCTTGGGTACCAGAAAGTAGTGGGGAATAGCAACCATGTCCTACTTCTGGCCCAGGAACGCGCTTGACAGCCCCTTTGGCCGAGAAGGCCGTAACTTCCTCTTGGAGAAGTCGCAAGTGATCCCCCGACATGCGGTGGTACTGCGGTGGCATGACTGGAGGGGTCGCCTCGAAGGGGAGGGAGTAGCCCCTTCGGACGATTTGCAGCACCCACCTGTCCAATGTGAAGGAGCGCCAGTGGAGGAGATGATGACGAACCCTGCCCCCTACTGGCGTCGAATGGGCCTGAAAACTCGGAGGATTTTGAGGCAGATGCTGCGGGGGCTGGTGTGGACGGACCTTGCCGGTGTCCCCCGGCACCACCACGGCGGTTACCATGTCTGCGACCGTGTTGAGGTTGGTTCTGCGGCCTGTGGCTAGCTGGACGTGAGGGGGCGCCCCTTCCTTGGCCATGAAAGGGACGAAAGGCGGAAGTTTGCTGGCATTGGCCGAGGCCCAAGGACTTGGCTGTAGCCCCGAGTCCTTGAAACGCTCCAGCGCACTGTCTGCCTTGTCGCCAAAGAAGAGACGGCCATCAAAGGGCATGTCCATAAGGGAGGCTTGGACATCGCCCGAAAAGTTGGCAGACCTTAGCCAGGCGTGGTGGCGAACCACCACCGTCGTTGCAATCGCTCTGCCTAGCAAGTCCGTGGTATCCAGTCCACACCGAATGGAATATCGTGCTGCATCCCTTCCCTCTGCCAGGACTTGGGTTAGCTTAGCCTGGACCTATGCCGGGCATTGCGGCAGCACTTCCACAACCGTATCCCACAGAGAGTGGGAGTAATGGCCCAAAAGGCAGGCGGTGTTGACAGACCGCAACCCCAAACTCAGTGAGGAGAACAGTTTCTTGCCGAACGGATTGTACCTTTTGGATTCCCGATCAGGAGGGGCGGTCGGGAATGCGGTCTGGGAGGTGGAGGCCTGGATCACCAGGCTCTCAGGGGTGGGGTGAACAGACAGGAAACTGGGGTCGCCCGGAGCCGGGTGGTGGCGTCGGGCCACGTTCCGATCTACAGGGAGGCCTGCAGAGGGCTTGGACCAGGTGCCCAACAGAACGTGTCAGTGAGGGCTTCATTAAACGGCAGAAGGGGCTCTGAGGAGCTTGCCTGCGGTTTGAGCACCTTAGTGAGGAGGTTAGTCCTCACGGCCGCAACTTGGAGCTCAAGAGCCAAGGCCTTAGCTGCCCTAGTCAACACCACGCTGTAAGCAGCCCCCTCCTCCGTAGCCACGGTAGGAGGGGAGACAAAACCAGTGTCAGGCGAAGTTTCCAGACCACTGGCCTCCCCCAGTTCGTCCGCCCAGTCCTGGCTCAACTGGCACTGCAGTGCCAGAGGGTCCTCAGAACCCTCCCAATCCCCCTCGTCATCCATCTCCTGGAGGTCAGGAATAAGATGGAGCCGGGTCGTCTGTGAAGAGCTCACCGATCAGCGCCGAAGAAGGTGCCGGTCCGACGCCGGATCCGGACCGGGGTGGGGATCGGGAACGGCATCGGGGGCGACACCCTTGGTGACGGCGCCGGCGGAGGGGTCGTAAGGTCGACCTGCGTCGTCACGGATCCAGGTTTGGATCCTAAGGAACCCTGCGGCGTCTGGACCGGAGTCGTCGACGGCGCTGAAGCACCCGACGGCAACAGGGCCAAAGTGGCCAACCCGCTTGGGCTCCCAAACAGGACCGTGGGTGGGGCCCAAAGGCACCTCGGCGGGACCCAAAGGAGGGAAGCGCGACCTCATGGCTGTGAGTAAGGCGCTGATCTCCTCCGGCGTCGCGTTCAGCCCAGGGACCGGCGGGTGTGGAGCTGGACGCGGTGCTTATGGCTCCGGCAGGGCCGCGTGGGCGGTGTCGCCCGAACCCCTGGCTGCGTCGGGGGGAGTCAGAAGAGCGATGGCGCTTCTTCGACTTCTTGTGCCACGACTTACCTGAGGACTTGGAGTCCGACGAGTGGTGTCGACTCGCTGAGCTGTGATGACTGTGGCACCGCAACCGGTCCCTCGACCTCCTCCTGGACCGGGACCTCGAGCGGCGGGGGCCGACTGCCGGATCTCGAGGCGCTTACGGGACCGCTCCCGCCTAGCCTTCGACGTCAAGGCCGGGCATGACTTGTTATCGTGGTCGGGCCGAGGCAATAAAGGCACCGACGGAGGAGGAGCTTAGCGCGCACCCAAGATGGTCGCGTGAGCTTAGGGCTCCCGGACCTTCGCCCCCTCCACCGACTATCCTGAACTCTATCCTGACTTGGACGACGGGTTATTACTGGCACGGCCCTGCTGATCGTTTATCCGTTTTCGGACTTTGATTTGGACATCGGGAGCTGAAGATATGGACTTTTGAACTTTTTCGGCCTGCTCCATGGTGCTGCCCCCGGGCTTGGTTCTCTGCCAGCCGGACAGTAATTGAACAACAACGGATCCCGCGAGCCTCCTTTGCCCGGTTGTCTACTTTCAGTTTCGTTTCAGGCGCCTAGTCCTACTTGACTTTGTTTTGATCGCCCTGGCCTGCTGCTTTTCACCTCACCGCTGCCCACCGACTGGTGCCTCGGCCCCCTGTCATTTATCACGTGGTGATTGGTTTGCATCTTCATTTCTATATTGTTGCGGGCGCATCGATTTTAGCCATTTTTACAAGGTCTAGGGCTACCCTTCGGGGCGCACGAACTAAGATGGCCGCCAAGCCTGAGGGAGAGAAACGCAAGACCAGACCGGCAACGAGAGGGGGCTCCGTGCAATCAAATGTCATGGACAGATACACCCTCGTCAAGGGCTCTCCGGGTGGATCAGCTAAATCCCCGGCCACGGTGGGGGAAGACTCCCCGCTGGATGAGGAGCTGTCGTTGAGGGACGTCATGGGCGCCATTGCCGGGATGAAGGCCACACTGGGTCAACAGTATGAGGCCCTGGCCCACAAGTTGGATGCGGTCGATGTTACCTTGATCAGGGCTGACCTTGCGAAAACTAATGAGAAGGTCAAATCCCTCGACCTAAAGACATCTAGTCTTGTTACTGACGTCTCCGATTTACAGGCAGAGGTCGGTAACTTGCGAGCCGCCCGTGACTATCTCACTCGCCGCCTGGACGACTTTGAGGGCCGTGCAAGACGAAACAACGTTCGTCTGGTTGGTGTCCCGGAAACTTCGGAAGCTTCCTCGGTGGACCTGCTGGTGGAGGATCTGGTCCTGAATCATCTTGCACCCAAGGGCCTCAGCAAGTTTTTTGCTGTTGAACGTGCACACAGGATCCCGGGTGGTCCGCCTAAGCTGGGCGCCACTCCGCCACCCATCATTGCTCGGATTTTTAATTTTCGGGACAGGGACGCAATCCTGCAAGCGTCGCGCCTATCAGGTCCTACGGCTTATGAGAACACTGCAGTCAGCTTCTACCCGGACTTTACCCAGCAGGTTCAGAAACAGCGACTAGGATTCCAGGGGGTGAAAAAGAGACTGAGGACTAGAGACATGAAATACGCCATGCTTTTCCCGGCCAGGTTACGTGTGGTGTACAACGAGCGAACATTTTTCTTTGATCATCCAGGGGCGGCAAGTGACTGGCTGGACACATTGCCCCCTGGCCCGGATCGTTCTGAACACTCTGGACACTCCGGTGGTGCGGAGGGAGGCCCGGTGGAGCATGAATAAGGGGCTGAATCGGCTCCCGGTCCATCGTATTGACTTTTAGCTGTGGTTTGGTGCTATGCCTCTATTGCTTGCCATCATGCTGTCTTCTTGGGGTGTGGGCGGGGGGATGGGCGAGTCTCCCTCCTTTGGGGTTCTTTTTGTAGAATAGTTGTATGTTAGGGCGACAGGCACACTGCAAGTTGGGGTGGCTTTTGAGTCTTACGCAGGGGTGCGGGGTGGGGGGTATGATGTATGGGGTTGATTGGGGGGTTACAGTTTTCATTTCATTGTTTTCTTCAAGGCATATTGTTGATGATCTCCTGTCGTATAGTGTCGCACACGGTGTGGGGTGGGGACGGGGTTGACCTTTGGGATGGGGGTTAGGGGACTTGAGGTACTGTGTTGGAACGTGAACGGGTTGGGAGATAGGAATAAACGGGGCATGGTGTTGCAGCTCTTGAGACGGTTGTCCCCTGCTTCAGGAGACGCATTTGCTTGGCAATACGTGCCACGCAATGAATAGGCGTGGCTATCGTCTCGTCGCGCACTCGGGTTTCACTTCTGGCTCCAGGGGGGTGGGCATTCTGGTTCGGAACTCCCTCCCTCTTGCTGTTGATGACATCATCCTTGATGACAGGGGACGGTACGCTGCCATTGTGGGGCGCTGGGAGGGAAGGGTTGTCACCTTGCTCTCTGTCTACGTGCCCCCGGGTCTCCAGACTGCCACTTATGCTGATCTGGGACGAGTGATTTTGGGATTCCCCGAGGGTCTGCTTGTAGTGGGTGGGGATTTTAACTCTGTAGTGTCGGGAATGTGTGATCGCTACCCTCCCCGAGACATTGCGAAGTCACAGTCCTGGTTGGGGGATTTCCTGGAGGCTTTGGGGCTCACCGACTGCTGGCGCCTGCTTCATCCTGGGCAACTGCACTATACCTTTCACTCTGGTGCCCATGGCAGTCTTTCGAGATTTGATTATGTGCTGATGCCCTCCTCCCAGGCATCCTCCATACGGGAGGTGAAACATCTTGCTAGGGGTATCTCGGATCATTCCCCGCTGTGGTTGGTTGTGGACGCTCATTTGGGGTCGGGGGGTAGGGTGGCCCCGATCCACTCCTGGTATCTCCGCGACCCCAAGGTTAGGGCGGAACTCATTAAAGCAATGGGCCACTACTTTGCCGAAAATGTGGGTTCTGTGTCCTCCTCTGTCACGTTGTGGGAAGCGTACAAAACTGTTATTCGGGGCCAGGCTCTCTCCATGATTGGCAATGTCAAGAGAAGTAGGCGGGAGGAGGTTGTTCGTGTTGAAAATGACATCACCGTTCTTGAGGGGGAGTTGGAAACCGAGGTCACCCCGGAGAGGCTGCATCTTTTGGGTCTAAAACAACTTGAGTATAGAGCGCTGGGGACTGATGCTGCAAGGGAGATGAGCAGGGAGCAACAGGGACGACTGTATGATGTGGGGGATAAGGCGGGGAAATTGCTTGCTTGGCTGGATAAGAGGGAACGTGCGAGTCGGGTTGTCCCTGTGATTGTTGATGTGAATGACGTGAGTATCACCGACCCTGCTGATATTGTTGAATGTTTGGCTGACCACTTTCGGGAAGTGTATTCCCCCGTTTCTGATAGACCGGAACAGGACTCCCACTTGCTCCTGCGTGATATTTCGCTGCCACGTTTGTCTGACCCTGACAGGGATCTTCTAGAGGCTCCGCCTACAGTTGATGAGGTTGCTACGGCTATTCGCTCGGTTCGCTCGGGGAAGGCTTCGGGTCCTAATGGGCTCCCGATGGAGCTTCACAAGCTCCGTCCGGATGTGATAGCACCATATCTGCGATCGATGTTCTTGGAATCATTGGAGGCAGGCTCCCTCCCTCCTGACCAAAGGCTGGCTTCCATAGTGGTGATCCACAAGGATGGCAAGCCGCGTGACCGCTGCGCCTCCTTTAGTAATCCTCCTCCCCTCCCTAAGCGCCTTGAGACCCTCTGGGTATGTAGTGCGCTATATAAATTCTTTGACTTGACTTGACCATATCATTGATTAATGCCGAACCGAAGATTCTGGCCAAAGTACTTGCCACTCGCTTGGTCACATTTATAGGCGATCTGGTTCACCCGGATCAGTCCGGATTCATACCCCATCGTAACACAGCACTTAATCTTCGGCGCCTGCATGGAGTCCTCGCGCGAGCGGCGACTCTGCGTGAACCTGCCATCTTGGCGTCTTTGGACGCCACCATGGCGTTCGATACGTTGGAATGGCCTTATTTATGGGCGGTTCTCTCTAAATTTGGCTTCGGCCCCTCTTTTATTGCCTGAGTGCAATTGCTTTACACCGACCCCTTAGCCCAGGTGGTGGTCAACGGTCGTGTCTCGGCCTCCTTTGCTCTTGGTAGGGGAACGCGCCAGGGCTGTCCTTTGTCCCCTCTCTTGTTCGCCCTTGCTTTGGAGCCGTTGGCGGCATGGCTGAGATGGGAACCGTCCTTGAAGGGCATTAGATGGACTCCGGAGTTTGAGGACCGAATATCCTTATATGCAGACGATATACTCCTATATCTTACGTCGCCTCAGAAATCGTTGATCGTCCTCTTTGACGTTTTAACTTCTTTCCGTAAAAACTCCGGTTTGGTCATCAACTGGTCGAAGTCTTGCATCTATGTTTTATGCGGCGAGGCCCCTCTCCTGCCTCGGGGATGTCCTATTTCGGTGGTGCGGGAGGGATTCAGGTACTTGGGGATTTTTATCACCTTGGACCCTGTGCTCCGTTATGAACGCAACTTGTTGCCCCCTCTCCAGCGCCTCCGTGCCGATGTGACAGCGTGGGGCAGGCTCCCTCTCTCTCCTCTGGGACGGGCGGCGTTATTTAAGATGATGTCGCTCCCTCGGTTCCTTTATGCGTTGCAGAATACACTTGATGTTGTGCCCGCCCGTTACTTCCGGGAGATTGAAAGTCTACAGAGACAATTGGTGTGGGGGGGGCCGTTCTCGTATTGCTCTTGCGAAGCTGACGCTCCCGTGGTACGACGGGGGTATCGCGCTCCCGGACATCCGCCGCTACTATTGGGCCTCTCAGCTGGGGGCCATCAACCATTGCACATACGGTCCTTTGCCGAGCCCGGCGTTTGATATGGATAGATGGCTGCTGCCTGGAGGAGACTACAACAGGGCTCTGTATGCGAAATCTTTTGGCGGATCTCTCACGGGCCCCACTAGGACAGCGGGGCAGGTGTGGCATCGCGCTACAGCAGCCCTGGGCTGGGCTGATAAGCCGACCCGTGCTACCCCGCTTTATGCATCGGAAAAACTTGGCTCCCTCTGGAAGTCGAAGGGTTTTGATAAGTGGGATGTGATCGGTATCAGCAGGGTGAATGATGTGTGGATCAAGGGTAGAGTCAAGACGTTTGAGGAGCTGAAAGTTGAGTATGACTTGAATGATAGAGAATCCTTTCGATACGTGCAAATCCGGCACGCGGTTTTGTCTGTGTTTCCCCTGGGCTCGGATATTCCGGAGGCGTCCCCGCTTGAAGATCGGGTGCTGGACGGGCATGTCCCTGACAGCACGATCTCACTCATATACAAGAAGTTTATCAATGCCAGATCCGACTTACTGAGTAACCTTCGGGAGGTGTGGACTAGTGACTGTCTGGAACTCGACGATGAGGATTGGCAGGCGGCGATTTCCTCCCCGAAGGAGACGGCTATCCCGGCGCGCCTCCGGTTTGTCCAGCTCAAAATTCTTCATAGGGTCTACGTCACTGGTCCTCGTCAGGTGCGAATGGGGTTCTCTGTGGATGGACTGTGCAGGCGTGGTTGTGGTCTGGTGGGCATATTATTTGGGAATGCCCTGCGGTTATGAGCTATTGGACTCGTGTGCATGAAGTGATGAGTGAGGTCACGGGTGTGCAATCAATGCCAGAGGCGAGGCGGTGTCTGTTGAATGTCTGGGAGCCGAATGATTATGGCCTGGCGCAGCTTCGATGGGTGACCTTGGGTAATATGATTGCCAAGAGAGACATTGCTCAGTTGTGGGGTGCCCAGAGGCCACCGACAGTTCTGGTGTGGCAACAAAACATGGGCTGGTGCATGTTTAGGGAAAAGACAGTGTATGTTTCCCGTGGCACGCCCCGCAAATGGGGGAAAATTTGGAATCAATAGAACGAATACCGTGGTGGCATCTGTACTCCCCCCCCCCCCTCGGGACTGGATACTGACCTGTCATCCCCCAACCTGATGTTTCCTCCACGGGAATTTAGCTACCTTGCTTGCTCCTGGACTCCTTCCCCTTCCCCAGTCTCATCACCTACTTCTGCATTTGATTTGAATATGTATCCCCCCCCCCAGCACCGACATGACGTACTTGTACCGTATTGCCTTGTTTTCTGTTTTTTCTTTTATGTTTATTTGTTGTTTGCATTTCATAAAAAGATTTTTTTTAAAAATAATAAAGGCACCGACGGAGAGGGTCGGTAACCAACATCAAGCGGTTACAGTCGTCGCAGGGTTTGAACCCGGGCATCTCTATCGGCACCGGAGTCGAGGATCGACTCGAGAAGATCCAAAAGAGATCGAAAAAGAGAAAAAGTTAGTCAAATTGACTAGGAGTACTGCTCTTCCCAGATCTGCGCTTGCTGGCGCGGAAAAAAGAAGAACTGACGTCAGCGCGCGAGGGCGGCGTCTAAGTACTCTGACAAAGTCATCCCGGCGACCACGACGCCGACGGACGCGGAGCCGCAGACAACGCCTATCGACTCGCAGGGGTACTGCTACGCAAAACTTTCCGGATCCAGTCTGACGCCTGGGGATATTCTAAGGTAAGGAATCTAACACTAACCTGTTTCTTTCAGATTGTAAAGTTTTCCTCTGATGCACAATTTGGTTTTAGGAAAAAGCAGCAAACTGAATGCTTGCTTTCTACTCCTACCTAAACCTCACATGACTGCTCCCTGCATATAAACAGGTAACTTTACCCCTACCTATAGCATACTGCATGTATCCCTTCTAACACAACCCTATTTTTTCTACCTCTACCCTGATTTCTCTAGCCTTGACAAGAGATGAATAACACTATTTCTACTCTACAACCTATATGCCTGCTGTTACCCTGGTACATCGACCCAAATATCCTAGTAATGAATTTCCATCACTACATGGACCATAGCACCTCAACCATTCCCTATACTCTATTACCTCTACTCCTACCCTTTTACTGTAACCTTAGCTATACTTTAGCACATCTACCCTAGTCACTCTCTATACCTACTTATACCCTAGCTTTTAAAAAAGCAGACAGAGCTGGAAGGAATCTTCTGGATTCATAGGAGTTCCCCAATGTAAAAGAGAAGATTGGTAATTGATTTGAGTTTTGTTGATTCTGCTTAATATTGTGTTTTCATAAGCAAAAACTGTGCACAAGGACAGCCGACACGTGTTTTACTGACAATGGAGCACAGGCCTGTGGCTATTTCAAGGAAGACAACAGTCTGCATATGGAGTCTGCCATCATGTTGTTTTGGCAGATAAGCAATTGGGTGTGCCTCATACTGCCTCTCTCTCTCCCAAAGTCAAATCTAAGTGAGACTTTGTCCAATCTATTTGTTACGGTAAAACAACACTGTGGCGTTGTTTACAAACACTTGGCCCACTGATTCCCCTCTCACTTAATTTAGCTATGCATTCAAGATTAAGTTTATATTTTTTAGCTTTAGTGATGGACCTCCTCGGATGTTCAGAGATGCTGGACATGGATTTTAGCTTAGTGTGCTCACTCCTCTGATACCGCTTGTGAGACATTTGTAATAACACTCAGAGAGGGAAGGACATCCTTGGTGTCCTACAACCACACTGCAGACAGTAGATCACCCCTGCCTTCCAACGCCAATGTCAACTGACTGGGGAGCCACTTTTGTATTGTATTGGTCACATGAGCAATTGTGGATAGGGTATCACAGGGATGCAAGATGCAATATTTCCCAACAGTTTCACCACAATTGTTACAGTAGAAGAATGTGATGGATGGTAAAGGTAAACTTTGTACAGAAAGTATAGAATCCTTTTCACTGCCAGAGCTACCACTGCTTTCTACACCCATAGTAAGTAAAGATTTCTGCTGAGTTGGCATGAGAGATGATATCTCAAGACTGATAGTGAGGGCTGGCCAGTCGAATGAAGGTGGTTGTCTGTTCTGCTTTTCGGGTATTGTTGAAAAGAATTCATTATTATTCATCTAGGAAAACACGTGTATGGCCTATCACCTTAAATGTACTGTCACTACCGCTTAATACATTGAGAAAACAGCAGAACTTAGAAATTATAACGTTTGCTACCAACCACAAATATAGGTATAATGTCTTGCAGCATTATCAATTTGACAACAATTTAGTTAGCCCTGTAGACTAATAAAAGTCAGCGAGTACCATATTAGTTTGCAACTAGGAAATAAAAAAAATTCACTTCTAAGGAGAAATGTTCATTACTGCTTTTTTTTTTTTTTAGAAGAGCTTTAACTTCCTCTTAAAGCAGTGATAGTGATCCAATTTTATACATTCGTTCCTGGGTCTTTTATTCTAGGATTATTACAAATTCTATACACTGTCCCTGCTCTACAGTATTTACAATATTCATTGGTCTAAGGAGATTCTTTCCATTGGTATGGGTACTACCTTGACATCACTCAACTAGGATGGTGTTTTGTATCATATCTTAGTTAGAGATACATGTATGATGTTGCTTTATTGTGTCTAGGAGTCAATGAAGGTAAATCTGGTGATAACAGCAATTAGGTCACACTTACTGTTTATCCTCATGTGTAACCTTAGAGGCATTGCTTTTGTATCTGTCCATTTAGACAGATCTATCAGTCAGTCTTCTAATTTAGGGGTTTGCGTGTGAAGGTGACTAACAGCAATACTAGCAAAACTGTGGCTAGCGCGAAGACCAGGCTGACAATTTCTCTGTAATTCTGTTTCACTTGGATATAGAAGAGACCCCCAGAAGGCCAGTTTTGGATCAAGGGCATGGCAATGAGGGCAACCAACAAGCGCCCACAGTCGGGATGATCTTATGGAATTTGTAGGCATTATGTACGTTTATGTGAATGAGTTTAAACTTAGCATTGCTAGGAACCGGTTTCACAAATGTCCGCTTTGTGTTGCAGCAGCTCCCTCCATTTTCTTTTGGACACCGTAGTCTTTTCGTTATCAGAAGGTGCATGTGTAGCAGATGCAGAATTTACTAGTCTTTTCCCTGTAATATATACAATAAAGAATAAGGTGCCTCATTGTATCTGAAATATGTCTGTGCAGTGGCAACGTTTATGCACCTCTCTCCATTTCTTGTCATCACAGACTTTGATGTTTGTGGTGTTTTAAAAATCTCCTTAACTTGCAATACATCGAAGTATCATCATGCGGAGGATAATATCTAGGATAATTCTCCTGTTCGGAGAACTCGTATGAAAATCTTCCCTTATTCCGAACCTAATAACCTAATGGCAAAATGATACATAGCAAGTGAATTTAAAATATGCAGACGCTGAAAAGATTAATTGACCTATAATGGGCTCTATTCTAGGTGATCATTGGAATGGAGCACAAACAGCACCTCCACTTCTGGTACCAAAAACCAGAACAGAAAACAGATCTACCTTTGGAACCGATATTACATAATTACTAGTCCTTCCCCACCAGGGCAGTTCTTTGTTTTCATTTGATGTATGCATGCCTTCTGATATATGTGGACATAATAGGCAAAATATGTGAAAGGCAATTAAATAAGCCAAACTGAAAAAAATATTTGAAGGAGTGACCAGTACAAAAAAAAAATCCATTTTGATTCCAATATTACATTTCCAAAACAGAAAAATATTAAACCAAATTAAATTAACCTAGATTTTCCTAACCAATATGTTTGAAGAGTGATAGGCTAAGAGCTTTAAGTTTAGCTAATCTAGTAAAGCAAGAGCCAAGATTGAGATCAAAGCTTGAACATATGGGTGTAGGGTGTAAACTTAATGTTAGTCAACCTAATAATGACAGTTAAGTGCTAAAAGCCTACTCATGAGCTAGCCACTCCGACAGTCAAAACTATTTGGCATGGCAGAAAGCTTGCATAAAAACGAAGAACACTCTTTCACATACTGATCATTCTGCAAATCTTATAGTCCTGAAATCTTCTAACCATACTGGTCATGAGGACCATTTTTTGTAGTCAAGTTCCACCTTCAAACAAAGGGACTATTTAACTTCCCTCCACATATAGACTTTTAAAAATAATTACACTAAATTCTAATCATTTTATCTTGCTCAAATATTTGCAGATTTTTCTGATCTTAAGCCTATGGTGGCCTAAACTTTGGCAGATACGTAGAAGGGAAAAACAGCGCCAACCTGCTGACCCGAGTTATGTAACGTTCAACAGTTAATTTGCTTTCTGTGGAAAAATAAAATAAAACAGATGGCTGAGGCTGAATTCCATAACACAAATGAAAATTACAGTGAACTAAAATAGACTAATTTAACGCGATGGTGCAAAAAAGTTAGTACAAACTTAGGGGCCGATTAGGATGGCGGTGAATCCGCATCCTCCGGGCCGGCGGAAGCCACCGCCGGCCTGGCGGGCCGTGGCCACAGAAAACACCCACCGCCAGATTAGGATGGCGGTGGGATTGCGGTGGGACCAGCGGCAAACGGCAGGTCCATCCGCCGCTGATCCGCAGGGTGTGGAGGGCTATTTGGTGGCGGTGTCTGCAAGACACCGTGAGCCAAATTACGATGTGCATTGAAATATGCTTTTCCACGGCGGCTTTTCCGCCGTGGAAAAGCATGTGGTCTTTGGTGTTTGGGGGCCCGTTGCGGGCCCCCAGGGTGTTGGGGGTGCACATGGGGGGTACCTATGGTACCCCCCAGCATTTACATGCACAAAGCGGCAGGCACCGTGCGGTGCCTGCTGCTTTGTGCATGTAAATGTAAAACATGCATTTTTAACCTTGCGGCGGGTGCTGCTTCAAGCAGCACCCGCCGCAAGGTTAAAGATACGGGATGTGACCGCCAGGGTGGCGGTCACATCATAATTGCACCGGATGGACCGCCGCTGCCCCTGCGGACGGTCCCTCCACATCGGGGGTGGCGGACGGACGCAGGTCGGTCCGCCATCCTAATAGGCCCCTAATTTTGTACTGAATGGATAAATGCAATTGTTACAGTGAAAAAATGTTTTAGATTCACAAATCTGGTTCAGAAAAAGGCAAAGGAGCATTTCTGAAGAGGTCGCTTACCTGTAAAACTGTTCTTGAGGCGGAAGAGCCCAGGTGATAGTCAAAGCATGAACCTTTCGAATTGGAACAACTAAACAAAGGAGGAGCCAGTAAATTAAATGGGAAAGCAAGATCACTTTAATATTCATTTATCACGTTATCAAATGCAAATTAATGCAAACTAATGTTAATCCTAGTAGTTATTCCTGTAAAACCCTGAATTGCATTAAAACTCACCTCTGTAAAGTTTGTTAAATCCTGGTGTATCGAAGGGACCAGTTAGGTGACTAAAGTCGGGCTTTTGTAAACCACTATAAAGGGGGCGAAAAAAGAAAGGGACTGAGAATTAGAAGTCTCTGGCACTATCGTAACAAAGAATTTCATGCAGATATAGCCCAGTATTCCCAAATGTACTTTCTTAGAACGTAAAAGAAGGCATCAGCTGCAGTTTGCCCTCAAATACTAGAAGATAACTCGCTGCACATTGTAGTTTTCAGACAATGTTTTACTGGCTATTGACTTATCAAAATATACACAATTTTCAATGGAAGCATGCGTATGATGATCTTTTCCTATAAATTATTCCAAATAACAGTTCAATGGTAGAAGAAATAAAAATATGGTGGGGCACGATCATATAAAATGTATGCTAAGTCAGTTATTTTCCAAAAGGTAGAGGATTACTTAAATGACAAGGCCGCTAAAACCACAAATTCAATTAAAATAAAGAGAGGCTTTCTGTGAAAGATGCCTGCTATTCGGTCACATTAATACAGAGCACCCACGGAAGCCTAACAAAACACGGCAAAGAAAGAAATACCAAGGAGAACCTCATACCTGTGAGAGGAATATAGATAAGTGGTGAAAAGAGCTCAGTTTGTACGGTCTTGCAAATTTAAGACTCTGAAAGTCATTCACAGAACCGTCAAAATAGGTTCCACTGTCATGCTAAAATCAGGCGAAATAGAGAACATCCGACCAGTCCCTAGCAACAACACTGGTGGACAAAGTGACATACGTAGGTGCAAAGTAACCTACAGGCGGCGGAGCTACGCCACCCGCCATCACTGCTGCCGAGGCTGATCCCCTGCCCGCAGCTGCCGGCACCTCCCCACACTACACACGGAGAGTGCGGGCGCTCTCAGGGACCCCCAGTCCTTCAGCAAGCCTCGCCTAGCCACTCGCGGTGCGGAAGATCGGAGTGAAGTTGGCGGCTGGAGATGTGCTTCTAGAGGGGTGAGCGCAGTGCTGGATGCATGGGGTCTCCACTGTCTGCTGTCACGCACCGGGGGATGGTAGACGGTGAGCAGGGGGGCACTGCTAATCACCCTGGTGTTCCCCCAGATGTTATGGTATTGAAGGTGGAGTGCTCCGATAACCTGCCCCCCCCCCCCCCCCACCTGCTTTAAACTCTCTGGGTCAGATGCGCGCCTGCTGAGCACAAGAGGGCGGAGTGCTCCTCGGTGCTGTGACTGCGTCCCCCCTCAGACCCCACTTAATGGAACTCTGCTCTCATGGTTTTTGGGTCCTGACCTGGGTGCATCTTTCCATTTTGAGATGGTTTCCATCGATGCCCAGACCCGGGTCGGCCATTTTATGGATTCTTGTCCTTTCCTTTGGTCCATTGGATTCCATCCTGCCGACCTTCAGACATTTCTCTTTTGCTGGACAGCCTTATCTCTTTCTCCCCCTCAGGTCCCCCTCTCACCAATCTCAGCCCCCGACTCTTCTCCCCCACCTACCTCTCTCTACCCCTTTTGATTATTTTTTTATTATTTCCCCGTTGACTCTGTAAATATGAGATATAAACTTGTCCTAGCCTAACCGCTGGTAAAATGTAATCCTGAGCAAATCTACTATTTCTATATATGTATATAGAGATAACTCTAACCACTAGTATATGTAGTAGACCCTTATACTCACTATCATTCCTATGTGATTCTTCGAGTTTATCCATTTGTATCTCTTCCTTGAGTGACTTTACAACTTGTACATTTGCAATTTTCTGTTTGTATCTTTTATGTAACACATGTAATCCTAAGTCCTTATGTATCGCAACTGGTTCTTTTGTAAGGCACTCTGACACCTTCGGGTAATGTTTGCGCTATATAAAATCGCATTAAATAAATAAAATAAAAAGGGCAGGCTGGTGTGTTGCTTGAAGAATTTTAGAAGTATATTGGATTCAAGGGCCTCCATTCTGTCCAGCTTAACAGAGTGGCCTTTCTGTGGTCATCTAAATCAGGGTGCTGTTGTGCATGTTCCTCCAGGGCTAAGAAGCTCAGGTCAGTCTTACCCACTTCCTTTGGTGTAGCAATACAGAAGACCCGGGAGGGTTCAGTAGTCTGGCTTCGCCATAGACTGGAGAGGATGCCAGCAATGAGAATTTGTCTAGTTTCTGCAGGCAAGGCCGCTGTGTGTCCATGGCACACTCGAAGTAGTGCGGTAAATTCCCCTGATTCGGACTGCAGGACCTAGGCATCTACTTGGTTTCCAAAGCCCAAATAGGTGAGCAGGGTGCACAGGTCAAACCCCAGTACAGTTCAGAGCTGCACCCTGTACCTGGCGATAGCCCTACATCTCTGTGCCACAAGCAGCAGCATCCAGGGTAGAGGCCCTGATTCAGGCTCCACCCTTCACGGTGGGCCTCTCTGGCACAAGGGACCACTGATCTTGGTAGCACACAGGAGAGCAGCCCAATAGGTGCAGAAGTACCAGTCTTTACGGCAGCCCCACCTGGCACTTGGGGTCGCCAATTTTGGGAGGCTTACGGTCCAACGGCCTGATTAGTGAACCAATACTCATCTTCACAGGGTGCTGCCTCCTTTAAAGTGCCCTATCTTCTATCCTTTTCTTTATGCTGAAAGCAGTCCGCCACTGCAGGAGCAACTCCAAGTTTGATACCACACAACAAAGGCCATGGGAGTGGATCGAGGAGAAAACCAGGATATCAACCTCACTGATATTTATTTATTATTATTTATATATTATGATATATGTCTAACAAAAAGTTAAAAAGGCCCCAGAACGGGGGCATGGCCAACTGCCAAGGGAGATAAGGGGAGATGGCCGCACGGTAGCTGAGCTCTGCCAATCTCGTAAAATCTGCATATAACAGTATACCCCCGGCCACCATCACTTGCCTTGGCTGCTAACTGCTCCGTGTCCTTGGGCCAGAGGTCCGTTTCTAGTTTCGCCGCTGTCCGAGGCTCCAGCGGGTCGGGACAGGCGCCAATCCGCCACAGGGGCTCATGCTGCACTGCGCGTGCCCTTCATCGTGGGCGTGCGAGGCACTCGACGCCGGGGTGGCGCCGTGGGAGTAGGGTTACCAACCGTCCGTAAATTTCACGGACAGTCCGTAATTTTGGCCGTCTGTCCGTTGTCCGTGAAGGATTCTTTAACGGACGCCATTTGTCCATAATTGTAACCAGGCCCAGCTTCCACCCACCTCCCTTCTTGACACCGATGCTGTTCCAAAGTTCAGATACCCCGCAGCATTGGAGAGGCACAGCGGGATGGCAGCCCTCACACCTTCAGCCCTTGACTTCAGCCCTTGATGAGCTGTTAAGAGGTGCTTGAAGGTGACAGAGGGGGAAGGGCTGCAGCTTCAGGAGCAGGGGCATCTATTCAGATGCAAACAGCCCTGTATGCGTCATGTCTCTGCAATTTAGAGGGGGCCTCACACATTCCATTTCTACCCAGGGCCCCAAACATCCTAGACTCGGCCAGATTACACCCCTGATTACACCGAGGCAGCATGTGGTTCTCTCTCGTCACAGAGCTTATTTACTGTCACTAAATTGTAAGCAAATCTCGGTTCTTCAAACATGCAGACTATAATGTAATAAAATTAAGAAATGGCACAATCGCATCCACACTGATTAACAAAGTATGGAGGACAATCAGATAAACCAGTTCTCTTGGAGTATCTCCTGTAAGTACTGTACATCAAAGTGGGGGATGGCATTTTGGACAGAGAGCCTGTCATCTCGTTGTCTTGTGCAGCAGGGGGCGAGGAGCCCAAGATGATACTAGAATACTGCATGCCCACCCCTGTGCCCACCCTGGTGGATCCTGTTCCCCCTCCTGTGATGGCTCCTGCCCCCCCCCCCCCTGTGAATGCTTCTGTCCCCCCACTGTGGTGGATCCTGTCCCCCTCCCCCGCCCCTGCCTGTGATGGCTCCTGTCCCCCCCCTGTGGTGGATCCTGTCTCCGCCCTGGGTGGCTTCTGTCCCAGTCCTGGAACGGCCCCTGAAGCGAGGGTGAAGTTCCTGATGGGCCTCTTCTCAAAAGGGCTCAGCTCAAATTAATATGGAAAGGTGGGCGAGTAAGTAAGTGAAGGGATGGGTGGATGGCTGGATGAATTAGTGAAAGGGTGAATGGATGAATGAAAGATTGAATAAATGGATGAGAGGATTGATGGATTGATGAGTGAGGGGAAGGATGGATGAGAGAACATGTAAATAGCTGGATGTATGGGTGGAAGGGTAGCTGGATGATGGATGAGGAGAACGATGGATGAGGGGAAGGATGGATGGATGAGGGGAAGGATGGATGGATGAGGGGAAGGATGGATGGATGAGTGGAAGGATGGATGGATGAGTGGAAGGAAGGATAGATGAGGGGAAGGATGGATGAGGGGAAGGATGGATGAGGGGATGGATGGATGGATGGATGATGAGGGGGAGGATGGATGGATGATGAGGGGGTGGGTGAAAGGATGGATGATGAGGGGAAGGGTGGATGGATGATGAGGGGGTGGGTGAAAGGATGGATGATGAGGGGAAGGGTGGATGGATAGATGATGAGGGGGTGGGTGAAAGGATGGATGATGAGGGGAAGGATGGATGGATGATGAGGGGGTGGTTGAAAGGATGGATGGATGGATGGATGGGTGATGAGGGGAAGGATGGATGATGAGGGGATGGATGGATGGATGATTAGTGGGTGGGTGAAAGGATGGATAGATGGAGATTTGGTGAAAGGATGGATGATGAGGGGAAGGATGGATGGATGATGAGGGGAAGGATGAATGGATGATGAGGGGAAGGATGAATGGATGATGAGGGGATGCGTGAAAGGATGGATGGATGGATGATGAGGGTGTGGGTGAAAGGATGGATGATGAGGGGAAGGATGGATGGATGATGAGGGGGTGGGTGAAAGGATGGATGGATGGATGATGAGGGGGTGGGTGAAAGGATGGATGATGAGGAGAAGGGTGGGTGAATGGATGATGAGGAGTGGGTGAAAGGATGAATGATGAGGGGTTGGATGGATGATGAGGGGGTGGGTGAAAGGATGGATGGATGGATGGGTGGATGGATGATGAGGGGATGGATGGATGATGAGGGGGTGGGTGAAAGGATGGATGGATGGGTGGATGGATGATGAGGGGGTGGGTGAAAGGATGGATGATGAGGGGAAGGATGGATGGATGATGAGGTGGGTGAAAGGATGAATGATGAGGGGGAAGGATGGATGGATGATGAGGGGGTGGGTGAAAGGATGGATGATGAGGGGGTGGGTGAAAGGATGGATGATGAGGGGAAGGATGGATGGATGATGAGGGGAAGGATGGATGGATGATGAGGGGGTGGGTGAAAGGATGGATGGATGGATGGATGATGAGGGGGTGGGTGAAAGGATGGATGGATGGATGATGAGGGGGAGGATAGATGGATGATGAGGGGTAGGATGGATGGATGGATGATGAAGGGGTGGGTGAAAGGATGGATGGATGGATGATGAGGGGGTGGGTGAAAGGATGGATGGATGGATGATGAGGGGGAGGATAGATGGATGATGAGGGGTAGGATGGATGGATGGATGATGAAGGGGTGGGTGAAAGGATGGATGATGAGGAGAAGGGTGGATGGATGGATGATGAGGGGAAGGATGGATGGATGATGAGGGGAAGGATGAATGGATGATGAGGGGATGGATGGATGATGAGGGGGTGGGTGAAAGGATGGATGGATGATGAGGGGAAGGATGGATGATGAGTGGGTGGGTGAAAGGATGGGTGGTTGGGTGAAAGGATGGGTGGGTGGGTGAAAGGATGGATGAGTGGGTGGGTGAAAGGATGGATGAGTGGGTGGGTGAAAGGATTGGTGGGTGGGTGGGTGGATGGTTGGGTGGATGATGGGTAGGTGGATGAGTGAAATGATGGATGGATTGATGGATTGATAAGTGCAAGGGTGAATGAATGTATGTATGAGTGAAAGGGTGGATGTAAGGATGGATGAGTGAGTGAAAGGGAGGGTAGATGGACAAAAGGATGAATAGGTGAAGGAGTGAAATGATAGATGGATGAGTGATAGGGTCAATGGATGGATTCATGAGTGGATGAGTAGATGGATGGATGGGTGGGTGGGTGGAAGGAAGGATGGCTAAGTGAAAGGGTCGATGGAGAGAGAAAGGGAGGATAAATGGATGACTAAAAGAGTGGATGGTGGAAGGATTAGTAAGTGAAAGGATGGCTGGATTGGTGAAAGGGTAAATGGCTGGATGGATGAGTTAATGGATGGATTGGATGAAGAGTGGATGGATAAGTGTACAGATGGATAGGGTGAAAGGGTGGATGGATGGATAATGGATGGATGAGTGAAAGGATGGATGAAGGGATGGATGAGTGAATTGATAGATGGAAGGATACATGATGGATAGGTTTGCAAATGGTTCAATATGTTTGGAAATGTCTGAGCTTAATTATATACTATTGCGCGACCTCTGATGTCTCTGTAAAACGTACCTATTGTCCTGAAGTTTTGTCCTGAATTTTGACCTCCTGTCCTGAATTTGTGTCCTGAATTTTGACCCTTTGTCCTGAATTTTTACACTCACTGTCCTGAATTTGCACCAATGCCAGTTGGTCACCCTACGTGGGAATGGGGGCCTGGAATTGTGGCCTGATTGTCAGGCTTCACTCTGCTACACAACCGCGCTGGGGTGGCCGCTGTTTGGGCCCCCGATCACCAGCGGACCACGCAGCGTGCCCCCCCACGGCAGGCAAACATCCCGTTATTGGGCCATAAATCGCTGCTTCTCCAGCTGGTGCGGCCGGCAGGGAGTGGAAGCCTGGGGCACGGCCTATCTTCTCTTCCTACATCGCAGTGTCTCCCCGGGGCATGGAGTGACAGTAGGACGGGCGGTGAGTCTATTGCCCGCAGCCCAGAACAACTATGCTCCCTGAACTGTGCCTGAGGTTGGGACTGGAATAGGCCTCGTGTTATTAATCCCCGGAGGCTCAGGTCCGTATTTTCTTGGAATCCAGAAGGGGGTGCGCACAGAGTGCTCCTTAGGCGCCCAGTCCGAGAGCTACCACTCATAGTGGGTCATCTCCATCCTCCCCCCTGCCTTGGTGCTCTGTGCTGTGATCTGCGCTGGATGGGCCTACGACCGGACTCTCCCCAGGGGGGGTGGGGGGATGAGGTGGGGGAGCACCTAGCTGCCGAAACCTGACAGGCCGGTGTGGGCTGACACCCACGACAGGCGGCCGCGAGTGTCGGGTCGCGGCAGTCGCAGTGCCATCCAGGTTAAACTCAATAAATTTGCTTGTCAGAAGAGCCAGGAGGGAGACACATTCACCCAAAAACCCCATGGAGAGAAGACAGAGCCAACGCAAGACATCCTGTCCTCCATTACAAAAATTCGTACCTCCCTCGAATCCTGCATCGCTACAGTGGCCACAGAGGGGGCCCTCAGAGTGGACATGAGGAAAATGTCTGACAGAGTTGGCGCGGTCAAAGATACCACCAGGGAACTGAAATCGGACTCTGACCTTCTCAAGCGCCAAATATCAGAACTTCAATCCGCACAGGACGCCCTAACCTTAGAGCTGGACGACTATGAAGGGCACATGCGAAGGAATAACGTTCGCACCCTGGGTGTTTCCGGAGGGGCAGGCAGCCGACCTATTTGTGGAGTAATTGGTTCTTAAACAGCTTCAGCCATGTGGCCTCTCCAAGTGCTTTAGGACTTCTATAGTGGCGCAGCAAGTAGTGCCAGCTGCACCATTTAGGCCACTTAATCCGTGGGGACAGTTCTGATTGAGTTAGGAGTGAGATGCCCTCCTTCGCCCCATGCCCTCTCAGCTGCGCAGCACTTAGTGTCAGCTGCAACGCTTAGGTTTGCCCAGTGTGCATCCTTTGACTTTTGCTGCATTAGCAGCAGCCCTGACATTCTAGATACAGGGCATCTGAGCCCCCCTCTGAGATGGTCAGTTGGCCAGGGAGACTGGGAGGTTTGTTGGGCGCCAGGCCCTACTACTATTATGTGCTGCTAGGAAATGTTTTTCATGTAGTATAATTTACGCACCCTGTTCCGAGTACCTCTTAAGGTGGTTTTATGTTGTTGAGGTTGTCTTGCATATTTTGGTTATGCTAGTGAGGCTTTGTTCCACCCTGTGCTTTATGCCCCAAATGCTAGTGATTCTCAGGAGGTTATGGTCAAGTATTAGTCTGTTGAGATTATGGGCGTACATTGCGGTTGTTGCCGAATGTGGTTTTTGTTACAGGCTGATGCTGAGCACAGTGATCACCAGTGGTTACTGGGTGTTCGTCTATGATCTGTTTTACTTTTACTAAATTTGCTTTGTGATGGTTCTTTGATGATTTGCTTTGTGATGGTCCAGCTGGCCCTGTCACTTGTAAACAATTCCTGTGTTAATACTATCTAGTGCCAGGTGGCATCATGTATACCTAGTTGTAGGGCCCAACAAATACCAGCGGAATCACAGGGACTTCCAAGCCCCCATCTTCTTCTGCTCTGAAGTAACAACCTGTTCCTAATCACCTCACTTCACGGACGGCACATTAGTTCAGCTATCTTCAACTCAGGAACATGTGCCCCCTTTATGTCCTTATACTTCTCCTCACCACCACTTTCCTAGTAACACCCTTCTCGTATCCCCCCCACCCTCCTCCTCCTCCTCTTTCTCCCAACATGGCCACCACTCGAGTTAAGGCTGGAATTAATTGCTACAAAATAGTTTATCCTCCCGGCCAGACTAAAGCCTCAGTAAAACGATTGAAGCATAACACTATTGAACGTTTCCCTGATTCCCTTTTTGTTGATCAATTTTACAATGGTCGTTTTGGGAGGCTCAAAAACTATTTCATTTTCTTCACTCACGACACCCCCTCTTGGTCCACCAGCTTATATAATTCCCTTAACGTCACCTCCTCCTCCTCTAACCCTCATGGGAACCAACTAAAAATGTCCCCCTCTGCGTGTTTCAACAGCTACCTTACTATCTCACTCTATAACAATGTTACTGTCATGATCCAAGGCAAAGACACCTGTCTCTCTCTCTTTGACCACCTCGTCCCCTCCCTACTCCCCTCCTCTGCAACCGAGTTATCCCCTGACTCTTCATCTAGCTCCACCCATTACTCCCTTTCTCCTCCCCTGACCCACTACACTCCAATAGGCTGCACCCTCGAGAAGCACAGGTCGGCCCTCTTACCTTCCCCTCCCCTATGCCCTCCTCTCCCATTCCTTCCCCTCACAATATGCCCCCCCCCTTCATCACTTCAGCCTTACCTCTAGCTAATACGCTCCTCGTCCAATCTGCACCGTCCCGGTACTCCAATCTCATCTCCTCCCCATATTCCTACCTGCCACCCCCCTTTTTAGTCCACCTCTCTTCCAACCTTCTCCCCCCAGTTAACTTACCATATGCTCCCCTCATTTCTCCCTCTCCCCCTCTTCTCTACCTTCTTCTCCCCTGGCTATTAACCCTGATTTCTCCACAAACCCATTGCATCTCTCCTTCCCACCCCCACTCCTCCAGCATTGCTGTGCTACCCACTTTCCCCCTTGGTAACCCTTTCCATTTCCCTCCCTCGGGCCCAGCAGAACCATTTCCTTTCTTCAACTTCCCTTTCTCCCAACCCCCCTCACTCTGCCAGATGCCCGTTCCCGCACAGCCACCTCTCCAAGTTGACAGGACCTCTCCAACCACCTCCCCTCTATTCCTCCCAAACCTCCTACATTCTTATGACTCCACACAGTCCTCCCCTCTCCGTCCTCCCCTCTCCTTCCACCCCTCCGCTGTTATCCGCAACCATCTCCCCCTAATTAAGTCCTTAATTCCTGTCCTTCTTGCAACGCCAACAAAGACAACTCCCGCCTCACCTCTGATGTTCCAACTCTCGCTCTCAATCTCCACCTTTCCCCACCTATGAACCCTATACCCCAACTCTCCTCCTGTCCCCCACCACTCCCTGCCTTCCACCACCAATTTCACCCCCTCCTTCTCCCATTGAGCCACCCAACCGTCCGTGCTCTGCCCTACTCTCTCTGGAAAATAAGCTAGGCTCTCTTATCCCCTCCATCTCCCAGCTTGCAGCTTCCATTTCACTTTTAAGCGCCAGGATTTCCTCTTTTCCATTCACCTCAACTCCTTTGGAAAACTCCCACCTTCCCACGAGATGCACCTCGCCCCCTCACCCCATTATAGCCAAACATAACAAGTCATCTGCAAATATCGTTAACTCACACAAGCCCTTGAACGCCACCCTTCTCCAACCTGCATCTCCTAGTAACCCTACTATCTACACTATTCCGACCATCTCCTCTGTCAGAAACAAGCATCCACCTAAACCCCCCCCGAACTCCCCCATATAAGCACAATATTCCTATCACCCTTCATAGCCCAAGTGCCCCCGTCACCAAAACAGTCTTGACAGAGCTACGATGTCTGCTCCACAACTGCAGATCTGCAATTAAACACAAACTTGAAATCTCAGATACCATCACTCTTCACAACATAGACATGCTATTCCTCACAGAGACCTGGTTCAACGATACCTCTCACTCTATGTTTGATCTCCTACTACCCACAGGCTATTCTATATTTAGGAATGAAGGAACTGACAAAGTTGCAGTCATCTATAGAAACTCCATTCAACTTAAGGCTGTTCCTATCATTTCCTTCGCACTTTTGAATGCCTATCTCTTGAGCTTCAATTACACCACCGCTCACCCCTCAGATTCCATGCCATTTACCGCCCGCCGTGTAGCGGCCCTTCATTTATGGAGGAACTCACTGACTTTATCAGCGACCAATACTCGCAAAGTGACAATCAGACCTTCGTGGGTGACTTCAATCTCCACTGGGGCTTACCGCAAGACTCTTCTGCAAATGTGCTGGCCACCTTCCTCTCTGCAAACGATCTTATCCAACACTGCACAGAATCAACACACTCAAAGGGCTCAATCCTGGACCTTGTGATTTCTAAACCAGGCATGCTTTCTGTCGCTACCCCTATTCATGTAGACTGGTTTGACCACTTCCTCATCCCATTCGCTCTTCACCTATCACACTCTATAACTCTTGGCCAACCTAAGAGGGCTACCTCTTGGTTCCGTGACACTAAAAATATTGACATCGGTTCCTTATGTGAATCAGCTTTGCTATCACTTTCAAGGCTAGACCAGAACCTAGATACTGAAGAACTCACCTCCCAATGCCCCGGAGTCCTTGCAGTCAAAATCAATAACGTCGCTCCTCTCCAAAGTAAAAAGAAAAGGCCCACTCCCTCAGCACCTTGGTTCAACAAGTCCCTCTATGAAGAAAGGAAGCACCTTAGATTGCTGGAGAAACAATGGAGGCAAGCGCCATCCATCAATAATTTGGCCTTGCTTCGTTCAGCAAGATCCAAGTACCACAAGCACATCTTCCTTGGGAAAGCGTTGCACTTCAGAGCCCTCCTTGACCCAGCCAAAAATAGACCCAAAAAACTATTCGATCTCATCAAGAATCCTAACTGCCCCAAACCTCCAACCTAGAAGATTCTACAAGGAAAGCAGCAGATTTCGCTATATTCTTTGACGAAAAAGTGAAATCACTGGTGGATCAGGTCGTTCATCTCACCCCTCCAGAGGAGGGCAAATCCTTAGCCATTTGGCAGAACTTTGACCCCCATCTCTGAAGATGCCCTCCTCATTTGCATTCGTGAAACAAAGCCCTCCAACCATTCCCTGGACCCCATCCCTAGTGCCATTGCCACTGACTTCTATATGTCAAGTCAAGTCAAGTCAGAAAATTTATATAGCGCGCTACATACCCAGAGGGTCTCAAGGCGCTTGAAGAAGGGTGGGGAATTATTGGTCGAAAATCCAAGTTTTAAGTTGCTTTGTGAATGCTGGGTGGTTTTGAGTGAGGCGAAGGTGAGTGGGGAGTGAGTTCCAGGTTTTAGCTGCCAGGTAGGAGAAGGATCTGCCCCCCATGGTGGTTTTGTTAATGCGAGGTACAACAGCAAGGGCTTGGTTGGAGGAACGTAGCTGGCGGGAGGGGGTGTAGAAGGAAAGTCGTGTGTTGAGGCATTCGGGTCCAAGTTCGTAAAGTGCTTTGTGAGCGTGGGTTAGGAGGCGGAATGTTATCCTCTTATTAACGGGGAGCCAGTGGAGGTTTTTCAGGTGACTAGAAATGTGGTCTTTACGCGGGATGTCTAGTATGAGTCTGGCTGATGCGTTCTGGATGCGTTGGAGTTTTTTCTGAATTTTTGCGGTGGTACCGGCGTAAAGGGTGTTTCCGTAATCCAGGCGGCTCGTGACCAGTGCGTGGGTGACCGTTTTTCTAGTTTCGGTGGGAATCCAGCGAAATGTTTTTTTGAGCATGCGAAGAATGTTGAAGCAAGATGATGAAACGGCGTTGACTTGTCTGTTCATCGAGAGTGAGGAGTCAAGGATGATGCCCAAGTTCCGTGCGTGGTCCGTCGGGATGGGTGCCTTTCCAAGGGCCTCTGGCCACCAAGAGTCATCCCAAGCGGAGGGGAAGGTACCTAAGAGAAGGACTTCTGTTTTGTCTGAGTTCAATTTCAAACGGCTGTTCTTCATCCACTCGGCTACTTCTTTCATTCCTTCATGTAAGTTGGTTTTGGCGGTGTTCGGGTCTTTGGTGAGTAAGAGGATCAGTTGAGTGTCATCAGCGTAGGAGATGATGTTGAGGTTGTGTTGGCGTGCGATGGTCGCGAGGGGGCTCATGTATACGTTGAAGAGGGTGGGGCTGAGTGAAGATCCTTGTGGCACGCCGCAAATGACTTCAGTGGCCTCTGAATTGAATGGTGGAAGGCGGACTCTCTGAGTTCTTCCGGTAAGGAACGAGGTGATCCATTCCAGTGCTTTTCCTTGGATTCCGATGTTTCTGAGGCGTTGTAGCAGGGTGCTATGACAGACTGTGTCGAAGGCTGCGGAGAGGTCAAGGAGGATGAGGACGACTGTGTCTCCATTGTCCAGTAGAGTACGAATGTCGTCTGTAGCTGCGATGAGTGCGGTCTCAGTGCTGTGTTTTGCTCGGAATCCGGACTGTGAGGAGTCGAGGGATTTGTTGGTTTCAAGGAAGGCGGCGAGCTGATTGTTGACAGCTTTCTCGATGACTTTGGCCGGGAAAGGAAGTAGCAAGATGGGGCGGTAGTTTTTGAGTTCGGTGGGGTCAGCTGTGGGTTTTTTCAGAAGGGCGCTAAGTTCGGCGTGTTTCCAGATTTCCGGGAAGGTGGCGGAGTTTAGGGAGCAGTTGATGACGTCTTGGAGGTGTGGTGCAATGATGGAGTCTGCTTTGTTGAAGATGTGGTGAGGGCATGGGTCTGTGGGGGATCCTGAGTGGACGGAGTTCATCAGGCGGATGGTGTCCTCAGTGGAGATTGTGTTCCAGTCATAAAGGATGTTCAAGGGGGGTGAAGGTACGGCAGAAGGTTGGGTGGGTTGGTCTCCGGGTTGGTTGTTGAAGCTGTTGTGGATGTCTGCGATTTTGTTGTGGAAGAACGAAGCTAGGGAGTCGCAAAGGGTTTGAGAGGGAGTGATGTCGTTGGAGTTGGCTGAGGGGTTGGTAAATTCTTTGACGATGTTGAATAGTTCCTTGCTGTTGTGGGCGTTGTTGTCTAGTCGGTCTTTGAATGCGGCTTTCTTGGCATTTCGGATCAGTTGGTGGTGTATGCGGGTGGCGTTTTTGAAGGCGTCCCTGGTGCTGGTGTTTGGGTCTTTTTTCCAGGCCTTCTCAAGGGAGCGACATAGTTTCTTGGATTTCTTAAGATCATCGTTGAACCAGGGAGCGTTTTTGCTGCCTAGTTTGATTTGACGTTTTTTCAAAGGTGCTAGGTTGTCGGCGCTGTTGGTTAGCCATTGAGTGAGGTTAATGGCTGCTTGGTTGGGGTTCGAAGAGTGGGCAGGGGGGTTTTGAAGAAGCGATGAGGAGATCTGGTCGGTGGTGATTTTGTTCCAGTTTCTTCGCAGAGTAGGTTGAGGATGGTTGTGGGTTGTGGTCTTTTTGTAGGAAAAGTGAACGCAGCTGTGGTCCGTCCAATGGAGAATTGTGGTGTGACTGAAGGAGATATGTTTGCTGGAGGTGAAGATGGGGTCGAGTGTGTGACCTGCGTAGTGAGTGGGGGTATTAACAAGTTGTTTGAGTCCGAGGTTGGCGAGATTGTCCAGAAGGGTGGTGGCGTTGCTGTCGTTGCTCTTTTCCAGGTGAAAATTGAGGTCTCCCAATAGAATGTAATCCTCGGAGGGGAGGGCGTGTGGGGTGACGAAGTCAGTGATGTCTTCACTGAATTGTGCACGGGGTCCTGGAGGCCTGTAGAGGAGGGTGCCTCTGAGTGGGTCGGTGTGGATCTGGAAGTGTAGGTGTTCGGCGTTCGCGAGGTTGACGTCTGAGCTGGTTGAGATGCGGATGGAATTCTTATGGACGATAGCGATGCCTCCTCCTGTTTGTTTGGTGCGGTCCTTACGGATGATCTTGTAGCCGTCCGGGATGGCAATGGTGATGTCTGGGGCTGATGAGGCATTCATCCATGTTTCTGTTAGGAAGGCGACGTCCGGAGAGATAGTGTCTAGTAGATTCCAAAGGTCGATGGCGTGTCTGTGGACCGAGCGGGTGTTGAGCAGGATGCATTTAAGGTGGTTAGTGTCGGAGCTCAGTTCGTTGTACGTGGATGAGGAGTTGGTCTTGGTGCCGTCGTACTTACAGTAGTTGCAAGAGAAGGGTCCATGGGTGTGTCCAGGAGCGGCTTGGGCGCAGTTGGGGAGTCGGCCGGGGTTTTGGGCTAGGAGGGTGGAGGCGTCATAAGAAATGCGGGTGGGGTGGGTGGTACGGGGGCCAGGGGGTCTGGCGCTGGGCGCGGACGGGCGTAGACGGGCTTACCTTTGGCCCACCTTCGGCGTGGCCGTAGCGCGTGGACGCTGCGCGTTGGGACATTAGGCATAAATGAAGTTGTGAGGGGGCGGAGCGTGGGAGGGTCAGCTGGGAGGCGGGGTCTGGGAGGAGACACGGGTAAAAGTAAATACAAACTGAAATGGCCGCACGGTGATAAATCGAAACTGGGGCACAGCCGGAGCTCGACTCAATGCAATGTTGTCACAAAAGTACACAAAAAACGCTTCACAAGTAATTACATCAGCCGCTATGCAGTTTGTGGCTGTATACAAATTAGAATAAAGTAATGCGAGCTAAAACGATACCAAGCGCTGAGATCTGAGCAGTGCGCTTTAACGGGGCGGCAGGCAGCAGGTATCAGGGCAGGCAAGGCAAGCAGCGAGGAGAAAGCTTTCGTTGTGCGAGCAGGGGGCTGGGGGAGCGACCGTAATGGAGGGAATCCAGACGGAATATCCATTCTCTTTCCTATTGGACCACTCTGGTCAACGTCTCCCTCTGTCAAGGCTCCCTTCCGGTCTCCTTCAAAACTGGGCAGGTCACCACTCTGCTTAAAAAACGCACTGCGGATGCGAATGACCTCAACAACTTCCGCCCCATCACTAACCTACCCTTTCTTGCGAAGATCAAAGAAAGATGTGTAGCGAAACAACTCTCTCGTCATATCAAGGACAAGGACCTTCTGGCTTCATCCAAAACTGCAGCACTGAAACAGCCCTGCTGCAAGTGATTGATGACGCAATGCGGATACTCGATTCGGGGGGGGGGAGGTCTTGTCTTCTAATTCTCCTTGACCTTTCTGCAGTCTTTGACACTGTCAATCACAACACCCTCCTCAACACTCTCCAACAGAGAATGGGCATGGAGGGCACTGTGCTTAAATGGTTTGCTTCCTTTCTCTCTGAGAGATCCCAAATGATCAAAATAGCGAACAGTCTTTCATCTCCTTTGGCGGTCTACTCTCGACTCCATTCAAAACTGGATGTCAACTCGTCAACTGATTCTGAATCCCTCCAAAACTGAATTCCTCCTCCTCTCTTCCTCGCTTTCTCCTCCCCCAGTTCAATCATGGATGGATTAGATGAATCTACTTAACAATAAACCCATCATTGTCGACAGCGCAAAATCCCTTGGTGTCATACTCGACAAAAAACTCAAACTAATCTCCCACATCAATTCCATTGCAAATCTGCTCGATACCAACTGCGCCTTCTTTGGAGAATTTGTCGCTTCTTCCTGGAGCAAGACCTTAAAACCCTGGTCCAATCACTGGTCCTCTCCAGACTGGACAACTGCAATTCTCTTCTTACTGGCCTCCCCAAATCCCATCTGTCCCCCCTTAAATCTGTTCTCCACTCAGCAGCTCGTTTCATTTTTTGGGCCAAAAGAAGCGACCACATCACACCCATGTTCTCCACCCTCTGCTGGCTTCCCATCGAGGTAAGATCCATCTACAAGACTGCCTGTATCACCCACAAAGCCTTGCATTCCTCCTCTCCTCGCTACCTGGCGAATAAACTGAAACGCTCTGGAGGCTCTAGACCATCACGTAATGCGGAAAACTTTCTGCTTGAACCTCCCACACTCAAGAAGGAAAGATCGATGGCCCGATCCTTTTCAGGCAACGCGGTGAGAATCTGGAACTTACTTCCGCCTCAGCTCCTGACCACCACCTCCTCCCAGGCCTTCAAAACTGACCTCAAAGCTCTCCTCCTTCAAGACACTTCCAAATTTAATTCACGCCCTCTCTATTATCTGAGGGAAGTCCTTCCATTATAGAAAATTCTATTCTCCATGACTATGGAAGAGCCTTCCCAGTGTGTTCTTGTGTTCTTGTGGTTTGAGTGTCTGGCAAGTATTGCAGCTTTATCCTTCTCCGTGTTTGGTACTCTTTTGTAACATGCACACGTCACTTTTCTCTTGTAACATACTGTTTGCTACCTCTTACACTTTGTTTGCGTTAGATACTTGCACAAGTGCCACCACTGCCTACGTAACGTTTGTTCTTGTGTTTGAGTGTCTACAATTTATTGTAGTATTATTCCTCTACTTGTACTTTGTAACTTGCACATATGTCACTTTTTCCTACTGTAATGTACCGTTTGCTCCCTCTTGCTATTTTGTTTGCTCACATTTGTCACTATGGTCTCATGTAACTTAACGTGTGCTTTTGTAATTTGTTCACTTGTAATTTTCTCCTCATGTATCATTACTGTTATATTGTGAAGCGTTCTGACACCTTCAGGTAAAGTCTGCGCTATATAAAAACGCATAAAACTATAAATAAATTGAGCGAGCGTGCACATCAAATCCCCGGTGGTAAACCTAGACCCGGGGAGCCTCCCCAGCCTCCACTTGCAAGAGTTTTTAATTTCCGCCACAGGGATGCCATTTTAAAGACGGCGAGAACAGCCCGGCCAATAGTCATTGACAATAGCAAGGTCACCTTCTTTCCTGATTTCACTCTGCGTGTCCAGAAGCATTGGCGCAGCCTCCTGGAGGTGAAGTGCGCTTTGAGGGACTAAGACATCAAGTATGCCATGATGTTCCCGGCCAAGTTACGGATTAGGTCAGAGGGTAAATTATGGTTCTTCACCAGGCCGGAGGACGCTTGGGGCTGGCTCGAGGGTTGGAGAACGGTTGGCATGCGCTCCCACAGGTCGGCGGATGGCTCCCTGTGCCCTGGTGGGCTCGGACCTCAGCGTGGATCACCACACAGGGACGACCCGATGACTCGGAGTCCAGAAGGGTAAACTGTTTGGAACTGCAAGTATCAACGCCCTACCATGGTGGTGGAGAACCCCCTTGAGAGTCTCCCTCATTGACACTGTTGGTCCCTATATACAATGTCCTCTGAAGTGGTTTGCTTTGTAATAGGTGGCATTAACCCTGATCTCCTATTATTAATTGCCTCGCCTTGGGGGGGATTGATTTAGTCTTCCATTTATATCCATAGGCTCATTGTGACTGTGTACACCACTTATTATGCTCATGGTTGGCCGGGGTGACTGTAGTAGTCACTCACGGTTGCTTAAGGGAGTGGGGTTGTTTCACGTTCCCCAAACTATTACGGGTGGGCGACAGGCACTCTGCAAGTTGGGGGAGGCGGGAGGTTGTGTACCAGTCATGCAGGGAGGGGGAGGGTGTTGGGATGAGGGGGAGGGTGTTGGGATGAGGGGGGAGGGTGTTGGGGTGGGGGGATTGGAGAGTGTTTTTCCAGTTTGGTTTTTAGTATTTGTGCTTATTTTTCTTTTGCTGGTCCTTGTGTAACTGAGTCCACTGAATCCTCACCATGCAGCAGCTTCACAGCTGCCCACCAATTATGTCACTGGTTTCCGCCCTCATCGATGGGGACATTGACCTTCTTCCTTAGTGTTACACAAATTCCCTGGCGGGTGGTCCCCTGTATATGGTCTACTTGCGCTTACATTCACAACACTTCCCTCTCATATCACTGAATGACGACATCTACCTTTTTGCTATGTCTTGGGTGAGGGGATCCACTGGGTTAATACCGCATTGCTAAATCACCGCTGCTCACCACTCGCTGGGTTGGTTCCAGCCGTCAGGGGCTGCAATCTCCGCTCCTATGTTTACACCCACTCTATGGCGGGTGGCTCCCTGCATGGAGGGTCTCATGCTCCCGCAAATCCCAGTACTTCCTCCCCAAGGGGCTACAGTCATTGCTTAAAGTGTCTCTCACCAGCTCTTCGACACTACATTAACCCAGTTCCAATAAACTATTGGGGACTAACTTAGTGCTAAAAGTATTAACATGGAAGGATAACGGCTTGGGGGGTAGGATCAAGAGGGGGTAGTCCTTCAGTAGATCAAACATTAGTCCATATAGTACTGCTTCAGGAGACACACCTGATTGGCAATTCCTGCGGTGCACTAAACAAATGGGGACACTCAGGGTTCACCTCGGGTTTGAGAGAGGCAGCGGTGCTTCTGCGCAGGTGATGTCCATATATGGTGAACAAGACTTGATATAGGGGTGCTCCTGCTCGAACTCCCAACAGGATTGCTGGTGTTGGGCGGTGACTTTAATCTCGCAATGGATGGTTCTCGGGAATGCCTCCCTCTGAGGGGTGACCCCCAGGGGGGATCCCACCTGTCCGGGTTTGCGTCCGCAATGGGTCTGGTAGATGTGTGGTGCTGGCTCAGTCCTACAATTACACAACTTACTTATTATTCAGGTGCTCATAACAGCCAATCCCGCATTGCCCATATACTCCCGCTTGCTCTGGATGTCCAGTTCTTCGTGGGCTCTGAATGTTTAGCCTGTGAAATTTCATATCACTCCCCGATCCTGACGACACTAACTATGGGGCAATCTAGGAGTCATTCCACTCTCACAATTAGAGTTTTGGGATGAATAGATACCATAAAGGAAGATGCTATCCTCGCCGGAAGAACCCAGAGAGTCCGCCTCCCCCCGTTCCGATCCGCGGCCACCGAAGTCATCTGCGGCGTACCTCAAGGATCCTCTCTCAGCCCCACCCTCTTCAACGTCTACATGAGCCCCCTCGCAGCCATCGCACGCTGAACATCATCTCCGCCGCCGACGACACCCAGCTAATCCTCTCCCTCACCAAAGACCCCGCCACCGCCAGAGCCAACCTCCAGGAAGGAACGAAAGACGTCGCGGAGTGGATGAAGACCAGCCGCCTGAAACTGAACTCAGACAAGACGGAAGTCCTCATCCTGGGATCATCCCCCTCCGCCTGGGACGACTCCTGGTGGCCCCCCGCCCTGGGCTCCACTCCCAAGCCAACGGACCACGCACGAAACCTGGGCTTCATCCTGGACTCCTCCCTCTCGATGACCAGACAAGTCAACGCCGTCTCGTCATCCTGCTTCAACACCCTGCGCATGCTCCGTAAGATCTTCCGATGGATCCCCACCGAAACCAGGAAGACGGTCACCCAGGCACTCGTCACCAGCCAACTTGACTACGGGAACACCCTCTACGCGGGAACCACTGCCAAACTGCGGAAAAGACTCCAGCGCATACAGAACGCCTCCGCACGACTCATCCTGGACATCCCCCACCACAGCCACATCTCCGACCACCTGAGAGACCTGCACTGGCTCCCCGTCAGCAAGAGGATCACGTTCAGACTCCTCACCCACGCACACAAGGCTCTCCACGACCTGGGCCCCAAGTACCTCAACAACCGCCTCACCTTCTACACGCCCACCCGCCAGCTGCGATCATCCAGCCTCGCCCTCGCCACCGTACCACGTATTCGCAGAGCCACCGCCGGTGGAAGATCCTTCTCCTACCTGGCAGCCAAGACATGGAACTCCCTCCCCATCCACCTACGGCTGACCCAGTACCACCTCTCCTTCAGGAAGCAACTCAAGACCTGGCTTTTCGAGCAGTAGCGGACCCCTCCCCTCCAGCGCCTTGAGACCTTCCGGGTGAGTAGCGCGCTACATAAATTTTATTGATTGATTGATTGATTGACTTGGGGTACAGATCATTAGTTGTTACATTTCATGATGGTGTTTTTTAGCAATACGTGGCTGCAGATGTAGCCTGGGAAGAGGGCAGAGAAAACACACACTAGAAAATCTTCCATGATGGATGGTTGGCACTGCTAAATCCTAAAACAAACTGTAATACAGTCTTAAGCGTAAGGTTCAAAATAAAGTGCAGCAAGTAGAGGAGGCAATTCTGCATGCACTAATGGTAAGAATATAGAAGGTGACCCCAGCTGAACACACCCAAAATAGCCATCAAAGAATATCCAACCTCCCAGTCTCCAGAGGACAGCATGACACAGTGAAGAATGAAAAATGTCTACTTGGAGAGCCAACAGATTCCTAGCTAAGCAGAGGTGTGCACATACACAGACTTCAGTCAGGTGGTTGCAGGAAGAGATGTACAACATCTGGCTGTGCTGAGATGGGACAAACACAGTCCATATAGGGGGTCAGCCCTGTCATTCCCTCATCACCTGGGATAAATACATATACATCAACAAAATATATAGTAGTGAAGGAACACATTTTGAAATTAATTTACCTCTTAGATTACGTACATTAATCATGGTGCTTTCACATACTTTTAGCATATTTATTTAGAATATACCAATCAGGGTTACAATTAACTCCTTCCACATAATTTGAAGATTTCACTTAGTGTCGAGCATAACATTTATATACATAGAAAAAAACAGAAAATGCAACAAAATACATATACATCTACTTGACTTTAAACATACATAAACACATAGCATACATATATCATTGTTTGTACTCATCTCGTTCTTTGTTAGTTAATTAAAAGGGGCTGTGTTTTATAACTTGCACACAGTCCGCTATTGGGGGTAGCCTGTAGGTAGCGCAACTTTGAGGTGAACCGTTTTCTCCCCCCTCATATATCAATTAAGGTGCCAAAAAGTCCTTAATCTATTTATATGGAGAATAGAAGACTCCTCCAATGTAACTGTTGACGTGTTCCAGGTTCCTCAGGACAAATGAAAGACAAGATGTCGTATATGCGATCAGGAATTTTAAGATGTATCGATTCTTGTAAAGGAGTATATTCAAGGATACCGATAACCAGACGTGGGCCACACATGATAGCTCCACGGTCTTGTCGGGTATCCGCGGGCTGCTTTTAATAGCTCCACCATCTTGTCAATTGTCAGCCAGTAAACTGTTACGAGACCTCTACAAAGAGAATACGCTGCCGTGCCCAAGTGTCGGTCAAGCGCACACTACGCCGCATTGCGGCACTGTCGTCAGATTTCCTCCAAGTCAGAGATGGGACAGGAAAGCAATGTAGAAGGCGAATCCAGGACATACAGGAGGCAATAGACTGATGGGTGCAATAATAAAGGTTCTGCTCCACCTTACAACTTACCTCTTCCCCTCCTTGTCCAAAGCCACATAAGATGAAGCATAATACATCAGTGATAACACATCATAAATATGACTTTGACTGTGGAAGAATAGGCTTCATGGTCATGTAGCAGTCCTGGATCTCCCTCCCTAAAACCTCTTGTGACAAGAGCTAGACTCTACCCAGGGACCCATTCACAAAGACATTTTGGAACATGTAAAGTAGTATTCCCTGTAGTACTCTTTTATGCCTTTGTGAGTTGGCCCTGAAACAACTAAAAAGAAAATTTATAAAAGCAGTATTTATGAAATAATCGCATACCATTAGTGCAAATGGAAAGGGCTGTACCCTCCTTGCATTTTTACTGATAGGGAGGACAACGATTCTGGACCAATTCACAGAGGGAAATAAGAACAAGTAAAAGACTACTCCCACCGTACTACTTTCCATATGCGTAAGTGCTTTGTGAATCGGACCCTCAATATTTTGTAACAAGGGCAGCACCTTTATGAAACTTTGTGTTACCATGTTTGGAAGCGGGACAGAATCACAACAGAGGTTGATCATGCTAGCTTTTGTCTCATATGAGCTACTGCAAGAATTTGCAGAACCATACAGACACTTGGGAAGATTAGCAAAATAGAGACTATGAGGTTAGAAAAATCCATCACAAGATACAAACTGCTTGCATATGCTGGGTTGACAAAAGATTTCGTGGAGTTGTGACATTTATCAGGAAATCTGCATTAAGGCATGGATGCTACGTTGGGGTTGGTTGGAGACAGGGAGAATAGAATTTAATTCCTTAAATGTGTATGTCTCATCAAGGCTTTAGGGGAAACCCTGATCAGTCAGGCCCTCTGTTGATGAAGGCCAGAGTATGACAAGCCAAAGGATGGGCGGGACCGAATTTGGGGGAAAAGGTAGGTTCATGGGAAGGGACTTCAAGATAAGAGTGATTCCAGGGCAGACAGATTAACTCATAAGAGGGGGTTGGCATAGTAGGTCAAAACTTCCTACTCTAGTGCAGTTAACCCGAGTCTTTATACACTCTGTTATCAGGTGAACCAGACATGAAAGGGATACCCAATATTCCTTCTTTGCAGAGGGGGAAGTGGAGGTGCATGCATCACCTTCTCTAAGCTTGAGCATTTATACATAGCAGGGTTGGAGGACCCCAGGTCAATGAGGTGAAATTCTAAGCCATGGGTGTCTCCAATTATCCTCCTCTATGGTTGATGATCAATGACATGAAAAGGAACTGTAGGAAGGTAGGATCCTTCTGCATGGTACTTCCAACTTTTGCCTGGTGTGAAGATGTTATTGACTAGTCTGACTGGGATCCTGCTCATCAAGACCCCAGTCTATCTGCTTTCTCCCTAAATTGCTATGTTCAGTACTTAGGTACATCCCAGATTGGGTACTGGGGTACCCTTATAAGACTGTAGTATATGGCAATAAGTTACCCAGGGCATAGGTACCCCAGAGGTCCCCCATGGGCGGAAGCATTCATCATGCCACCCATGGGAGACCATTCAAAATGGAACGACAGGCCTGCCATCGCAGCCTGTGTAAGCTGGTGCTAGCACTACTTACTAAATATATAGTTTTCCTACATCTAGGGCACAGCACTTAAAACCTACAAGTCAGCCCTATAGCAGGCCTTTGCAATCCTGAAGGTAGGGTGCTTGGTTCGAAGTCTGAGGGTGCCCCTGCATGAGCAGGACACCCCTACAGCCTGCGGAGTCCATTCTCCCGGGTTGTAAGTGAAGAGCCATATACCAGATAGAGGGGCACCGGGTAATTACGCGATGACCTTGTCGAAACTGTCTACAACAAATCCTATCATGTTAGGTATCAAACATGTTTGAATCATACCCCCACACCGTAAACGATGTGGGGGTATGATTCCAAGCACTGGAAGAGCCCTCCATTAGGCTCTTCATGTCTCCGGCACCAGTCTTCCAGACCTAGACAGCACAAAATGGTTGCTATCGACCAGAGACACATTCTGCCCTCCTGCTGCTGAGCCAAACTCGAGCAGGGGAAGGCAGAACAATAGGCACCTCCCAGTTAGGATTTAGTGTACTGGGGCATGGTGGGTGCGCTTGCCAGCGCCACTCAGTCTGCATGAGGGGCACATTTGGTGTCCCCATGCATAGTCCAGTTCAAACTAGTCCTGGGAGCCGCTGGCTCCCGCTCTGGCACAAAACTAGACAAAGGACATGGGAGTAACCTCCCCAATGTCCCCTGAATCATCCCAAATCTTTCCTAAGGGTACGTAAGGGCTTACCTGTGGGTTGGAACCAAGATTCGTCCTGGGACAAGATTCAGATAAGACATCAATTCTTCTACCGTCTGGGCACTTTGGACTTCGCTAGACTTTGTTTGGGCTTAACTTCGTCCCCCTTCCAGTCTGCTGCATCGACTGTGCACCATACAGGAACCTTCCAAGGCCTGTGGGCATCAAAGACACCTGAAGGAATCTCCCTTAAAGTGAAGGAGTCACTTCCCTGCATTCACAGGCATCACAACTAAGTCTACTGGTCTGCTGATTCTGAGCTCCTCCGGACTCCGAAAGGTTCTGCAACACAGGTCGTGGTTCTCCACAGCTCTCAAGTCCTGCCCTGCCCTCTTAACAAGTTTGAGGTCAGTATCCCTTGTGTGGGCTGTAATGACCGAACCCCTGTGCACCGCGTCAAATTGCAGTTCCAAAACCCGAACCTAAAATCCACGTCTGGGCTGAGTGGCTGCAGAGGCTGCAACACAGCAGACTTGTTGCTGGACCCCTGGGTGGAGAGCCCCCCGTTCTCCTGGTCCTGCAACAATGCACATCCTGGGCGAGGTGCTATGTCTCCTCCCCCAATATGGACAGGGGGAAGCTTCAAAGGCATACCGCCTCTGAGAGCTTCTCCATACCATATGGTTTCAGCTTAGACCCCAGGACTGAATCTAAGGTCCAGTCCTGGAACTACCAAAGTAATCCATAAAGTAATTAACTGTACTTTCCTATGAAAAACCCATTGAGCTCAATGCTAGAGTGTGTTTCAAAAATGTATTGCTTATTAGCTAACCTGTAATTATTGTGTGTCCTAACTTATTGCTCCTTTGCAAAGTATTTACGTGAGAGTACTCGTACCTTGAAAGGAAAATGCTACTCACCAGTATGCATCTGTTCTTGGCATGTAGAGCTGCAGATTCGTATACTGTGCATTAGATCGATCGCCACCTGGTGTTGGGCTCGGATGATTGCAAGTTGTTGTCTTCTTGGAGAAGTCTTTGTAGTCACGAGATAGGTGACTCCTCCCTTGGACAATAGTGCGCATGGGCATCGACTCCATCCTTAGATTGTTTTTCGCCATGATGGGAAATGATGGAGTAGTAGAAGTAAAGATAAAGAAAGGATGTCCATGTGTGTGCATCTAATTAAGATGATAACTGGAACTGATACATGTCCCGGGGAGGCGGGAGGGCGTATACGAATCTGCAGCTCTACATGCCAAGAACAGATGCATACTGGCAAGTAGCATTTTCCGTTCGAGGCATATGAGCTGCAGATCGTATACTGTGCATCGATTGTGCAGCAGTGTCTCCCCTAGCGGTGGTCGCCTGTATCAGTTGCAGTATTTTGAAACAGAGTTTTAAGTACAGCTTGGCCTACTGCAGCTTGCTGCTTGGCCTGCACATCAACACAATAGTGTTTAGTGAAGGTGTGTATTGTAGACCATGTTGCTGCCTTGCATATGTCCTCTAGTGGTATATTTCCTAAGAAAGCCATAGAGGCACCTATTTTGCGAGTAGAGTGTGCTCTAGGAGGAACTGTCAGTGTACGTTTAGCGTTTTGATAGCATATTTGTATACACTTTACAATCCACCTGGCAATTCCCCCCTTAGAGATGGGGTTGCCTTTGCGTAGGGGAGAGAAAGATACAAATAATTGTTTTGTCTTTCGTAAGGTTTTAGTCCTATCTGTGTAGTATAACAGGGCTCTTCTAACATCTAGGGTGTGTAAAGCCCTTTCTGCAACAGAGTCTGGGTTTTGAAAAAACACAGGTAGCTCTACTGATTGGTTAAGGTGAAAAGGAGGGATAACTTTTGGCAGGAATTTTGGATTAGGCCTAAGAACCACTTTGTTGGGATGTATTTGAAAAAATGGTTCTTGTATTGTGAATTCTTGTATTTCACTAACTCTTCTGAGAGAGGTGATGGCAACAAGGAAAGCAGTTTTCCATGTTAGGAATTGCAATTCACATTTGTGTAAAGGCTCGAAAGGGGGTCCCATGAGTCTTGTAAGGACAACGTTTAGGTTCCATAACGGAGCAGGTGGTAACCTAGGTGGAATTATACGTTTTAATCCTTCCATAAAGGCTTTGATTGCAGGTACTCTGAATAGAGATAGATGCTGTCTATTCTGTAAATAGGCTGCAATCGCTGCCAGGTGCAGGCGTATGGAAGAATAAGCTAAATTGGACCTTTGTAGGTGTAGAAGGTAGCAAATGATATTTTGGATGGAAACATCCAGTGGATCAATCTGATTATTGTCACAATATATTGCAAATCTTTTCCACTTAGCGGCATAACACGCTCTGGTAGTGGGTTTTCTAGCCTCTTTAATTATGTTCATACAGTCTGGTGGCAGGTTTAAGTAACCAAACTCTAAGACTTCAGGAGCCAGATCACCAAATTCAGTTGGCTTGGTGTAGTGTCTCAGCATATGCTGGGTTAGCATCTTTAGCTCTTTGGTTACCTAGTACTTGTCAGGTGTTCTAACTTAGAATGGTGCTTGCTTAGAATGTTTAGACCCAAACCCAGAGTCAGTTGTCTGCTGCACTTTGGAGGATGAGGTCTCTTACTTAGAGATAACTAATAAATAACTTCAGAAACTTCTTACTGCTTACTGCTCTTGATTCCTGCGAGCACACCGCATTTTGGCGACGATGGACTTCGCCTGCGCTTAGAGACCCCAACTCATCTGCTAATTTTTTACAACTTTTGTACAGCTCAAGGTTTGGACTTCAATTGAAGGTGAGCAATTTTTTTTTTCAAACTGTCACCTTCATCGTAAAAGACTTTATACATAGACTTTCAAGTATTTATTCTCCTTCATCTCTTCACCTCCTCTATTCTGGAAGAACAGTTGCAGTCTGTATGATTTAAAATACAACATCTTTCGAGCTACCTTTCTTGCTCTCTGTGCTTCTGCATTCTGTTCATTACTTTAAGGAGAGAGAGAGGAGAAGCCGTCTATTCTGGAAATTCAGCTAAAACTGCCATTACACTTCGTGTGTTTTCAACGCTTTCAAATTACCTGTGTCAAGCGTTCCTCTTCAAGTGTGTCAAATTTATCTGTTTACTCAACACTCAAGCTTCCACAAGATTCTTTTCACTGTTTGGCTTTGTCGCTTTGGCACACTTAGAACTCTATAAGCTTTCCATAATAACAGCCTCTTTCATCGCATCACATTTTTTTATCGTCTTTGAAATAACTGTGGCAAGCTTCCAGCTTCAAATGATTGGAATCTATATTTTCATGTGCTGATTTTTTCTACGAACTACTGTCAAGTAATTGGCCTTGCCGCTATTTCTTATCCCAAGCTTTCAAGGCTTTTCAAACAACGTTAACTTTTGTGTATTTACAAACTATCCACTCTTCATTTTCATGGACGTCATCTCAACGTTCATGCTCGCGTGTTCGAATCCTCATATCCTTTGATTGTCAACACATACCTCATTCTTCTCTCCTTCGGCTCTTGGAATTCTTGCTTTGCCTTCTCCTCCGGAATCTCTCTTCACTTCACGTCAGTATTCACTATGACATACGCACGCAACGGAGTGACGTCACGCTTTCCGCCATTTGAAAAAAAATAATAATAACTTGTGCATTATTTCTTCCTGTTACTCAGCAACCCCAGATTGAGTGGTGATCACCGATCATCGCATTCAACAGTTTTGCCAATTTTAAACTCGCTAATTGGCACAGCTTACTCCAGTTTGTGCTTCGACGCTCTTCCCAGCGAACATTACAGTCAACAGGGTTGCTAGTTTGAAACTTGCTGATTTGCACAGCTTGCTCCGTTTATTCTTCAACGCTGATTGGCACAGCTCAGGTAACTGCCGATTACTTCACACTGATCGGCACAGTCTTTCTTATTTAACCTTTTGATGCCGGATTTGCACGCTGACTGGCACAGCTTCTCTAAACCTTTTCCTTGAGAATTCCAACTCATAGAATACTCTCTATAAGAGTTTACGATGTATGGTTATTTTGTGAGTTGCATATAGTTTCTGTGCATAATCTTTACTTATTTGCAAATCTGTCTACCTGTTTACTTTTAATTGTGTTGGTTTTGTTAAGCTAATTTATAATGCAAAATGTCACTGCTCCACCATTCTTTCTATCTGAGCCTGGGGATCCACCCATTCCTTGGCTCAAATGGGAAAAAAAGTGTTCACACACTATGCAAGGGTTTGTGGGACCTCACTAAGAGGAAATCCTCTTTATTCATGCACTCCCTTGGATCTGAAGGGCAGGACATCTTTGAAAACCTTCCTGATTTACCAGATTCTGAGAGTGCAGGTCTAAATGAATATGAAATTTGTATCAAGAAAATGGATTTACATTTTCTTCCAAAGTTAAGCATGGTTTTAGAACGCTTTCATTTCTGCAAGAGAACACAAAGACATGATGAATCAGTGGAGCAATATGTGACAGCCTTACGCAAGTTAGCTTCCACATGTACCTTTGGGGCTTCGCTTGATGAACGTCTCAGGGACCAACTAATGCTAGGATCGTCACTAGAAAAAGCCAAAGAAAATCTGTGGCAAAAAGATAATCCTACCCTGCAAGAACTTATAACGACTCTCAAATTACATGAGCACTCACATTCTTGTTCGGAAGTCATACGGAAGAACAACTCTGAGGAAAAGAAAACCTCTGATGTCAAGGAGGTTAAAACATCTTCTTCTGTTCCTTCTCTTAAGACTTCTGTTTCAGACTCAGGGAACTCCGGTAACAGTAGCAAAAGTCACAATTCCAGTTCTAAATTATCAACGTTTAAGTGTTTCCGGTGTGGCAATGCTGGACATCTAGCAAATGCAAAGGAATGTCCAGGTTGGAAAGCTACTTGTTCCATTTGTAAAAGAAAGGGACACTTTTCTAAATGCTGTAGATCAAGCAAACCTCAAAGAAAAGTAAGGGAAGTGGATATTTATGATCATAGTGAAGAGGAATCTATAGTGAGTCAAGTAGATGCCAATGAAGTCGATGGTCCTATGGAAAAGGTTCTGATTGATGGGTTTCCTGTAGAGATGTTATTTGACCCCAGAGCCAAAATCACTCTTATACCTAAAGTCTTCTTTGAAAAGAGTTTAAAAGACAAGGTCAAGTTATTCAAACCAGATATTATTCCTAGGGGTTATGGAGGTCAAATAATAAATATTTTGGGTTATTTTATAGGTACTATAAATTTTAAGGGAAGACTCACTTCAGGAAAGTTGTATATATCAATCAAGGGAGACTCTCTCATCAGCTGGATACATCAAAAGGAGCTTGGAGTTTATCTTGATCCAAATCAATCCCCTTCAGTCTGCCTGAGAGTTTTACCCCAAATTGCTGTCATCTCAGAACATGGGGATTGGGTCAACAAATTCCCGCATGTCTTTAGTAAAAACCTTGGCTGCCTTAAGAAATATTCACATCTTATAAAACTAAAAGAAAATTCTCTTCCCAAAGTCTCAAAAGTTAGAAATGTTCCTCTTCTAGTTAAAGATAAAATGAGGTCTGAGTTGGACAAATTAATAGCTAATGGGGTTATAGAGGAAGTTGAGGCTACAGAAAGGGTTTCGCCAGTGGTTATGGCCCGTAAGGCCAATGGCGAGGCAAGACTATGCATTGATTTGAGGGAACTCAATAAAGCCGTAGTTGTTGACCATTACCCTCTACCCAACATCACAGAGATGCTGTCTTCTCTAGATGGGGCCAAGCATTTTTCTACGTTAGACCTTTCCTCGGCCTATCATCGGGTTAGACTCCACCCATCTAGCCAGGATTTCACAACAGTTACCACACCCTTTGGAACCTATAGATTTTTAAGAATGCCTTTTGGCTTAATTTCTGCGGCCTCAGTCTTCCAAAGGGTGATGGAAAATATATTGAGAGGTGTTCCCGAAGTCAAAATCTACCAAGATGATGTCTTGGTACATGGGGTGACCAGCAAAGAACATGATGATAGGGTCTTTCAAGTCTTGAATAGATTGCAAGATGCTGGGCTCACTCTCAGGTTGGACAAATGCAAATTTGATGTTACAACCATAGAATATCTTGGTCATTTAGTATCAGGATCAGGTATCAGACCTAAACCTTCTCTTGTAGAAGCTATTGTCAATCTTAAGTATCCTGTGTGTAAAGAGGAACTTGTCAAATTCCTTGGTATGGCGGAGTCCTATAATAAGTTTGTTCCAGCCTTTGCTCAAAAGACTGAGGGTGTTACTAAAGAAAGGTCAAGAATTTGTTTGGGATAAGGGTTGCTCTGCTGAATATGATCTGAAAGAATTGTCTCAAGGATGCTCAAAATCTATCGAGTTTTGATCCCACTAAAGACTCGTATATCATGACCGATGCCAGTTGCAAGGGAATAGGTGGAGTGTTGTTACAAAAAGGTGAGGGTGTTGATAATACCATCCTATTCATATCTAGACCTTTAAGGGGTGCTGAATGCAATTATTCAGTCGTTGAAAAGGAGACTCTTGCTGTGTATTGGGCATCTCGCAAGTTAAAAAAAATTCTGTGGGGAAGAAGGTTTTCTGTAATTTCAGATCATAAACCTCTTAAGTAGGTTTTTGAAAACAAGGGAATTGATGGTGTCTCTCACAGGATTAGAAAGTGGGTTGTGGCTCTACAGGACTTTGACTTTACGGTCTCTTATTTACCAGGCTTGTGTAACATTTTGGCAGACTGTCTTTCTAGATTGAGTGGTGATCATACTGTTGAGAATGAAGAGGATGATTCTCACTTTAGTGAAGATGGTTCTGAGGAATTTAAAGTATCTGTGGTCACAGAGGGTGTTCTCACAGAGGATGAATGGTTCACAGAGCTGGGCTCTGACTCTGTCCTGCCGAAAGTCATGACTTTTACACGGGATGTGTGGTGTGAGAAAAGAGAATGTGATGAAGAAGTTAAAGGATTTTGGTCTGTTAAGGATCAGCTACCTGTGGTTAGTGGTTTGTTAGTTAGAGGGAGCAGACTTGTTCCGCCTGAGAAATTAAGATGTAAGATCATTGAAAACGCCCACTCTAGTCACATGGGTATTGCCAAGACAAAAGAAAGAGTTAGAGAAGTCTATTGGTGGCCTGCCATGGATGTTCAAATAGAGAGATCAGTGAGGGATTACGTACAGTGTTCAGCAAGTGACAAAATTCTTAAATGTAGGACTCAACCTATGACTATTAGGAAGCAATCTGCAGGTCCTTGGACAGAAATCTCGTTAGACATTTTAGGACCTGTCAAAGTTAAGAGTGTAGATCAATATGTGTTGGTCTGTATTGACATGTTTTCCAGATGGCCTTTTATTAAAGTGGTCAGTAAGGTGGATTCCTCTTCTGTTATTGCTTTTCTGGATGGTCTTTTTGCGGAAGAAGGGTTTCCCAATTCGGTACTGACTGATAATGAGGTACAGTTTACTTCAGGTGTTGTTGAGAATTTCTTCAGTGAGAGGGGTATTTTGCACAAACGCGCCTCACTATATCATCCCGAGAGCAATGGGGTCGTTGAGAGGTTTATAAGGGTACTCAAAGAGTCCATGCAATTAGCTCTGGTATTTAGGTGTGATTGGGAGCAAGCCATCAAAAAGAAAGTGTGTGAATACAGATTCAGACCACACTCGTCTACGGGTGTTACTCCCTTTACCTTGTTTATAGGTAGGTCAGCCTCTACTCATCTCAAACCTTCCTGGATCTCTACGAAACTCTCTGGTATTGCAAACATGGATAACAATTTAGGTGGTTGGAAAGAGAGAGAGATGGAAAAAATGGTTAAGAGAAAGAGCGCTTATGACTTAAGAAAGGCAGTAAAGAAATCTACAGTACAAGTGGGGGATATGGTGAGGATAAAGTTACCTGAGAGGAGATATGGTGTTTCAAAGTATAGTCAGCCTATCAAGGTCATAAAACTACTAGGCAATGCTGTGAAGACACAAGACCACAACATTTGGAATCTCAATAGAATTGCTAAGTGTTGTTCTAGTAATATTGATTTGAATTGTTCTAGCAATGTTGATTTGAATTCTTCTTTGCCTTCCACATCTACGTCAGAGAATTCTGTAAGAAAATCTGGAAGGGTAAGAGCTTCTCCTTCTCGTTACAAAGATTTTGTTTAACTGTTTTTTTATCATGTTGATCTTTTACATTGTTTATTCTTTTTGTTTTAATGGTGAAAGGGAGGTGTTGTAGTGTCTCAGCATATGCTGGGTTAGCATCTTTAGCTCTTTGGTTACCTAGTACTTGTCATGTGTTCTAACTTAGAATGGTGCTTGCTTAGAATGTTTAGACCCAAACCCAGAGTCAGTTGTCTGCTGCACTTTGGAGGATGAGGTCTCTTACTTAGAGATAACTAATAAATAACTTCAGAAACTTCTTACTGCTTACTGCTCTTGATTCCTGCGAGCACACCTCACTTGGTTCTGGGTGTGTTTTTTCTCCATGGTTCTGTGTTAACAGGGAGGGCGCGAGCCGTAATTTTTGATGTGGAACCAGTGAGAGATCTAGCAGTGTGGTGAACCACGGTTTGCTTGCCCATGTGGGAGCTACTAGTGTTAGTTTGAGAGACTGTTGTCTGAGTTTGCGCACTACTAGTGGAATGAGTGGGAGAGGCGGAAAAGCGTACGCAAATCTGCCTGACCAGTTCATCCATATTGCATTCCCTTCCGACCGTGGGTGTGGAAAGCTGGCGGCGAAGGTTGGGCATTTTGTATTTTTGTGGGTGGCAAACAGATCTATCTGTGGATGCCCCCACATTTGGAAGAATGGCTGAAGAACTTGTGAATGTATCTCCCATTCATGAATCTGTTGTGACTGTCGACTCAACAGATCTGCTATCTGATTATGAATTCCTGGATGGTGTTCTACCGTGATTTGTATGTTTTGATGAATGGCCCATCTCCAAATTGTCTGTGCGAGCCGGGACAGTTGCAGAGAGTGTGTCCCCCCCTGTTTTTGAATATAATACATGGCTGTCATATTGTCCGTCCGGATTAAGACAGCTTTGTTTTGTATTTGCAGTTGAAACGTTTTGAGTGCTAGGAAGATTGCTAGCAGCTCTAGATGGTTGATGTGAAACAGTTTTTGTTGGTTGTTCCATTGGCCTTGTGTGGTATAGTGTAAGAGATGGGCTCCCGATCCTGTGAGGGATGCGTCTGTCGTGAGCACTATCGGTGGAACAGGTTCTAGGAACGGCCGTCCCTTTGTCAAGTTTTTGGTGTTCCACCATTGCAGAGAGCGATATGTACGGCTGTCTACCAACACCAGGTCTGTGAGCCGACTTTGAGCCTGATTCCACTGTTGTGCTAGGCATTCTTGTAAGGAGCGCATTTGCAGTCTTGCATGTGGAACTATGAAGATGCAAGATGCCATCATGCCTATTAGTCTCATGAACACTCTGGCTTTGAGAGACTGCTGGTGTTGAAAAATGGAAACTAAGGTCTGAATGGCCTGTATCCTGGCTGGACTGGGATATGCTAGAGCTGTAGATGTGTCTATGGTAGCTCCTAAATACTGATGAACGTGCGAAGGCTCTAGGTACGACTTGGTGTAGTTTATTGTAAACCCTAAGTCGTGCAATGTCTGAATTGTTTGCTTTGTGTGTTGTACACATTGGCTGAATGATTTTGCTTTTATGAGCCAGTCGTCTAGATAAGGGAAGATATGTATCTGTTGTCTTCTGAGATGTGCCGCTACTACTGCTAAGCACTTTGTGAACACTCGTGGTGCTGTTGTGACCCTGAATGGAAGGACTTTGAACTGATAGTGTTGTCCTTGTATGACAAACCTTAGATACGTCCTGTGAGCAGGATGTATAGGATTGTGAAAGTAGGCGTCCTTTAGGTCTAGTGTTGAAAGAAAATCGCCTTGTTGTAGTAGTGGGAGTACTTGCTGCAAAGTGATCATGTGAAAATGATCTGATTGTATGTAATGGTTGATGGGCCTGAGGTCGAGGATTGGGCATAGTGTCCCGTCCTTCTTGGGAATTAGGAAGTACAAGGAGTAAACTCCTGTTCCTTGTTCCTCTAAAGGAACTACTTGAATAGCGTCCTTTTGTAGAAGTGCTAGAATTTCCTGTTGAAGCAGAGTCATATGGTCTGTGGACATTGGGCGTTGCCTGGGAGGTATGTTTCGGGGGGTTGCTGTGAGTTCTAGGCAGTAGCCACGTTGGATCATTTGTCTTACCCACCTGTTTGTTGTGATGGAATTCCAGACAGGTAGGAACTGTGATAATCTGCTCCCCACAGGAGTGGAATGCTGTAGGGGAGTGTCAAGACCTGCCTGGCTGCCATCCAACATAACAAAAAAAAAATCTAAAAAGGCGTTTGTAAAACAAGCGCGATATAAAAGCTCGCGTTTGCATAGAAGACATGTGGTGTCGGTAACATTCAGTGTGTGACAGTGCTTCAGAATAGCAGTACCTACATGGCTGGAGCGTCGAGACACGGCAGAGTTCTGAGTTGCCGGTCTAGTGTTCCTCAGCGCGCGATGGGCGCTGCAGATGAGGCGCGCGTTCCGATAACGAACTGCGTACTTCAACTGAAGCCGTTCGCTGTACCAGAGTGAATTTCGGAGAGCTCCGTGAGTCAGAGTTGCATTTTCCATTGTTTATCTTCAAGTATCCAGTTATCGCATGCACAACGTGGGACACACGAAGCTAAGTTCAATTTCCAATTTCAGACTGTTAGTCCAGTTTTTCTTTCATCGCTGTCCAGAGACGTTTACTTCCTTGATGCTACACGAGTACCAGAGTGAATCAACTCGCCAGACAGCTATTGATTTATAGTTTACGCATAGTTAGGGTTCTTCAAAATTGGTGTAACCCAGAACTCCTATTACGTGCCATTTACAGTTGACAAGTTATAGAGGATTCTTCAACAGTGACAGGTATTCATTCAGAAATAATAAGGTATATTTAGAGTCATGTCGAGTAATTAAAGAATACTAATGGTGAATACTAATGGTACTGTACCTGTATAGGTCATAAGAAATCCAAGTTCACAGTTGATAATTCTGGAAGAGAGAAGCCATTGCCTAAAGTTCTTGGGTAAGCTATATAGAAGCATAGAGGTGAAATTGCATGCTAGGTTGTATAGATTGTGTTATATTATGGTGTTTCCCTGCAGGTATCGCACAAAGACCCAGAGGACCAACTAGAAGTGTGTACTTATCCACACGGAGGCAGTCTCTTTTGTCTTTTATTATTTTCTCCACTTCCCCTTTCCCCCCTGCTTTAGTGGTTACCTGGACATCTATTGTCGGGTGGCTCCTGAGGTGGTGGGGCGTTGGGATTCAGCTACGACTCCTGTGGATCTATCAGGCCTTCTTGACAGATTGAAGTGCCAGTCATCCACCTGAGTCGTCATGGCTGAGGGATTAGATCTAAAGGCTTTGGCAGGAATCCTAGAGGGGTTGCAGAATCAGTTAACTCATTCAGCTGAGGAAAATAGAGCCTTAAGAGAAGAAACACATCAAATTAGATTGAAAATAGAGCAACTATTGGCAGGTACTACGCCACTACCTGGGTTAAATCCTAGTACCAGTTCAGCTTCGGAAGCAGCCACTCAAGTGATTCATTCAGTAGCCCCTGTAGTTCCATTGGCTAACCCAGAGAGATTTAGTGGGGACCCCCATAAGGCCCAAATTTTTCTGACCCAATGCTCTTTACATTTTCTATGTCGAGCTGTAGTGTTTAAAGAAGACCAAGTAAAGGTTGCATTCATGCTGTCGTATTTGAGCGGTGATGCCGCTGTCTGGTCCATGCCATTGATCTCCCGAAATGAAATGAAATGAAAATAAGTTTTGTAAAGCGCACAATAGCTGCCCGGGGGCGTCCAAGCGCTGAGTACTAACCGTGTGTTGTCAGCTGAGATAGTGAGCAGAACGAAAGCAACTATTTATTAAACAAAAAGGTTTTCAACTGTTTCCTGAAAGAGGTGAGGTCCGAATTGGACCTTAGATAAAAAGGTAGACTGTTCCAAAGCCTGGCCGCATTCAGGGAAAAAGAGCGACCTCCTGATCTAGACCTTTTTACCTTAGGCACAACAGCACGTAGAGCATTGGTTGACCGTAGCTGTCTGCAAGGAAGGTAGGGAGTAATTAGGGGGCGACTGATCACTGGACCAGTATCCCAAAAAGACTGATGGGCAACACAGAGAGATTTAAAACTGATCCTGTCCTTCACCGGGAGCCAGTGCAGTCTTACTAGTCCAGGTTTCACAGAAGTCCTACGGGGAATTTGAAGCAGGGTCATGGCAGCACAATTTTGAATTACCTGCAGCTTCTTTAATGTGGAATCTGGGGCCCCAAGATAAAGCGCGTTTCCGAAATCCAACCTGGAAAGAATCAGTCCTTGAACCACAATTTGTCTTGCCTCAAAAGGTAGCAAAGGAAGAATCTTCCTCAACATTCTAATGAGGCCAAAGCAGGTGGCAGATAGTACAACAGCCTGATGGTCAAACGTCAAGGACTTGTCCAGCCAGACGCCCAAGCTCTTGATGGCATCCTTGGGGACTGGGGGAGTGCCCAAGCAAGCTGGCCAGATCTGGTCGATTACAGTTGGGGCGGAGTGGCCCAACAGCATGACCTCTGTCTTGTCCCCATTAAGTTTGAGACAAGACAGGGTCATCCAGCTCCTGACCTCACTCAAGCAGCCCACCAGATCCACTGTGCCCACAGGGTCCTCAGCCCGCGCCAGTGAGACCACCAGCTGTGTATCGTCCGCATAGGTAACGATCTTGATACCATATGGGCGGACGATCCCAGCTAGCGGCCTCATATAGACATTAAACAGCGTCGGGCTGAGCGAGGAACCCTGCGGAACACCACATTCCAAGGGCCTGCTAGTAGAGGTGGTGGTTCCCTCGAAGACCTGGAAATTTCTATTAGTTAGGAATGAACGGATCCATTCCAACGCTCCTCCTTGAATCCCATGCCCCGGAGGCGCTGCAATAAGATGGTATGGTTTACAGTGTCAAAAGCGGCACTCAGATCGAGGAGGATGACTGCCACCGATCCTCCCCGATCTAAGATGCCCCTTGTTTCCTCCAGGACCGCCAACAGGGCCGACTCCGTCCCATGCTTGGGACGGAAGCCGGTCTGCGAGGGGTCTAGGAGGCTGTTATTCTCCAGGAAGTAGGTCAGGAGGCTGTTAATATATTTTTCCAGTAACTTGCTAGCCCAAGGAAGCAGGGAGATTGGACGATAATTGCTGAAGTTGTTGATGTTCAGATTAGGCTTCTTAGCAAGTGCCTTTACCCTGGCCTCTTTCCACCTAGATGAAACTGTATTGGTGGAAATGGAGGCATTGAGTACCTTCAATACAACCGGGAGGATGGTTTGACTGACGGTCCTTAAGAAACTCGGAGGGGCAGGGTCGCTGGGAGTGCCCGATTTTACCTGGGTCATCAAGGTGGCTAATAGGTCCGAATGCAGCAATGGAAAGTTATCCAGCACTGGTGACATATTATCTGCCACGTCATTATTGGCATATCTAGAAATGACTGCTGGAGTATGTGGTTGGATAATTGGAAAGGCAGAGTATATAAGGTCTATTTTATTAAAAAAGTAATCTGCCAGCTCATTACAGCGGACTTGTAAATTGTCACTGTTTATGGGGGGCTGGGAGAGAACAGTAAGGCTTTTTACTATTCTATAAATTTCCTTGGAATTGGACCTAGCATCAGTGATCTTTTTTGTATAGTGTCGAGATTGAGCTTTCTTAATCTCCAGCTTGTATTCCCTGATGGAGTTTCTATATACAGCTTTATCTAAGTCTGTATAGTCCAAACGCCATTTCCTCTCCAGCCTTTTGCACTTCCTTTTAATCTCCCTAAGCTCTGAGGTGTACCAAGGGGCTGAGATCCTAGATCTTTTAGCCCGTGTAGTCTTCACTGGGAGAATGGAGTCCAATGACTGGGTTATCCAGTTATTAAAGGCGTCATTGGCTGCCGTCGGATCCATGGTAATAGAAGGTATTGTAGCTTGGAGTTCGTGAGCCCACTCATCTATTGACGATTTGGGCCAATTTCGAGCTTCCCGTAATCCTGTAGGAAGAACAGGCAATTTATGGATGTACCAAGTTAACGGGACAAGTCGATGGTCTGTCCACGGGAGTACAATAGGGGGCTCTATCACTAGATCCGGGCAGTTGCTAAACACAGGGTCCAGCAAGTGTCCTTTCACATGTGTGGGTGAGGGGACCAGTTGAGTCAGCTGTAGCGCAGATAGGCCGGCGATTAGTTCTTGTGCAGCGTGATCGTTAATATCTTCGAAATGGATATTTAAATCGCCCAACAACGTGAAGTTAGCTGAGGTGGTGGCAAAATCTGCAACTGCTGAGGGCGCAGAATCTAAAAACTGTCTGACCGAGCCAGGCGGGCGATAGACCAATACTCCGGAAAAATTTAAATTTGGTGACAATTCCAGGCTAAATAAGGTGCTTTCACAGTCCAGAATAGAGGTGGAGATGCATCGGCATGTATAACTGTCTTTAAATACTATAGCTAAGCCTCCTCCCTTCCCCGATGTGCGGTCTATCCTGGCTACTTGATAGCCCTGTGGTAGTGCTTGAACGAGGTCAGGCGCGGAAGACGAGGTCAGCCATGTCTCCGTAAAAAAGACTGCATCCGGATTATGTTCTTCAAGCAATAGGGATACTTCTGTTTGATGCTTGGGCAGGAATCTACAATTTAGGAGAAACATCTTAAAAGAGTGACGATGTTCGGTGGTCAAAATGCCTCTTGGGAAGATATGGCAATGTTGACAGTAGGAGGGCAGATTTAAAGGGTGATACAGATGGTGACATTTTCCTTTTGGCGAGGGTCTCAAGCTAAGTAGCTCATTAGGGGTGTATACGGGCCGTAAAAATGGGCAGGGGTCGTGGCCCCTGGTCCCATCCGGTCGCGGACGGGCTTGCCTTTGGCGCGCCTTCAGCGCGCCCGCTGCGCGGACGGGATGACAACATCCTTTTATACGGGTTAGAAGCGGGTGGGAGGCGACCGACAACTCGAGCGCCAACCCAGATTTCCCCCAATATGGCCTCCAAAAGCCCTGCCTCGCCAAGCGTCAGCGCTGACTCTGCTGCGCTGGGAGCGAGAAGACCCAGCTCTGTACAATTTTAACCTTTTCAAGAAAGAGTTCTTGAGAATCTTCGACAGAAGAACTGCAAATCAAGCTATTGATAATGAGCTTCTGGATATTAAACAAGGAAATCGTGATCCGATAGCCTATATCGCTCAGTTCAATAAACTGATTGTGGAAACGGATTGGCCTGAGGAAAAACGTTCTGCAATATTCTATCGTGGACTCAAGGATGAGCTAAAAGATGCTTTGGCTGAAATACCTAAGCGTCCACAGGACATTTCTGAACTCATAGACTTAGTTCTACAACTTGACCACTGTCAATTCGAAAGAAGGTCTGAGAAGAAGAAGGATTTTAAATATCTCGTTCCTCGTTTAGATCAGATCAAGTCAGAAGGCAACAAAGCAGAAGTCAATTCGAGTGAGGAACCTATGCAGATCGGTTCTATTAGGGGCCCATTGTCCAAAGAAGAAAAGGAGAAACGGCGCACCAATCATCTGTGTTTGTATTGTGGAGCCTCGGGGCATTTTGTGAAAGAATGCCCAAAAAGGCCAAAGATCAGTCAAGGGGTAAAAGACAGATCCCATCAGTAGAGGGAGTTGCCCTGGTGGGATGTTGCAATGAGTCAACTCAGGAACCTCAACAATTGATCAACACTTTACAGTCGTCTGCACCCCATCTCACAGTCTCATTCTCAGTGAGATTTGGGTTGCAAGAAATCAAGGAAGTATCAGTCATGATTGACTCTGGGGCCACGGGCAATTTTTGTGATCTGCAGTATGCACAGGAAATAGGAGTCAGGGCCGTCAAGAAGAGGCATCCAGAAGTGGTGAAAGCTGTTGATGGGACTAATCTTACTTCAGGCCCCATTGTGAATGAGACGGGAACCTTGGAATTGGTTGGATTGCAGGGTCATAGAGAATTTATAAGATTACATTTAATAGACGCTCCGCAATTTTAACTAATATTGGGTTTGCCATGGTTGTCCGAGCACAATCCTACCATTGATTGGGAGCGAAGAACTGTGAAGATGAATTCAGAACATTGCTTAAAGAATTGTTTCTCCAGAACTAACCAGAAAATAGAGGAATCCCCGGCATCTCAGCTCGCTCAACTTACCCTCAGCATTTGTACGGCTGTGACTCAAGAAATACCTAAGGAGTATCATGATCTTGCTAGTGTGTTTGACAAAAAAAATGCTGAAAGACTTCCACCTCACAGGGAATACGATTGTAAGATCGAACTTGAACCAGGGGCGGTATTACCCTGCAGTCGCATTTACGCATTGACTGAAGCTGAGAATGCATATCTGAAACAATATTTGGATGAGTATTTGAAGATTGGATTCATTCGGCCGTCGCAGTCACCTGCGTCATCGCCTTTGTTTTTTCGACCCAAGAAGGATGGCACTCTACGGACCTGCATCGACTATAGGGCCTTGAATCAAGTCACCATTAAGAATAGGTATCCACTTCCTTTGATCTCCCAGCTTCTGGATCAAGTCAAAGGAGCCAAGATATATACCAAACTTGATCTACATGGAGCGTACCATTTGGTAAGAGTAACTGAGGGCGACGAGTGGAAGACGGCCTTTCGGACCAAATACGGCTTGTTTGAGTACCAAGTGATGCCCTATGGTCTGAGCAACGCTCCTGCCGCTTTTCAGCACTTGGTAAACAATGTTTTGCGGGAATTTTTGGATCGAGTGGCAGTAGTTTACATCGATGACATTTTGATTTTTTCAAACAATGTCCAAGAGCATGTGCAGCATGTAAGGGCGGTGTTGCAGAAGTTGCTCGAGAATCATCTATATGTTAAACTGGAAAAATGCACCTTCCATGCTGACCGAGTGGAATTTTTGGGGTTCGTGTTGTCAGCCGAGGGGGCCAAATAGATGATTCCAAGGTTCAAGCCATTCAAGAATGGTCATCTCCAAAATGTGTGAAGGAGATCCAGAGTTTTATTGGGTTTGCAAACTTTTATCGAAGGTTTATACCCAATTTTTCGGATAAGGCTTCACCCATCACACGACTTTTGAAAAAAGGGAAGAAGTTCGAATGGTCGGAAATAGCAGAAACATCATTTCAGACTCTAAAGAAGGCGTTTGTTACAGCTCCCATTTTGAAACATCCAGATTCTGAACAACCATTTTATGTGGAAACTGATGCGTCAGATTTTGCTACTGGGGGAATATTGTCTTAGAGAGATAAAAACACAGGACAGCTTCACCCCGTAGCCTACGGACCAAGAAAATTATCTGAGCCAGAATGCAATTTTTCCATTGCTGACAAGGAATTGTTAGCGGTGAAGGAGGCCTTTCAAGATTGGCGTCATTATCTTTTGGGAGCCAGGCATTGTGTGACTGTATTCACTGATCATCGCAACTTGCAGTTTTTAAAATCGGCAAAAACTCTCACGCCACGACAATTGAGATGGTCATTGTATTTCTCAGAGTTTGATTTCGTGATTACTTACAAACCTGGGGCTCAAAATGGCAAGGCCGATGCCTTGTCTAGGTTGAATTCTTCAGAAGAAACTAAATCACCACTTCCTGAGCTAATCATTCCGTTAGAAAAGATAATTGGAATTATTCAGTTAGAAGAATTTACAGAGGAAATTTTGAAGAATTACTCCACAGAACTTACTGATTGGGTTACGTCAGATAATAAGAAAACTCTGGTCAATGGTCTTCCTTTTTATGATGGCAAATTGCATCTTCCGTCAAAAGAAATGCAAGAAAAGGCTTTGAGAAGTTGTCACGATGATCGTCTGGCTGGTCATAAGGGAGTTAAAAAGACTCTGGAATTGTTAAAACTGCATTTTTGGTGGCCTGGCGGCTCAAGTGGGACAGTATGTTTCAACCTGCGAATTGTGTATTAAAGGGAAACCTAGTCGAAGTGCTCCACAGGGGTTGTTGCAGCCTTTGCCTAATGCTCCAAGCCCATGGCATATAGTGTCCTAAGATTTAATTGCAGATCTTCCTCCGAGTTTGGGTCATACGGTTATTTTGGTGTTAGTTGATTCATTCTCTAAAATGGGACACTTCATCCCCTTAAAGGCAGTTCCCACCGCACCTCAGTTAGTGCAGTTATTCAATCAAAATATAGTGCGAGCTCATGGAATTCCACAAATCCTCATATCTGATAGGGGTACTCAATTCATATCAAAATTCTGGAAAAAATTCATGCACAACCTAGGGGTTGACACGCGCTACTCGACCAGTTATCATCCCGAGACGGATGGTCAAACAGAGAGAGTTAATCAGGAATTAGAACAATACCTACGACTCTTTCTGTTGGAACAGGAGGGTAATTGGTCCGAGTTGCTGTGGTCGGCTGAATTTGCCTATAATAATGCTATGCATGATTCCACTGGGTATACCCCATTCTATCTTAATTCTGGTAGGCACCCGAGACTGGTGTTGGGTCAAATGGATGAAACAATGCCTGCAATCACCGAAGTCATGACAGAATTAAGAGTAGCATATGACAAGGCTCAGAAGAATTTAATCAAAGCTAAGGAGTCATACAAAAGACAAGCAGATAAAAAAAAGAAGGGTAGGGTCAAGTTTTGAGGTGGGTGAGGAAGTATGGTTATCTACCAAGCATTTAAGATTAAAAGGAAATAGGAAGTTTCAACCACGATTTATCGGCCCATTCAAAGTGTTAAAAATCATAAATCCAGTGGTAGTTAAATTACAACTTCCTAAATCTCTGAAAATCCACCCAGCTTTTCATATTTCTCTTCTTAAAAAGATTCCAAAAAATGTTAAACTAAAGGCGACTCCCCTCCCCATTGATGTAGATTCTGGAGAAGAGTTTGAAGTTAGCAGAATATTAGACTCAAAGATTTCTAGAAAGAAAATGCATTACTTGGTTGAATGGAAAGGTTACGGTCCTGTGGAAAGATCTTGGGAACCTTCTTCGAATGTACATGCCCCAAGATTAATTCGAACCTTCCACAAGACGTTTCCTAAGAAACCAAAATTGGGGGGAACTGTTTTGGAGGGAGGTACTGTCAAGACCTGCCTGGCTGCCATCCAACATAACAACAAGAAATCTAAAAAGGCGTTTGTAAAACAAGCACGATATAAAAGCTCGCGTTTGCATAGAAGACATGTGGTGTCGGTAACATTCCTTAAACAGTGTTTGACAGTGCTTCAGAATAGCAGTACCTACATGGCTGGAGCGTCGAGACACTGCAGAGTTCTGAGTTGCCGGTCTAGTGTTCCTCAGCGCGCGATGGGCGCTGCAGATGAGGAGAGCGTTCCGATAACGAACTGCGCACTTCAACTGAAGCCGTTCGCTGTACCAGAGTGAATTTCGGAGAGCTCCGTGAGTCAGAGTTGCATTTTCCATTGTTTATCTTCAAGTATCCAGTTATCGCATGCGCAGCGTGGGACACACGAAGCTAAGTTCAATTTCCAATTTCAGACTGTTAGTCCAGTTTTTCTTTCATCGCTGTCCAGAGACGTTTACTTCCTTGATGCTATACGAGTACCAGAGTGAATCAACTCGCCAGACAGCTAATGATTTACGCATAGTTAGGGTTCTTCAAAATTGGTGTAACCCAGAACTCCTATTACGTGCTATTTACAGTTGACAAGTTATAGAGGATTCTTCAACAGTGACAGGTATTCATTCAGAAATAATAAGGTATATTTAGAGTCATGTCGAGTAATTAAAGAATACTAATGGTACTGTACTTGTATAGGTCATAAGAAATCCAAGTTCACAGTTGATAATCCTGGAAGAGAGAAGCCATTGCCTAAAGTTCTTGTGTAAGCTATATAGAAGCATAGAGGTGAAATTGCATGCTAGGTTGTATAGATTGTGTTATATTATGGTGTTTCCCTGCAGGTATCGCACAAAGACCCAGAGGACCAACTAGAAGTGTGTACTTATCCACACGGAGGCAGTCTCTCTTGTCTTTTATTATTTTCTCCACTTCCCCTTTCCCCCCTGCTTTAGTGGTTACCTGGACATCTATTGTCGGGTGGCTCCTGAGGTGGTGGGGCGTTGGGATTCAGTTACGACTCCTGTGGATCTATCAGGCCTTCTTGACAGGGAGGCAGAGGGAAGTCACTGTTTGGGAGTGGAAGAGGAGCGGTTGTTGTTATTACCTCTGCCTCTTCCCTTGTTATTATTGCCTCTGTATCCTCCTCTAAAGTAGCCTTTATTAGAGGAGGTCTGTGTGTTTGTCTTGAAAGATGACGTATCTGCGCCGGTTTGCTTAGAGCCTCCTCTATAAAAGGAGCGGTGAAAAGAACTTCTAGTCTGTGTGGATTGTAGTGCACCCATAGACTTAGCCGTGTCTGTGTCTTTTTTCATCTTTTCTAGTGTGCTGTCTTCTTCCGGCCCGAACAATTGGTTTTGATTGAAGGCTGGTTCAAGATGGTTGTTTGAACCTCCGTCTTAAACCCTGAAATGCGTAACCAAGCATGTCGTCTGAGTATGACACTAGTATGGACTGCTCTGGATGCTGTGTCAGCTACATCTAGTGCATATTTGATTGAGGCATTAGATATTAATTTGCCTTCCTGTATGAGCTCTGTTGCCTGATCTTTGTATTGATCTGTGAGGTGCTCCATTAGTTTTTCTAATTGGTCGTAGTGAGACGTGTCGTAGCGTGAGAGCAGGGCTTGTGTATTTGCTATGCGCCATATATTTGTAGCTTGCGCAGCAATCCGTTTCCCTGACGCATCAATAACTTTGCATTCCTTGTCAGGTGGGGGCGTGTCACCAGAAGTCTGGGAATTAGCCCTTTTCCGTGCATTGGACACTACTAAAGAGTCTAGTGGCAGATGTCCCTTAAAATAGACTGGATCAGATGGTGCTGGTCTATATTTCTTCTCTATTCTTGGATTTAATACTCTACATCATACCGGGTCTTTAAAAATTTCTGGAGCATGTTTAATGACTCCTTTGATCATTGGTAATATTTGCGTAGACCTTTGTGATTGCTCAAATGTGTCAAATAAAAATCCTCCTAGGATGCTTGATTCCGGTCTGGGAAAGACATGGCTTGGTAGTTCGGACTGGACTGTTCCCATGAGGCACAGGGTCAGAGCTGATTTGCATATCGCCAGTGTCTAACCCAGGGTGGTGTGGAGTGCAAAAAAACGATGGATTTAGGCCCAGATCCTTGTACTGGGGTGAATGTATGACATTGTTCTACATTCTGTCCATCAACTGTGTTTTTTGCAATTTTCACCCCGAGTGGGCTGGGTATGCTCAGACGTGAGTCCCAGGCTCTCCACACCACTGGAGTCAAGCTATCCAGGCTGATGAAGGCTGATAGCCAGAAACCGGTCCTTGGATGCTTGATTCCGGTCTGGGAAAGACATGGCTTGGTAGTTCGGACTGGACTGTTCCCATGAGGCACAGGGTCAGAGCTGATTTGCATACAGCCATGGTCTTACCCAGGGTGGTGTGGAGTGCAAAAAAACGATGGATTTAGGCCCAGATCCTTGTACTGGGGTGAATGTATGACATTGTTCTACATTCTGTCCATCAACTGTGTTTTTTGCAAATAAAAATCCTCATCAATGGCATCAGAGTGCATTGAAACTCCGTGGTAAAGGGCAGCTCTATTTAAGAGATGATTAAACCCAATACTATCTTCTGGAGGGGAAGGTTTTGTTGGGTAAGATTGAGGATCAGGAATGTTGGGTACATTGTATGGATCTAAATCATCATCCTTAGGATATTATGGATTTATATATTCATCTAAAGGGTATGCATGTGGCTCTGGTATGTCATTCCCCCCACCTATATCATACTCTTCGTCAGTGTGGTGAGATGATGCAGGAGATTGAACAGGAGAAACTGTAGGTTCAATGTAAGGAGGGATAGGAGAGGAAGAAGGTGAAGGAGAGGAAGGGTGCAATGGAGAAGTTGCACAATCCTTCTTTTTGGCAGGAACCACAGGTAGAAGTGGTGTGTCTGCTGGTCTCTTCTTGTTAGGCAGTTCCTCTTGAAAGGGGACTCTTATGATGAGATGAGTCCGTCGCACCCACCATCTGATGGAGAGTTGGACAGGCAGAGACAGAGTTAAAGTGTCCTCCCAGCGATTGGAGATTAGGGACCACTGATCCTCTAGAGTGTGCTGTACAGGTCTCATGCGAAGTCTGGCATTTAGAACTAGAAAAATGCACGAGGCCATCGAACCCAGTAGAGATGAGACCTGCGTGGGCGGAGGTATCTTCAGGAGAGTCTGACACTTGTGTCCAAAGTTGCGCCCAGGTAATGTATTCTCTGTGTTGGATTGAGGATGGATTTTTTTTAATTTACGTGTAGACCCAACTGATGCCATTGTTGACGCTGATAGGACAGTGATCTTCCTTGATGTTGCTGGGGGGACTACTGAGGGGTTTGAACCCTCTGTTGGTATTGGCGTCGATCGTAGGGGCGGTAGCATTGCCTGAAGTCCTTCCTCTTCTCGAGCCCAACCGCCTTCACCTGTCCAGTTCGGTCTTCATCCTGGACATTTCGTCATCAGCATGAGAGCCGAAGAGCGATGTGCCATTGAAGGGGAGATTGAGGATACGAATTTGAGTCTCTAGATTCAAACCAGTCAATCTCGGCCAGGCAGAGCGACAAGCACAAATCCCATGTGCGTAACCATGGACAGGTAAGTCAGATGCATCAGCCGCTGCACTGATGACCTAATTGGCCACCAAACCTCCTTCATGAAGGATCTCTAGGAAATCTGGCCTGTCTTCCTTTGGGAGCTTCTCAGTGAAGCATGAGAGAGAGTCCCCCGCAAAGAGCGTTCATACCAACCCAGTAAAGCTGGGGCGCTGGCTACCTTCATATATGATGCTGAGGTGGTGCACATCCTCTTGCCGACAGAATCCATGGCCTTACTGTCTCTATCTGGGGGTACCGCAGATGATGCTGCCCCCGTCTGGTTCTTCCATGCCGCTGACACAATAACCGAGTCCGGCGGAGTGTCAGCCCTCAGAAAAAAACGGGTCCTTCTCAGGAGTCTTGTATTTTTTTGTGATCCAAGATGCTGGAGTAAGGCATTCTGAAGAGCAGGCTCTAGCAGGCCAGGCACCCACCAGGGGAATTGCGGAGATCTTCAGGTCTCGTGCTAGAAGCCACTTCCAAATGAAGACCTTTGGTGAAGTGTTTCGAAGATGACTGACGTTTTAGCGGTAGAAACCGGCATCTCAATCTGAAGCTTCGCAGCCCCTTTACATAGAACCTCATTGAAGATCAGGATATCATCACTGGCCGATATTCTACTCAGAGGAGAGGAATAAGGTGTGGGGGAGAAATCTACCTTTGAATCTGAGGACCACGAAGAAGATCTAAGGCTTCGTCTTCTAGCAGAGCGGTGGCGAGATCTGGATGCCAGACTCCTAGGAAAACGTGATGAGAGCCTTTTCAAAGATGGGGACCTTTGTGCAGTGGCACGTCGCTCTTGTCTTTCAGATGAGTGCACCAATTGAATTATAGGAGATCTGGATCTACTAGGGGAACGTGGCAATCTTGCGAATCTTCCACTCCCTTATGTCCCCAGCCATCTCGGGGAGATATTAGTTGCAGGGGCTGGAGTCGGCACTAGGGAGGGTTCAGGAGTGACTTGCAATATCTGAAGTCCCGGGAAGGAAGAGGCACTCCTTGATGTCACAACCTGGGCATCCCGCGTCGAGCGGTCTCTTATAGTCGCCCTAGGTCTCTTGGCAGGAGGAGACCCATGATTGGAATGTGATCTCCTCAACATTGATCTCCTAGACATCGACCTGGATCGCGATCTTCTTGACCTCTTTTGCGAGATCTCAACATCGATCTTCTCAACGGCGACCTCCTTGGCGACGGATGTGTCTTGACAGCGAATGCCAGTGCTGACGCCCTGTCGGCGAACAATTGTCTCACCGGTGTCGAGGTAATCGGTGTTCGGCCCGACATCGATGCAAGTGGACCTCTCGACGTCGGTGGTCTTCTCGACGCCGCCATGGACACTCTCGGTGGTGGGCTTCGACGTTGATGAGTCGACGTCAAGCCACAGCCACCTGACATCGTAGGCGAGCAAAACCTGGACCGCCTACGAGTTGGTGTCGACTTCGTCCTATGGGTCTTCTCACCTGAAGTCGGTTGCTTCGACAGCATAGGACGCCTCGACGTCTATTTCGAAGTGGACTCTGAGCACAAAGGTATTTTGGATGTCGATCTGTCCCTTGAGACCGGCGTCTCCTTTTCTCACCTTTCTCTCCTCGCGCTCCAGCCTTAGTTGAGAGGAGGGCTTCGTTGAGGGAAGTTCTTCTCGGCCACTTGCTGTTTCCTTTCCTCTCTCCAGCATGGAGTGCAGCTTAATCTTCTCCCTTTCTCTAAGGGTTCTTTTTGAAAACATGCTGCAGTGGTAACACTGGTCTGGCTTGTGAGATGAAGGTAGACAAGCAATAAAGACCGAGTGTGGGTCCAATTTGGCCATCTTTTTTCCACAGGCCGGGCACTTATTAAATAAGGCCGGCATTATGACAGGAAAAAATAGCCAACAATCAGAAAAACAATAGGATTTAGTTAGCTAGGTACTAAAGACGTCGAGTGAAACTACAAAATTTCACTTTAAACCAGAAAATAGTGATAAAAAACACTAACTGGCTAGCTAAATGCTCCAGGATCCTCACAGACGGAGCCGGAAAAAAGAACCGACATGTCACCTGTGGTGCATGATGGGAGCCTGGGGGTTCCTGGAGGTCTTAATGGCACAGCGCCAATTTTTCCACTTGTTTCTATATGCAACCTCTCTAGGCTAATCTGCCTCTATGATCTTGCCTTTTTACCTTTGAAAATAAAGGTTGTGTGTTTAAGCCAACTCAAAGCAAACTTCTTTATATGTATCATGAGAATAGCATGACTTATGTTTCTTTACTTTTTCACATGTAAAGGATTTACAATGCATTTGAGGCAGTTTTGAGCCAAGTCAAGGTCCTCGTCAACTCTCCTGCAACTCCCCACATAGGTAGGCATTCGTCTTCCAGACCTCCTGGTCACTCGTGAGTGACATAGGCTCTATCCCCTCAGCTTGCAGGTACCTCTCAACTAGAATCCACCTTCAGATTCCACCGGACACTTTCTCCTTCGTCAGCAGCGGCACTTTCCTTAAGTCCTCCATTGGGTTCAACTGTGGTTTCGAACACTAGTTCACACCTTTGCACCCGGCTTCCCTGGTGTAGGTAACAAGGGTACTAGGGTATCCACGGGTGGCTCTCCAACTTTCTGTCTTCCACTGGGTTTCTTCAGGTTCCACTGGGAAGAGTCCTTAATCTTCAAAAATCCAACTGCGACTTCCACGTTGACTTGTACGGAGGATGCGGTCGTGCTCCCACTATGCTCCTGATCTCTGTGGGGTTCCTAGTTACTCACCTTGGGTGGTTCCTTGGGGGCCCGGCACTTCTACGTCCTTTGGACTTTGTCTTGATCCGAGTCGTAGTTCTTATACCACTTTCTTAGTATATGATTTGGTCCCCCACTGGGGTCCACTGTGTATTTTGTGCTATTTACTGTGATTTCTATGCGAAATATTATGTGCATTGTGCAAATCTCCGGATATCTAAATGTATTAGAGAGTATTTTATAATAAATACATATTTTTATAAATACCTTGCATGCTTCTTTTTCACTTTATAGAAGATTGTGTTCTGGTAAAACAAGCTTCTTTACACTTCTTCTGGACTAAGCCTGAAGGCTGCTCTCCACAGCTACCACTTAGGGAGCTTTCTATGGTTGTCTAACACCTCCTAAATCACCATAAGGGTTGTCTGGACTGGTGTAGGTGTCCACTTACATAACGATATGTCTGTAAGAAACATTAGTAGTGATAGATTCCTTACCTTAGAATTACCCCCACGGCATCAGACTGGATCCGAAAAAGTTTCGTAAGCAGTATCCCTGCGCGTCGGTAGGTGGCGTTGTGTGGCTCCGCGTCCATCGTTGGCGTCATGGTCACTGAGATGACGTCGCTGGCGCTACTTAGACGCCGCCTACGCTCGCTGACGTCACTTCTGTACACGACTTTCCACGCCAGGAACGCAGAGCCTTGCAAGAAACTGACCACTGGTGTACTGAAACTAGGGCCCTGAAAGGGATGACCTTAACCTTAAAAAACAGTTCACAGAACGGGGAGGATGGGTGGGGTGGTAAGTAATCTATCACTACTAATGTTTCATACAGATATATTGTTACTGAAGGTAAGTAAACTTGTTCATCTGAAAGAAACACATAGTGATAGATTCCTTACCTTAGAATAGATACCCCAGCAATACCAACCCCGGTGGTGGGTCTGTGAACCAAGATCACACCAGAAAGTCCCGGAGAACAGAACGGCCAAAGAAGCAATTTCTCTGGACTTGGCTGTCCAGGCAGTAATGCTTAGTAAACGTGTGCAGCGAGGCCCACGTGGCTGCCTGACAAATGTCTTGCAGGGGGACACCACGTCCCAGTGCAGTAGTGGCTGCAGTTGCTCTAGTAGAATGAGCACATAGCCACACCGGGGGTTCTTCTTTAGCTAAAGAGTAACAGGCTTTGATACATAGGATGAACCAGCGGGAGATAGTCCTCTTATGCACTGCCCGACCTTTCTTGGTCCCAACGTAGCCAACAAAGAGTTGGTCATCCACCCGGAACTGCTGTGTACGGTTGAGATAAAATGAAAGCGCACATTTCGGATCCAGACGGTGGAGCCTCTCTTCCTCTCTGGAAGGAGGCGGAAAGAAGGTGGGCAAGGTAATAGTCTGCCCAATGTGAAAGGCCATAACAACTTTTGGCAAAAAAGGAAGGCCAGGGCCTGAGCACAACCTTGTCCGAATGGACCGACAGAAAAGAAGGCTTACAAGAAAGAGCCTGGAGCTCACTGACTCGCATAGCGGAGGTGATAGCAAGCAGGAAGGCAGTCTTCAAGGTCAAGAGACGAAGAGGACAGTTATGAAGAAGCTCGAAAGGAGGACACGTGAGACAAGTAAGAACTAGATTCAAGTCCCAATGCGGCATCACAAACGGAATATGAGGGAAAAGGTGTATAATGCCTTTAAGAAATCGATTTACAACAGGGGACTTAAAAAGAGAAGGCTGATCAGGGATCCTGAGAAAGGCCGAAATGGCAGAAAGATAACCTTTTGATAGTGCCCAGAGCAGAGCCCTGCTGGGCTAAAGAGAGAAGGAACAAAAGGACCTCAGAAAGAGGGGCAGAAAGGGGATCCACAGCCTTTGCGGTGCACCATGCCACAAATATGTTCCACTTGCAGGCGTATACCACCTTAGTAGAGGGACGCCTGGCTGCCAGAATGACATCACAAACTTCAGGAGGCAAGTCGAAAGGAATCAACTGCCACCGCTTAATCTCCAAGCAAAGAGGTGGAGGCTGGACAGGTTCGGGTGGAGGACCGTCCCCTGCTGCTGCGACAGAAGATCCTCTTGAAGAGGCAGTCTTATCGGAGGATCAATGCTCATACTGAGTAGCTCAGGATACCAAACTCTTCTAGCCCAGTCCGGGGCCACAGGAATGACTAGGGCCCGGTCACGCCTGATCTTCTTCAGCACTCTGGGTACAAGTGGTATAGGCGGAAAGGTGTACAACAGACCGCAACTCCACTCGCGACGAAAAGCGTGCAGAGCGAGTGCCACCTTGGAAATTCCAACGCGCAGAACTGATGACATTGCGCGTTCTCTCCGGTGGCGAATAGATCTAACCAAGGCTCTCCCCACTGCTGAAAGCGACCCTGCACCACGTCAGAGTGAAGACGCCATTCGTGATCCATCATGCACCTGCGGCTGAGTTTGTCCACCCTGACGTTCAGAGAACCTGCCAGATGTTGAACCACCAGGAAAATCCCCTGATGTTCCAGCCATGTCCAGAGGAGCAGGGCCTCCTGACATAGGGTCCACAACCCCACCCACCTTGCTTGTTGCAGTACCACATGGCAGTGGTGTTGTCGGTGAACACCTGCACTAATCTCACCTGCACTAATCTCCCCTTGACAGAGATAAGTAATGCCTTCAGTGCAAGTCGGATCGTCCGAAGCTCCAGAAGGTTGATATGGAGCTTGGACTCCGCCGGAGACCAGAGGCCTCTGATCTCTGCCTCTCCCATGTGGCCGCCCCATCCCAGGAGGGATGCATCTGTCACTACTGTGAACTCCGGTTGGGGTTGGGAGAGGAATCTGCCGTTGACCCAATGCCGGTCCGTGAGCCACCACTGCAACTGTTGTGCAGTGCCCTCCGAGATCTGGACGTGATCGGACAGGTTCCCCTGATGCTGTGCCCACTGGAATTTCAGATCCCACTGCAGAGCCTGCTTATGCCATCTGGCGTGATTGATCAGCAGGATGCAGGAGGCTATTAGGCCCAGCAGCCTCAGGGTCACTCTGACCAAAACCCGGTATAAGGGCTGAAAGATCGGAATCAGAGCCCGAATGTCCTGGACTCGCTGTTCGGGAGGATAGTCCTGAAACTGTGCCATGTCTGGAACCGCTTCGTTGAAGAGGAGCTTCTGAGAGGGAATCAGGTGTGACTTTGGCACATTGATGGAGAACCCCAGCAGATGCAGGAGGTCGTCCGTAGTCTGGATGTGGGTGATTACTGTCTGGGGCGAGCCCGCCTTGAACAACCAGTCGTCGAGATAGGGGAAGACTGAAACCCCTGATCTGCGCAGATAAGCTGCAACCACCGGCATCACTTTCGTGAACACCTGAGGGGCGCTGGTAAGACCAAAAAGGAGCAAGATGAATTGAAAGTGCTTGTGGCCCACCGTGAACCGCACGTAACGCCGGTGGGTTTGCAGGACTGGGATGTGGATGTAAGCATCCTGTAAGTCCAGCGCTACCATCCAGTCTTGTGGGACGAGAGCAGACAAAACTTGAGCCAAAGTGAGCATCTTGAGGTTCTCTTTGCGGAGGACGTGATTGACGTTCCGGAGATCTAAGATAGGACACAGGCCCATGTCCTTCTTTGGCACCAGAAAGTAGTGGGAATAGCAACCACGACCTACTTCTGGCGTTGGAACACGCTCGATGGCCCTCTTGGCCAAGAGGGCGGCAACTTTCTGCTGAAGAAGCACCAAGTGATCCCCCGACATGTGGTGATATTGAGGTGGCATGGCTGGAGGGGTAGTCTCTAAGGGGAGGGAGTAGCCCCTACAGACTATTTCTAAAACTTACCTGTCCGATGTGATGTGCACCAGTGGGGGAGGTGATGGCGAAGCCTGCCGCCCACTGGCATCTGATCGGCCTGAAAGCTCGGACTAGGAAGGTATGGAGGCAGAGGTGGCCGGGGTGGAGTTGGATTGACCTGCTCTCTGGCCCCTTGGTCTGCCATGGCGGAACCCGCGTTCGCGGCCCGTTGGGATGGTTGCTGCGCAGGCTTGTGGCTCATTTGCAAACGCTGCGGGCTCCCCTTCCGGTGCCACGAAAGGAGCGAAAAGCAGCAGGCGGAGGAAGGCGGACTGAGGAGAGTCCCAAGGACTTGGCCGTAGCCCGTGAGTCCTTACACCGCTCCAATGCATTGTCTGCTTTGTCACCGAAGAGGCGATGGCCATAAAAGGGCATGTCCATAAGTGTGTTTTGGACATCCCCGAGAATCCAGTTGTCCTCAACCAGGCGTGGCGTTGAACCGCCACCGTCGTTGCAATCGACCTGCCCAGTGAGTCGGCAGTGTAAAGGCCACAACGAATCATGAACTTAGCTGGATCTCTCCCCTCTGCAACAGCCTGGGAGAGAGCTGTCCGGGCCTTCTCCGGACACTGAGGCAGTATTTGTGCCACCGTATCCCACAGTGTGAGAATAACGAGGCATGCAGTGTTCACGGACCGCACGCAGACCTGGCGGAAGAAAAAATCTTCTTTCCGAACTGATCCAGTTTCTTGGATTACCTATCCGGGGGTGCGGAAGGGAAGGCAGTCAGGGAAGCAGAGGCTTGGACAACCAAGATCTCAGGTGTGGGGTGTTGGGAGACGAAAATGGGGTCACCCAGAGCCAGGCGATGGCGTCGGGCCACGTTCCTATCCACAGGAGCCCTGTGGTGGGCCTAGACCAAGTGCCCAAAAGAACGTCAGAAAGTGCTTCGTTGAAGGGAAGCAGCGGCTCTGCAGAAGTAGCCGCTGGCTGAAGCACTTCCGTCAGTAGGTTAGTCCTTACAGCCACTGTAGGGAGAACAAGTTGGAGGCCCTTGGCCGCCCTACGCACCACCACGGCATAACGCCCTTCTCCATAGCCACGGTAGGAGGAGACACCATGCCAAGTTCTGGTGAGGTATCCAGACCACTGGCGTCCCCCAACTCCTCTGCCAAATCCTACTCAGACTCGCAAGCAGCTGCGAGAGGGTCCTCAGACCCCTCCCAGTCCTCCCCTTCCTCAGGCTGGTGTACTGGCCGAAAATAAGAAGTAGGGACATGGGGAAAGAAATCCCCAAGCAGTGTCGAAAACGGCATCGGGAGACGTCAGAAGTGGTGCCGGCAGGGTGAACGTTGTTGGAGGTGTTATAAGATGAATTGGCATTGATCGGAATCCAAGGGGGACCCACGATGCCGGAGCCACCGGCAGTGAAAGGAGAGGACCCCCATTCGGGACTGCGGGACCAGATGGCCCAAAGAGCCGTGGCTGACAGGAATTCCTGTATCCAGGCCGGAGTCGCCGACGAACTCTGAAAGGGTGGGTAGGCAGGCGGTGACTGCATAGGCTCTGCTGGAGCCGCGGGGGAGGGACCACCCGCACCCTGCGACGCTTCGCTCGCCCGGCGATGGGAAGTCAGAGAACGATGTTGTTTCTACGACTTCTTGTGCTTCGCCTTACCTGACCCCAAGCGCAAAGACTTTGATCCCGAAGACCAATGGTGATGACTCCGCACACGGTCCCGCGACCTCCCACGGGGCCAGGACCTCGAACGGCGCTGACTGCCGGGCTTCCAGCAACTTTTGGGACCGCTCCCGCAAAGTTTTCAGCGCCATGGCCCGGCAGACGGGGCACTACATTGGGTCGTGGTCGCGCCCCAGGCAGAAAAGACACTCGGTGCAGGTCCATCACCGACATCATATGGTGACAGTCCTCGCAGGACTTAAAACCAGGCATCCTAACTGCACCTTAGGGAGTCAAAGACTCGATGAAAAAATGGAGACAAAAAGAATCAAAAAGTCAGTTAAAAATTGACTGGGGGTTACTGCTCTTCCCGGATCTGCGCTTGCTGGCGCGGAAAAAGAAAGAACGGTCATCAGCGTGCATGGGCGGAGTCTAAGTAGCGCCCGCGACGTCATCTCTGCGACCAGGACGCCAACGACAGACGCAGAGCCGCACAAGGGGTACTGCTGACTAACACTGTACGGATCCAGTCTGACGCCTGGGGGTAATTCTAAAGTAAGGAATATATCACTATTTGTTTCTTTCAGATGTGAATATTTCTGAAAGTGCTTAAAGTCAGGGGTATCTGGACCCTTCCCAAACAATCGTTGGGTGAAGACAACTCCTTAGGAAGGCATTGGATAGTGTCACAACAAAGATTAACACAACAAAGGCAGGAGCAAAAGCAACATTTTATGCCATTAGTGTAAAAACCTTTTATTATGAACCAGAGATGATTCCAAATGATACTAGGAAAGCAGGCATCCTGAAAATCACATGCAAGCAGTCAATTCACTAATGGCAAAGTCCTGCATTATGATTGCCAGTTGTGACAGTACCGTGGGCTATACCGGTTTAGCCAGAATGTGTCCAGTGCAGGTCATACAATGCCAGCTTTTTGGCACTGCCTAATATTAAAATCAAAACCATGGCATCAGTCAACCTTCAGAGCTATTGAATGGCTTTTAGTCTTTAGGTTTATAAACTAGCGCATACACTTCTATCAATCTATTTTACAGTAGAAGATAAGAGGTAGGGATGCTACAATTTGAAGGAAATAAAAAAAGGTCTCTTGTACTAAGAGGCCACAGTTTAATAATTTCCGAATGCATAGTCCCCTTTTAAATGGTATGTCAACTGTATCACTTTTGGTTGGCAAAGTATATCGAAAAAGTATATGTAGCCTTTTAGAAATAAAAATGAACTTTGCAAAAGTCTATCCACTGCCAAATCCCTAGCTTGACAAAAAACCAAAATAATAATTTTAAAAAGCTATGATAAAAATGCGGTTAGAAGCTCTAAAGAGGGGGTTTATTTTCAAAAGTGGCGCCAGTGAAAATGTTAAATTCGCATTCCCGCACCCCTTTGTCCCACACAAACGCACAAAAATCAAGTGAATGACAATACTTACTTGTTTGGAATCGCTGAGAAGATCTCTGTAACCCATTCTTCCAGATTGTCAAGGGTCTCTGAATTGAAAAAGGAGAAAGTGTGCTGAAGCCGAGCAGAAGCTTTTAGGTACCATAAACGTTGCATAAACACTATTCTGTAAAATACATACAAGACAAAATGCCACTTGAACTCCTTGTCTTTTCTCTGAAAATGTATGTAGACCAAGACCATCAGCCAACTACTGTAACAAATGGAATGAATAATGGGTTCTGGAGAGGTGCTATGCTTCAACCTAACCTGGACAACAGTACAGATGGTTTCTTATTTGGTACTTGCATACAAAAGAACAGTTACGGATGGATGTGGGAGTTTTAGCATGATTAACAGGTATCTATGTTGCTTTTGGAAAAGTTGAGCATATGACAGGGACACATTCACGCCACCATGTGCAAATAAACTAGCTGGCATGCAGGTCAAGTACATGAAATATGACTATGCATGGACTATTTTCTGTTTTATTTTTGTTTCCATGTCCCTGATCACACCAAATCCAACTGACATCAGAGTTTCTGGCAGAGTCTCCAATGTGTCTAACCATTGTTGGGGGTGGGTGAAGGCTTTAATGAGTCTTCACATGGACACTGATTCACCTTGGGTGATAGTTCGAGCATCCCAGCTATACAGATGGGAAGAGGCACTTGGACTCATGGATGTTTGGCGACTGGAGCACAGAGAGCATAGGCAGTTTACACATTATTCGCCCCTATATGGCACTTCCTTGTGTATTATCTCTTTGCCTCCTCCATGGATGTTAGCAATATCACTTATACCCACATACTCTCAAGGGGTCACTCCACCACTGCGTTAACAGTCTGTGAATCGGTGTGAGAGGGCCATCGAATGAACGTTTGGTGGCTGCTCCATGATTATTTCAGCTATTAGTGCATTACTGAGTATTTTGCACTTAACAATGGTACAGTATCCGCCTTGGTCATGCGTTGAAAAGCATTAAAGGCAGTAATCAGGGATAACGCTTTATCCTACATTACAGGAAAACAAAAAGGCCATCGGGCTGACCTGCTGAGGCTGGAAAGCGAAATCTCACTTAGACCACATTGAAGCAACTAAACGTACAGCTGAGACTAGATGTCATTTACATCTCGCGCGGGCTGCTGTAAAGCAAAAACTCTGACACTACCACTTGGGCTGGGCTGGGTCCACTTTCAAGGGAGAGGATATGAAATTGAGGACAAGCTGAAAAATTGATTTATTGGCTCACAAACAGAGGTAATCTTAGTAGAATTGCTCCCTTGATTCAATCGGAGCGGAGTGGTACTTAGGGCAGTGTAGGAGAGTAGGATCTGCTTACTATGGTTACCCCCACGTTTTGTTGTGTTTCATAGATTTATCGACTTTAGTCTGGCTGTGGCCCTGCTAATCAGGACCCCAGCCTAGCTGCTTCGTCTCTAAATTGGGCATGTACATTAGGTATACTCCAGATTAGTTACGGGTTTACCCTTGTGAGTACCTAGTAGAGGGTACCTTAGGTACAAAGGGCATAGGTACCCCAGAGGCCTACCAGGGGCTGAAGCATGTATTATGGAACGCCTGGGAAGCCTTCCAAAATGGCACCAAAGGTCTGCTACTGCAGCCTGGGTAAGGTGGTTTTGTACCTCTTACTTAGTATCTCTATATCTATATATATATCAATATATATTACCTACTGGCGGCCTCCAGTAGGTAGTTATAGTTAAGATTGGCTACCATAGGAAATCCGCAACATTCTATTGGGAATAACTCTGGCGCCGGTTTAGGAATTTGTGTGCAACTTTCCAAAATTTTGGCCAGCTCCGCTCCTTCCCTGGAAGTTTCGGGGGGATTCGTGAAGTGGGGGCTGAGAAAAAAGGGGGGTCCCAAAACGTGTTTTCCCCATGTTAATTTCCATAGGACGGACTGACAAGTCTACAGTCCGAACCGCTGAACGGAATTACGCCAAACTTGGCAAATTTGTAGGGACTGGTACGCAGATGTGCCTTTGCTATATTTGGTGAAAATTGCTCCAGTGGTTTTTGAAAATTAACTTCAAAAACACATATATATCTATAAGCGCTCTCCGAGCGCTCAAAGGTGCGCGTACCAGGGAGCGCACCCGGCGCGCTACGGGAGTACGCGAGCAGAAAGCTGATTGGCTGTCGGGTGTCTGTCAACATTCTAAACAGTCCGGAGAGTCCGCCATCTTGTGTCTCGGTAGAATCGAGACACAAGAGGTGAAAAAGAAAGGGGGATATAATTAAAAGGGGGCAGAGTAGACACATCCTGACCCCCTAGGTTTTCTGAGGGGGTCTAGAAGGACCCTGAAGGGCAAAAAAACTTTTTATTTTCTTTAATTTTCGCGGGGTAAGCACTGGGTGCGTTCCCAGGTGCGCGCTCCGGTACGCGCACCCTGAGCACACCACAGGGAAAAACAGTGTAAAAAATTATAGTTAAACAATCATTTAGCGTTCTTAGAGGTAGGGTAGCTCTGAAAAGAGCTGTTGTGTTATGTGGGTGTTTTTTGTACCTACAAGTAGGTACCAATGCAGAGTCTTATATTCAAGAGGAAAACTCTATTGCCCTCATCTGTAAAATGCACACCATCTCTCCTATAGATGTCTTGCATGTTGTAGCGCAAGTTGTTGTGGTAAATGGAACCCATACCATAGTCTCTGAGGAAAGCAGAAACAGATTTATTCACATGTTTCCTTGCTTTCTCAATCTGTGGACAAAATTGGTTGGACCAGTTCCATTTTTGCCTTTGGCATATATTAGAAAATACCAAGGCAGTTTGTGGAAAAAGTGACATCAATTGCCCAAAGATGTCCTGTAAAAGCATTTCCAGACCTACCCCAGTCAAAGTGCCCAGGTCATTGCCACCACAGTGCACAATTATGAGGTCAGGGTGTGGTAGATGCATAAAGGATTTTACCAATGGTATCATTGGTGACTTCTCAATCCTCTCTGTCCAATCCATACAATGTCCACATTTTGTAAATACCTCTGTTAGCTGCGTATTTTTGACTCCAGTGGACAAAGCTATGACCCACAAACCAGACTTTTGGCATCTTGAAGGTAGATGTGCTTGTATTCAGATGAGTTGTGGAAATGAAATAGCAGTTTGAAAGTAGGAGTTATGTAAAAAAAAAGTGGTTGAGATTCAGTGCACTTGAAAAACAAAAATGATTGGTGCTCTCTTAACATTCTCCACTGAAAACTAGGGTGCATGCTTTTGTTTTTTGAAAGAAGTCATTTCAATGGTTGAGGAAAAGTCATTTCAAGAAACATTGCACATGATTAGCTGGTACATTGAGTGGTCAAACACCCTTGCTGCTTTTTTTTTTGCAACATAGTATGATGAACTTCTGAACTATGTGCTGGGTGAGGAGGAGGGAGTTACCATGGTAACAGGGGAATGAGCACTGGGGGGATGGGTGAATGTTATGTGACTTTCAAAGTGTTCAAAAGTACAACCAATTAAAATGTGCAGTTTCTTACTCCACTTCATTAACTCCTTCTCTTACTCCATCTGTCCTCTTACTTCTACACTCCCCTTCCCTCATTCTCTCTGTTAGCCTCATTCTCTCCGTCCCCTTAGTCTCTCACTCCTTTTCTATCACGCTCACTCCCTATAACTCAGCCATACTCCTACACTCACCTTCTTTCAGACCTTTTCCTTTACTTTCCTTCCTCTGTCTTCCCATCCTTCGCTCCTTCACTCTTTTTCCTTCCCTTACTCCCCTTACTCCATTTCCGTAACTCCTTCTCTCAATCGCTCTGACCTCTAACTTACTCACTCCCCTTCTCTCACTCTCTCTCTGTTACCCCCATTCTCTCCGTCCTCTTAGTCTCTCACTCCTCTTCTATCACACTCACTCCCTATAGCTGAGCCATACTCCCACACTCACCTTCTTTCAGACCTTCTCCTTTACTTTCCTTCCTCTCACTTCCCTTTCTTTCACTCCACTGTTTTCCCTTCCCTTACTCTCCTTACTCCACTTCACTAATTCCTTCTCTTACTCCCTCTGTCCTCTTACTTCTACACTCCCCTTACCTCATTCTCTCTGTTAGCATCATTCTCTCCGTCCCTTTAGTCTCTCACTCCTCTTCTGTCACGCTCACTCCCGATAACTCAGCCATACTCCCACACTCACCTTCTTTGAAATCTTCTCCTTTACTTCCCTTCCTCTCTTCCCATCCTTTGCTCCTTCACTCTTTTCCCTTCCCTTACTCATTCTCTCCGTCCCTTTAGTCTCTCACTCCTCTTCTATCACACTCACTCCCTATAACTGAGCCATACTCCCACACTCACCTTCTTTCAGACCTTCTCCTTTACTTTCCTTCCTCTCACTTCCCTTTCTTTCACTCCACTGTTTTCCCTTCCCTTACTCTCCTTACTCCACTTCACTAATTCCTTCTCTTACTCCCTCTGTCCTCTTACTTCTATACTCCCCTTACCTCATTCTCTCTCTGTTAGCCTCATTCTCTCCGTCCCTTTAGTCTCTCACTCCTCTTCTGTCACACTCACTCCCTATAACACAGTCACACTCCCTCACTTATGTTTCTTTCCTCCCTCACTCAGTCTTCTACTCTCACTTTTTCTTTCACTTTCTCTGTCTCTTCACTCCCTTACTCACCTTGTCTCACACTCACTTGCCTTTATCCAGTCTGTATCTCCACTCTTTCCTAAATATCACTGCTCTTTTCTTACCCTTCCACAACCCCGTTACTTTACTACATTTTCTTCACTTATCCTCATTCTACATGTTCACTCTCCTTCTCGTCACTCACTTCCCACACTCACCTTCTTTCAGTCCCCCTACTTCACTTCCCTTCCCCTCTCGTACCTTTCTTTACTTTCTCACTCATTTTCCTCTCCTCTCTTACTGCACTCCACTTCAGTTACTCTTTTTGATTTTATTAACAATACAGCTTTTTTGAGAATTATAGGTAGTTATAAAAAGAACTTTTTTTTCCCTTGTTTTTGTTTTTTTCTCAACAAAAACAAAAACAGGGAATGGCAAACTGCTCAAAAGGAGCAAAAAAAAATATCAAAATTAGGGGTGGGGACGGCAGCGGTGATTTTCTCGGGTTCGGACAATGTTCAAAATACTTCGTTCACCATAACAAAGTAATTCATCACAATCTTTGCATTTGATTGTGATTCCGTCGAAAACAGGCTGTATATTTGAAATCAGCTGTTCTGGTCGCCCCCTCACCGATACAGTTGCTCCTCCAGTTGAAGTAGAGGCACCATCCCTTGGAGCCTCTCGTGCCAGAGCCCTGACACTCTCCCGGGCATAGCTCTGAGGATGCTTGCGTTGAACGTGGCGAATCATAGTTGAATTTCCGAAACTGTACTTCCTTGTGGGGTTTCCTCGGGAAAGTACAGTATGGTAGATCTTGCACTCCACCTTTGGAGCATTTACTTTCTTTTTATCAGCAGGTATTGAGAAAAATGTCCATATGAAGTGCTCCTTTACTCTAGGCTGAGGAGCCTCTTCTTCAATGAACCCACTGCTACTGGTGGGTCTAGCAGCCATGATAATTCCAAAAAGGGTGAGCAGCAAAAAACAGGTTTTTCAGTCACAAAAGTGAAAGAAGAAGTGAAGGAAATGGGTGGGGTTTTCATTCTTTGAAAAAAAAAAACTGTTAGCAACCAATAAAAATTGTTATTTTAAGGTCACATGACTTGACTGAGAGCTTCCGGGGGCGCTTACGCAGCACGAACGTGGGCGCTTAAGCGGCGCGCCTAAATGACGTTTTGCTAGCTTTACGGGAATGCAAAATCATTTCCATTCTAAAAATCAAAAATACTACTTTTATAAGTATGGTACTGAATGTCTTGCATTATTATTTAGTTTTCGTAATTTTTTACGAACGCAGAAATAGCGCTCTCGGGAGAGCTTACCGGTGCGCGCACCCTGAGCGCTCCAAGACAAAATGATACGGGTAAGCTTACCGGTGCGCGCACCCTGAACGCACCAGGAAAAAAGATTAAAAAAAAGAAAAATACAGTGAACAAATAATTTTTTTTAAAAGTATTAACAATTGACTGATGTGAGTTATTGAGAAATCTCCTGCTTGCCTGCTGCCAATAAACTTGCACAACGGTATATTTTGTGCCCAGAGACCTCCTTCAAATTGGGTTCCTGTTTTGTTGGATTGCAACGGCTGTCTCAGGTCGTGAGGAGAGGTCCACTGCTGCAAGGCGGGTCCTATCAAGCGCCTGGATGGTGTTTGAAATATTAGGAAGGACGAAAAGGATGGCGCTTCTACAGGAGGGGTGCCTGCTTTGCCGATATGACAGCAACAATGCGGTGCAGGGGATGACAGTAACCCATTTCTACCCACTTGGGAGAGACTTTGTTTTACTTGTGGATGGAGCGCACCCACTGAGGAAAACGCTGCGCACTCCAGCATCCAGAAGGCCATGCGATTGGCCACGCCCACTTAGGCGAATGCCGGTAACATTATTTAGTGCGCGAAGCATGACGCTTTCATTTACTTTGAACTGCGAGCCACTGATGAAGGGACAGCAAGAGTCCCGAAACGCGTATGGCTTAACAATTGACTGATGTGAGTTATTGAGAAATCTCCTGTTAGCCTGCTGCCAATAAACTTGCACAACGGTATATTTTGTGTCCAGAGACCTCCTTCAAATTGGGTTCCTGTTTTGTTGGATATATATATATATATATATATATGTTCCAACTCTATATATATATATATATGTTCCAACTCGATTTTGGCGGAAAGCACTTTTAGCCACTGTCGGCAGCGGGCCGGGATCGCCACTCCCCCACAGTATCCAGTAAATTTCGCTCCAGCTTTTCACATGAAACGAAATCCAGGCGAACAGAACTGTTAGCAGCACAAAGATCACACACACACGATCACACACACACACACACACACACGATCACACACACACACACGATCACACACACACAAACACACACACACACACACACACACACACACACACACACACACACACACACACACACCCCGTAAGTCACTCCTATGGAAGGCCTTGACAATCCTGAAGGCAGAGTGCTTGGTTTTGTGTGAGAGGGTGCCCAAGCATGAGCTGAGACCCTCTGCAGCTTTCAGAATCACCTCCTTATAACTGTTCTATGAGCCATACCATATACTCTTTTAAGTGCATTATAACCTCGCGGTTAATTCCAACTTTGGAATGGCTGCATCAAACATGTCATGTCTGGTGTCAAACACTTTGGAATACTACCCCCCCCCCCTCCCCGCCAGTTCTGGTGGCGGGGATAGCATTTCACCCTTCTAGAGGGAGAAGACACGTACACACTGGTCTAACCGATAGAAGTTAAATAGAGCCCCAGCATTAAAAAATGGATGCTGCTACCACAGACACGAGTCTGACCTCCTGCTGCTGGACGAAACTCCGGCAGGGGAGGCTTGGACAATAGGTTTCCTGTCCAGGGAGGTGCCAGCACCTCCCCAGACAGGCTATAGTGTATTGGGGCAGGGTGGGTGCATTTAGTGAATGCTTTTCAGACAGTGCATTTCTCAGTTCAAACCGGTTGCTGGGGCACTCAGCCCCAACTCTGGCGCAAAACTGGACAAAGGGGAAGGGGTGTAACCACCCCCTCCCCAGGTCCTCCCATAGGTGGGGCCTTAGGAGTTAGTCCAACCCATAAACGTAGTATAAGTATAGGAACCCAGTCCCTAGGACTTTAAATTACCCTGGACGAAACTCTGAAACATATATCTTGGACCTTCGACGTTCCATTTCGACTGGAAGACTGAAGGTCAAGGAGTGACTCCCTTGTTCAAACAGGCACCAAAGAGGCATCTTGCCGGTCTGCATTTTCGAGGCTCCAGCTGGATCCCGAAGAATCTGCGACACAGGACCCAGACTTCCAGACATCTCCGAGACCGACACGAGTCCCCAGCAAAGTTGAGACCTGTAGCCATCACGAGACACGTGGGACTGGAACTCCTGGGCATCCAGCACATTTGCTAGTGCATAGACTTCCCGAGCTTTCCCGAAGATGTGCATTGGGCTACTTGTAGTCCAAGCCCTGAGCACCTTTTGCACGGAAGCTTGGAGGCCTACACTCCACGAGTGTTCCGTGGGCCGCTTCCTGCATTTCTGTTCGAGGCCACTTCGCAATCCCTGGTCCGTCAACTGGTGGGTCCCCACGAAGGAATCTACTTCGTTTCTTGGGCTTCCCTGGTTGCTCCAGACGAGTCCCTCAGACCTTGCTGGTCTGCTCCGAAGCCAATCTTTCCATCCTGCGTGGGTTGCTGTTGCCAAGGCTTATTGGGTTCAATACGGATACTGAAGCTGCAGCACTCGACACCTGATGTGGGACAGCTCAAATCCAGCTCCTGGTCGTCTTCAACACCTCCTGGCTGAAGAGTCAAGCTTCACCTACATCACCTGAAATCACCCACCATCGGCTGGTATCTTCTTGGCGCCTTCCTGGTCACTGGCTAGTGGCCCAGACTCTGTCCCCTCTGCTTTCAGGTTCTTCAGATCTCCGATCCACCCTTGGATCCATCCATACACTTTGCATCTGGTCGCCTGCAGCACTTCTTTGCAGCTCTCCAAAGGAAACAACGATGAAACCCGACACGAAAAGACACCTATACACCCGGCTTCCCTGGGTGAGGTAACACGAGTACTTTGGTGCTCCCGCGGGTCTGGAATCTCGAAGTGTCCAGTACTGAAGGGGTTCTACCGTAGTCCACTCCTAAGTGTCCTTATTCTTTAACATTCTAACTCTATCTTTCTCCATAGAAGTCAATGGTGATTCGCGGCTGTGTTTAGACACTGCACGCGTCCCTCGTGGGTCTCCTGCGTCCATACCTTGGGTGGTTCCTGGTTGCCCCAGCGGTTTTACAGGTCCTAGGCCTTGTCTCTATGCTCAGAGCGGTACTTATACCACTTTCTTAGTATATGGTTTGTGAGGCCCCAGGGCAAAACGTATACTGTGCTAATTTACTGTGTGCTAGTTAAGTTCCTGTATTGTACTTTTGCCTCTAGCCTCATAAAGAGACCAGAGGGGTGTGTTTAGAATAAATACATACATTTTTATATATACCTGGTGTGGTTCTCCTTTTATACATTTTTAAACAACATATTACGGAACTCCAAATACAGACTTTACAAAAATGTACCTCGTTCATCTCAACATATCATTCAAAGATCCTCGAAACACAAATATGCGTATACAAGTTTTTGTGATCTTTAAATCTCAGGCACTTCTTTACAAACGTGGTTGAAAAAACAGAAGAAGCAGATGAAGTCAATCAAGATATCCTAAAGGGATTAAGGAACAAAACCAAGTATTTACCTCCAGTCAGCCATAAATTACTGGATGCTTTTGAAAAAGTCATTCTTAGGGACATACGTCAAATTTTCAAATCACCTAGAGCAAAAACAACAAACATCACGCAAAAAGAGACAAGGTCTACAAAAATTAGCTTCAAACAAAGACATAACCATACGGCAAGCAGACAAAGGTGTAGCTCTCAATCATGGACACCGATTTTACGAGAGGAACATCAACGAAAACGTCAATGACACAACAACCTATATGAAATTGGATGCAGACCCCACCAATGAATTTTTGAAGATCTTGATACAAATGATCAACACCGCCATTGATCATGGTACCATCAGCGAAAAAGAGGAGTTTCTGATCAAGACAAATTCCGCCATTCCATAAATCCATATGATCCCTTAGATCCATAAGCATGCCACGTCACCACCATTCCGACCAATTGTTTCCACAATCAAATCAATACATGAACAAATTGACAAATTTGACAGACACTTACAGTCCATCATTCAGAAAATGTCCACCTACATTACAGATACTACCAATTATTTGAATATCTTGAAAAATCACAAGGAGTTTTTCACAGCGGATATGATCATGAGCACGATTGGCATCAAGTCCTTATACACTTCGAATCCCCACGACTTGGGTTTAACAGCATTGGAAAGCTTATTGGTACAGAGTGACAAAGAAGATTTGAAATGATTGTTGATGGAGTTACTCCATTTTACACTGTTCAACAGCTATTTCCAATGGAATAATCAGTTCTTTGTACAATCATCTGGTACATCAATGGGAAATTATGCTGGGTCCTCCAATGCCAATACTTTATGTACTGATTTGAGGTGGATCAAAACCCGGAATGGAATCAAAATCTAACTCTTTATAAAAGATACATTGATGATATCTTCTTTCTTTGGAAAGGATCAGAAACCACCCTAATTACCGCCATTCAAAATCTCAAAAAAGTCAATGACAGGATTGTGTTCACATCCACCATCAACAATCTCTCCTAGGAGGAGCCTAGCGCGCGGCCGTAATGGTCGCCCTTTAGCTCGGCTCCCGCAGCCCTCCGTCCTGATTGCCTATCCTGTCTTCTATCCTGTCTGGGGACGACACATTTTTGGGGCATTGGAAACATAACGGCTTGTTTGTACTTACCATCCGACCCCGGGGTCTCGGTGTGCAGTGGCTCCGGAGTTGTGGCCTCAGAGATCGGGGCCTCTGCGAGACTTGGACCGGGACCTGGCCGGTGGGATCCGACGGCTCTCGGCCCCGGCCGAGAGCGAGAACCAGTGTTGGGAGCCGATGTGCGAAGATCCCGGCGATCCTGACCCGGGCCTGCCCTGGTGGCCGCGCGGCCGACGTGGGTGAGAGGCCCGGGGACCTGAGTCTGTGAAGGGGTCTCTCCCCGCCGCTGCTTTGTCCGGCGGCCCTGGTCCTCGGGGCCCGGACTCCGCTTGATTGGGGCACCGGTGCTGGTGCTGGCGGAGACCCGTCTTGGGCGGACATCCTTTTGGCATCGAGGCCGCCCTTGCTGGGACCCCCGGAGCTTGTAAAGTCCTACATTTGAGAACTGTTCTTTCCGGGGGTCGTGGTGAGCGGCGATTGGGCTGATTCACGAAATGGCGGCCGACCCTCTGCAACGAGAATCACCCTGTGGCGGCGGGCCCGTGTTGCCTATTGATGTGGGGAGCGGATCTGGTGGACGTGAGCCGACGGTCAGAGATATCCTGGAAGCCCTGAGATCCCTACACGCTTCCCTGGCCCTGGGCGTCTCGGTGGGTACGCCACGATCTGCCGCCATTTTGGGCGGCCATTTCTTCTTGTCGCCCTCTTGTTTCGAAGACTTCATTGCCTCGCCCCCCTCGATTGACTTGAGTGTCGTCGCCACTGATCGGAGATCGTGCAGTGTGTCGGTGACTTTGGGGGCCCTGCTTTTCAAGGTTCGGACCCCGGGGACTTGGATGCTGTACTGCGACCCTGTTCGACATTGTTGCCTGAAACTATTGGTGGACTGCCTCCTGTGCCTGCTTCGATGACTTTGCCTGTGTCTATAATTGGGGCCACCTCGCCCGCTCCAGTGGCGCAACTGGACTCCTGTTTTTCATTGCTCGTGCTGCGATATTTGATGCATCGATATTTTCTGTTTGGACTATTGCTCCCTTGTGGATCTATCTACCCCCCACGTAACTATGCTAGTCACCATTCCACTCGATTATATGCTGATTTCGTATTTAGTATGTGGTTTTACATTGCCATGTGGTGGGTGGTGTTTGTCGCTCGAAAGGGTTGGGGGTGAAATGTACGATTTCCGTTTGATTCCCGGTATACGATTTAGTAGCATAATTGTTTTTAATCGTAGCAAGGTGGGAGGTCCCCTTCTCCTAATGTTTTGTGGCGCGTGATGGGGTGTCGTCCTGGTCTGTTTTTGACTGTGCTTGTCTGGTTGGGCGGAGGGCTTCTTTTCTCCGCTTTTGTTGCCCTTTTTGTCTCTTTCTTCTTTCTTACTTCTCGCTATATTTCGGGTTCTGGTTTAGGGCGACAGGCACGCTGTTTGAAGGGTGGGCCATAGCCTTCTACAGGGGTGCAGGGTGGGACGGGTTCTATTTTTTGTTTGTCTTCTGGTTCTATGGCCCTTTTGTATCTCTTTTTCGTGAGGCCGCGTCTGTCCCGACCTCCTATGGTGTGTTTCGGGTGGGGGGTGTGGCGTCGTTAATCCTCCTGCTATGTTTCGGCTGTCTTTCTCCCCGATCGCCATACCCCCACTTGGGCCGCTACTCCTTTTGCCTCCTGTCTTCCCGCCACGGGGGGCCTGTGTCGTCGTGTCTTCTTCCTTTCGTTTTTCATATTTTCTTTTTATTGTTTTATTTTGTCTTCCCTCCATTTTCCTTTCCCTTCCTTTTCCCCTTCCCCACTTCGTTCCCCCCACCCCCTTTTTTTTTCCTTCCTGTGTCCCAGAGGTTACTATGAAGGGCTGGTTTTGATGCATTGTTTTTCCGATCCCTCTGTTCTGGCTTGGTAGTGTCTTGGGTGGCGGGCATGTTACGAGGATAATGCTCAGGGGCTGATTGTGTCTCACGTATCCTGATTTTCTTGAATGCATTGTATTATCCCCCCGATATTTTGCCCCCATGCCCCCTTATTAATGTTGAGGTTGGTTTGGGATATCGGATGCCTCCGTATTGAAAGTGAGCCTGTCATATGTCTTCTCCCCATATTATAAAATTAAGCCTTATTTACTCCTGGGTTTTAGCCCTTTGGTTTTTTGTATCTCTTCTCCCCTTCTGCGATTTTACGGCCTCTGCTTTGTATTGATTGATTATGTAATATTTGCCTGGTGACTTCTGATTATTTTGCACATTGCGGCCGGCCGGCTTGGTTGTAGGCCTCGACTTGTCTCTCCTTTTGCTGTCAATAAAGGTTTAAAAAAAAACAAAAAACCAATCTCTCCTAGACGTCATGATTACCAACGTCTGCGGTACATTGGAAACCAGCGTATTTCACAAACCCACCGACAGAAATAACTTACAACACTATCATAGTTTTCACCAACCATCACTAAAAAAGCATCAGCCGTTTTCACAATTTCTACGGATTAAAAGAATTGCTTCTTCTGAGGAAATTTATGACAAACACACAAGGGAGAAATTTAAACAGAGAGGATATCCTGATTCCATACTGAATGACGCTATTGAGAGTTCAAAAGTTGGAAAGGAACCAACTACTAATTTCACAACACAAAAGTGATGAACCTAGGGCAGTCTTGGTTTCTAAATTTTCCACAAGAAGTTACCGAATTAAGAAAGCCATTTAAAAACACTGGCCATTACTTGCAATTGAGGAAGATTTCAGAAGCATCTTATCGACCAACCCCAGATTTGCTTATGAACGCACTAGCAATTCCATGCCATAACTGCGGCAATTGTAATGCCATAATCAAAGGAAGTGAAATTTCACACCGACTAAGGGAACTTCCATAAAACTCACAGTTACAGGAACATGTGACAGCAGCAATCTAATATACATGCTAAAATGTCCTTGCGGACTGGTCTGTGTCAGCAAAACATCAAGAAAAATCAAAACGCGAGTAATCAAGCATAAAAGTAACATAAGACTCAAGAACACAAAATCTACAGTCGCCGTACATTTTAACCAGTTGAATCACAATCCCAGCCAGTTTTGTTTCTGTATCCTAGAAAAGGTGCCACTATTGCCTGAAAAAGATAATTTTCAACATCTACTAAGAAGAGCAACCTTTTGGATAAACCACTTATCTGCGCTACAACCGAAAGGACTGAATGAACGTTTAGAACTCAGCTGCTTTTTGTAGACGTTATGTTCACCATTTACACTATGTTAGACCATGTAGTTGTCATATTGTGAATGCATTTAGTTTCTATGATATTCAGCACATCTTTGTTAACATTTTACATGCCTATTATTTCAACCAAATGTAGATTCAGGGTGAAATCATGATATGGGGTTTCTACCACAATAAACATTACGCATTGAGTGATCCAGTTATCAGCATTATATATATTTCCTGGTGCATTAACATTTTAACCCACAGGTAGCTGCTCAGTGGTGAGTTCGCTAGTGACAGCACAGTCATTTATCACGTCGTATTAGAAAAATGTATGTTTTATGTTCCAGATTTACATTGTGTTTTAATTGAACATCACTTGTTTTTTTTTTGTCACTTTATTGAAATTAACCGCGTACATTCTCCTATACACATTTAGCCATGCGTTGACATCGTACACAGCAGTATTTTTTCCACTGTTTTTCACTGCGGTAAATGACGTGACCGGAACATCACGGATGTAATCCTTTAACGCCGTAGTACACCGGAACCACTTGAACGGCACTTCGCTGAACAACTCACCGCGTTTCACAGACTTGATGTGTCATTAACTTGAATAACCACGCTCGCGTTCAACTAATTAATGGGTAAGAGAATTAGGCAAGTCTTTCTCTGTTGTATCAGATACCGAGCACCAGACGCTATGTTAACGCTGTGCTTTTCCAAACTATAGGTATCCCGTTTACTTCATATCCTCGTGCTCCACTATGGTGAAGCGAATACATTTACCGATATTGACGCGCCTTTTGCTACAGGTTAGATTTTAACATATGTAATGGTCTCCACTCGAGTCACTCGTTTACAAACCCGTTCCGCGTGCACTCGCCCATTTTATTCTTGCACATCACTTTCACAATTTTCGACGTTTTGTTTACTACACAGATGCCACACGTTTTTTTTTTTAAGAAGAATTTTTATTGAAAATTAACAACAACAATAACAGGTTACGCAAGGCAAGAGAGAGAAACAGGAATACAGTCATGGGTCCATGTACTGGGCGCTTCAGCAATGTAGCATACATAACACAGTCACGATGTATCGTGGGGGGGGGGCAGCGAGGAAACCAATAGCAGTACAGGTTAATTAATAGTCGGAATGTCAATCAGGGGGACAAGGTATCATCGGGAAACAAATCTTGTGGGGGGGGTGCATATATTGCCACGGTATGTGTTCCATTGTGACCAGATCCTGCCCCACTTCTTGGGCCGTCCACGCGACAGATACACAGTCTTCTCGCGAAACATGCACCAGTCCACATTCTCTGCCCACAATGTTACAGTCGGAGGCCTAGGGGAACCCCAGAGCTGTGCAATGTCTCTTTTGGCGATCATATTACCGAGGGACGCCCAGGTAATCTGTGCCGTATTGTAGTCATTGGGCTCCCAAACATTCAGGAGGCAGCGCCTAGCCTCGGGCAGTAGCGCCACCCCAGTGACCCTCTCCATGACGACATGCACACGAGACCAAAACTCGACCACCTCCGGGCATTCCCATAAAATGTGGAGAAAGGTACCAGTCATACCGCAGCCACGCTTACACAAATCATCCGAAGAGAAACCCATGCGCACCAGACCTGGGCCAGTGGCATACACACGGTGGAGGATCTTAAGTTGAACGAATCTAAGGCGTGCGGTTATGGCAACTTCTTTTGGTGAGGACAGAGCGGACTGCCAGTCCTCATCATCTAATTCTAGACCGTCGGCAATCCACGAGGCCCTCAGGCGCACAAGCAGGTCAGCCCTGTTATAGATCAGCTTCTTGTAAATTAATGAAATAGTGCTGTCTGGCACATATCCATCCAGAATACGATCCTCAAGGGGTGAGGATTCAGGGATATCTGTACCCACCGCGAAGACCGACAGGAGGGCATGTCGGACCTGGGCGTACCTGAAAAATTCTCTGTCTCCAAGTTCATACTCCGTCTGAAGCGCCTCGAAGGTCTTGACAGCGCCTTTAGACCAAAGATCCCCCACCTTAGTGATTCCAATCATATCCCATTTGTCAAATCCTTTCGTTCGCCATAAATTACCCATACATTCAGAGTCATACAAGGGGGTCGCGCGAGTGAGTCTATCCCTCCATCCCAAGGCCGCAGACGCATCGTGCCACACACGTACCGCGACTTTAGTGGGTCCAGTCAGTGTTTTACAGAGCCCCCTGGAATACAGCGCCCTATTGAAGTTCCCCCCCAACAGAAGGTGTTTATCCATTGCGAAGGCAGGGGCGGGACCGGGAACATACGTTGCGTGATTGACCGCACTCAATTGGGAGGCCCAGTAATAGCGCCTGATGTCGGGAAGGGCGATGCCTCCGTCATTCCACGGAAGTGTGAGTTTAGACAGAGCAACGCGTGCACGGCCATCCCAAACCAGTTGCCGTTGTAGACTCTCCACCTCCCGAAAATAACGAGAGGGAATGGGGTCAAACGAGTTCTGGAGCGCGTACAAAAATCTAGGCAGCGACATCATTTTAAAGAGAGCCGCACGACCAAGTGGTGACAGTGGCAAGTGACGCCAACGTGTAACATCCAGCTGCAGGCTGTTGAAGAGGGGGCAGCAAGTTGCGCTCATAACGAACGGTGGGGTCCAAGGAGACATATAACCCCAAGTACTTAAAACCGGTCTCCGTTACTTGAATCGGAAATCTACGGGGCAATGGGGGGAGAGCACCAGCCAAAACATAGACACAGGATTTAGTCCAATTAATAACGAGACCCGAGTTTTTACCGAAGGAGCTAAGAACGTCAAAGAGCACGTTCAAGGATTTATGAGGGGAAGTTAGATATAGGAGAATGTCATCTGCGTATAGCGAGACACGATCCTCGAAATCGGGAGCCCACCGAATGCCCTTTATAGAAGGCTCCCAACGGAGCCACGCCGCCAACGGTTCCAATGCGAGGGCGAAGAGCAATGGAGACAGCGGGCAGCCCTGCCGAGTACCGCGTCCGAGTGCGAAAACACCGGACGCCTTCCCGTTAACCACCACCTGGGCAAGGGGCAGCTCATAAAGAAGCTTCACCCAAGCAATGAACACGGGGCCGAATCCAAATTTTGAGAGGGCCGCCCAAAGATGGGGCCATTCGATAGTGTTGAAAGCCATAGTAGCATCGAGGGAAGCCAAAATGGCCGACTCAGTGAGAGTACCAGCCCTCGCGAGAACTCCATGGAGTCTCCGAAGATTAAGGGCGGTGTTCCGATGAGGAATGAACCCAGACTGATCCGGATGGATCAAGTCCCCGATCACCTTAATCAGGCGATTAGCTAACAATTTAGCTAGAATTTTGGGTTCGGCGTTAAGCAAAGATATAGGTCTATACGAGGCACAATGATCCCGTGGCTTACCCTCCTTGTGAATTACCACAATAGTGGCGAGTCGCTGATCAGCGGGAAGGGAACCCGAGTCCAGGGCCTCAAGGAACATATCCTTCAAGTGGGGCGCCATTTTGTCGGGTCGCAGTTTATAAAGCTCCATGGGTAATCCATTGGGGCCCATTGCTTTGCCGGAGCGGAGGGAACGTATAGCTCCCGCTACCTCGTCCACCGTAAGGGGTGCATCCATGAGGTCTCTGTCTTCTTCGGAGTGGCAGGGCAACGCAATGTCACGAAGCAACAACCGGGAGTCTTGCTCGTCCCTACCGCAGACAGAGGCGTACACCGTCTGAAAGTGATCACAAAACACTCAACAATCCCAACAGGGTCGGTGACACACTCACCATCCAGCCTCATAATCACGGGGACAACACGATTCACTCTTTCTTTCTTGTCCAGCCATGCAATCAATTTACCGGCCTTGTCACCCACATCATACAACCTGCCCTGTTGCTCCCTGTTCATCACCTTAGCCGCGTCAGTGACGACAGACCTGTATTCGGCCTGTTTCAGACTGAGAGAATGCAGTTTTAAACGTGTTACTCCTGTGTCAAGGTCACTCTCTAGTGCAGTTATCTCAGTTTCTAGGCGCACCAGTTCCACATTTTTAGCCTTTTTGGCAGCAGCAATCAGTGAAAGAGAATGCCCACGAATGACAGTCTTAAAAGTTTCCCACACAGATACAGACGAAGAAACAGACCCCACATTGTCATTGAAGTAATGATCCATGGCTTTAACAAGTTCAGAACGGGTTTTTGGGTCACGAAAGTACCAGGGGTTTATAGGAGCCACTCTGCCCACACTGCCCGCACCCACCGCAAGCCGAAGCCACAAGGGGGAATGATCAGAAATACCCCTGGGAAATTGCGAACCTCACTGATGGAGGAGGATTGGGCCGATGGCATTAAGAAATAGTCCAACCTAGAGAGGCTACCATGTGCCCCAGAATGGAAGGTGTACTGAAGCTGTGTAGGGTGCAGCAACCGCCAGCTATCTACGAGCCCAAAGGTATCAAGGAAATCGCTCAACCACATATGGGATCTAGCCAAGTCCCTGGGGGGAAAGCGATCAGTGGTACCAGAGACAACAGAGTTAAAATCCCCTCCGAGGATAAGAAGACCCTCAGGCAACCCCAGAAGGACCCTACCCAGATCGGCATATGTGGAGGCCTGCAGGCCCGGGGGGATATATATCGTGAGAATGGACAGTGTCTTCCCTTCCCATCTACCCGTGAGCGCAGCATAGCGCCCTCTATCATCAAGTATGACTTCATCAATTTCGAGGGGGAGAGAAGACCGGATAAGAATGCCGACCCCCCTGGAGCCAGAGGTGAAACCAGAGTGAGCAACTAGGCGGTATCCACGTCTGTGCATGGCTCGGCACGTATTCCCCACAAGATGCGTCTCCTGTAGAAGAACAACATCGGGTGAATGGCGCCTAAGAAACTGCAACACTACCCCTCGCTTTATCCTGTCTCCCCAACCCATTAACATTCCATGATAGTAGTCTCAACTCACCACCCCCATCCCCAAGAAGTAGCAGAGCGCCCCACAGACGGAACCCGAAGACCGAGACAGTTAGAGAAAAACAGTTGGATGCCTTGTGAACGAAAACAACCACACACACACCCCCCCGACCCCCCCCAACTTAAACCCGTTACAACACCCACCACCCTGCACCCCTGCATTAGACTCGAAATCCACCCCAACTTGCAATGTGCCTGTCGCCCCATCAAGAAACTAATCTACACAAAGAACACCAGAGGAGGAAGAGACCCCTTCACCCCCGCCACCCTCAGGCCAATCTGAAGGAAGGACTAAAGAATCAGTGTCCAAACTCAGCTGGAAACGTTAGAAAGTTCAGACATCAGGATCCACAAAGTCACTCCTGCTCCGGCGAGCCACCATCGGATCCGCCAGGGTGCTCAGCACGATCGTCCCTTTTTGGCAAAGAATCAAGCCAGTCACTGACACTGTCCGGCCGATCGAAGAAAAACGCTCGTTCCCCGTACTCGATACGAAGTCTGGTCGGAAACAACAAGGCGTACTTGAGGCCCAAGTCCCGTAGCCGTCTTTTGACACCCTGGAATCCCATTCTCTGCCTCTGAACGAACAGGGTAAAGTCCGGGTAAAAGGTCACTGTGGAATTCTCAAACTTCACAGGGCCCTTGTCCCGAGAGGCTTGCAGGATGGCATCTCTATCCCTGAAATGGAATAGCCTAGCAATGATAGGTCTCGGGGGGCACCCGGCTGGACCTTACCGCCAGGGATTCAATGTGCACGCTCGACCGCAAAGAATTTAGTAAGTCCGGCGGGAGCGAGATAGTTGGAGACCAGATCCTCCACCAGGAGGTCGGTTGCAGAGGCCTCGGGATTTTCAGGGACACCAATAATGCGCACGTTGTTGCGACGGGACCTGTTTTCATAGTCCTCCAGACGATGGGCCAGCACATCCCGGGAAGAACGCAGATTCCCGATCACGGTCTGAACATCCGTTACATCAGCGGTCAGGCTGGAAGTCTTCAGATCGAGCGCCTTGACCCTCTCGTTAGTCTTTGCCAGGTCCGCTCTTATCAGCGTAACATCCACGGCCACCGTGTCGATTTTGGAGGCAAGAGCCTCATATTGCTGCCCCATGGAGGCCTCCATACTGGTGATAGCGCTCATTACATCTTGCAGCGACACTCCTGGTGTCGTACCGGAGGCAGCCTTAGGGTCATCAGGCGTGCGGCCAACGCTACTGGGGGATCCCTTCAATTGGGAGTAGTGATCCATGATATTCGTCTGGGTCTGTCCCCCTCGGTGAGGCGTCTTGATCTTAAGTCTCTCCGTCTCAGGTCTGGCGGCCATATTGGAGAAAGGACCCCGTAGGGGCCCGCGCGACCTGGTGAAAATGGCCGGCCGGGATGCGGTCAAAGACAGTGAAACCGGCCAAAATCAACGTAAATGCCGATAGTGCAGAGCAAAAGGCCAAGCGCCAGTAGGACACACCACTGTGCGGGAGAACCAGGCAGGGCCAAGGGTAGAACCAAGCAGCGTTTCGGCCGATCCTCGCCGGGAGTAGGAAAGCGAAACTGAAAGTTAGGCAAGGGACCTCTGGAGGAGAGACACCTCCGGCCGTTGTTGTTCAACTACACCCCGGCTGGCAAAGTAACCAAGACCCCGGGCTTGTGGGCCACAAAGGTCGAGACGGCATAAAAGTGGATCCCAACGTCCGATCTCAATTCTTCGAAGAATGTTAGGATCGGCAAGAGTTCGTCTTCAAAAGCCCATAGTCAAAATCAGGATGCAGGAAGGATATGTGCGAAGGGTGGCACGGGTCTCGGGAGCCCTCTGCTCACACGACCATCTTGGATGCCCGCGAAGCTCCTCCCCCGACACACTCATGTTTTTAGACTTCTTGTGAGCACCCTTTATATTTCCTTGATTCACACAGAAATACACTGAAGTAGCATGTAGTGCACTTCGTAAAACTTTCATATAACGTCACAGTAGAGAACCTAGCAGTATCGATCAGCATGTTCTATGAAGACGTCACTCGATCGCTCGTTTGTTCACCTTCTGTGTTGTGTCATTTGGTTACACTTCTGCAACGATATTAACAAGTGTTGTTATGCCTGAGTTTTGCTCTACACTTTAATGCTTTCAGAATCAAAGTCCCCTGAAGAAGGGCTCCTGCCCGAAATGCAGTGGGCAGAAAAATGTGGAATAAGATAAAATACGATGTACTATGAAGGCAGTAGTATGAAATGTACAAAAGACTAAAACACAGCAAAGTAGGTGTGCCTACTTGGAGACGTTACTCCTACAGAAAATAACGCATTTTGTAACATTCTCCTTTCATTTGGTCATTCAAGAAATTATAGACTGGTAAAACAAGCTGCTTTACATTCCTTCAAGACTTAGCCTGAATGCTCCTTTCCACAGCTACCACTAGGACAGCTTTCTATAAAGGTTGTCTAAACCTACCATCAATAAGGGTCGTTTGGACTGGTGCAAGGTGCCCACTAGAATAGTGGACATCATTTGCCAGGCCAACGTCTCACAGGCAGTGCATAGTATAGCAGCCATATTTGTGGCCCACTATCGTGCACTGCAAGCATATCACCCTGGTCGAACAAAACAGCGAGCTTAAATGTAATGTCCTGATGCATTTGTTGTGTGGCGTTTTAAGCTCAGAGTGATTTTTCTCGATTCATGCCCTTATATAGGTACCATTCACATTGCCCTTATATAGGCATAGAAACCAAGCCCTTATTTAGGCATAGCCCATGCTACCCATATACAGGCATGGCTACTTCCACCCGTACCAAACGTCACAACGATTTCTTGGAAAACCAGCTTAAGCAGTTAGGGAACTTCCCCTTGTTTGAATATTGATTTGTCCAAGAACAACTATTGCCTAGGGGTTCTTTCCTGACGTTCATATGCCCGACTTTACGTCAAACTATGGCATTCCTAAACACCTTCAAGGTATAAATATACCTACACTTGCTCTAGCAAGAGACAGTGGTTCGGAGCAGTTCGAAGACCTACTTGCCCAACGCAGCTCGCTACAGCAAGTGCAGAAGGAAGCCGACTCTCCAGCTGACGCACTGATCAGGAAGCTGCCTTTCTCCTGCAGAGAATCCGGCTCCAGTGTTTCCGGCTCCCCTTGCAGGGTGTTGGGAAATCGAGTCCCGAGACAGAGATACCAGACCTCTTCCATTCTAACCAAGGTATGGAGCTGATTAGAACCTAGAGAAACCTTTGGTAGATTCTTGGCAAAAACTAAACCTATGCAAAAGAGCATACTTACTTCTTCCCTCGTACTAGACTTCGGATAGGTACATTAGGGTAGCCGTATTTTAGAAGCACCAGTTGAGTATTTTAGTCAATGTTATTTACATATGCATTTTTATGTGGCTTAGAAACCATACAATGCTTTTACAGTATTATTTCATATTACTGTTTACGCTGTACACATTATAATTTGCAGTCTGCATAACGATTGTAGCAGTTCACTTCTCTTGCATGAGAAAGAAGACTGTTCAATAAACCCTTTTTATTGAAATGCCCGTCTCACTATTTCTCTGGAACTCTGTAGAAACGTAGCATGCACTATTGACTAAGTGAACTAGTCATCTATTGTTTCCACGACTCAGAGATATATTCTTATTCTTGGGAAACAAAGTTGTCATGTTTATGCGGTTGTCAGAAACTAATCCCTTCATGTGTTTTCAAGGAAGTTTCTAGTGGCCTCTGAGTTAGCTGGCACACACACAATTAAGTTTAGTATATTCGATAGAGACCTAGTTGACCTAAGTTCTGCGTCAAATCTATAGGATATATTATTCCAATGCCCAGAGCCTATTGGGAATATAGGAACTACACTACACATTCTCTACTTGCAGCGGTGCAGGATGACTTGCATTTCTTCATTACTGCGGCAGATATAAAACTAGCCATTACTTCTATGCCATCAGTAAAAACCCCAAGCCCAAATGGCTCCCAATTAAAATTCTTCAAAAGTTACTCCTGCCTCTTAGCCCCCCTTCATTTAGCCCCCATTTAAAACTTATGACCACAATTAACTGCCCTATGATCTGAGAGCACCGCAGTTATCTGTAACAAGACAGACCCCCTGACCACTTCCTATCGTCACATATCTTTAAACACTGAACTGAAAATTCTTATGAAAATGCTTGCCACTCACTTGGAGAAAGTAGCGCGCCTACTGGTCCATGTAGTCCAGAATGAATAGCTTAATGCCTAACAAAAGTACCTGGCACTGTCTTCGCCACCTTCATGTGGATCTCGCTCACGCAGGCGAATTAATGTTGGAGAGTGCCCTCTTGCTGGTAGACTTGGAATACACTCTCAAAATATGAATCTCAGGCCTTTTCTGCACAAGATTCCATTTGGTACTGGTTTTCTTCACCTGATTGAAACCCTTTACACATATTTATGGGCCCAAGTCAGGGTAAACAGGGCGCTATCTTCTTCCTTTCCTATTCACCTGTCATGGGCGCCACTTTCTCCGATGCTATTTGTGTTGGTCCTGAACTGTTTGAGGTATTAAAAAGAGTGGACGCCTGTGTGTGGGTTTCCCTTGCAGGATTAAATAGCAGGACAAAATGTCTTTGTACACTGCCTGCAACCACAATTCTCCACATCGTGGAAATTCTACTGATTTATGGTGAAGCTTTTTGTCTCAGGCTGAAATGGGGAAAATCATCTGTGGTCCCAATAGAGGGTACGCTTCCAAAGGGGGGTTAGGGGTCAGGGCTGCATGTGGTGGAGGGAGGTGTCCCTGATCTGTGTACGATTGTAACACAATACCAGCAGAACTATTGGGATCAAAAAAGTGCACAGCTGATGGTTAAAAGCATAAAACAACCTCCGAGATTGGGCGGCCCTACCTCCCACAATGGCTGTTCACGGTACTCTGTTCGAAATTACCTCTATTCCATGCTTCCTATATGTTTTAAAACACTACCTCTGGGGGGGCGTGGCCAAGATGGTAGGACGCTCCACGCTGTCTGGCTCCGCGACTGTTGGCGGCGGGCCGCTCACTGACTCGCCGAAGCCGTCCCCGATCCCGGTGTTTTTGTCCGGCACCGGCAGAGTCAAACAGCGGCCTGGAGGTGCGATGCGAAACACGAGCTGAGGATCCCCGTGAGCTGGCTGGGGAGCCCGAGGTGAGGGGCGTGCAGAAAAGGCACCGCCGGAGGGCAGGCTGGGCCTCGCCGTGGGCCTGGGAGGCCTCTTCGGCGGCATGAGCCTCTGGAGTTGCTCCTGTAGAGCTGGATGGAGGGGTTTATCCAGAGCCTGCACGAGAGGTGAGCATCGGATTGCGGGCCCCCGGATGGCAGCAGGTTTACGTCGCAGACCGAGCAAGCGCAGCAGTGGGGCCAGAGCAGCAGAGGCCTAGCAAGGCAGAGCATTGTGAGTCCGGAAGCGAGGAGACAGAAGGTACTGGAGGCAGTCACCTGTGAGCCAGCTCGAGGAGCCAAACAGAGGCGCGGTCAGAGCGACGATGCCGGAGGGCAGGACGGGTCTGACTGCAGGCCTGCGAGTCATCCCAGACGGCGCGAGACTGATTGACCCGCATGACGAGGCTTATGCTGAACACACACTATAGGTGAGCAGCAGGTTGTCGAAGCCACAGGACGGCTGTGATTGCCCACAGAGGAGAGAGCAAGGCTAGTAGGAGGGCCAGAGCGGCTGTGGCCTTACGTGGCCTGGAACATTGAGGCTCCACGCAGAGGGGAGAGCCTGAGCGAGGCTTGGGAGCTTTGTAGCACGAGTCCTCAAGGCAGCCAGAGGAGGGACTATGCTAGCTCTAGGTGTAACTTACCCTGGATACTGGGCAGGGACTGGATACCTCCAGGGGAGCTCCAGCTTGGACAAAGGGGAGGCCTTCGGGATCACAGAGGGCAGGCGTCTGCACCAGGGGGTCTAGGCTTGGAGCGGATTAGGCAGCAGTGGAGAACGATCGCCCCTCGGGTTGGTGATAGGGGAGTGGCCTGGAGACCTGAAGTAGGTGAGATAGCTAACTCACAGCTTCATCTCAACGTCACTGCGAGGGGAAGCGTCGCTGGAATTAGGGACCCTACCTTAAGCTACAGGCTTAGAAACACTAGGGACAGCACACCTACGCACAGGAGGAGGAGGAGCCGGTCCCCAGTCTAGCCTGAAGTGGGTGAAAGTGCAGAGCAATGGCCGCTGTCAAGGGGAAGAAAGATCGCTCCCTCAAGGATATGCTTATGCGGCCCACAGATGGCGCCAAGGCAGAACAGCAAACTACGGAAGAAACGCTGCACGCCCCAGCGACTACTATGGCAGAAGAGCCGGTGACCCAGGCGTTCCTAGAGTCCCTCTTCTCATCGCTCAAGGAAGATCTCAAAGCGGTCAAGAAGGCATTGACATCAGAAATCAAGGAGATCAGAAGAGACACAGACGTGCTTGGAGATAGGGTGGTGGCGCTGGAAGACGAAGGAGATACTTGGGAGGAAGAGACAGAGGCCATGAGACAAGACTGATTGATTTTGATTGATTTTAAAATGTATATAGCGCATGAATGCCCGAGGCTTCTAGGAGCCGTGCAGAAAGGTTTGCTGAAAAATAAAAGACCATGGCTGTAGTTGGAAAACAGACCGGTTTTGAGTGATTTTATAAAGGAGAGTAATGTGGGACTGAGTTTGATGTCTATCGGGAGAAAGTTCCATAGTTTCACTGTGCTCAGAACAAAGCTTCTGCCTCTCTCATTCGAGCCTTATTGAATTTGGGGGTCCCGAGGAGATTGCTCTGTGATGATCTTAAGTTTCTAGCTGGATAAAAAGGCCCATAAAGGAAGACCGCAACTAAGAAGAAAATTCAGTCAGTCAGTGGTACAGCAGAATTACGGTAGCCCTGAAAGAAGCCTGGAGGTCGCTGAGTCAGTATGGGACCCAAAAAGGTCAATTCCATTAAATGGCATGTCTTGGAGGCTCTCCCGAATATTATCAAGGAAGCGTCACGCATCCAGGCATGACAGCGCAAAGCCACCGACCCGTGCAAGAGCACGGCCCACAGAGTCTCTGGTATCCAGGGAGGAGGGTATTGTAAAATTAGCCATTTCCGTGCTGTGAAGGACAAGACGGAGTAACTCCGGGCGCAATTCCTCCAGAAGGAAGGGAAGAAGGTTAGCCACGGAGTCCCAGAGTGCGGAGGACGCACGTGCAAACACGCATGTAGTGTTTAAAGCGCGGATGGCCGCGCTAGAAGAAGCAAAAAGCTGTCTTCCACATGCATCCAGCCACCAGGATTCGCGGGTGGGAGGAAACAAAGGCAAAGTGGAGGAGTCTTGTAACCCAAAAGCCGCCTAAATTACCAGGCCCTGAGCAGTAGGATGGAGGAACAGACAAAGTGGATCCCCCGGGGCAGGACGGTGGCTACCGGCAATGGCCCGTTCAACCGGGGCCCCGAAAGAGGGCCGTGCCATTTCCACGCAGGACTTCTAATAAAGCACCCCCAAGGGGTAGCAAGGGCTCCACGGTAATGGGCTCGAGATGAAGCCGGTCCATCAAGGGATAGGAAATCAGGAGGCTAAAATCAGAGGATAGCAGCTGCCCTGGTGTTAGTCCCTGCATAGGCGGCCCCTAACTTAATAATCACACTAGAAGGGGACAAGAGGCCATCTGTAGGAGACGGTTGAAGGCTAATCCACCCAGTTGCCATAAAGAGCGGGGCTGGGGAACGACCCGAAGGCCTTGCCACACTAGGGACCTGCACTAGTGGTCCCTGGCCAGGGGAAGTAGCAGCTTCCGAGAGGGCTGCAGCGAATACCGGTGTCGCCTGACACCGCTGAGGAGTGAGAAGCGAGGAATCTGGAGGGGTCAACTTCAGGCATGGATGCCAGTGTCAATGAACATATGGACACCAGCAGCGATGGATGAGTCGACAGCTGCGGCGGTGGACGTCGACGGCCTCCACTGGAGGCACTACTTTGATGTTGACCAGTGTCGGATCAAGCGTTGCCTCAGACGTGGGATCAGGCTTAGGGCCAGTTGTGGTTTGGACGTCGAGCACGGCTTCGGTCCAACGTGGAGCCCGGCCCGAGCCCATCGTTGCCGACGCCGCTTTTGCCGTGCATGTAGGAAGCTGCACAGGGCTATGCGTTGATTGGCAGTATGAGTCTGGCCTCGAGCCCGGCATTGCCGACGCCGCTTCCGCCCTCTGCGCAGGAAGCCGTACAGGACTATGCGTTGACTGGCGGTGTGTGCTAGAGCGACAAAGACGGTCTGGGCCAATGTCGTCGCCTCAGCTCCGGAGTCGGAGCACACAGCCCTGGAAGGATCCACCGGCGAGGGCCCGGCCTGAGTAACCTCCGCCTCTGTGGGGCCCGAAGGTGCGCCAGGGAGAGAGGGGGACTCGAAGTAGGCCTGAAGAGCCCGGGAGTAGGCCTCCATTTGGGCGCGTGTCGCTCCAACTCCTGGAAAAGGAGGGCTTAGCGAAGGTGACCTCCGGGTGCCCTTAGCTGACCCCTTACGAGAGGAGTGGGCGCCAGCGGCACGCCTATAGGAGGTGGACCTCAGTGGACGATTGTGGCTCCGCTTATGTTTCTTAAGGCGCTGGTCGCAGGAGCGGCCTCGGGAACGGGCCCCCTCTGGAGAGGGAGAGCGGCGACGAGTAGAGGCTGGGCCGGACAGCTGTGCGGCCAACAGCTTCATTAGGCGTTCCCGGAGGGACTTCGGATTCATCTGTTAACAGTCGCCGCATTGTTTGGCGTCGTGGTGCACACCAAGGCACCACATGCAAATAAGGTGCGGGTTAGTGCCAGACAAAGGACGCCCACAGGCCTCACAGGCTTTGAACCCAGAGGGCATTGCACACTGTTCCGGTAAAAGACCAGCGGTGTCGAGAAGGCCTAAAACTAGGCCAGGAACTGCTGGTTTCCAGGATCCGCATCGTGACGCGGAAAAGAAGAAAAACGATGTCGGCGCGCCGGGGCGGGGCATATATGGCTCCGCTGATGTCACGACATCAATATAAACAAAGGCTATCCCAACTGGTATAACTCAAAGGCAAATACTAAGGATATGCATGCAACATTATCCAAAAGGAAAACAAGGAGGCTCTTTTTAGTAATAGTATGCGTGTATCGCATCATTTATATAAGTCAGAGTTAATTTGCTGAGAAAACAGGAGGCATGATACAGTTATAACCGCACTGTAATACATAAATGAAAAATAATTGGTACAACCCAAGTGACACATGGTGATCGTGGTTGTGAGTGAGAAACCGAGGTAGCAGCTCAAGTGACAGTATGAGCAGCGTGAACGGCGCAAGATGACTGGTGTAAAAGTATATACAGTGAAAGATTAATCACAGTAGGGTTCCGATATATTGAGCAACGGCGTTTCAATTTTATTTCATTGTTCGTGAACCACTTCGTGAGGGAGCGCCTATGGATGGTAAGGATCATCTTCAGGACAGGGGTTGGTTGTAGACAGTGCGAAAGGAAGGAGATGTAGGTCCGCTGTGCGTATTCCGGACCCAAATGGTCTGCTGTAGATAAACCGGGTAAATTCTGTTCCGGTCGGGCCTGATCTAGTCGGAGGAACCGTGGTAGGTATCTGGTCCGTCGGGTTATGTGAAGAGCAGTGGGCCGATCCCAAAGTGGTCGGTCTCACGTGAGTCAATCTATCCAAATTGGGGCGGCGGATTTGCAGGACGCTCGATCACGACATCAAGGCAGAGCCGTACGGCGCCGCCCCCGGCGTGCAGAGGTGCTGCTGCACAGAGTTTTCCTGATTCAGTCTGACGTCTGGGGATATTCTAAGTTAAGGAATCTGCGGCTAGACGTCTCTAACAGATAAGGAACATTGCCCGGCTATGGAGAGCAACGGTGCTGCCTACACTGGGAGCTTGGAAAGCAGACATGGACTGCAATATGCTTGGGAAAAAACAGTCTATGTTGCACGAGGCTGTCTCCAAAAATGGTTGGCGGTCGTGGATAAATGGAATGTATATTGTGGAAATATTTGTGAGCCTCCTCCTCTCCCTCCCCGTGATGAATCATTATCGCTTTGACCCTAATGCTATTGATGAACTAATTCCTGCTGTGTGTACTGTGATATGACATGCTTCTAACTCATTATCAGAACTGTGATGTTGCAATGAATCTTTGCTGTATTGTGATGACGTGAACCTTTCTTGTTAATAAAAACTGAATACAAAAAAAAAATGTTTATTACCATCAGAATTCTACCACAGAGGAGAGACGAAGGTTATTCAAAGAACATTCCCATAATTGCGAACGAGGATTACAAGTATGTGCCCTTTTCTTGGTCAGGCATGACCTCTCCGTTAATAGTCAGTTACCAGAGTAGGAAGCTCATCCATATTAAATGTAGGATAACAGTAACACAATAAACTCTACAGATTAAGTGCAAATCAACCGCACATGTTCGGTAAGAAGGCCAAGTCTATTTGGGTGCCTGTCCTAATAGTCTAGTTTCAACTGAAATATCTGATAAACTAGTTTACTTGCCTCCAGTTTGCCGCCTTACAGTGATTTTTTTTTAAAATATATCCTTTATTAGTTTCACAGGATTAAAGAAAACATGAATTGCACATTATACAGTATCTTGCATCTCGAGGATGTTTACGTTGGTCTCAGAGCAAATCACATAGTACACTGTTACATCACATTGAATACAATGGCGGAATTAGGAGGTACAACCCGCCCTGCCGGTCAGGTGGGATTGTCATCAGCGGGACCACTATTAGCAGTGCCTGGTGTTGCATGTCCGTCCTCGTGTACCCTACTTGGGGAAGTGTCGCTCGTGGGGGCTCCCTGTATCTGGCATTCCCTATGGAAGGAGCTTAGCACCTCGTCCCAGAGTGTCGCGATGGGGAACTGCCGCAGCCCTGCCATCTCCTCACTGTGGAGGGAAACGCTTTCCGCCTTTGCCCAGTTGTCCAGGGAGGTGCGCCAGTGTTCTGTCAGGGGCGGTTCTGTGCGTTTCCAGTGCTTGGTGATTAGTCTCTTGGCCGCGATGAGGCCAAGGTCCCAAAAACGGGAAGGGACTTTGTTTCGTTTGGTCCTATGGTAGAGGCCTAATAGGCACGCTTCCCACGTGTGTGGAATTGGCATGGCCGTTTTCCTTGCTCGAGTATCGGCAACACTGACCGCCAGTATGTCTGGATCCGCGGACATTGCCACAGTACGTGTAGGAGGTCCGCCCCCTCTAGCGTGCATCTCGTGCAACCTGCCGCGGCTCCTGGGAAGTATTGGTTGATTTTATCCGGGGAGAGGTAAGTCCTGTGTAATATGTAGAACTGGATCTGCTTGAAGCGTGCGTTGCGGGGGATGTTTTTGGGGCTCGTCAGTACCACTGCCCACTCCTTGTCCGTCCAGGCTTTCCCTCTGTCAACCGCCCACTTATCCCGCAGTGGTTGTAAAGTGCGTTGTGTGTGTGTTAACAGCGCTTGGGTCAACCAGTGCACCACATGTGTGCCATTCCCCATGACATGAAGGTATTGTAGCAGCTGGTGTGTGGGTGGTTCTTCAGTGATGTCTCCCCACTTTTGTGTGAATGCTTTGATTATGGAGGCGTGTTGTAAGAACTGTCCCGCCAGTAGACCTGTGTCGTTGGCAAGTGTCACGAAAGGGATCAGGGCACCGTCGGTGTATAAATCCGCCATGGTGTCTACTCCCGAGCGTGTCCAATGTTCCATAGCTGCCTCCGTGACCACGGCCGTAGTCTTGGGGGTGCCTAGGAGTGGGAGCACAGGAGCATACGGTTTAGTAGCTTTGGTAAGCCGTAGGCACCGAGAGTAGCATTTAATGGCTACCGCTACATGTATTTGAGTGTGTTTCCTCGCGCTCGTCAGTGGGTGGAATAGTGAGTGTATCTGCAATGAGGATACTGTATCCACAGCTGTGGATATGTCTTCCTGATGTCTGCCTGATAGCCAAGCCACTACCCATTATAGTTGTGCCGCCAGGTAATAAAGTTCCAGATTTGGAACTGCGAGGCCTCCATCGTTGACAGGCGTATACAATTTTGTCAGCGCTACTCTGGGTCTCCCCGTGTTCCAGATCAGATCCCTGATCATGGTTTCTAGCTCCCTGAAGGTGCGGACCGGGACGTATGTTGGAATGTTTGCAAAGTAATATAGGAGTCTGGGTAGGACAATCATTTTCGTTAATGTCACTCTGCTCGGCACATTGAGTGGGAGAGTCTTCCAAAAGGCGATTTGGGATCTTATAGAGGTGATGGCCCGCATCAGGTTCCCGTCTAGGATATCTGGGGGGTTCCTATATATATGTATTCCCAGGTATTTGAACGTGGTATGGTGCCACGGCAACCTCTCACCACTAATCCTGAGCTCAGGGTCTGGGGTGTTGGGAGCAAATGGGTATACCCTCGATTTGGCCCAGTTGACTTTTAGGCCCGACATGATCTCGAATGATCGGAAGATGTCCGATAATTCCAGTGGCAGATGATTAAGGTCTCTAATGTACAGGAGCAGATCGTCAGCGTATAGTGATACTATGTGTGTGCCGTCTGCTAGTGGGATGCCCCAGTGTGCGCCTCTGCTACGCAACATCTCAGCGAGAGGCTCCACCGCCAGCGAGAAGAGCAGTGGGGACAGCGGGCAGCCCTGTTTGGTGCCCCTCTTGACTCTGATGGTGTCAGATAATAGCCTGCCCGTGCGCACTCTCACTTCGGGCCTCCTGTACAGTAATCCGACTAGTTCGATGTATTCATCGCCCAGGTCGAACTTGCGCAGCACTGCCAGGAGGTAGGGCCATTCTACTGAATCGAACGCTTTTTCGAGGTCTATTATTAAGCAGCCCGATCACGGCCAATTCTGTATTGCGTATTCCTGCACTCGGAACAGCCTTCTTATATTTTGGGAGGTGCACTTTGTTGGCACAAAGCCGTTCTGGTCATCATGTACCAGGGCAGGTACCAAGGTCGCCAGCCTCCGGGCTAAGGTGGACGCCAGGATATTGTAGTCCGTGTTCAACAGTGCCAGAAACCTGTACGAGCCCAGAAGTGTGCCATCTCTGCCCAGCTTAAGGAGAGATACCAAGGTTGCCTCATTCATTGACTTGGGCAAGGACGAGTCCCCTAGTGCCGCAGAGTATACTCTGAGGAGTTCAGGGATTAGGATATCAGAGTAGGCCTTGTAGTATTCGGCCTGTAGCCCGCCTGGGGCCTTGCCATTTGAGAGGGCGAAGATGGCGCCGCGCATCTCATCTGCCGTTAACGGCGACCCAAGGTCGTCCCGCTGGTCATCAGTCAGGGTAGGGAGCCTTACCTCTTCTAGGTATGTAGCGATATCCGGCTGCGGATTCTGCAGCTGCGATACAGTGCGTTGTAGTGCGCCGCAAAGGCTTCATTAATTTTCGCCTGCGTATACACCACTGGGCCGTCAGTTGGACGTATCGCCGTTACTGGTGAAGTACGGTCTTCACGCTGTATTAACCAGGCTAACAGTTTGCCGGGTTTGTCGCCGGTGCGGTGTGTGCGGGCCGAGTGGGCAGCATAATTGACATGTTTTAACCTTTCCACTAGTTTGTCATGTTCCGCCTGTGCTTCCAGTAGTCTGGTGTTTGCGCCCGCAGCTGCTTCCTGTTCTGCTTGCATTAGGTCTGTCTCCAGGCGCCTCAGTTCTGTTTCTATCTGTCGTCGGGAATGAGCCTGTGTGCCTAGACACTGCCCCCTGAGGACTACCTTGAATGCGTCCCATTCTATCTGGGGTGTGGATGCTGTGCCATTGATTTCTTCGAAATATTGCATTGTTTTGCGCGCCTATGGAGCACCTAAACGGGCCATCTAACAAAAGGTCAGGCTGTAGCCTCCAAGTGGGCACCGGCTGCCGTGGTTGCTCCCATGCTAGTTCTATAAGGTGTGGGTTATGGTCTGAATGTGTGCGGCCCATGTAGTGTGCGTCCCTGACGAACGGTAGAATCTCGTTTGTGACCATGTATCTGTCGAGGCGTACGTGCAGGGCGTGTGCCCCCGAGTAGTATGAGTAGATTTTGGTGTTGGGGTTGCGGCTGCGCCACGCGTCTTGTAAGTCCCATTGTGCGGACCAAGCCTGAAGGGCATGTGCGGCGTTCAATGCCTGTGAGTTAGGTGGTGGGGGGTGGGATCGGTCTAGGGCAGGATCTAAAGTGCAGTTGTAGTCTCCTCCCAGCACCCACGGGGTGCCATGCCAGGGTGCCAGTGTGTTCGACATTTGCGCTAGGAAGTCCGCCAGTCCCGTATTGGGTGCATATACCGAGGCTAGCACCAGTGGGTTCCCGTCTAATCTGCCTTTGACTACTACGTACCTCCCACTGGGGTCTGCATGAGATTCTAGTGCTGCCCATGGGGTGCCCGGCTTTACCCACACCAGCGTCCCCCTAGCGTAAGATTTTTTTTTTTTTTTTTTTTTTTTTTGGAGTTCAAATCTGCTTTATTGTATGAGATAGAGCACAGTACACAGCTTGCTTCGCCCACAACCCGGAGGCCGGCAGCAGAATGGAGAGGTCTGTACACAGCCATATAGCCGGCATCCCGGGGGCCCGGCGGCAATCATACACACATGGTAATCTTGTTCGGCAGCTGATGGCGTGGGGCTAGCAAGGATGAGCAGCAGTGGAACAGGGTTTTTTGCGAGAGAGGGTTCTCTCCCGTTTGTCGAAAGTCATAAACAGTAACACAAAAACACCCCAACTAGGTAACAACGAAAAGGCAATGCATGACTGTATAGCAGGATCAGTGATAGAGTTCTGGCGTGGCGACCCAGGCAAGCAGAGGTGCGTGTGAGATCTCGTGTTCAGAATGCACGATCCAATACAAGAGGAACCAGCAAGGGTCGGTCGTGGAAAGGTGCAGGGAACCCTGGAGCATCATCCGCTGAAGGTGTAGGAGCGTGCAGAGAGTATAGTATAGAGCGTACACGTACAGAGAGGGAGGAGCGGTGGGCAGGCCAAGGCAGGATAGCCTATAATGTCAATGACTGCTCAGGGGTACAAGGGGGGGCCCGGGCAATGAGAATCAAGATAGCCCAGACGGGACTTCAGGCTGGGTCTAGAGCACAATTCAGGTTCTTAATTGACGTCGGGCTGACCTTCCGATCGAGCATTGTCATCCGGGCGTGCGAGCAGATAGTGCACAAGCGGCTCCCAGATGTCACTGGGACGACACGAGGGAGGCAGCAGTTCTGCAAAGGTAGCATGCTGGTCTTGGCAGTATATCAAGTCTGTGAGCCAGTCTTTGAATTTGGGCGCCCTTCCTCTGCCCCATCGGCACGCGACCCGCCGCTTGGCCAAGAGTAAGGCAGTGTCAATGAATTTCCTGCAGCCTCTAGGCATCTGCATCGTATACCCGAGGAGGGCCACCAGGGGGTCCGCAGGAACCACCTCTTCCGCCATTTCGGCAAGAGCTTCCAGCACCTGCCGCCAGTAGTGAGCCACCTGGGGACACTCCCATGCCAGATGAAGAAAATCAGCATGGTCAGCACAGCAGCGCTCGCACCGGTCACTATCCGCCAGTCCAAACCTACGTTTCCGCACCGGCGTGTAGTACACTCGTTGAAGAAATTTATAGTGGATAATTTTCAACCTGCTACTGGCAGAGATACGGGAAGTGAGCGTACAGCAGTAGTGCCATTGGTCGTCCGACACCTCAGTCGCAAGCTCAGCAGACCAGCGCATCCGAGCAGCGGACTCCGGATCAGGGGCAGCACTGCGGATCTGACGGTAGAGTCCAGAGACCAGATGTGCCCCGTCCTGTGACCCTAATAGGAAGTGCAGCGGAGGAAGGATCTTGGGCTCAATAGGATAATCAGGTAAGATATCTTTCATCCCCGCACGCAAACGAATGTAATAAAAGAGCTCGAGGGGAGTGCGCTCATGCGTACTGAAAAACAGTTCAGCTGACTTGAAACCGCCCTCATGAAACAGATCGCCCCAGCAGGTGACACGCAGTGTATCACAAAGACGTCGGAAACCCGTTTCCGATAACAGTGTGAGCTCTGGGTGATAGGCAAGCGGTAACCTGGGCGAGTAGATCAATGGGCACGATAAACTTTTAGCTATGCGGCGCCACGCGTCCAGAGTGCAGGAAACCGAGGTATTCGGCGTGGTTATGGACGCCTCAGGACAGTGCAGCAGCCCATTGAGAGGGATCGGGTGCACGATCCAGTCTTCGACCGCTATGTGTGGCATAAAGGGGGTAGGAGCCATCCAGTGGTAGGCGAATTGCGCCTGTGCGCACTGGTAGTATGCCTCAAAATCAGGGACATCAAAACCTCCCTTGTCATAGGGAAGGATCAGCGTCGACCATTTTAACCGGGGGCTCTTGCCTCCCCAGAAAAGCCTGCGCAACTCCGTCCGGAGCGTTTTGAAAAAGAAAGCGCCAGGGAAATAAGGGATATTGAGGAAAAGGTACAGAAAGCGGGGTAGGACCACCATTTTTATGAGCGAGGCCCTCCCGGCCATAGAGAGTGGTAACGTGATCCATCTGTCAACGGAGGCAGTTAATTTGGTCATGGCCACTCCGTAATTGGAACGCAGTGTCTCGTCCTTGTCACGAGAGATGCGGATTCCGAGATAACGGAGATCCGTACTACACCACTCCAACGGGTAATCAAGGGGGAAGTCGCGCACCGCATCCGTTAGTGGGAAAAATTGCGACTTGGTCCAGTTTATGTGGACTCCTGACACTCCGCCGAATAGAATAAATTCCCGAAGTAGGGGATTCAGATGCGTCTCAGGGTGCTTGACGTATAGCGTGATGTCATCCGCATAGAGCGATACGTCAATTTGCCGCTGAAGGCACTGCACAGCACCAGTTCGGTGCAGTTGCCGTAGGCGACAGGCAAGAGGCTCAACCGCGATGGCGAATAACAGGGGAGAGAGCGGGCATCCCTGACGGGTGCCCCTCGTGAGCGTGATGGCCTGCGACAGTCGTCCATTAATCAGCACCCTGGCCGTGGGATCCGTGTACAGGAGGCGGACCCAAGACAGGAATAGTTGAGGGAACCCCATGCTGACAAGCACCGAAAAAAGGTAAGGCCATTCAATAGAATCGAAAGCCTTGGTGGCATCAAGGAATACAGCTGCCACCGGGGTATCAGGGTGAACCGTGCGGAGCAAGGAGAAGAGGGTGCGAAGATTGTGGGACGTAGACCTGCCCGCCACAAAGCCAGACTGATCAGGCAATACAAGTCTGGTCATAAGGAGCGATAGCCGAGTGGCTAGTACCTTAGCAAGTATCTTGACGTCGCAGTTTAAGAGGGAGAGCGGGCGGTAAGAATCGCAGGATGTGGGGTCTTTATCTGGTTTTAAGAGGGAGGTGATCACCACCTCGCGCATAGAGCGGGGAAGAATACCATCAGCAAGGGATTCCGTAAACACCTCACGGAGCACTGGCGCCATAACATCGATGTAGGCTTTATAAAACTCGGCAGGAATGCCATCAAGGCCCGGGGCCTTGCCGTTCCTGAGGGACATAATGGCCTCACGCACCTCCTCGAGCTCGAAGGGCGCAGCCAGAAACTCCCTGTCCCCATCGCTGAGCCAGCATAACGCCACATCGCTGAGGTACGATGCATATGGCGCATCCGCCTCAGCCGTGGAAGTGTACAGTGAGGAGTAGTGTGTTACGAATGTGTGTAATATCGCATCCGAGTCACTCACAGTGGAACCGGCGGCGTCAGTGATTTCTAAGATGGTGTGGTGTATATGTGAGGGTTGCGTGAGTGTAGCCAGTACCTTCCCGGGCCTATCACCTTCACAGTATTTACGGGCTGCCCAGTGTTTGCCCCGGTATTTCGCTTCCCTGGCAGCCTCCTCCTCATACCTTGACAGTGTCTCCCTAAAGGTGGCATGCAGGCCGGGGTCAGTGTCCGATGTCATGCGGAGTTCCAGGGCCCGTAGCTCCTTCTCCAGTGTGGTAATGGAATGCAAAATATCACGTAATACCCCGTGGCTTTTAGATATGCAGTACCCCCTGACAGTGACCTTAAACGCCTCCCATATGTTTTCAACCGAGTCAACCGACCCCTTGTTCCTGGGAAAGAAGTCCGCTATCTCCTCCCCCAGTTCAGTGCGAAACAGGTTGTCAAGAAGTACGGCAGGGCGTAACCGCCACTGCGGTCGGGGAGCGTCCCACCCAGGGATACGGAACCGTAAAAGTACAGGGCCGTGATCAGAGTAGGTTCTAGGCAGGTGAGTAGCCCCCACTAATTCCGCAGCGACCATCCTAGTGACTAAGAAGTAATCCAGGCGTGCCCACGTCCCAGTATGAGAAGTGAAATGTGTACCCTCCCTTCCATTAGGATGTAAGTGTCTCCAGACATCTAAAAGTCCACCCTCCTCGATAACTCCCTCCAGTGCCTCCCTGGCCCTCGGCTTATAGGAGCCAACCCCATCTGCTCTGTCTAATGTGGGTACCAACGCCAGGTTGAAATCACCACCCCATATTATGTGTCGCGCCCCAACAGCCACAATCCTACCCCATAGAGTGGTGAAAAAGGCAGGTGAATCAATATTAGGTGCATATACGGACACAAACAGATACAGGTCACGGCCTATTCTGCCCCACAATAGAGCATAACGACCCTCTCTGTCCGATATGTCCCCACATGGTTGGAAAGGCACATTGCGGGCAACAAGAATTACCACACCTCTGGCATAAGTCGAATAAGAGGAAAAGATACGGTGTCCAGCCCATCTCTTCGCAAAAGTGGCGCCACCCTGTGCGGGCAGATGTGTCTCCTGTAACATGGCTAACTGCACATGATGTCTATCGAGGTAGGCAATAACATTTCGGCATTTCTTAGCATTATTCAGTCCGCGGACATTCCAGGATAAACATGTCAATTGCGCATTCGCGTTTAAATCAGCCATGGACAAAACAACAATGAGTAAGGTAGAGCCCGAGAGGGCCGCAAAGTGCAACCTCCCCCACCCTGGCGGTGCCAGAGTGTACCCCAGGTTATCATAAAGATACATAGTTTGTACAGCCCCCAGGCATTAAGGGACAAACAGGCTAGCAGAATGCACTCAGATAGAGCCTCCATGGATAGAGCAGTAAGATAACATAGCGGTGCTAAGAAAGGCAGCGTAACATAACCACCCCTGCCCAGCCAGCAACGGTGCGCACACCAGAACAATGTCCACGTGGAAAGTCTAGTCAGTGGTTGCCTCTTGAAACATCCCCACCCCCCACCCACCCCAGCATCCCAATCATGCCAGAAGCCGATCTCTCCCACCCAACAGCCCATCCCCCAACCCTCCCCACCCAATTCCCGCAACAGCAACAACTCAAACATTGGCAAAGTAAAGGGGATCACCCAATAGGGGTAACACATAGAGTACGCACAGTCACTCCCTGACCCTAAGCTCCATCACTGTACCGCCCTCGGGGGAGACTAGGGTCAGAAAAGTGAACCTTGGTTTTACGTTACCACAGGGGTGCAGGGTCAGCGCAGGTCCATCATCCGCAATTCCCCCAGTGTCTGTGCAGTAGTTTGTATAAAGAACACCATCCAGAGTAGACAAGGCGTAAGGAGCAGCACATGGCTTTAGTTAGCCGTTTCAGGGCGCTGGGGACTAGTCTGCCTCTTCTTGTCCTTCATCATCTGCTCGACCATCCCGCTGGGTCCTTCGAAGCGATTTCAGGAAGTCCTCAACTTTTTGCGGATTAGTGAAGAATCTTTGTGTGCCTTGGTGCGTGACTCGGAGCTTCGCAGGATACAAGAGCGCATAGTCTATCTGGGCCTCTCGCAACTTTTTCTTTACCGGAAGGAATTTGCGCCGCTCTTCCTGAACCATGGGCGTGAAGTCTGGATAAATGGAGAACGTCACGCCATTATAATGTAGCGACCTCTGAGTCCGGGCCGCCCGAAGCGCAGTATCCCGGTCACGGTAATTCAAGAGACGAGCTATTATGGGCCTCGGTGGGAGCCCAGGCTTGGGCACGGGTGCCAGGGAGCGGTGGGCCCTTTCCACGATGAATTGTGGCGAGAAGGCATCCTCGCCAATCGAGCCTCTGAGCAACTTCTCGATGTACAGCTCCATCCTGCCCGTGTCTGTGGATTCCGGCACATTGGTGACCCGTATGTTATTCCGGCGGCTGCGAGCTTCCAAGTCCTCATTTTTAGCCGCAATGACCCTAAGCAAGTTGTCCATCCTACTCAATTGCGTCGTGTGGGTCGCGGTAACATCTGAAGTGTCGGATATACGTTGCTCCGCAGTTGTGATGCGCTCTTCGTGACGGTCAACTTTGTGTACCAGCGCGTCCAGTCGAGCAGTGACTCCATCCACCTTCTCAACCACCGTGGCAAACCCCTGCCGCATCTCCTGTATTAGGTTGGTCAGATCAATGTTTGTGGTAGCTGAGCCGGTAGCTTGTGGGGACGAAGCACTAGGTGCAGGATCCGCTTGTACCGATTTCGCGCCTTTGTTTGCGCCTCCAAAGCTAAGTTTCGCCTGCCGATGTTCAGGCCGCACCATGGTGGTAAGCTATCTCCGCACCTGTGCGCCGTGGAGCGTGGTAGCGCGTCAGGGTATCCCAGAGGGAGGCGACTGCAGAAGAGCAGCGACGCCGCAGGCGCCACGGTAGGGCAGCAAGGGCCAATGCAAAGGCGGGCTAAGGGGTACAGGAGGCCTGCGTGGATCTCAGGTGCCGTGAGGCCGAGCAGGAGAAGGCGCCGAGGCAGGGGAGGCTCCGGGACCTCCGTGCGCGTTTCAATGGAGGCGCCGATGGCCCAGGTGAGTGGACTCCGGGAGTGGCGGGGCACCGATGAAGAGGGGTGGCATAGGAGGAGCCCCCTCGGGAAGGTGCAGCGTGAGTTTCCCGTGTATCGTGGTCCCCGGAGGAGGAGCCAGGCCGCAGCCGAGTCGGGAGAGGAGCAGGGCCCCGTCCGGAGGAGCAGCCGGCGGCGCAGCAGTCCGCAGGCCCACTCAGGGTCCAGAGGTGGGGCAGCAGCGTAATGGACGCTCCGGGTAAAAGCGCGGCGGCGCCGTGCACCGCGGGGGCCAAGCGCAACACACGATCCCGGATCCGGTATGCTTCAGGGACTCACCGCACCGCCAAGAGCCCCGGGCAGTCGGGGGTCCCCACACGGGTCCAGGACACAGGCCGCGCCGCGGCTCCCGCCAGCAACCAGTAGCGGGTCAGTCCAAAGCCCCAGGAGCGAGGGTAGTAGCAGTAGATGGGAGGGGGGTTCTACACGGGCGGGGTGACAGCCTCCTACCGCCCGGCCAGGTCCACACACTAGGTCTCAGCAGCAGGCCGCCGTCAGCTCCGTCATGTGGCCCAGACCCTCGTGGTCATCCCCGGCGTATCGTAGACCGCTGCAGCCGGCCACCGCAGTCCGTCAGCTCCAGTGCGATCTCCGCTGGAACTTCAACCGCTCACATCCCGAGTTGCGAGCAACAGAGCGCCACCAGACTTGGGACGATTGTAGAGTGGGACACCTGCAGCAGATGACGTGAAAATCAGGAGGTTTGGCACTCCGTGGCAGCAGATATATGCAGGATCATTTACCAAGGTGCGGGAGCTGCGTGTTCAAGCAGCCATTCCGCTTGCGCGCCCTCTAGCGCCCCAGTCCCCCCTAGCGTAAGATGAGTAGTGTGTAGCATATAGTTGTCCCCGCCACCTGCGCCGTAAGGTGTTGATTTCCGACTCACAGAGGTGCGTCTCTTGTAAGAGGGCTATCTGTATGTGATGGCGTTTGAGGTATGAATATATCTGATATCGCCTAGATGGTGTGTGCATGCCCCTCGCATTCCATGTACATATTTTAATCGCAGACATTACAGTTCTTCAGCAGTTCCCCATTCCCATCCCCCCTGCCGCCCCCCCGTGAGCTCCACAGTCCCTATCGAGCCATTGATCTCTACAATACGCATCAAAAGTGCATCCAGTCCAGCACACCACAGCATCAGAATGAAGGGGGGGGTAAGAAACATGGCTAATGGAACGGTTAGCCATTGAACGTGATGAACATATTGAATATCAAAAGGTCGGAGGCCAAACGTGCTCCCGTCCATGCTCTCGAGGAGAGCAACAAAGTCTAACTCTAAGGGGGCTGCTGTGCGGTGCGCACTATAGCAATAGTTTTTAAGTTAGCAAAGTCATTCTATGAAGGCCCCCCACGCTCCCGGGAGGTATATGTCAGTCCAGACCGCACTTGCAATACAGGGGATCTTTCATACATGTATTAAACACCATACATTACGTGTCCTGGCTGGTCGACTGCCGGGCAGGCCATCCCTGGGTTCGTGCGCCGACCGCACACGAGTCTTTGAGTTGTCCCCAGGTCACGTACTCACTGAAAAGGAGTCAGATGTGCGCCCATCCCCCAGGCCCCAGCCAGGACCGGGTGTGCTGCCTGTTGGTGTGAATTCTTTAGTCGTCCACTGCGCCGTAGTTCAGTCTGGCATCCTCCTCGTGGCCGGCACCGCGCTCTTCAGTGAGCACCTCCGGGGCGTCGCATCCTACGGCTCAATCAGCTGATGTAGTCCGCTGTCTGAGGTGTGACATCCGGCCCGTCTCCCGAGACCTGGGAGTCCGGCACCCCATAGATGGCCTCGTCGTCGCTGGGAAGATCTCGTGTACTGCCTCCTGCCGGTTCGCTCTGTGTAGGGGAGCGGCTTAGTTCCATCACTAGGCGGAGGGCATCCTGCTTCTCCTGCTGCGTGGCGCCTGCCGGGGGGGGGTGTCTCCGCCGCTCCTCTCGTGCCTATCTGCGCCCTCTGGCGAGGTCGACGTCTTCTTTGGTTACCGCCAGTGTGGTGCCTACCAGCGGGGTCTGCGGCCACTCTGGGGACCGTGTCTGTGCCACTGTCCAGCCATGTCTCCACCTCGTTTGGGTCAGTGAAGAAGTGTGTCCGTTCGCCGGCCACCACTCTCAGTTTCGCGGGGAACAACAAAGAATATTGCAGGCCCTGTTGTCTCAGGCGTCGTTTCACTGCCAGGAAGGAGTGCCTTTGTCTCTGTACCTGCACTGTATAGTCCGGAAAGAACATCACCGACGCGTTCTCAATCCGCACCTCCTGGAGTTTGCGTGTTTCGCGTAGGATTGAGTCTCTGTCTCTGTAGTTCAATATGCAGAGTAGCATGGGTCTCGGGTTGGAGCCCTTTGTCAAAGGCCTGGTGGGAACTCTGTGGGCACGTTCCACCACGAAATGCGGCTGAAGTGACCCCTCCGGCAGTATATCTTTCAGCCATCGTTCCATGTGCTCTTCTGGATTCTTTCCTTCCCATTTCTCCGGAGGTCCGACCAGGCGTGTTTCTTCGTGCCCTGCCTTCCGCATCCTCGGCCCTGTCTTCTAGGAATTCCACCCTGTTCAGCAGGTCCTGTATGTGCTTACTCGATTGACCTACTTGGGGCTGTAGCACCTTCACATCACTTTCTAGGGACGTGGTGCGGTCCGTCAGTTTTTTATGATCCGCTCGTAGATGCGTGAGGTCTATGGCCACACTGTCGATTTTGGTGGCTAGGGAGGTACGAGTGAGTTGGATGGACTCCTCCAGTCTTTCCATGGCCGCTAGCATTGTGTCGAGTTTGGCCGCTGTCTGGTCTCGGCGGCCTTACCGGATTTGTCCATCTTGCCCTTGGAGTTTGCGCCTCCGGTCCCGGTCCGTGCCCTGGTCCCGTTAGACATCAGTGCCCTGGCCCGCGTTCAGCCCCTGCAGCGAGATCTGCAGCGATTCGGCCACTGGAGGATGGGTCGGGGGCGTGAGTCCGTGGAGTAGTGGAGGCCGGACCGGCGACTCTATGGCAGCGGTCAGCAGGTGGCCAGCGGCCTGTGTTTTCTCTCTGGTGTTGGCGAGTGGCAGTGCTCAGTGTTAATTAGCCACTCGTTTTAATCCGTGTGCGCCGTTTGGCCCCTGGGTTGTCTCTCCGGACTGGGAATTGTGCGTGCCGCTTGGCCGTGCTGGTTGGCACTAGACCCTCCGGTTGCGTCTTGCCTCGTGGCGCTGCCAGTTGTGTGGGTTTCGCTCACCTTATGGCTCTGTTGCCGCCCCGCCTGAACGGCCCCCGTCGTGGGTACTCCTGTGGCCTCGTCGCACGCCAGTGGCTGTCGGGTGAGCTATCTGCGGTTGCACACGGCGGTGCCGGCCTGCGGTTCGTGCTCCGGGCCTCCCTCACCACCCGGGTCGCCGCCGCTCACCCTCGCCTATTCTGCGCTGCAGGCGCCATATTGCATGTTGCCAGGGGTCCGGCCTCGGGCGCCTGTACGCGTCGGTTCCGTGTGCGCTGTGTGGCCCCAGAGATCTCACTCCAGATTGGGTGTGCTTGTGCTATCCGATCTTGTGGGCTGCCGTTTGCCCCCTGGGTGGCTTCGTGCCCCGTGTCGTTGCCGATGGTGTGGGTTTCGCGCGCTTCGTGTCGTCTTCGCCACCCCGTCTGATCAGCTCCCAGCCGCAAGCGTCCTCGTGTCTACGCCGCACGTTGGTGTCGGCCGGGCGTGCTTTCCTCGGCTGTGTCTGCCTGTGTCTGCGCATGGTTCGCGTTCCTGGCCCCGGCCTTTTCCGTCACCCGAGCCTCCACCGCACACCCACCTCCACTCCACGGTGCTGGCTCCGAGTTGCTCGCTGTTGGGGTCCGGCTCCGGGTGTCCGCTCGTGGCTGTCCCGGGCCTCCGGTCTCAGCGTTCCTCTCCTCCGTCTCCTGACTGTCGGGTCCGTCTCATGGCCGGCTGCACGTAGGGCACAGTGCTCACTCGTGAGAGGGGACAGGTTCCGGGAGAACTGTTTGTGGATTCCCACGTTCCGCAAGCGCTTGTCGCAGGCCGTACCTTTGGGCCCACCACTTCCGCCGGGGCCTCGGGGTGTCCTAGGCGATCACCGGGCCTGGAGGCGACGTGTGCGGCTCCACAGAATACCGCGGTGCGGTTCGACGTCTCCGATTGCCGCCAAAATCGGATGGGTGCTGGGTCTTGGTGTACAGTCACCGCGCCTGTGATTTTCGGTCGGTTGTGCAGGGTAATTTAGCGGATAACTACGCCGGGAAGGGGAGCTCGGCACGGAGCTCTACCCGCAGGCGTCCATTCCAGTCGCGTGCGTAGCCACGCCCCCCGTTGCCGCCTTACAGTGATAAGTATCCTTTTCAATAACTCCACAGTGGCAGCTTTTTTTCTTTTTGTAAGAGTCCTGTGTCCCCCAGGCAGAAGTCAGTTTGGCTTTTAATAACATATGGTATGGACCCCAGGGGCGATGGGACAATTCTGCAGCTCCCTTGTGTAAACTTCAATGTCTCTGGCTGGTACTCTCCCCAATTTTATGATCTTGGGGGATTTAAATATCCACTTCGATAACAGGGGAGACAGCCGAGCATCTGAACTACTAGCAGATCTAACATCTCATCAACTATACCTGGGGAGCCACATATTTACCCACTCTGAGGGGCACTTGCTGGACCCCATTTTTTCAAACATCTCGGATCTTAAAGTAATGGCACCAATTCCGATACTGTGGTCCGACCACATGCTCATCCCATTTAGCTGGTGGATTCCGACCACGCCCCGCCCCAGGTTAGCTCCATGCAGGCCAACACGCCCTTGGTCTAAACTTGACCCTGATAAATGGAAGCATGCACTAGAGCTTCTCTCCCCCCTCCTCGAAACAGAACCCAAAGATCTGGACACCACTGTAGGAGAGTGGGGTCTGCAATCCTATGGTCACCCCAGATTTTTGCTTTTTGCTTTACTGGTTTACGACGTTCCCTGGCTGTGGGCCTGCTAATCAGACCCACAGCCTAGCTGTTCTCTCTCTAAATTGGCATCCATGTACTTTAGGTGCATTTACCAATTGGTACTGGGCCACCTTATCAGTCCCTGTACAGTGTACCTTAGGTACCCAGGGCATAGGTGTACCCAGGGCCTACCAGGGGCTGAAGCATGTATTATGCCACCCCTGGCTGGCCATCTAAACTGACACAACTGGCTGCTAAGACAGCTGGGGCAAGGTGGTGTAATCACCCTTTGCTATAGATATAGTTACCTATATCTAACCCCAAAATGGACACATATATTCCTATCAGTCACTCCTATGGCAGGCCTTAACAATCCTGAAGGCAGAGTGCTTGGAATTATGTAAGATGGTGCTCTGGCATGAGCTGAGCCCGTCTGCAGCTTGCGGAACCAAGTCCTAATAACTGTTCCATGATAACGCTATACCATATACTCTTAAGTGCATTATCAACCTCGCGGTTAAATGCTAACTCTGGTATAACATTATCAAAACATGTTGAGTAAGGTGTCATACGAATTGGAATACTACCCCCTCGCCAATTCTGGCGACGGGGGTAGCATTCCACCCTTCTAGAGGGACATGACATGTATGTAACTGTGAACCCCGGTTAAAGTTAACTCGAGCCTTGGCATCACAAAATGGATGCTGCCACCACAGACACAAGTCTGACCTCCTGCTGCTGGGAGTCCTTCCAGCGAGGGAGGCTTGGACAAAGGGTTTCCTGCCTTGGGAGGTGCTAGCACCACCCCAGACAGGATTTTGTGTATTGGGTAGGACAGGCCTGAAAGGAATGAGACATGCCCGGGGCACACAAGGTGTCCTGTGCATACACCGGTCCAAACCAGTTGCTGGGGCACCCCTGCCCCAGCTCTGGCGTGAAACCGGACAAAGGATAGGGGGTGTAACCACCCCCCTTCCTGGTCCCACCCATAGGAGGGACCTAGTCATACTACAGCCCACTTTAGCAGGATAAAGGTAGGAGCTGGTCCCATTCCAAATTAGATTAATCCTGACTTGAAACTTTACAAGAAGAAACTCTGGACTTCGACGTTCTGCTCCACAGAAGACTGAAGAAATCTCCCTTGTGGGCAAGGAGTGTCCACCCTGCAACTGCAGGCACCATCAAGCGTCCAGCGGCTTCACTTTGTCGTCTTCCCTCGAGGATCCAGACTTCAGAGCCTGACGAGACCCGGATTCCCAGACCTCTCCGACCTCAACACACATCTGCAGCACAGCTGAGGTCCGTGGGTGCGACGAGACACGTGGGACCGGCCATCTTGGAGAAACTGCACTTCGCTTCCAGCACAACTCCCGAGGTAAACTCGACCAAGTGCTTTGGGGATTGAGAAGCCCCAGCCCCGAGCAGCTCCTGCACCGAAGATCAGCCCTCCAGCTTCCACGAGATCTGCGTGGGGCCCTTCTGCCTGCTTGCTGCTCGACGCGTTGTTTGGTCACTTGCCGGCTGGCTAGTGGCCTCCTAGACGACGAACTTTGAAAACTACACTGCTGGTCTGGTTGCTCCAGACTGGCCATTGCTCCCTTCCAAAAGAGGAGCACCCCGGACTCTCCTAGTTCGCACCAGACGCCTTTTCCACTCACCGCGTGGGTTGCCTTTGCCAAGGCCTGTTGACGCCGAATCCGGAACAGACACCGCCGACAGCGAGAGCCTACGTGGGACAGCTCACCTCCTGGTCCACGTGGCTGCAGAGTCAAGCGTCCACTCTTCACCTGATCGCGACGACGACATCTGGTTCCTTCCTGGTTCCACTCAAGTCACTAGCTAGTGACTTTGAACATTGTCCCCTCTGCTTTCAGGTCTTCAGCATCTCTGATCCACCCTTGGATCACATCGGACATCTTCCTCCTGGTCGCCTGCAGCATCTTTTCTTCCAGGCTCCATAGACTTCAACGCAGAAACCCGACACGACTTCGCACCTATGCACCCGCAGCCCGTGGGTGAGGTATTTCGGTGCTCAAAGGTAGATTGACTCTCCTAGTGTCCAGATTCACAGTCGTTTTAGTCCTAACTAGTCAGGATTGTCCGTACTCACCTTTTTCTTGAACTGTACTGTCCATAGACATTGTTACGCATCTCGCGTGTGAGTTCGCACTCTGCACACGTGTTCCGTGGGCCTCCTATTACTTACCTAAAGTTAGGGTAGCGTAGGTCCAACGATCCTACAGCCTCTGGATAGCTCCTATCGATTTCCTTATACCACTTAGTATATGGTTTGCCGTGCCCCTAGGGCACCATTGTAATTTTGTGCAACTTATCGTATTTTTCCTAAGAGATTGTCATGTGCTTAGCCCTCTGATCTCATAAAGAGTTCAGAGGTTTTTTTTTTGTTTTGTTTTTTTTTCTCCTATTTCTTTTTTTATTCCTCATTTGCCATTACCTCCATTTGGGAAGATACCAACCACCTAGCGAGTCCTTCCCTTAGGGTCCTCTCAGAAGTCCCCTCGAACCATTGCCTGGACTCGAGCGTGTAATGGGTGGGAGATAAAACCCAAAGAAATACGAGGCAATCAAACTGACTCCATCTAGGTGCGTTACCACCAGTAGGACCATTGTCGGAACGAGGCTATATCCAGTCCAGGGAGTATTTTCGGCATAATCATAGGACCCGGGGGGGGTGAGGGGGGGGACGAAAAAAAACAAAAAAAACCCGGATTCTATCTTCAATCGATAAGCAATTCCCAGAATGTCAAATTTCGCCTACTGCCTGATCTATTAAGGTCTGATTTAGATGTTACATATAATGATGTAAGCCATGCAGAGTGCAAGGGGGCTGCTTTCTCCAACCATTGTATACATATTTGCCTTCTAGCCAGCAAGATAGCATAGAAAAGGAATGACCTTGCTTTCCCTGTGATGTTGATGTCCAAACCAAAAATGATAAGTGGTAGTGTGATTGTGAGTAATGTATTCATAATGGAATTTAGAGTTGCCTCCACTTCTGACCAAAACCGCCTTATGTCAGGGCATTCGAAAAACATATGTACATCTGATGCTCCTGTGACATTGCACTTATTGCATTTTTTATCCGGAAGCAATTTGGAAAGCTTAAGTGGCGTAATATATGCACGATGTACAGTAAAAAGGTGGTTTCTTCTTAACCACGAGGGTTTTACAATCTTATACAAAAGTGCGAAAGAGGTTTGCCACGTCTCCTCATTATGAAAGCCCATTACTGCCCCCCACAATTGGTCTGGGAGAGAGAATTCTCCGTCAATTTCTTCAAGCAGTTGCCAGTACCAGAATGCTACCTCTCTTTTCCCGATTGGTTTCTCCACTAGTTGTTGTTCTAAGGGGCTTACATTCCCCAGATTTTTGTCTTTTTTGCTCTGGGCCCTTGTCCAGCTATCCAGCTGCATATATTTAAATCTAGACAGTCTGGGGCCTACTTGATCTTTTAACTCATCCCATGTGATTAGAAGTCCTTCGTTTACTAGCTGTCCCCATCTTATAATCCCTGCTTGTTCAAGTACAGCTGACAGACTATCTCTCATGTATAATGGGAGCCCGGGCGAATCCCAAATTGGGGCAAAGTTAGAGTAGTATGATAGCCCGAGTTTCTTCCTTATACTGAGCCATGTCTCACACCAAGATTGTAGTATTTTAAGTTTGATTTTTTTGAAAAATGTCTGACTGGCAAATTTGGACATAAATCCGTCTGATGGTAAATTTGCTCCAATTAACATGGATTTGTACATTGATCCATTCAAAAGATTTGTTGGGGTTTTTAAAAGCATCCTCGAATGTGTCATTTGAAATGCCCACACATAGTACATTAGGTCAGGCAGAGCCAGACCTCCTTTCTCCCTTTTCCTCCTGAGCTTCTTCCAAGCAATTCTTGTTGACTTATAGTTCCAAAGAAGGGAGTTGATTTCTTGCTGACTTTTTTCTATTGCCTTGGGATCGAAAGCCAAAGGGATAGTGCTAAATATAAAAGTGTATTTGGGGAGGATGCACATTTTGACTAAATTTACTCGACCTAATATCGAGAGTGGCAAGTGTGTCCAAGTTTTCAGCAGCTTTTTAGTCTCTTTATAGATTCTATCGAGATTAGTTTGACAAATATTGCCCACATCCTGGGTAACTCGGATTCCTAGGTACCTCATAGATGGTGAAACATTAATACCCAGGTCTTGTTCTGGAATGTTCCAGGTCATGATTTCCGTCTTGCTCGAGTTGATGTCATACCCGGAGATAAGCCCAAATTCTTTCGCTCGCTGAAAAACTATGGGTAATGCGTTTTTTGGGTCAGATGTTAAGATCAGGATGTCGTCGGCATATAGTGCAACCCGTCTCTCCCACTCCCCAAAACGAAATGATGGAATATTCGCTTCTGCTCGCAAAACCTGAGCAAATGGCTCGATATATAAATTAAAAAGGAGTGGGGAGAGCGGGCAGCCCTGTCTGGTGCCTCTAGTGATTTGAAATGCCTCAGTCAAGATGCCGTTAACCAAGAGCTTGGCTGAAGGAGCACTATATAGCTGAAATATTGCTTTACAAAATCTACTTCCAAAGTTAAATTTTGTAAGGATATCTTCTAAATAGGGCCAGTTAACCCGATCAAACGCCTTGGTTGCGTCTAGTGTGAGCGTGGCCAGGGGTAGGGAGAAGGCGGATGCGATGTCTATGGCTCCTATCAGATCGTGTGTTAATTCTGAAAGTTGTCTCCCTTTAATGAAGCCCTTTTGATCTTGGTGTATTAGGCTAGGTATTACGCCGCTCAGTCGAGTTGTTAGTATAGTGGTAAAAATGTTAAAGTCGTTGTTAAGGAGGGATATGGGTCGATAAGATCCACAGTCCCTAGGCGATTTGCCTGGTTTTGGGATAAGGACAATTGTCGCCTCCCCCCATGATTTTGGTATTGGGTGTCCCTCTATTAAGATGTCATTAAATAAACCACACAGGACCGGAGTTATAGCTTCTTCCAGAGCTCTATATACCTCACCTGGGAGACCATCTGGGCCTGCCGCCTTTCCTTTTTTGCAACGCCGTATTGCAGTCCTCACCTCTTCCTCTGTAAGCTCAGTCTCTAGAGCTTTACTCTGTGACATTGAAAGGGCAGGTAACATAATTTCTTTGAACCAATTTTCCCTCGCCCCCGGATTGTTAGGGAGATCTTCTTTGTAGATTAGTTCAAAGAAGTCATGAAAGGCATTACCAATATCTGAATTAGATGTTCTTACTGTTATCTCTCCCTCTACCTGAATCTCTTTGATATAATTGAGGGCTTTGTCCGATTTTATTTTCCACGCCAGGACTTTGCCGGCTGTCTCACCGAATTCGAAGTGTGATATCTTACTTGCTTCCCATCTTTTATTAAGCCTATCTCGTAAGATCCCCTCTAATTGTGTCTTCTTTTCAGCTAAGCTCGTCTGTTCTTGTGGACTTGCCAAGCGCTTATCGGTGTTTAGCTCTATTAGTCTAATTTCCTGCTCCAAATTAGCTATTTTCGCTCTGTATATTTTTCGCCTGTACGAGGCCCTGTTAGTAATCTGACCTCTCAAGTAGGCTTTAAACGTTTCCCAGACCATCGCAAGGTTGGAGGAGCCTAGGTTTAGGTCAAAGAAGGTTAAAGACTCTTGTACTAAGAGCTTGACCTCCTCTTCCTCAAGCAAAAGTGTGCGATCAAAAGACCACGTTGTGAATGCGGTTTTATTATCTGAATTCATAGAAAAATATAATGCGGAATGGTCTGAGAGGTGTGAAGGGAGGTAGTCTATTGTTAGCAGGGTGTCTTGTAGTGAGTAACTAAAAAAAGCATAGTCAATTCTTGACTTATGTTTATACCGACCATTTTGAAAGGACACCCCCATTTTATTACCCATTTTTTCTCTCCACAGGTCTGCCAAGCCAAGATGTTTCATTATTGTGATCAGAGTTTGCCTTGATTTGGGTGAACTAGGAATTTTAGATCTTGTGGATTTATCTAGTTTGGTATTGAGTACGATGTTAAAGTCACCCATCCAGATCACTGGGTCCTGCATTACTGTCAAATGATTCCTGACTGCATCTAGGTGCGACGGATCGTCTACATTAGGACCGTAATAGCCCACCAGAGTTCGAATTTCGCCTTCTAGCGAGACTCTGACTATCAGCCATCTCCCTGAGTAGTCTTCTTTGTATTCTAGTATTCGGGCTTTAACTGATTTCTTAAAAATGATAATTATCCCCCTGGTATTTGCGTTGTGGTCTGTAGAGCAGAATTTGTCAATCCATTTATGTTTCTTTAGTATCTGTTCGGCTTCTGACTTAACTAGGTGTGACTCCTGAAGGACAATTATCTGTGCCTGGGAGTCCCTTAAGTATTGAAAAATGCGCTCCCTTCTGCCCTTCACCCGTAACCCGTTAACGTTCCAAGATAAATAATGGTACGATGGCATCTTGTTATTTCCCTGTCACCCTCACCTTCCTTCATAGTAGGTTTTTTTTTTTTTCCTTTTGGTTCCAGTGAGTGCTAGACTTAAGGTTATGGAGGTCAAATTTAAGTCAAAAGGAGACTCTAGAGTACAGTTTTGTTTTGGCTTATGAGGACTTTTTATGTTATCACCCCCTCTGTCCCCCCCCCCTCCGCCTCCCTGGGAAACCCCCCCCTACTTACTGTGGCCTGATGACTAGCCACCTTTACGCCCATTGCAGCTTGCTCTTATTTCCTCAGCTGCAGCTGCCTTAATAAATCTGGGGCTGTTATCTACCCGTGTAAAGATTAGCTATTCCATGGTTTATCCCTTTTTTTTTTTCCATGAGGAAATCTTTCTAAAATATTTTTAAATCTTAATCTTCATTTGGGAAAATATATATATTTTTTTTGTTTTTGTTTTTGTTTTTTGATTTCAATATTTTTCCATATTTTGTATATTTACCTTTCCCCTGCTTTAAGTCATTTTTTTTTTGTTCTGTTTTCTTTTGCCGTGTTATATATATATTTTTTTTCCTTATTCTATAGTATTTTGTTCATCGTGATGATTATATATTTGTATGTATGTATTTATATGCTTTACTATATTTGGTCAATAAGGGTTTTTTTTTTCTTTCCTTTTTGATTAAATTTTCCTCCCTATTTTTTTTTTTTTTTTTTAGTGGTCTACTGTCTGGACTGTTTTCCATTTTTAGCCTTCTTATACTAGGTTATTTTGCTTTCTGAGCCTGCACGTGAACTTGTATATTTTGCAACAGATCATCTGCGTCCTGTATAGAGCGAATGTTGTGCATTTGGTTGTTGTACATGATTTTTAAGAATGCGGGGAATCTCATCTGGACGTTAGCGCCCAATGATCTAAACTTTTCCATGCGCTGTCCTAACTCCCACTGTCTGTCAAGTGTAGTTTTGGAAAGATCTGAGCGGATCTCGAAGGGGAAGTCAGGACCCTGTGTGGTTTTGGCCTTTAGCGCAAGATTTAGAACCCTTTCTTTTAGCGCATATGTCAGAAAATTAACTAGTATTTTCCGGGGTTTACTTCTGGCAGGGTTCAGGCTAAATGGGTCTCGATGTATCCGCTGTATATCTTTTTCGAGGGACTCTGCGGACTCTTCCAGGTTAAGAGATTCCCTCAATAATTTAACTATGAAACTCTTACGGTCAACTCCCCTCTTTCCCCTCCGGAATCTTCAAAATTCGGATATTGTTTCGTCTGGAATAATTTTCCAACACCTCAATTCGATCCCGCATACTCTCTCCGTCCTTCTGGAGAGTGTTAATTTTGGCTCTTGCTGATTCAAGGTTGGAGGCCATTGCTCCCACGGAGCATTCTAGTGTCTCTGTTCTTTCATACAGACCGTCCACTTTTTTCTCTAGGATGTCGCAGGATGCTCTTATATCTGCTTGATTGGCTTTAGAGACTGTGAAATCGTGTCTAATTTCTTGTCTCATCGCTGTAATCGATCCCACCAATGCCTCAAGGGTGCTGCTCACTCCAGGTTCTCCCTGCCAATTACCCAATTCTAGCTCTTCACGGAGGGTGGATGATTCGCTAACAAAGCCTGTTCTCGGTAGGGGCTCCACTGCGTCCTCTACAGCTAACGTTGATTCAGGGGCTTGTGTAATAGTTTCTAACAAATCTAGAGATAGTATCTCAGAAACACTCTGAGTAAGATCTCCTCCTGCCCCCATGGTGACTTTTAACTTTTCTTGTAGATTAACTTGCTCTCCGGACGTAGCCATGTCTTGTGAGATTTGCAAAATCTGGGGTATGGGCTTGAAAAAAGACCGTAACGAAGGAGTTATGACTTTAGGGTCTGTTACGGGTTTGTTTTTACATTGCCTAGTCTGCTTAGTATTTTTTGCACATTTGCTTAATGCAGGTCTTCTTAGTTCCACCACTCCTGCTTTATGTCTCAAATCCAGCTCCTTTGCTATGCCCTCCCCCACATTGCACTCTGGGACTAGTAGTTTGTGTGCTTTCCCTGCTTTGGCCCCTCTGTAACCAGCCCTCGCTTTGCTTCTTGTGATGCGAGGTTGTGACTGTACCCCTCTAGCTGTCTCCCATACTCCCTCAGAGCTTACTGTATTACTTTCCAGGTTAGAGTTTGATATTTCCAGATGAGAGCTTCTTACCGCTTCTTTGCAGCTCGCCTCGACGTTTACTGCTTGTGACTCTGAAGACAGGTGTCCCGCAGACAGCGAGCGTCGGAGCCCTCTCTCACCGCCACCGCCTGTAGAGAATCCTCTCAGGCCCCCTCTAACTGCGGCCGTCCGGCCGCGTCGAAGCTCCACGGCTGCCCGCCTTTATAGACGTTTTTACGCATCTCGCGTGTGAGTTCGCACTCTGCACACGTGTTCCGTGAGCCTCCTATTACTTACCTAAAGTTAGGGTAGCGTAGTCCCAACGATCCTACAGCCTCTGGACAGCTCCTATCGATTTCCTTATACCATTTACTTAGGTTTGCCGTGCCCCTAGGGCACCATTGTAATTTTGTGCAACTTATCGTATTTTTCCTAAGAGATTGTCATGTGCTTAGCCCTCTGATCTCATAAAGAGTTCAGAGGTGTTTGTTATTAATAAATATATTGTTTATTTTCATAACAACCTGTGTGGTGTCCTTTCATCTGGTATTCAAGGGGTTATATTGTGGTAAAACAGCTGGCTTCACATGCCAAAAGAGTTTAGCCTAAGACTGCTTTGTCCATGCTACCATTAGGATAGCTGGTTTATAAGGTTGACTTGCAACCAATCACCACAAGGGTTGTTTGGACTGATACAAGGTGATCACTAGAACTAGTGAGCATCATATATCAGGCCAACTTCTCACAACCACATTCTCTGTATGGATCGAAAACTCTTTGAACACAGTCCTTCCCAAAAAAATCTCCCCTAAACCACGGGGAAAAAACCACCTTGCCCTAGTTTACAAAGGAAGTGCGTATCCTGAAAAAACTCTGTAAAAAAAGCCGAAAGAGCTTGGAGGAAGGACTACAACCCTAACAGTAAGAAGGAATATAAACTTAATAATCTTAACTACAAGAAGGCCCTCAAAGCGGCGCAAGCAGTGTTCTACGAAGAGAGGATAAGTGCAGCCTCTAGCTCATCGAGAGAAACCTTCCAAATCGTAAAGAAACTCCTAAAAACCCCGGAGCCCCATCACCTGGCAGACCCTTCGGAAAACCGATGTAATGAATTAGTCAAATTCTTTGAGCAAAAAATCCAAAATATTTTGAAACAACTCCCTCCCCATAATCCGGTCAACCCATTGGACCCGCCCTCGACACCATCACAGGATCCTAAGACGGGACTGGATGCGTTCACTCTGATTACTGAGGACACCCTCTTGCCTATTTTTCAATCAATCAAGAGTGGTTCGCCGCTAGATCCAGCCCCAGTGAAGGCATTGAAACTTGTTGCATCCACCATTCATGCCCCAATGGTGAATGTAATAAACTCCTCCCTCTCGCAGGGCATTGTCCCTCCGAATTGGAAGAAGGCTGTCGTTAAGGCCTTATTAAAAAAAGACGAATCTAGACCCACTGGATCTAAACAACTTTAGGCCAATCTCCCTTCTGCCAAGTACCAGCAAGGTGGCTGAAAAATTTGTCAACGGCCAGCTGTCTAACTATCTGGACTCAAGTAAATTACTCATGCCCTCACAGACGGGTTTTCGCCCGGGTCAGGGCATGGAGACAGCGATGGTTGCGGTAGTCGAGGAGGCCAGAAAGATCATTGACGCAGGAGGATCAGTGGCAGTGATCCTCCTCGATCTGAGTGCGGCCTTCGATACCGTCAACCATCATACGCTGGTCCAACGGCTCAGGGAACTGGGCATTTCCGGACTTGCATTGTCCTGGCTGAGATCTTTTTTACACAACCGCTTCTTTCAGGTGGCGGAGGGCAATTACATCTCCAAAGTGACCCCGATACACTGCGGAGTCCCGCAGGGCTCTTCATTGAGCCCTACGCTCTTTAACGTATACACGTCTCCCCTGGAAAAAATTGTCACTTCCCATGGAATTAAACTGCTGACCTATGCTGACGACACTCAGCTCATTGTATCCCTTAATCAAAAGAACAACACTGCCACCGACTTGTATTCCTGCCTTAGGGATAGAACTAGCTGGATGGACAAGTCCCAGCTAAAACTGAATAGCGACAAAACAGAGATCCTGGTCATGGGCAAGCAGTCCCATTATTGTCCAGAGACCCCGTGGCCCCCATGTATGGGTACTCCTCCCATCCCAAAAGCTGACATCAAAAGCCTTGGGATTTGGTTGGATCAAGATCTTACACTCAGTACTCAAGCAAGGAAAACAATCGGAACCTGTCATGGTCTCCTTCGTACTGCCCGTAAAATCCTAACCCTGCTCCCCTTTCAGTCCAGGAAACTCCTGGTTCAGGGATTGATATTGTCCAGATTGGATTATGGAAATGCCCTTTACCTTGGGGTACCAAAGAAAGTGACCGCTAAACTGCAAGTCGTGCAAAACACTGCGGCCCGGATCCTCACAGGCACCAACAATCTTTTTTCGGCCAAACCGGCCCTTAGAGCACTTCACTGGCTGCCAATACAGGAAAGAGTATACTTCAAGGCCCTTTGTATAACTCACAAAATCTTACATGGCAAGGCCCCACCCATTCTTAAAGACCTTATTGCTCCTTACACAACAAACAGAACCCTTCGGTCTATGAACCTCCATCTGACCCTGACACCTAGGATTAAGAGAGCTCGAGCTGGAGGCCGCCTTTTTTTAGGTCGAGCGTAGCGAATGGCCTCATGTATACTTTACTATACCTATGTGCTTACTGAATATGTGGACACGAGTAAGACGCGCGCATTTCCGTCTCGGATTTGACCTCGTGAGCGCGCTTTTGCTGCTGGCTGTTTGCTGTGAATGTCGGATTCTGACGCGCGCGCGTCAGAATCCGACTCTGCCATGCTCCGTAGGTTTCAGTTTCGTTTTGACCATCTGCACGACGCGACGCGACCGGGCACATAGTTAGTGGCCAGCACTTTCCTTCAGTTGCTGGCGAGGATGCAGTGTCGTGAGACCACCGCTAGCCGATAGTCTCTGAGAATACCGTGATTCTCTCCGCCAAAAACAGCAGGCCACACTCTGTTCCTGGAAGTTTCTTTGGGAAAACGGAGGTGCGCAGTGCCGGGAGGCTCCCTTCTAGACCTCATTCGGGACAATGCACAATGAACGGTAAGCGTTCCATGAGCACACACAGGCCACAGCCGCTTTTTCAGTACGGCGGGCTGTGCCTAATAATGCTGGCGGTGCAAACAGGTGGTCGGGGCATGGCCATTGTCCTGGGGGCTGCTCCAGGAGGCGTTGCGGGCTCGCTTTTCCCCGCTGAAGAGAGAGAGGGGCACGCTGTGGCTCCTTCAGGACACTGCTGGTAGGACGCTCCTCGCAGGACACCGAGAGAAGGTGCACAAGTGGCGGGGTTTGCAGTTAGCAATTTTTCTGCAGCGCCAGCGCGTGGGGTGTCACGGGTAGGTTGCTGCGGGGGCATGTGCAGAGGGACAGCCGTAGGGCCTTACCTCTGGATGTTAAAATCTTTGTCCGGTTGTATTCCGCCCGACTCCCCCTAATCGCGCTGGCAGCAGGTGTGATACAGGGTGACTCTGGCTCCCAGATAGCAGCAGGGCGGCTTATCGACCTTGAAGTTCCCATGGCTGCTGCTTTGCATGCGTACAAAACAGGCCTTCCTAGCGCTGCGGGCTGTACTCTGCTTTTCCGGCACTAGATGCATAGGTGCACAAGTGTGTTCCACATATGCCACTGCAGTAGCAATTTTTCTGCAGCACCAGCGCGTGGGGTGTCACGGGTAGGTTGCTGCGGAGGCATGTGCAGAGGGACAGCCGTAGGGCCTTACCTCTGGATGTTAAAATATTTGTCCGGTTGTATTCCGCCCGACTCCCCCTAATCGCGCTGGCAGCAGGTGTGATACAGGGTGACTCTGGCTCCCAGATAGCAGCAGGGCGGCTTATCGACCTTGAAGTTCCCATGGCTGCTGCTTTGCATGCGTACAAAACAGGCCTTCCTAGCGCTGCGGGCTGTACTCTGCTTTTCCGGCGCTAGATGCATAGGTGCACAAGTGTGTTCCACATATGCCACTGCAGTAGCAATTTTTCTGCAGCGCCAGCGCGTGGGGTGTCACGGGTAGGTTGCTGCGGGGGCATGTGCAGAGGGACAGCCGTAGGGCCTTACCTCTCGATGTTAAAATCTTTGTCCGGTTGTATTCCGCCCGACTCACCCTAATCGCGCTGGCAGCAGGTGTGATACAGGGTGACTCTGGCTCCCAGATAGCAGCAGGGCGGCTTATCGACCTTGAAGTTCCCATGGCTGCTGCTTTGCATGCGTACAAAACAGGCCTTCCTAGCGCTGCGGGCTGTACTCTGCTTTTCCGGCGCTAGATGCATAGGTGCACAAGTGTGTTCCACATATGCCACTGCAGTAAAGATAACAATGTTTGCTACGAGCCTAATTTGCACTTTATTATGCCGTCGCTGTCTCCTTTCCCAACACTTCCAGAAACTATTCAAACTTATCATACTCGCCCAGACTGCTTGGCTCCCTTCGTTTTCTGATAAAAAAGCGTGAATATAGTACAATTAGCTTACCCTTTGTGATAATCTAAAACATCTTTCGACAAAATGGAGCTGCTTTAGTTTTTTTTGCTTGCTTTGGTGCATTTAATAAATGTATTTACTTATTTTAAAAATATGTTTACAATTTGCTGTTATGGAAATTGAAGTAGAGGATGTGGCATAATAGCCAAAGCCGCTGACTTTAGTGCTGGGGAACAAAGTCCGCATTTCGGGGTCAGCTCAACATCTTGTTTTTTAAATGGCTACTGCATCATGACGTACACGTCATCACACTGGTGTCACTGGAGCGTCTTGACAGATACATGCACATGTGAGATGGAGACGCCAGATACATGCACATGTGAGATGGTGACGCCAGATACATGCACATGTGAGATGGTGACGCCAGATACATGCACATGTGAGATGGTGACGCCAGATACATGCGAGATGGTGACGCCAGATACATGCACATGCGAGATGGTGACGCCAGATACATGCACATGCGAGATGGTGACGCCAGATACATGCACATGCGAGATGGTGACGCCACATACATGCACATGCGAGATGGTGACGCCACATACATGCACATGCGAGATGGGCATGTGCTTATTTTCTTTGTTTTTTGCACGGTTTTTGGAAATGCCTCTCGTCATTGGAAAACAAGCACTTTTTTTATTTTTCCTCAGTCACAACAACATAGGCGAAACAATTGACAGAGCTAGAGATCGAGTTGTGCCTTTGGCTTAACCTATTGCACTTGCCAATTATTCATATTACTGCTGCCAAGAAGGACCACGTGAAGTGTGATAAGTTCAGCCAGTTCAGCCCTTTTTTTATACAACAGCTCTTTGCATGCTGCGATTTATTAACCTATACTTACGCTGTTAACAGTGAAACTACAAGTCCCAGCATGCAGTGTGCTTTTGACTGTAAAGCTAGACCTGGCTGAGACCTCATATGTGATATTGGGCAACATTATAGCTGTGTTGACCTCAGAATGAAGGTGACGCATACAGTGTTAGTATGCAGATTACCACGTATGAACACGAATTTTGCTTTATTGCCAAATTTAAGCACCCTCAACTTCATCTTTGACTCTTCAATCTGGGTCACCCTCACACACCCTCTCACACCCTCACCCTCACACCCCCACATCCTCACCCTCACACCCCCTCAACCTCACACCCCCTCAACCTCACACCCCTCAACCTCACACCCCTCAACCTCACACCCCCTCACCCTCACATACCCTCATCCTCAAACCCCCACAAACCCCCTCACACACACCCTCACCCTTACCCTCACCCTCACCCTCACCCTCACACCCCCTCACCCTTACCCTCACCATCACAAACTCACCCTCTCTCACCCTCACACACACTCTCACCCCCCTCACCCTCACTCCCCCTCTTCCCCTCTCACCCTCGCACCCCCCTCACCCTCACACACCCCCTCACACACCCTCTCACCCCCCTCACCCTCACTTACCCTCTCACCCTCACTTACCCTCTCACCCTCACTTACCCTCTCACCCTCACACACCCTCTCACCCTCACACACCCTCTCACCCTCACACACCCTCACACACCCTCTCACCCTCACACACCCTCACACACCCCCTCACCCACCCTTTCACCCTCACACACCCCTACACCCTCACACACCCCTTCACCCTCACACACCCCTTCACCCGCACACACACCCTCAGCCGCACACACCCCCTCACCCTCACACACCCCCTCACCCTCTCACAACCCCCTCACACCCCCTCATCCTCACCCTCACACCCCCTCAGCCTCGCATCCCCTCACCCACCCTCACACCCCCTCACCCCCTCACCCTCACACCCCCTCACCCCCACCCCCTCACACCCCCCCACACCCTCACACACCCCCTTGCAACCCTAACGCCCCCTCACTCACCCTCACTCACCCTCACACACCCTCACACACCCTCACACACCCTCATACACCCTCACACACCCTCACTCATCCTCACTCATCCCCACAACCCACACCCCCTCACACTCACCCCCGCACCCCCTCACCTCACACCCCCTCACCCTCACACCCCCTCCCCTCACCCTCACACCCCCTCACCCTCACACCCCCTCACACCCTCAGACCCCCTCACCCTCTCAGACCCCCTCACCCTCACACACCCCCTCACCCTCACACACCCCCTCACCCACCCCCTCACCCTCACTCACACTCTCACCCATGCTCACCCACCCTTTCACCCTCACTCGCCCTCACCCTCACTCGCCCTCACCCTCACACAACCTCACCCACCCCTTCAGCCTCACACACACCATCACTCTCACACACACCATCACTCTCACACACACCCTCACTCTCACACACACCCTCACTCTCACACACACCCTCACTCTCACACACACCCTTACCCTCACATACCCTCTCACACACCCTCACCCTCACACACCCTCACCCTCTCACACCCCCTCACCCTCACCCTCTCACACCCCCTCACCCTCACCCTCTCACACCCCCTCACCCACTCACACCCCCTCACCCTCACCCTCTCACACCCCCTCACACACCCTCACCCTTGCACGCCCTCACTCACACACTCGCACTTTCACACACCCTCACTCTCACACACCCTCACACCCTCACTCTCACACACCCTCGCTCTCACACACCCTCGCTCTCACACACCCTCGCTCTCACACACCCTCGCTCTCACACACCCTCGCTCTCACACACCCTCGCTCTCACACACCCTCACTCTCACACACCCTCACTCTCACACACCCTCACTCTCACACACCCTCACTCTCACACACCCTCACTCTCACACACCCTCACTCTCACACACCCTCACTCTCACACACCCTCACTCTCACACACCCTCACTCTCACACACACCCTCACCCTCTCACATACCTCTACCACTCTACCGCCCTCACTCTACCACTCTACCGCCCTCACTCTACCACTCTATCGCCCTCACCCTTACCCTCACCCTCACACCCCCTCACCCTTACCCTCACAAACTCACCCTCTCTCACCCTCACACACACTCTCACCCCCTCTCACCCTCACATCCCCTCTTCCCCTCTCACCCTCGCACCCCCCTAACCCCCACACACACCCTCACACACCCTCTCACCCCCCTCACCCACCTGCTCACCCTCACTTACCCTCTCACTCACACTTACCCTCTCACCCTCACACACCCTCTCACCCTCACACACCCTCTCACCCTCACACACCCTCTCACCCTCACACACCCTCTCACCCTCACACACCCTCTCACCCTCACACACCCCCTCACCCTCACACACCCCCTCACCCTCACCCTCACACAACCCCTCACCCTCACACACCCCCTCACCCACCTTTTCACCCTCACACACCCCTTCACCCTCACACACTCCTTCACCCGCACACACACCCTCACCCACACACACCCCCTCACCCTCACACACCCCCTCACCCTCACACACACCCTCACCCTCACACACCCCCTCACCCTCACACACCCCCTCACCCTCCCTCTCACACCCCCTCACCCCCTCACATCCCCTCATCCTCACCCTCACACCCCTCAGCCTCGCATCCCCTCACCCACCCTCACACCCCCTCACCCTCACCCCCACACACCACCACACCCTCACACACCCCCTTGCAACCCTCACGCCCCCTCACACACCCTCACACACCCTCACTCATCCCCACAACCCACACCCCCTCACACTCACCCTCACACCCCCTCACCTCACACCCCCTCACCTCACACCCCCTCACCCCCCTCACCACCCCCTCACCCTCACACCCCCTCACCTTCACACCCCCTCATCCTCCATCACACCCTCAGACCCCCTCACCCTCACACACCCCCTCACCCTCACACACCCCCTCACCCTCACACACCCCCTCACCCTCACTCACCCCCTCACCCATGCTCACCCACCCTTTCACCCTCACTCGCCCTCACCCTCACTCACCCTCATACAACCTCACCCACCCCTTCACCCTCACACACACCATCACTCTCACACACACCCTCACTCTCACACACACCATCACTCTCACACACACCCTCACACACACCCTTACCCTCACACACCCTCACCCGCACACACCCTCACCCGCACACACCCCCTCACCCTCACCCTCTCACACACCCTCCACCCTCTCACACCCCCTCACCCTCACCCTTGCACGCCCTCACTCACACGCTCTCACACACCCTCGCTCTCACACACCCTCGCTCTCACACACCCTCACACACCCTCGCTCTCACACACCCTCACCCTCTCACATACCTCTACCACTCTATCGCACTCACTCTACCACTCTACCGCCCTCACTCTACCACTCTACCGCCCTCACTCTACCACTCTACCGCCCTCACTCTACCACTCTACCGCCCTCACTCTACCACTCTACCGCCCTCACTCTACCACTCTACCGCCCTCACTCTACCACTCTACCGCCCTCACTCTACCACTCTACCGCCCTCACTCTACCGCCCTCACTCTACCACTCTACCGCCCTCACTCTACCACTCTACCGCCCTCACTCTACCACTCTACCGCCCTCACTCTACCACTCTACCGCCCTCACTCTACCACTCTACCGCCCTCACTCTACCGCCCTCACTCTACCGCCCTCACTCTACCGCCCTCACTCTACCGCCCTCACTCTACCGCCCTCACTCTACCGCCCTCACTCTACCGCCCTCACTCTACCGCCCTCACTCTACCGCCCTCACTCTACCGCCCTCACTCTACCGCCCTCACTCTACCGCCCTCACTCTACCGCCCTCACTCTACCGCCCTCACTCTACCGCCCTCACTCACTCTACCGCCCTCACTCACTCTACCGCCCTCACTCACTCTACCGCCCTCACTCACTCTACCGCCCTCACTCACTCTACCGCCCTCACTCACTCTACCGCCCTCACTCACTCTACCGCCCTCACTCACTCTACCGCCCTCACTCACTCTACCGCCCTCACTCACTCCACCGCCCTCACTCACTCCACCGCCCTCACTCACTCCACCGCCCTCACTCACTCCACCGCCCTCACTCACTCCACCGCCCTCACTCACTCCACCGCCCTCACTCACTCCACCGCCCTCACTCACTCTACCGTACTCAGGGGCACCACAGCATCACTCAGGGGCACCACAGCATCAATATGCGCTACCACAGCATCACTAAACGCCACAGCATCACTCGTTGCCACCACAGTATCAATCTGTGCAACCATTCAACATCAACTGGTTCAAATATGTTCTCTCAATGTTTCAAGCTTTATTACAAATGTCACAAAGATGTTAAGATTTCACTTCTGTTCTTGGATTTTCGTCACAATAAAATACACTGAACATAATCCTCACAAAAGTTATTTACAAAAGTTTAAGCTATTGCCATTATAAATTACAATAACTTTTTATTTAAGTATTATGTATTTAAAAAAATTAAAAGCCATTGTTATTTGTAATATCAATACATCTAAGTCACGTAAATACAAAACATGTTGCATTACAAATGCTATAGGTGTCACATTTGCAAAAGATAAAAGTATTGGCATTGTAAATGACAAAGCTATTAATTTCGCTATTTTCAAAACCAACACATAAATAAAAGAATTGTCATTTACAAGACCAATAGCTCAAAATTTCATAATGCGAGACCTATTGCATTGCAAATGCTTGTCTTATAATGCTTCCAAACTGTGGAACTCACTCCCTTTGGAAATTCGTGCTCAGCCCAATCTAGCCTCCTTCCGTAAACTCCTAAAAACCTGGCTGTTCCCCTAATTCTCCTCATGTGTCCACGCCTGTTATCATCAGCGCTGGGACGCTCACGGGCAGCCATGCGCTCTAGAAATCCGTAAACATAAACATACAAAACCATACGACCCATCCAAAGCTAGTTGTCTTGGAGGAAGGAAAGTCTGTTTTATTTGGGCCACAACTGACAAATTGTTAGATTTCCCAATGTTTTTTGTTTCTATTAAATAAAACTTGAGAACCCTTCTCCTGTCTAGCACATAATATTATCTCTCCAAAAGAAAAGTAACTTTTTACCAGATAGTAGACAAATAGATCACCTCCAGCTGGGCAAGTCCTCAAGGCTCACTTACATTTACGGAAAACTGTGAACTGTTCTTGGATGCAGAGCCCCCCCACCACCCCCCCACCCCCTTCCCCCCAACTATGGCTGCATGCAGAAATGACGGAAAGATCATTTTCCAGGAAAAGATCACACGTGCTTTATGAATAGGTTTAAAGGGGAGGGGGGAGGAGGTATCAATGTTGCCACAACATATTTTTGCCAGCCATGGAGAGAATGGCCACTTCATAGGAGGGAATACTCTATTAATATTCTCGAAGAAATCCTTTATCACAAGAACGATTAACAAAAGAGATCTAGGAGAAAAATTTCTGTGGGATGCAATTGTACAGCAGTAAGACAAAAACTGCAGCAAGGTAAACCTTGTGTGCCCTATTCAGCCGAATGAAGAGAAAAGCTAATAAAATCGACATCATAAGTAGTAGCTGTGCATAAGGCAGTCTATTTAATCTAAAATGCAAGTATTTCAGTAGTCATATTTGAGAGAATTAAAAACATTTAAGATTACCTATTGATTGTACTACTAATGTCATGTAATGGGCAGAATAATGCGTCATCCAAAACTGCCTCAGCCTCTTGTAAGTGTCAATATTCCTCTCCTTTGGTTCATATTTAAGAGTTTGAGCATTTCCTGTTGATGTTAAAAATGAAGGCAGATTGTTAAAATGGCTAACTTTTATAAACAATGTTGCTAATCACAGGGTTTTAAAAGAAATCAATGTAAGTTAACAAGTTACATACTTAATAGTACCCTCCCACCAGGCGATTACGGATTCAGAATGCCAGGCCAGGAAATTTCCCCCAGAGATAGTGTGAAAACAGGAGAAGGGGGAATGTGAAAGACGACAGAGGCCGTAAACTTGCATGCATGCCAAGATTTGTAAAAACATAAGTAGATTTTGAAGAACAAAAGAAACGAGTTTGATTAGTTGCAGCTGACTTGCACCACAATTAGCAATCTTTTAGGAAGGAGAAGGAAACGCAGTAGTAGAGCTATATGAATACTGGGAAGAGATGTCATAATGCTCCCTTCTAAAGAAGGCGGGTTGCAATAAAAGAGGGTTAGGTTTGTGGCGATGTGCGCAGGCAAGAATGAGGACTGGGTGGAGAGTGTTCCATTTCTGCCAGCCAAGTATCTACCAATCCTTTGCAGCTTCACCTAGGGCAGCAAGCAATCTTACCCAACACTAGCGATAATGTCACATGTACCGCATCATGTGTTTTCCATTTTTTTTAGAGAGGAAAGGAAAGACCCAGTAATCAACTGTTAAATGTAACACCTGCACAATGTCTTTGTTCCATCTATCATGTCCTGCTACAATGAGAGTGCTGGCAACGTCTGCATAACGTTTGTACTTCCTGGAAACCACGGCTGACGTTTGCTCCATCTTCCGACAGACCTCAATGAGACACACTCCACACTTAAAAGACCTGAACCAAGTTCGCCCATGCAAACCCTCAACTCTGGGTACCACTCGGCCATCCATGGTAGACACACTAGAGAAACAATTGATCATGTCAAAATAAGAGGTGGTGCCTATATAACATATCTTAACGCTGTTCTATTACTCCACAGCAAAGATCTTACATCCGCTGTTACCCTGATAGTGAATTATAGATATGTCCTAAGCTCCCTACCAAACCACTGGCTTTTGGGCGATATTCTATAGGAAGTACACAATTGATTTCAAACCTCTTCACCAACTGTTTATCATCAGCTGTCAACACAGCCTCTGAATAACCTTCTCGTAAGAAAACAAAAAAACTAAAATGGCATCAGTCACCTCTTTCATACTAATGTTGCACAGTCCACTAGTATTACGGGGCATTTTGTCACAATACAAACTATCAAATCCCTCAGTCACCCTCAAACTCACCGTTTGCTCTAAGCCACCAGTAACACTTAACCATTCTCTGCATAGCTTCTATGCTCTTCCTTTGTGGGCCATTCCTCTTGTTCTTAACCCAATATGTACTGCCAGCTTAACCAATCTCCACACAACTTTACCACAACATGAAGCAAAGTAGGTCAGAGGAATACCACAACTTTTCAAAGACTTTGTAAATCTATGCAATCGGATTTTCATGTGTTTCTGTGCTGAAGGGGACACAGCCTAGGATTGGGCTGGAGTATTCCCTGTGGGGCAAGGCCACGGCTGATTTGCAAAAGGCAGACTGTAGTGGTCCAGTGAGCAAAACACCTAACAAAATCTACTGACAGTAGAGCGACTCAGTGTAATATTCAGGGGCAAGTTTAATTCCCTTCATCACTATTCGCTTTGATAATGCTTCGGGTAAGCAGAACTTCTGAACGAAGGTAAACTACCATGGCACATCACCTTATATGCTACACACAAATACTTTATGCTCTCCAACAAGGTCATCATATCATTACTATTATATACTTACCCCAAAAAAATTTGCCCATAGGATGACCAGGCTTGGCAAGGCTACCAAACAACATTTCTTTTCGGTTTGAATCAGATGGTCTTGCAATTTGGTACTCTGTAAGCAACAAAGTTTATTTTAGCAAAGAGGTACATAAGAATATAGTTCGTCACGGTGGACATATTCTCTTTATATAGCACAAGTCTCCAAAATGCATATTTTGACATTCCGACCTACAACAAATAAATGAACAAGTTACTTACATTGGGTAACGCCCTTTTTAGGAGAGTATCTAGCCGCAGATTCCTCCCATTTTTATTAATATTCCCCAGGCATCAGACTGGATCCAGAAACTTTTCCATAGAACCTCGGCGCGCCCAAGGGGGTGCTGTACGTTTCCACACTGATGTCATTTTGTTCTGGAAATGATGTAAAGGCCTCAGATGCAGAACTCCAAAATCAAACTGATAGACCAGTGGGTAGATTACTAGAATTGGGATATTGTAAATGGGTAGAGTCCATCCACAGAATGGGGAGAAAGGGATGGTCGGGGCAGAATCTGCAGCTAGATAGTCTCTACCAGACAGAGCGTTACTGAAGGAAAGTAACTGTTGTCCTGATGGAGACCGGAAGCCACATATTCTTCACCTTTTCGATACATACTAAAGCAGTACCTAAGTGGGGGTAGGCTGTGAATGGACTCAAATCACAAAGCCCTGCAGGGATCGAGTGAGGAAAGTGGCCTACTCAGCGACTTGGATGGCCAGACAATACTGCTTCATGAACGTATGGAGGGACTCCCACGTAGCTGCCTGGCAGATGTTTAAAACAGGAAACAGGGACTCAACGTACTTACACAGCAGTAGCAGCCTTCTGAAGGCTGCTGCTTTGCCAATGCATACAAAATCTTAATGCAGAGCGCGATCCAGCATGAGTGGGTATGCTTCTGCTCAGCCTTGCCTTTTTAGCGCTCCAGCAAGCCCTACCAAGAGCTGATCACCCACCCGTGGCCTAGGTATGATCGATGTAGAAGCAATGTGCTCTTTTGGGGTCCAATCAATGGACCCCATCGTCCTCCTTAGAGAGGTGAGGCGGAGCATAGAACGCTAGCCGGTTGATGGTTTGACTGGAGTCAAAACTTTCAGTAGAAAGGATGCCCTAATTCGCAGAACCAGCTTATAGGGGAAGGGGGTGGTGAATAGTGGATAAACAATGAGGAAATGGGGTGTATTACATGGTGGTGCTGTGTGGAGTCACCGTGTAATACACTAACAACTCCTTTGGGATCAGTCAATTTTCGTTTTTCAAACTTAGCTCCACCATGGGTAGCTGTGGCTCTGAGCAGTCAGACTTTCACAAAGGAAAAAGTAGCAATCAAACACACGTTACAACGCCTATCTGTACAAATTAAGAGTTCTGTGCACCTGCTTCCGGCACTTGCTGTCATTAAGCGCCACTGGTATCCAGAGTAAGCAAAGTCTTTTAGAAGGTGAAGGTGCACCAGAAATTAAGTCAAAAATCGTATACTTTAGTCCATTAATTCGCTTTATTAATGACAGGAGTAATAACGGCCATTAGCCAAGCGTCTCGTTCCCTTGACCAAAGGAACTTCATCAGGGATCAATAAGTCAAGTAGAATGTTCTTTACTTTCTTCCGTGATTGCAACACACAAACTTTGTAGCTGGCACACTTGCCGTTGTCGGGATACAGAAGACCCCGAAAGCCAGGACTCAATTTGATTGACCCTTATTGTGGGTTGATTTCCTGAGATTCTACATCTTTGTTGCAATCACGGAAGAAAGTACAGAACATTCTACTTTACTTATTGAGCCCTGATGAAGTTCCTTTGGTCAAAGGAACGAAACTCATTGGCTGATGGCCGTTTTTACTCCTGTCACTAATAAAGCGAACTAATGGGCTAAAGTATACAAATTTGACTTCATTTCTGGTGCACCTACCACTTCTAAAATACAAAGGAAAAAGTAGATAGCATTTAAACTGCACCAAAACAACTGAGAAGAAAGAAACACAACACTCAAGAAATCTGACACCCATTTATAAAAATAGCCTATATATTTATGGACACCAAAATGAAAAATATCCACTGGAGGGTTCAAGAGATATGGATTTTATAATGAATAATAAATCAAGACTTTTCAGTTAACTGCAAACAAGCACTGGCAAATTCAATGAATTTGAAACTTTGTCAAGAAAACTATGTTGAGATGTAATGTGGTTACTTAGAGTTCCTTTGACGAACTCCGGCAGGGAATCAGTTACCTTGCCAGTCCATTTCCAGTGTGAGCGCCAATGACTTCTATGGAGTGGTTCTGATTTAATGGATAGAAGATGATGAAGGCGTTCAGTTCTTGGAGTCAGCAGAAGTCCAGTTGCCATTAGGCTACCAGTTGCAAGGCACAGTGGTATCAGCGGTTTCCTTCTCTTGGCGATAACTCTCTTTCAGGGCCATCAAGCAGAACTCAGACAACTCTTCCGTGTATCCAGCAGATTCAGGTGCAACTTATGAGCATCAGGTCCTGGTCTCTTAGGCTACATAGGGGCTACACAAGGCAGGCTACTTCAGCTTTTGTGGCTCTGTGCTGCAAACAGAAAGTCAGCTAACTGACTCCTAGAGGCCCCGCTCAGGGGGAGGCAACTTCTCCACAAGCAGGACTGAGCAAGCACAGTCCTTTTCTTTGCTGGCCCAAGGTGCAGCAGGGCAGTCCTTCCACCCTCTTCTCCAGGCCAACAAGATCTCAGTTCAAGGGTGCCGTGCTGTCCTTTTATGCCCAGAATAAAACCCTCAAGGGAGGTCACGGTCACTAGCCGATGGGCTACAAGGTTCCTTCCTGCCCAATGACAACTTCCTGTGAAGTGTGGCATCTAGCTATCCCAGATGGTTCTATTTTGCCCACTTTCAAAAATGCAGTACCCCTCTCTTGTCCTCAGGTGCTCGGTAACCCCCAGAATTTCTGCCCCTCTGTACCCCATGCCAATCTGTCTACCAAAAATAAAAAGCAGCCCCTGTAGAGTGTTCGCTATTTGACCGTCAAAGGCGACTTCAGCTTTGAAGCCCACCTTTTGGGCTAACACTCCATGTGGTTTACTTTCAGAAGGGAGTAACACCTCCAACGGCAGACCTCTATTGTTACATGTTCTGGGAGCCACTGACATGTCTCCCTAGGCGGGGGTAGGCTGTCTCGTGGCTAGCCGCGGCAAATGGCCATTGGAAAACTAGGCCAATACAGTACCAACTTTCTAAAAGTTGCATGTGACAACTTACATTAATTTCGACATGAGCATCAAGTCACGCTTAATGTAAAGAGTCGTATGACACCTTGAAATACCAACTTTGGTAGTCCATTCAGAAGTTAGCAGAGCTGAGTTGTCCTCCTGCAACTCTGTACTCGCCAATGGTTCTACAAGTCTCTGACAGTAAAAACAGCAATAGGGGTTTTTTACAGTCAGAACATGTAAAAAACGTTATACTTTCTAGTATGTTGCACCCTGCATTAGGACTCTACAGCCCTGCTGTAGAGATGACTTACACACATTAAAAAAGGAGTTTGTGGTTTTGCAATTGCTAAAAAATGGCAACGCCAAGTTAGAGGTTTAAAACTACCCTTTCAGTCTGCAGTGGCAGACCAGGAGCATGTTTTACATTGTCATACTCAGGGTGGCACAACAAGTGCTGCAGTCCTTGCAGGGATACTAACTTAAAGGCCCTAGGTACCCCTTGTACCACATACTAGGGACTTAATAGTAAGTTAACTTAGAGCAATTGCATGCAGGCCAATCAAACATACCTGTTTACGGATCAGGGCACTGGCAATGAGGTATGGTTAGCAGCCTTCAGGGCACACTCCGAGTCGAATAACAAGCAGCGTTAAACTAAAACTTTGGAGGAGTCAATACAGTAAAAGGCATTTCCTTACAAACAAAGAGCCTGTAGCTCATTCACACACTGTGCTGAGGTGATGGCAACGAAGCTCACGGTTTTAAAATAAGGTTCCAATGGGGCTCCTCAAAGGAGAAGGGGGGGGAACGTATGCAGCAGCCCTTTCAAAAACCTCTAAGAAACAACAACCAATTGCCAATACTGCAATTTACTCATAACAACGAATGAACCAAGAAGAACAGAAGTGAAACTAGTTCTTCAAATCAATTATTCATTTGAATTACCCAACATTATTTGGGCGACAACTTTTCTTCATTATCAAACAATTAGCAATAAATACACAGGAGAGAAAAAGGAAAAGAATCCTTCCTAAAAATATTTACACTCAAGGAAAAGAATCCTTCCTAAAAATATTTTCACTCACGTGTGGCTAACATTCAATCAAGCATTCACTCATGAAACCTCATTCATACTCATATGTATGCTTCTTTCAGACTTCGTGAAAAAGATTGGAAGAAGAACAAGCATTTACAATGCAATGGTTTCGCCTTTTGAAAAGTTTGAGCTATTGGCATTGTAAATGACAAAATTTGTATTTATGTGTTGGTTTTGAAAACAGATAAATAAATGGCATTGTCATTTACAATGCCAATAGTTTAATCTCTGGCAAATGCCACACAAAACACACAGACCCACACACAGACCCACACACACCAACAGAGCCCCCCGAACACACACACACAGAGAGAGCCACACACACACACACAGAGCCACACACACACACAGACCCACACACACAGAGCCACACACACACAGACCCCCCACACAAACACACAGACCCACACACACACAGACCCACACACACACTGTTTACAGACACCAAAGAAGGCCCAGCGTCCCCCTGGGTGGGAATACGCAGAGGTTCTTCCCGCTCTCTTGTTCCCCCAGGAGCATCTGTTAGTTTACAACCACCATGCTGTTACATGCTCCTGCCACTCATGTCTCCACAGTTCCAATTAGCTGATTTGGGCAGCGCCAGCCAGACAGTTCTTGATGTTATTGACTTTTTGTTCTAGTTTATGATGAATACATTGGCTACTCCTTTACGAGACAAAGTGATTAAGGTCCTATCCTTTCCTTATTTCCTTTTAATTGATACCCCACTATACCCTCCATAGGAGCAGTGTGAACTGCTACCAAACTTTAATTCATGTCAATACATTGAGTTGTGTTCGTTCACCCACTGCATGAAAATGATTAGTACTGTATCCTGTCCCATATGTAGAGGATTCTTGATTAAAAATGCCAAAAAATACATTTTTAAAAATCAGTGTGGCGCTTTGCCAATGCTTGTTGGTGGTGTTTTTGTATTGTGCAAGGTCGATGACAATAGCAACGGTCTCCAGGCTGATTCTATGATTCGGTTCTTTGGCGCGTCTATTTCAGAGAGCTGTTGAACCAGCCAGTGTAATCCATGCTGCTGAGGGCACCCTAGGGAGACTGAAAGGCTGGTGTTATTGACAATGTGTGACGCCTTCTGGAGCGGTGGGGTGTGACAGTGCTGACATGTGCTACTGTGAGACAGAAGCAGCCAGCCAGCTAATACGTTCGTGTTATCATGGTCATGATCCATGCTTGTTAGTGATTAAAGAACAAGTATGAATTTAATATACTTCTAAACTCTTATCCTGACTTGGATTTGCCCAAGAGCTTCACAAAGGCAATCTCTTTTCGGCAGAAAAGCCAGTGATTAACTCTGCCCCAGCCCTTCCAACCTTATGGCGACAGTGGCCTGCTGAAAAGTCATAAAAAGTGACTGACCCGGTTCCATTTCTGCCAGCCTCTCAAGGGTGTCAGGCTTTTTAAAAAGTCTACAATTTACCATTTTCGGTCGGTCCGCCATTGAGCCGACAGGAGTGCGGCGCATGAACGGGCAACACATTTAAAATACATATTTCAGACTCTCGATTTCCTGCTAGAAAGCTGCATTTATTGCCCCAGCTGTACTCGTGTGGTCTTAAGTCCTTATGTATAGCAACTGGTTCTTTTGTAAAGCGCTCTGACACATTCGGGTAATGTTCGCGCTATAGAAAATCGCATTAGATAAAAAAAATTAATTTAAAAAAAGAGCGGCATCAGCCCGCCAGGTAACTAAAGTCTGACGTCTAGCTCTAGTCATTCCATCTCAGAGCCCTGCTTTCATTTTCCATGAAAATCTTGCGATGCTTCGAGCCAGCGTGTGTTAAGTAGGTGCATGCCAACACGGGGCATATCAGATTCTTCGCAGCCTGGCACCAACACTTGGGTGGGGCGCATGAGCTCATTGAAAATCCACTGAACTAGGCAAGCCTGGGAACTGAAGGCAGGGCCTATGGGGGCAGGGACAGGGGTGTAGCTTTGCCACGTGACACCGAGGGTCGGAGATGCAATCGTGGACCCAAGTTCAACGCACCTAATGCATTATGGGAGTGGTAGTTTTAATTCATGACTCTTACGCATATTTTATTTAAGTAGTACAATAAACATAAAAGTTCTGTCTACCGACAGGGCTTATTGTACTAAATGGTCGTAAGGTTCACTGGGTCACCCCATTAGATTGCAATGGTACTGTACATTAAAGTGACACAGTACAAAAGCTTTCCAAAGTGGGAGCGCAGAAGCGGAATCAAGCCACCCCCGTTACCGTGGACTCATCCGGTAATCCTCGCGCGGCGCTCGCTATCTTCAATCAATGCCTCTCTATTTTCATCACAGGTATTTACTTCCTCCCACATACAGTGTAATCTGCGGATCACTGTTTGTGGAGGGTGACGCAATCAGGCACTCCCTGCGAGCCTGCCACACCACACCACACGTTATCACGCGATACACATAACCAGTGCTGAACAGCAGGCACAGCCCAGCGGGAATCCACCGGGGGCAGAGAAGGAATTCAATATCACGCCAGAGTAGAGGAGCAAAAAAGCATGTGAAAGACACCTGGCCTTACTAGAGACTGGGCGTTAATTGAGACTGGAACTTACTAGAGACTTGACCGAGCCTAACTAGAGATCTAACCTAAAGAGGAACTTAATCCTACTAGAGACTGGGTATTAGTAGAGCCTGGGCATTAGCAGAGCCTGGGCATTAGTAGAGACTGACCATTAGTAGAGACCGGGCATTAGCAGAGACTGGGCATTAACAAAGTCTGGGCATTAGTAGAGAACGGGCATTAGCAGTGACTGGGCATTAACAGAGCTGGGCATTAGTAGAGACCAGGTTATACTAGACACGGACAACGGGAGGGGGGACGGGCTCACGGACAGCGGGAGGGGGGACGGGCTCACGGACAGCGGGAGGGGGGACGGGCTCACGGACAGCGGGAGGGGGGACGGGCTCACGGACAGCGGGAGGGGGGACGGGCTCACGGACAGCGGGAGGGGGGACGGGCACACGGACAGCGGGAGGGGGGACGGGCACACGGACAGCGGGAGGGGGGACGGGCACACGGACAGCGGGAGGGGGGACGGGCACACGGACAGCGGGAGGGGGGACGGGCACACGGACAGCGGGAGGGGGACGGGCACACGGACAGCAGGAGGGGGACGGGATCACGGACAGTGGGAGGGGGGGAAGGGGAAACACGGACAGCGGGAGGAGGGGCGGGAACGGGCTCACGGACAGCGGGAGGTGGGGGCGGGAACGGGATAAAAAAAGTAGTAAAATATGCCGCTTACCTGCTAGCAACTCTTGGAAAGTGAAATTGCGCAGCCCACCCCTGCAAGCACACGTTGGAAATGAAACCAACATGCCGAGACAAAAAAAAAAAAAAATAACATCCGCCCACCGCCGGAATGACGGCTCAAAGGGGCGGGATGAGAAAAATTCGATGGAACGCCCATAAATCGCCTCGCACAATGACGGACGCCTCTCTCTTCCAAAGGCGAGCCTCCATTTATGGAGCTAGCCAATGGAAGACAGAGGCGGGACAAAGCCCCATACTATTCTCAAAAGATTTCGCCTGCGCGAACGCTGCTGCGCAGCGGATCGCCAGGCGAAACCTAAAAAGGGGATAGAAAAAAGAAGCAAATCAAAAATGTATCAATAACTGTGTTCAACTCAACTGGTGTTAGTCAAAAAGTACACTTAAAGCAGACTTGAAAAGGAACAATTGCTAATTTATACAGTAGGCCATCTGAATATATTCTTGGTTCATTTGTTGTTATGAGTAAATTGCAGTATTGGCAATTGGTTGTTGTTTCTTAGAGTTCAAGGCTTGGCCTTACTGCAAATTAGCCAAACCCTTTCTTCGTTTCACGCTTTCAAAAACCTCATCACAGCTGGTGATTTAAACAGGGAAGGCTGATCTGGAAATCGCAGAGGCCTAAATGGGCGAAAGATAACCTTTAACAGTGCCCAAAGCACGGTCTTACCAGGCGAAGGATGGAACAATCAGGGTATCAGACAGTTATGCCTCGAGGGGATCAATCTGACTTGTGGGGCATCAAACCACAAACGTATCCCAGTGACAGGCATATGTAGTCTTTTTTGAGAGACACCTGGTTGCCAAGATGACAATCACTACCTCAGGAGGGAGATCAAAGGCATTAAGCTGGTGCCGCTCATTCTCCATGCGTGAAGGAATAGATTGTCATTGGAGAGGTGGAGAAGCCAACCTATCTGCTGAGACAGCAGCTCTTCCCGGAGTGGCAGCCTCATCAAAGGGCAGATGCACAAGCCCAGGAGCTCTGGACACCACTCTCTCCATACCCATGCCGGAGCCGCTAAGATGACTTGGGCATGGTTGGTCTTGACCTTCTTGAAAACATGGAGCAGAAGTGGTATCAGCAGAAAGGCGTACCAGAGTCCTGAGTTCTATTTGAGGCAGAACATGTCTCCAAGCAAGAGACGCCTTGTAAACTACAACATATAAAGGCTGGTGTAACGTGTTGTCAGAGGTGGCAAACAGATCGAGCCAAAGTTCTCTCTATTCTCGAAGAGACTGTGCACCACCTCTGGATGTAACTGCCAGCCATGATCCGTTAGACGCCAACAGCTGAGTTTGTCTTCCCTCATGCTCAATGAACCTGTCAGGTGGTTCACCATTGGTGTTCCTGCCATTTCCAGAGGTGTAAGGCCTCTTGGCACAGGACCTTTAATTATTGGCCTAACGACCCCGCCGAAACCTCTTACTCCAAGGATTTCACTGACCTCATGATTAGCCTCAACTTCGTACCTCACATTCATAGCCCCACTCATATTCATGGTCATGCACTGGACCAAATCTGGGCCCTAAATGTCCCTACAACGCCCCCCACCATCTCTCCCTGCCCTTGGTCGGACCATTCTCTCATTTCCTTTTCCCTTGCACTATCCCCTGAGGTTAAGCCCCCGCTCCCCAATAACACCTGGATCAGGAAATGGGGCAAAGCCGATATGCCGTCCCTCTGCTCGTCCTTGTCCGAGTCCAGCCCTGACCTCTCAGGCCTTGCAGCCTCAGACCAATTGGAATCCATCAATAATTGGCTGATTCAATCGGGCGACGAATTCGCTCCCCTGAGGCGGATTACGGTTAAGCGAGCCCATGCAGCTAATAGGTGGTTCCACTCTGACCTTAAGGTGAAAAAACTAGCTGCACGGAGAGCTGAGAGAGCTTGGAGGAGAGCCTATAGCCCTTTACTGAAATCCACATACCATTCTGCCTTACAGACTTACAAAAAAGGCATTCTTGAGGCTAAGACAGAATACTACTCAGGAAGGATTTTAGCGGCAGAGTCCCAATCCAAAGAGATCTTTGCTGCCGTCCATGAACTGGCAGCATCCGATAGAGTGACGACAACAGTCCCTCCCTCTCAACATCTCTGCGATTCGCTAAATGAATTTTTCATCGAGAAGGTCGCACAGATAAAAATTAATATACCACCTCCTTCGCTAACCTTTGTTAACCCGCCCCTCCCCCCTCTACTTCCAAACTGGCTAGCATTCCTCTGCTGACCAAGGACTCACTCCTCCCTCTGCTTCGACGGGTGAAGTCGGGCTCCCCCTTGGATTTTGGTCCTGCCCATGTTTTAAGAGAGATCTTCTTGGCCTGTCCTACCCCTCCCCTCACGTTTCTTAACGACTCACTAAGCAATGGTGTGGTTCCCTCCTCTCACAAATCAGCAGTCATCATCCCGATCTTAAAAAAAACTGGCGCTGATCCCTTGTCCCCAGCTAATTACCGCCCCATCTCCCTCCTGCCCTATTTGGGAAAGGTCTTAGAAACCCACGTCACTAGTACCTTGAGCACTTATGTGGAGGCAAATCATTGCCTCTCCCCTTGCCAGGCGGGCTTCCGACCTCTACACTCCACAGAGAAGGTAGTGATCTCAGTGATGGACGGACTCCGCGAGGGTATTGACAACCTCCCGCAAGCCCTTGTTCTCTTGGACCTGTCCGCCGCTTTTGACACGGTGGATCATTCCATTCTTCTCACTCGTGTCAGGGCGGCGGGCATAGAGGGCTCTGCCCTCTCCTGGCTCAATTCCTTCCTGTGTGACAGGGCACAGGCTGTTCATCTCGCTGGTTTTACTGCCTCCTCACGAAAGGTGGAATGCGGCGTCCCTCAGGGCTCTTCCTTATCCCCTCTTTGTTTAATTTATACATCTATCCCCTCATTTTTTCATTGCAGCAGCTCGAGGTGACGGTGTTTAATTACGCCAATGACCTCCAGCTTATCTTTAATCTCTCTCACTCCCCCTCCTCTGTTCAGAATTTTCAAACCGTTATGTTATTCATCCAAGATTGGATGAACTGCAACCACCTTAAACTCAACCCTGACAAGACAGAGCTGGTCTTGACAGGAGGTGGTTGCAGCCCCTGGTCCCCCTCGTTTTGGCCCCCTTCACTTGGTGTCCCCCCCTCCCGGTTCCTAAAGTTAAAACCCTTGGGATCTTTCTCAATTCCCAACTATCTGTAAACCCCCAGGTCAGTTCGGTGGTTTCCTCTTGCTTTTTTTCCCTCCGGATAATTAGGAAGATATCTCGCTTCTTCTCCCTCCCGGCACTGAAAATAATTGTGATGGCAATGGTGCTCTCGCGCCTTGATTATGGGAACATAATCTATAACGGCGCACCGGCCTATGCCATACACCGATTGCAGCTAGTGCAAAATCAGGCTGCCCGCCTGATCCATGGGCTGCCCAAATTCCATCGAGCAACCCCACTGCTGAAATCATTGCACTGGCTACCTGTGAGGGAGCGGGCCTTATTTAAACTAGGTTGCCTCACCTTCCAGGCTAGGATGGGCACTGCCCCCGAGTTTATATGCTCAGCCATCAAACCCTACCTGCCGGGCAGAGAACTCCGCTCTACCCACATGGCACTCCTGGTCACACCTCGCTTTAAGAAAAAGAAAGCAAGTGGGGCGAAATTTGCGGTCCTTGCACCTGTCTTCTGGAACTCCCTCCCCATGACACTCAGATCCGCAACCTCCTATTTGGAGTTCCGGAAGAATCTAAAAACCTTCCTTTTTTCCAGAGCTTTTGCTGCCTAACCTGCCCCTCTTGCTGCTGTTGCTAGTAGTAGCTCCTATAGCGCCATGAAACCGCTCGGTATAAGCACGCTAAATACATGCTTTTAAATTCAAATTCAAATGATTCCTCCCCGCTTTGTTTGTTTCAGTACCACATGGTTGTGGCGATGTCTTCGACCACTAGTACCAGCATCGCCTTGATAGATGACTGGAATTCTTTCAGCACCAAGTGGATGGCCCCCAGTTCCAGAAGTTTGATATGGAGCCGGGACACTGCAAGAGACCTCTGATCTCCACCTCCCCAAGTGGCCGACCAAGCCCAGAAGTGGCACATCGGTCACTATTGCCTGCTCTGGGTAGGCAAGAGAAAGGGGTCTGCCGCTGGCCCAATCGCAGTCCTTAGCCACCACTACTGATCTTTCAGTCTCCTCTGAAATCTGAATGTGGGTGGAGAGATCACATTGATGCTGGGCACACTGGGGCTTCAGATCGCACTGCAGAGCCCACATGTGCCACCTGCGTGCTCGACCAGCAGTATGTAGGATTTTGGAGGCCATCAGTTCCAGCAGCCTCTGAGTCAACCTCACTGACATCCAGGACCAAAGCTGAAACATCAGGATCATAGCCTGAATGATCTGGACTCTATTTCCCGGAGCGAAGGCATGAAACCAAACAGTTTCTAGAATGACTCTGATAAAGGGGAGGATCTAAGATGGAGTCAAGTGTGACTTTGGCACATTAATAGTGAACCCCAAAGATGATAGGAGGTTCGCTGCAGTCTGAAGGTGAGTCGGCCTTCAACAGCAGGTAGAGGAAGATTGGCACCCATGACATCCAAAGGTGTGCTGCCATCACTGTTGTGAACACTTGAGCTGCGCTGGTGAGACCCAAGGGGGGTACTGCAAACTGAAAATGCTCCTCTTCCACACCGAACTGCTGGTAGCGCTGATGGGATGGAAGGACGGGAATATGGAAATAGGTGTCCTGCAGGTCCAACACCACCACTCAGTCTCCATGGTCAAGAGCAAACAAAACCTGGCCCAGGGTGAGCATTCTGAATTTCTCCTTCCGAGGGAAAGCATTGAGATGGTACAGCTCTAGAACAGGCCAGACAACTCCATTCTTAATGGGCACCAGAAAGTAGCAGGAATAACAACCATGTCCTATTTCTGGTGCAAGCACCCTCTCAACGGCAACTTTGCAGCAAAATGGTGACATCTGTCAGTCACCGGGTGGCATAACTTTTGTAGACAATCTGCAGGACCCACCTGTACGAAGTGATCACTTGCCAACCAGGATAGAATTGGTGGATTCAACCTCCCATCGGGTGGTAATGACCCTGTAAAGGGGGGTGGACAGATCAGCAACAAGGTGATGGATTATGGCGATTAGCCTCGTAACTGGGATTGGGGGGGTGGGGAGGGGGGTGTCAAGGAAGACTTAGCCCAAGCCCCTAGGAAGGTTATCAGTCAAGACTTCAATGAAAAGGAGGAAGGGCTCAGAAGTTGTCTGGCCCAGTTGCAGGACCGCAGTCAATAAGTTTGTTTTCACTCACATGGTAGGGAGCTAGAGGTCAAGGACTTTGGTCACCCTGTGCATAACCATAGGATAGGAGGTAGATTCTTCCGTGGCTGCATCCGAAGTGGAAAAAAGAGCTGTCTTTAGGGAGGTATCCAGCCCATTAGCCTCCTGCAAGTCCTCATACCAATTGTCATTGGTAAAGGGCTGAGCTAACTCATCACCCAGGTGAGAGTTGTTAATTTGAGTCGGTCCCAAAAAGGGACTGCAAAGAATGTTGCCTGCCTTGTGGTAATGGGAGTGCTGTAATGGGCGCCTCGGTCGGATTCAGGCATGACGTCGGTTGTCTAAGTCGGACCGGTGCAGAGGACAGTTGGGGGCGCTTCTTCAAGCAGACAGGTCAGCATTGACGGACCCTTGTCTGCCGTGGGTATAGACGCCGATGTGGAAATGGAGCAGGAGATGAGGGCAGAAGAGGCTCGCGGAGTAAAGCAGGCACAGAGTGAGAACCCGCCAGCGGTAGTCCAGGTGGAAGGCCTCGCTGCTCCGTGTGGCCCGAAGGCACACCAGAGATTAGTCTGTAGAGGTCCGAAGGATCCGAGCATAGCTAAGTGCAAGTCTTCGATATGGCATGGCTGAAAACCCAAGAAACTTAACTTGTGCCAGATCTAGCTGCGGAATTGACTCCAACGTTGACCAACTTCGAGAGATGGAGCAAGACGGACCCACACACTTTATCAGGGGAGTAGAACTCGTATGACAAAGCGGAACTACGCTTGGACTGCTTATGTTTTTTGGGCTTACCGTACTTGGAGCGCAGCAAAGACTGGCTCTAGAATGGCTCGGTCGATTTCGGAATCGAGCCTTGGACTTAGAGCGGTGCCAAAACTGCATCTTCTTTATCTTGCATTCCAGGATGGCCTTCTGGCTCATCGACCAGTAGTCTTTGCAGGTCTTGGAGTTCATAACCAGACTCTACACACCATAGGCAAACCTGATGTGAATCTGTCACCAACATCTGCTTCCGACAGTTCTTATAGGGTTTAAAACCTTTTATCTTAAGGGGTGGCATACCTTGCACACTGGAGAAAAATCGTAAAGGAAGGGTCTCTGAGAGACAAAAAAAGTTCCAGATCCAGGTCTGGTAGAGCAGAAAGAAGGATACTGACATAAACACGTGGGAGTGGCACCTACAAATGCCTTCACATCATTCCTGGAGCAGAACGACATCAGTACAGAGTCGCACGGCACAACCTTTCATCGTGCGAAGTACATGGAAACGTTTCCGGATCAAGTTTGATGCCTGGTGTTAGGATGGAAGAACAAGTTACTTACCTTCGGTAACACCATATCTGGGTAGGGACTCTAACTAGAATGGTCCACTGCCTGTTGAGGTTTCATATTAACCCTAAAGGACCCGACAGCACCCTCTGTTCCCTTTTAATAAGCAACAAATAATATTTGCCTTAGGGCTGTCTTTTTAGATCCATAGTACACAACAACAACGAGATCAAGTCAAAATCTAATGACAAAAGAGAAGAACTAGTACAAGGCCTTTTTCCCCAAAATTTGGGACAAATAGGAGACAGAGAAGCTTAGGAAATGAGGGACTAAAAAGTGAACTCCAAAGACTAGAGAGACTTAAAAAACAGGAGATGACAACGGTGGTGGGATGAGACCACCCTCCAAAAATATCTAGATAATAAAAAAAATCCCTAGGGGTCTCAGAATATTAATATTCCCCACATTTGAGGATTTAGACGACGAATCTTTAAAAGAATGGGAAGACAACTTGCTAAATGCATCAGCCATTATGATACTCATTGTAATTAAACATAAAGACAAAAAAAGTTAAAAAGGCTACAAATGGACAGACGGACTGGAAAAGGAAATTGACACCTCAGATCTCAAAGAGGTGAAGAAAAAAATGAGATCTTTCATAAAGTAATTGAAACCCATCAGATATACATGCATGACAAGAAGCTTAGAAAGATTAAGTGGGATGACACAGACTACAGAGAAGGAAGAATATATACATTTGCCCAAACATATGACAATGTAAAAACACCAGGGGAGGGAAACAGAAACAGCGAAGAGATAAACGAGTCAGTCTCACCCAGTAGTAGCTCACTGACTTAACTAGAGAGCATCACCTTAATTGAGGGAGCTGCACTGATATCCATCCCATAAAGTACATCTACTTTTTTAGTGGAGATGGAGAGACTACGTTTGGGAAACAGAACGGTAAAAAGAGAACAAAGATGAGATGGGGAGGGAGGAGATGGAAAGAAAGAAAAGCAAAAGAAAACAACACTGGTGTGACGACACGCTAAAAAATGACCTAGTGACGGAAACAAGGGTGCTTAAAATTGCCCACACAAATGAAATTGTGATTGTATCTAGTCGCACTTTAACTTCACCCGAAAATGAGGTGCTGAGGAAGGTTCTAGAAAACGAGGCAGAATCACAGACTCACGACAAATCAGAACATATCCAGTTCGAGAAAAGTGGGTACCACGACACTGGGGAAAGTTCCAGACCACATTATCCCTCGTTCCAAAGGAAGCCTAAATAAAAAAGCAGACTCCTGGACCCGGCCTATAGAAGGTTCCAAACCCCGAACCTCAGAAGAGAAGAAAAGTAAGATAAGACTATCAGCCTGGCGTACGAGAATAATTCAAAGGTTAATATTGAACTAGCCACCTGTTCGGAAAAGAAAGGAGATCACTCCCAGGGTGCGACATCAATCCACACACCTTATATAAAGAAGGATATCAAATATTGAAAACGGTGACCCCAAAGAACTGTCTTGTCCTGAAGAAGGTTTTATGGTATCCATAGTTTTAACACCGAAACGCGTCAACGCACTGGTTTGAATATAGAATCCAAGTAGAGCCCAGGAAACAACAGATATTCATGAATTTTTGATACTGTAGCTCCTACAAGAAAATATTGAAAGGCGATTGGATCAGGTTACTGCGTAGCAAGAGTATTCTAAGCTACTGATAGAAGGGGGAATGTTTCGATTTAATAATGTATTGTGATTATGTGATGAATAGGTTCTTGTCAATGTGTTTAATCTAATTTGCCTGTAATTGATGAGATATTGTGTATACTCGTTTCAAATGCCATACACTGTAAATTTCTAATGTTTTTAATTATTTATGTTTTCAGGAAGTCTTTTCTGAAATTTTAATTTATGAGGGGAGGATAGTTTTTTCTTCCTTTTATGAAAAATAAAAAGATTGTAAACGTTACATTTTAGTGTGGGAATTATAAATTTTTTATTTTAACAATGGTGATTTGGATGAATGAGAGAAATAAGATATATTAGGGTGAACTAAAGAGTAGTGTCTCCAGGGATTTTTCACTGACTTTCATACGTTTACACGGTTACTGAAATTAAAAGATTTCTTTAAGAAAAACCCTATGCCGCCACTGCCTGTTCCTCAACTGAACTATCCATCAACACATACAATATCTGACCTCCATGATCTGCAATTGTTGATGTCATTACCAGACGATGTGATGTAAACACTGACACACTTGAGGATGACCTTGACATCATTGAGGATGTACACATAAATAGTGGTCTCAAATCACGCTCAAAATTCTCACCTTCAGATCCCCAAAGAACATTGACCGCTTTAGGGAAAAGGTTCCAAAAGACATATATGAAATGATGGGAACAGCACCACAGAGACACAAGAGTAATAATCTCACACGGATAGAGAGAACAGCACTCCATAATCGGAGTATGGATTACACAATTGTAATTAGGGAGGCTGATAAGGGGGAAATGTAGTGATCATGGATAATAAAAGATTACATGGGGAAAGAGGCAAATATCAGATACCAGCTGCTACGCGCGTGTCATGGAAAACCCCATGAAAGCACTCACTATTCATATAAATATGAAACTTATTCAATGACGTGATCGAGGTCGCATCCCAGAGGAAGAATATACATTCCTATCATTTAAGGATCCTCACCACCCATGCATCTATGTTTCACCTTAAATCCATAAGTGGGAACTTTCCCCCCGGAGGGACCCATATTATCTGGCATTGCCTTCCCCACTGAACATATTTCTGAGTATGTTCACGTCTTGTTACAAACATATGTCCACAACCTACCCGATTACATACAGGATAGCAAGGACATATTGCACACATTTGAAGACGTGGCATTGTCAGAAGCCCTGATGTTTGTGACTATGGATGTGACAGGCTATACACCTGCATCCAAAAACACTAAGCCCATGGCTGTTGAATCCTTCCTTCGCAACAAGACTGCAGATCATCTTTACCACACAGAGATGTTGATTGAAATGATTGAATTTGTCTCAAATAACGTTTTATCTCCATGATGGCAACTGGTAACACCAGAAACAGGGCACGGCTATGGGTTCCAGATTTGATTCCTTGTATGCCGGCCTCTTAATAGGGTGGTGGAAGCGTGAACACGCATGGGGCCGATATCCCTCACCCTGGATAGATGCCGTAGTTTTTTGGGGAAGGTATATAGACAATATCGTCATACTCTGGAAAGGCATTGTGGACAACTTACTGACTTCCAGTCTTTCCTAAATGAAAACCCCGATAACATCAGATTGACTATCAAACATAGCAGGGAGCAGATTGAATTCTTTGACCTCCTTTTTATGTGAAGAGCACCACCATACAGAGCACCATGTACAGGAAACCCACTGCATGCAATAGCGTCTTACATGCAACTAGTGCACATCCGGTGTCCGTTATTAAGAATATCCCATTTGGTGAGATAGCGTGTGTCAGACGCAATTGTAGCTCAAATGATACTTTTCTTACTAAGATCTCGAACATGAAGCAGAGATTTAGAAATAGAGGTTACAATGAGGGTACTTTGACTGAGGCAGAGAAAAGTATAGGACGTATTGCCAGACAGGACACACTTACCATTGGACCCAGTGTGAAAAGGAAAAAGGAGATGCATAACTATCTCCCCTTTGTCACACAGTTCACTACAGAAAGTGAAAAATTGTATACCATCTTAAGGAAACATTGGGGTTTACTGGCCGAGATTCCTGAACTTAAAGAAAACAACCAAAATGCCGGGGTTACTTACCGGAGAGGTTAAACCTTAAGAAACTTTGACCAAGCTATGATACGACCACCAAAAAGAAAACATGGATACCCCCTACAGTGCATGTGTTCTATACGTGTAATTAATGCAATATGTGCCAGTTTGTCAAGAACAAATCTAAAAGCTTCAGCTACAATAAGAGTCAGGAATATGATATTAGACACCATATACATTGCAAAACCAAGTTTGCGGCCTATACTATTGGATGTGGATGCAATAAGATCTATGTAGGAAGCACAGTTAAACCCCTAGAGCAGCGAACATAGGAACACACACAAGTGCTATAACAAAGAATGACATAAGGTACCCAATAACTTATCACATGGGAGACCACCACAATGACAACAGTAAAATATAGGTCCTTGGGACTGATCATATTCTACCTGAACCAATGGGTGGAAACTGAGAATTGGCCCTAAAAAGCGAGGTGGCTGCATGGATATGCCGCTTTAGCAGTTTAGGGAGGGGCCATAACACTGATGATGAGTTACATTATTTTCTATAAGCAGCCACCAGACGCCGTATCTTGGCCTACTAGTATGTGACCAAGACTGGCCACCCTGGGGTTTCGGATTTACAACTTTTACAAATAATTCTCTCAGTCAACAAAAAGGAATGTAATTGTCACCATGGGACGTTCTTCTTTTCCCCACTTTCTACTTTTCCCTATATTTCTTTCATCTTTTCACATTTTTTACTTTCTCACTGAAAATGCATTGACTAGATTATGATTTCTATCTCCTATGCGTTTTAACTGGAGGCCATTATGGTCCAAGTCGCCCCATCATTTCCATATTTCGTGGTTTCCATATTCGCAATGTTGATTTCACATTGCTGATACCACATTGCTGATACCACATTGCTGATAATATTGTGCCTATTTTAGGTCACTATGAACGTATTCACCATTCCATGCCTGTCAAGACTATTGACTCTCTCCCTCGGCACAACAGATGTTATTACTTATTTTCCATTTTTATCTTTTCATCTCCATGCCGTGAGAATATTAACATGGCTGTTATAGACTCATTTACAACTTCTGGACCTTTTGAAGCGATTTATTATTTCGGAAAGGGCGACAAACAGATTCACATATATATGCACACTGCTTGTAGTGGAACGTCAATAGCGTTCGATACTTGTGATACATGCTGCAAGATGGCCGACTGCAACCTAGAGCACATAGCATTCACTTGCTCTATAATCTGCACACTTTCCACTTTTGGAAAACATCATAGCAAGCGCGTATGAAATTTGAAGGACCCGGAAAATCAGTGACAGGCTCATGCTGTCCGTTACCTTTTTGGAAGCCATTAGGAGTGCTATACTTAAGTGGGGTACACACCAATCGCAGTAATTATGCAGCTATATCACCCTCCTGATTACCTCGAATTGGGCATACAGTTTGAGGCTATCAAATTCAATATAATCTTTGGACATGGGATTTCTCTAGTTGAAGTATACCAGCAAATGAGTGTTTTTTGAATAATTGCGCTACTTTTCCTTGTCCACCTTCCTCTAAACATACACTGGGTTTGCATTTATCAGTAATTGCTTTGACTTGTGTTCCAACTCGATTTTAGTATGCAACACATTGCTGGCGCTCTGCATTCTTGTTGGAAATGGCCCTTTTTGCAGGGTCATCCCGAAACTTTTCGCCTTCCTCTTGTATTTTTTCTGACCTGTTGTTGTTGGTTTTAGGACTCTGGGCACTTTACCACTGTTGATCAGTGCTAAAGTGCATATGCTCTCCCTGTGTAAATATGACTGTGAACTGGTATATCCCGGATTGGCTTATTTGGTCTACCTGTTAGTCCCTAGTAGTGTGGCCCGTGTGTGCCCAGGGCTGGTAACCCAAATGCTGCTGGGGGGCCTGCAGCACTGGTTTGCGCCACCCACAGAAGCAGATTGTAAAGTGTTCCTCAGACCTGCCACTGCAGTGTCTGCGTGCAGTCCAGAACTGCCATCTTGGCACTGAAGTGCCCACACTTCCCAGCCCCTGAATCTTCCCTTAGCATCAAGTCAGTCACCCCTATGGTAGGTGCATTGTGTGTGTAAGGTAGGACATGGCTTGATATGTGTAGCATGTCCTGGTAGTGAATTACCCTCCATTTTGTTTTTCACTGCTGCAAGGCTTCCTGTTCCCATAGGCAAGAATGGGCAGACTGGCTATTACATCTTATAGTACTAACTGACTCCGGGAACATGGTAGAAATTCGAGCTTAGTATGCCTGAACTCAGAATGATAAAATACATCTTTTAGCGAAGTTGGTTTTAATATTCTGTGTTTGAAAATACCATTTTTAGAAAGTAGGTATTTTCTTGCCTAAGCCTTCCAGTGTGCTCTGCTGTTATGTGTATTGGCTGTCTGGGTTTTGAGGGGCAAGGCAGGCTGAATAAGACCTTGGTTGAATAGAGAAATCTGCATTGAGTACTTGGGAGGGGTAGCTCCCTGACCTCAATAGAGCTGTGCCTGGCAAGGTGAATGCTGGCTCCACCTCCTACTGTGTGTCTGATGGCAGACACACACCTCTTTCTGAAAGGAAGGATGCAGTCTGGTAAACAAAGTGCTCCAGGCCTGAGCAGAACGGGTTCTGGCTGGGTTCAGTGACTAGAGACTTTTGAGAACAAAGACTTTTGGGGTATAAATAGCTGTGCCCAAACCCCTGATATTGGTATTGCTCCTGGATGTTAAGAGGAACCTCTGTCCGTGTTACTGAAGGAATCTGCAGGAGAGGACTGTCCTTGAGCTTGTGTGCTGTTTCTTGGATTGGCCTGCAGTAATTCCCCTTGGACTTGGAAGAAGAGGGAAAAGAACTTTTGAGAGACTTTTAGTTTGCTAAGCAATCACCCAAGGGCTAGAAGAGAGCTAGCCTCCTGCTGGAGTCACAGGCACATCTGAACCCCCCACCAGCCTCCTGATACCTCCCAGCGGGGATTTCCATCTGCAGGTGAGACCCCTGTGAGTTCCAGGGCCTCTAGTTCTACTACAGAGAAGAGAGTGCTGAAAATCGTCGCTAACGCAGTTTGCGAGCCGCCGCAGCGGAAGAGCGTAAGAAAAATCATCGCGCTGCTGCAGCCGAGCGCTCACAAACCGGAGATCATCGCATCGCATGCTTGCGGGCCCCTAAGTGCTTGCTAACCCCAGAGATCATCGCATCGCACGTTTGGGAGCTTGTCGAAGGCCCGCTAACCCCGGATCATCGCATCAAGATCATCGTAGAGCGGGCGCTGTGCGTCCGCCATTTTCCTCGCATCGCACCCGGATCGTCGCTCCCTCGCCGGGCGCCATTTTCTTTCGTCGCAACAAGATCGCACACGCAACTGGATCAACGCATCATCCTCCCTTGGGGCAAGGATTCAATGCATCGCTGGCCTAGCGTGAAGAAGTCTGTCGCTTTGTCCCGCACGCACCCGTAAACCGGCGCATCATCCTCCCTTGCGGCAAGGATTAAATGCATCGCCGGCCTAGCGTGGGGAAAATCATCGCTACAGCTCGTTTGCGACATTTTTCTTGTTTTGCTACGAAATCCAGGTACTTTGTAAGTGAAAGGGTCGCAGAGACCCCTGGCTTGAATTGAACCCCACTTTGAACTCACTGTCCAGCTTTTCAAGAGTACCCCCCTTTTACAGTACTGTGGCTTTTTACCGTAATTGGTCTTGTGTTAAGTCTATATATAAAGATACTTATTTTTGTATAACTACTTGTGTGGTGTCCCTTTGTAGTGTCCTCCACTGTGTTACTGTGTATGATCATAAATGCTTTACACACTGCCTCTGAGATAAGCCTAGCTGCTCGTGCTACGTTACCACAGGGTTGAGGAGGGGTTATCAAAGGGTGCAGTCCCCTTACTCTGACTTAGGAAGAAGGGTCCCTACTTGGACTGTGGTCAGCCACTGCCAACTAGAGACCCCCATTTCTAACAATTCTGCAAACCAGTTTTTTGTCATGTTTGTATTAAATACCTTTATCTGTTGGCTAACTAGGGTCCAACGGTTTACTGACTTGGGTTACTCACCCCCACCCTAGTTTGAGCTAAATATACCCTTTGACATACTCACAAAGGGATAACTTTGCAGTATATAGGACGACACAATCTTTAGTGTACACTACACCCGCATGGTCACGCTCCAGTCGAACAAGTTACTTACGATCGGTAACAGTAGATCTGTTAGAGACATAGATTAGTTATAGTCTCCTTACCTTGTGAATTACCCCCAGGAGTCAGACTGGATCTGGAGAATTTGTCACCAGTACCCCTGCGTGTCGAAAGGTGGCGTCGGTCAGCTCCAAGTTAGTCGTTGGCATCGTGGTCGCCGGGATAACGTCGCAGCAGCAACTTAGACGCTGCCCCTGCGCGCTGACATCAGTTCTGTACCAAACTTTCCACTCCATAAGCGCAGAGCCATGCAAGATGAACAGTCAGAAAAGGAGGTTTTGAAGAAAGAGTTTGGAGCTCAAAGGTGATGGCAACCAGAAAACCAGTCTTTAAGGTCAGAAGCCTAAGAGGACAGTTATGTACCGGCTCAAGGGAGCGCACACAAGATAAGTTAGAACTAGGTTCAAGTCCCACAGGGGCATTATGAAGGGAACAGGAGGAGAAAGATGAGTCATGTCCCTAAGGAAGCGATTTACAACAGGGGACTTGATAAGAAAAGGCTGATCAGGAAGCCTAACAAAGGCTGAAATGACCACGAGGTAGCCCTTTAAATTGCCCAGAGCATAGCCCTGCTGGGCCAAAGAAAGGAGGAACAAGAGAACCACAGAAAGAGGGGCAGAAATAGGATCCACAGCCTTTGCTGTGCACCATGCCACAAATTTGTTCCATCTGCAGGCGTATACCGTCTTAGTGGAGGGACGCCTGGCTGCAAAGATAAAATCACAAACTTCGGGGGGAAGATCAAAGGCGGTCAACTGTCGCCGCACAATCTCTACGCAAAGAGGTGGAGACAGGACAGGTTTGGATGGATGACCGTCCCCTGCTGCTGCGACAGAAGATCCTCTCAAAGAGGCAGTCAGATTGGAGGATCGATGGCCATGTGTAACAGTTTGGGATACCTACCTTCGTGCCCAATCTGGAGCCCCCAGGATGACTAGGGCCTGATCGCGCCTGATCTTCAGCACTCTGGGCAGACGTGGTATAGGCAGAAAGGCGTATAGAAGACCGCAACTCCACTCGCGATGAAAAGCGTTGCCTAGCGAGCTCCACCTTGGAAATTCCAACACGCACAATTGCATACATTGCACATTCTCTTCGGTGGCGAATAGATCTAACCAAGGATCTCCCCACTGCTGAAAGAGACCTTGCGCCACGTCCGAGAGAAGACGCCATTCGTGATCCATCATGCACCTGCGGCTGAGTTTGTCCGCTGTGGCGTTCAGAGAACCTGTCAGGTGTCGAACAACCAAGGATACGCCCTGATGTTCCAGCCATGTCCACAGACTGAGAGCCTTTTGAAATAGGGTTCACAACCCCACCCACCCGATTTGTTGCAGAACCACATGAAGGTGGAGGTGTCTGTGAACACCTGCACTACTCTTCCCCAGACAGAGGGAAGGAATGCTTTGAGTGCAAGACGAATCGCCAGAAGCTCCAGAAGGTTGATGTGGAGCCCGTACTCCACCAAAGACCAGAGGCCTCTGATCTCCGCCACCGCCGTGTGCCTTCCCCATCCCAGAAGTGATGCATCGGTCACCACTGTGAACTCTGGTTGGAGAAGGGAGAGGGATCTGCTGTTGACCCAATACCAGTTCGTTAGCCACCACAGCAATTGGCGTGCAGTGCCCTCCGAGTTCTGGACGCAATTGAACATGTTCCCCTAATGCTGTGCCCACTAGAACTTCAGGTCCCACTGCAGAACCCATATATGCCATCTGGCATGATCCACCAGCAGGATGCAGGAGGCCATCAGGCCCAGTAGCCGCAGGGTCACCATGACCGAAACCCGGAATAGAGGCTGAAAGATCGGAATCAGCCTGAATAGTCCAGACTTCCTGCTCGGGAGGAGAGACCCGAAACTGCTTTGTGGCCAGGACCGCTCCGATGAAGAAGAGCTTCTGAGAGGGAGTCAGGTGTGACATCAGTACGTTGATAGAAAACCCCAGAGAATGCAGGAGATCCTCAGTTGTCTGGAGGTGGGAGACAACAGCTTGGGGCGAGCCCACCTTCAATCTGTGCAGATGATCTGTGACCACCGCCATCTCTTTCGTGAACACCAGAGGGGCGCCGGTAAGGTCTAAGGGGAGCACGTTACATTAAAAGTGCTTGTGGCCTACCGTGAGCCGCAAGTAGCGCCTAGTGGGCAGGCAGGACGGGGATGTGAAAATAGGTGTCCTGCAAGTCCAACTCTACCATCCAGCCTCCAGGGTTGAGGGCAGAAAGGACCAGAGCTAGCGTCAACATTTTGAACAACTGCTTCCGGAGGAAGCGGTTGACGTTCCTGAGATCCAAGATAGGACGCAGGCCCTTGTACTTCTTGGGCACCAGAAAGTAGTGGGAATAACAGCCACAACCTACTTCTGGGGCAGGAACTAGCTTGATGGCTCCCTTGGCCAAGAGAGCTGTAGTTCCTGTTGAAGAAGAGCCAGATGATCCTCCGAAATGCGATGGTACTGAGGTGGCATGGCTGGCGGGGGGTAGTCTCGAAGGGGAGGGAGTAGCCCCTTTGGACTTTTTGCAAATCCCACCTGTCCAACGTGATGGTGCGCCAGTGGGGGAGGTGATTTCGAATCCTGCTGCCCACAGGCGATTGGTGGCCCTGAAATGTCGGACGAGGATGGTTTGGAGTCTGCTGCAGAGGGGGCGGTGGTGGACTGGCACGCTCCAGACCCACGACGGTGGGTCCCACGTCCCTAGCCGCACAGTCAAAATCTAATGACAAAAGAGAAGAACTAGTACAAGGCCTTTTTCCCCAAAATTTGGGACAAATAGAAGACAGAGAAGCTTAGGAAATGAGGGACTAAAAAGTGAACTCCAAAGACTAGAGAGACTTAAAAAACAGGAGATGACAACGGTGGTGGGATGAGACCACCCTCCAAAAATATCTAGATAATAAAAAAATCCCTAGGGGTCTCAGAATATTAATATTCCCCACATTTGAGGATTTAGACGACAAATCTTTAAAAGAATGGGAAGACAACTTGCTAAATGCATCAGCCATTATGATACTCATTGTAATTAAACATAAAGACAAAAAAAGTTAAAAAGGCTACAAATGGACAGACGGACTGGAAAAGGAAATTGACACCTCAGATCTCAAAGAGGTGAAGAAAAAAATGAGATCTTTCATAAAGTAATTGAAACCCATCAGATATACATGCATGACAAGAAGCTTAGAAAGATTAAGTGGGATGACACAGACTACAGAGAAGGAAGAATATATACATTTGCCCAAACATATGACAATGTAAAAACACCAGGGGAGGGAAACAGAAACAGCGAAGAGATAAACGAGTCAGTCTCACCCAGTAGTAGCTCACTGACTTAAATAGAGAGCAGCACCTCAATTGAGGGAGCTGCACTGATATCCATCCCATAAAGTACATCTACTTTTTTAGTGGAGATGGAGAGACTACGTTTGGGAAACAGAACGGTAAAAAGAGAACAAAGATGAGATGGGGAGGGAGGAGATGGAAAGAAAGAAAAGCAAAAGAAAACAACACTGGTGTGACGACACGCTAAAAAACGACCTAGTGACGGAAACAAGGGTGCTTAAAATTGCCCACACAAATGAAATTGTGATTGTATCTAGTCGCACTTTAACTTCACCCGAAAATGAGGTGCTGAGGAAGGTTCTAGAAAACGAGGCAGAATCACAGACTCACGACAAATCAGAACATATCCAGTTCGAGAAAAGTGGGTACCACGACACTGGGGAAAGTTCCAGACCACATTATCCCTCGTTCCAAAGGAAGCCTAAATAAAAAAAGCAGACTCCTGGACCCGGCCTATAGAAGGTTCCAAACCCTGAACCTCAGAAGAGAAGAAAAGTAAGATAAGACTATCAGCCTGGCGTACGAGAATAATTCAAAGGTTAATATTGAACTAGCCACCTGTTCGGAAAAGAAAGGAGATCACTCCCAGGGTGCGACATCAATCCACACACCTTATATAAAGAAGGATATCAAATATTGAAAACGGTGACCCCAAAGAACTGTCTTGTCCTGAAGAAGGTTTTATGGTATCCATAGTTTTAACACCGAAACGCGTCAACGCACTGGTTTGAATATAGAATCCAAGTAGAGCCCAGGAAACAACAGATATTCATGAATTTTTGATACTGTAGCTCCTACAAGAAAATATTGAAAGGCGATTGGATCAGGTTACTGCGTAGCAAGAGTATTCTAAGCTACTGATAGAAGGGGGAATGTTTCGATTTAATAATGTATTGTGATTATGTGATGAATAGGTTCTTGTCAATGTGTTTAATCTAATTTGCCTGTAATTGATGAGATATTGTGTATACTCGTTTCAAATGCCATACACTGTAAATTTCTAATGTTTTTAATTATTTATGTTTTCAGGAAGTCTTTTCTGAAATTTTAATTTATGAGGGGAGGATAGTTTTTTCTTCCTTTTATGAAAAATAAAAAGATTGTAAACGTTACATTTTAGTGTGGGAATTATACATTTTTTATTTTAACAATGGTTACATTAGGAGTGCTATACTTAAGTGGGGTACACACCAATCGCAGTAATTCTGCAGCTATATCACCCTCCTGATTACCTCGAATTGGGCATACAGTTTGAGGCTATCAAATTCAATATAATCTTTGGACATGGGATTTCTCTAGTTGAAGTATACCAGCAAATGAGTGTTTTTTGAATAATTGCGCTACTTTTCCTTGTCCACCTTCCTCTAAACATACACTGGGTTTGCATTTATCAGTAATTGCTTTGACTTGTGTTCCAACTCGATTTTAGTATGCAACACATTGCTGGCGCTCTGCATTCTTGTTGGAAATGGCCCTTTTTGCAGGGTCATCCCGAAACTTTTCGCCTTCCTCTTGTATTTTTTCTGACCTGTTGTTGTTGGTTTTAGGACTCTGGGCACTTTACCACTGTTGATCAGTGCTAAAGTGCATATGCTCTCCCTGTGTAAATATGACTGTGAACTGGTATATCCCGGATTGGCTTATTTGCTCTACCTGTTAGTCCCTAGTAGTGTGGCCCGTGTGTGCCCAGGGCTGGTAACCCAAATGCTGCTGGGGGGCCTGCAGCACTGGTTTGCGCCACCCACAGAAGCAGATTGTAAAGTGTTCCTCAGACCTGCCACAGCAGTGTCTGCGTGCAGTCCAGAACTGCCATCTTGGCACTGAAGTGCCCACACTTCCCAGCCCCTGAACCTTCCCTTAGCATCAAGTCAGTCACCCCTATGGTAGGTGCATTGTGTGTGTAAGGTAGGACATGGCTTGATATGTGTAGCATGTCCTGGTAGTGAATTACCCTCCATTTTGTTTTTCACTGCTGCAAGGCTTCCTGTTCTCCATAGGCAAGAATGGGCAGACTGGCTATTACATCTTATAGTACTAACTGACTCCGGGAACATGGTAGAAATTGGAGCTTAGTATGCCTGAACTCAGAATGATAAAATACATCTTTTAGCGAAGTTGGTTTTAATATTCTGTGTTTGAAAATACCATTTTTAGAAAGTAGGTATTTTCTTGCCTAAGCCTTCCAGTGTGCTCTGCTGTTATGTGTATTGGCTGTCTGGGTTTTGAGGGGCAAGGCAGGCTGAATAAGACCTGGGTTGAATAGAGAAATCTGCATTGAGTACTTGGGAGGGGTAGCTCCCTGACCTCAATAGAGCTGTGCCTGGCAAGGTGAATGCTGCCTCCACCTCCTACTGTGTGTCTGATGGCAGACACACACCTCTTTCTGAAAGGAAGGATGCAGTCTGGTAAACAAAGTGCTCCAGGCCTGAGCAGAACGGGTTCTGGCTGGGTTCAGTGACTAGAGACTTTTGAGAACAAAGACTTTTGGGGTATAAATAGCTGTGCCCAAACCCCTGATATTGGTATTGCTCCTGGATGTTAAGAGGAACCTCTGTCCGTGTTACTGAAGGAATCTGCAGGAGAGGACTGTCCTTGAGCTTGTGTGCTGTTTCTTGGATTGGCCTGCAGTAATTCCCCTTGGACTTGGAAGAAGAGGGAAAAGGACTTTTGAGAGACTTTTAGTTTGCTAAGCAATCACCCAAGGGCTAGAAGAGAGCTAGCCTCCTGCTGGAGTCACAGGCACATCTGAACCCCCCACCAGCCTCCTGATACCTCCCAGTGGGGATTTCCATCTGCAGGTGAGACCCCTGTGAGTTCCAGGGCCTCTAGTTCTACTACAGAGAAGAGTGCTGAAAATCGTCGCTAACGCCGTTTGCGAGCCGCCGCAGCGGAAGAGCGTAAGAAAAATCATTGCACTGCTGCAGCCGAGCGCTCACAAACCGGAGATCATCGCATCGCATGCTTGCGGGCCCCTAAGTGCTTGCTAACCCCAGAGATCATCGCATCGCACGTTTGGGGGCTTGTCGAAGGCCCGCTAACCCCGGATCATCGCATCAAGATCATCGTAGAGCGGGCGCTGTGCGTCCGCCATTTTCCTCGCATCGCACCCGGATCGTCGCTCCCTCGCGGGGCGCCATTTTCTTTCGTCGCAACAAGATCGCACACGCAAATGGATCAACGCATCATCCTCCCTTGGGGCAAGGATTCAATGCATCGCTGGCCTAGCGTGAAGAAGTCTGTCGCTTTGTCCCGCACGCACCCGTAAACCGGCGCATCATCCTCCCTTGCGGCAAGGATTAAATGCATCGCCGGACTAGCGTGGGGAAAATCATCGCTACAGCTCGTTTGCGACATTTTTCTTGTTTTGCTACGAAATCCAGGTACTTTGTAAGTAAAAGGGTCGCAGAGACCCCTGCCTTGAATTGAACCCCACTTTGAACTCACTGTCCAGCTTTTCAAGAGTACCCCCCTTTTTCAGTACTGTGGCTTTTTACCGTAGTTGGTCTTGTGTTAAGTCTATATATAAAGATACTTATTTTTTTATAACTACTTGTGTGGTGTCCCTTTGTAGTGTCCTCCACTGTGTTACTGTGCATGATCATAAATGCTTTACACACTGCCTCTGAGATAAGCCTAGCTGCTCGTGCTACGTTACCACAGGGTTGAGGAGGGGTTATCAAAGGGTGCAGTCCCCTTACTCTGACTTAGGAAGAAGGGTCCCTACTTGGACTGTGGTCAGCCACTGCCAACTAGAGACCCCCATTTCTAACAATTCTGCAAACCAGTTTTTTGTCATGTTTGTATTCAATACCTTAATCTGTTGGCTAACTAGGGTCCAACGGTTTACTGACTTGGGTTACTCACCCCCACCCTAGTTTGAGCTAAATATACCCTTTGACATACTCACAAAGGGATAACTTTGCAGTATATAGGACGACACAATCTTTAGTGTACACTGCACCCGCATGGTCACGCTCCAGTCGAACAAGTTACTTACGATCGGTAACAGTAGATCTGTTAGAGACATAGATTAGTTATAGTCTCCTTACCTTGTGAATTACCCCCAGGAGTCAGACTGGATCTGGAGAATTTGTCACCAGTACCCCTGCGCGTCGAAAGGTGGCGTCGGTCAGCTCCAAGTTAGTCGTTGGCATCGTGGTCGCCGGGATAACGTCGCAGCAGCAACTTAGACGCTGCCCCTGCACGCTGACATCAGTTCTGTACCAAACTTTCCACTCCATAAGCGCAGAGCCATGCAAGATGAACAGTCAGAAAAGGAGGTTTTGAAGAAAGAGTTTGGAGCTCAAAGGTGATGGCAACCAGAAAACCAGTCTTTAAGGTCAGAAGCCTAAGAGGACAGTTATGTACCGGCTCAAGGGAGCGCACACAAGATAAGTTAGAACTAGGTTCAAGTCCCACAGGGGCATTATGAAGGGAACAGGAGGAGAAAGATGAGTCATGTCCCTAAGGAAGCGATTTACAACAGGGGACTTGATAAGAGAAGGCTGATCAGGAAGCCTAACAAAGGCTGAAATGACCACGAGGTAGCCCTTTAAATTGCCCAGAGCATAGCCCTGCTGGGCCAAAGAAAGGAGGAACAAGAGAACCACAGAAAGAGGGGCAGAAATAGGATCCACAGCCTTTGCTGTGCACCATGCCACAAATTTGTTCCATCTGCAGGCGTATACCGTCTTAGTGGAGGGACGCCTGGCTGCAAAGATAAAATCACAAACTTCGGGGGGAAGATCAAAGGCGGTCAACTGTCGCCGCACAATCTCTACGCAAAGAGGTGGAGACAGGACAGGTTTGGGTGGATGACCGTCCCCTGCTGCTGCGACAGAAGATCCTCTCAAAGAGGCAGTCAGATTGGAGGATCGATGGCCATGTGTAACAGTTTGGGATACCTACCTTCGTGCCCAATCTGGAGCCCCCAGGATGACTAGGGCCTGATCGCGCCTGATCTTCAGCACTCTGGGCAGATGTGGTATAGGCAGAAAGGCGTATAGAAGACCGCAACTCCACTCGCGACGAAAAGCGTTGCCTAGCGAGCTCCACCTTGGAAATTCCAACACGCACAATTGCATACATTGCACGTTCTCTTCGGTGGCGAATAGATCTAACCAAGGATCTCCCCACTGCTGAAAGAGACCTTGCGCCACGTCCGAGAGAAGACGCCATTCGTGATCCATCATGCACCTGCGGCTGAGTTTGTCCGCTGTGGCATTCAGGGAACCGGTCAGGTGTCGAACAACCAAGGATACGCCCTGATGTTCCAGCCATGTCCACAGACTGAGAGCCTTTTGAAATAGGGTTCACAACCCCACCCCACCCGATTTGTTGCAGAACCACATGAAGGTGGAGGTGTCTGTGAACACCTGCACTACTCTTCCCCAGACAGAGGGAAGGAATGCTTTGAGTGCAAGACGCTCCAGAAGGTTGATGTGGAGCCCGTACTCCACCAAAGACCAGAGGCCTCTGATCTCCGCCACCGCCGTGTGCCTTCCCCATCCCAGAAGTGATGCATTGGTCACCACTGTGAACTCTGGTTGGAGAAGGGAGAGGGATCTGCTGTTGACCCAATACCAGTTCGTTAGCCACCACAGCAATTGGCGTGCAGTGCCCTCCGAGTTCTGGACGCAATTGAACATGTTCCCCTAATGCTGTGCCCACTAGAACTTCAGGTCCCACTGCAGAACCCATATATGCCATCTGGCATGATCCACCAGCAGGATGCAGGAGGCCATCAGGCCCAGTAGCCGCAGGGTCACCATGACCGAAACCCGGAATAGAGGCTGAAAGATCGGAATCAGCCTGAATAGTCCGGACTTCCTGCTCGGGAGGAGAGACCCGAAACTGCTTTGTGGCCAGAACCGCTCCGATGAAGAAGAGCTTCTGAGAGGTAGTCAGGTGTGACATCAGTACGTTGATAGAAAACCCCAGAGAATGCAGGAGATCCTCAGTTGTCTGGAGGTGGGAGACAACAGCTTGGGGCGAGCCCACCTTCAATCTGTGCAGATGATCTGTGACCACCGCCATCTCTTTCGTGAACACCAGAGGGGCGCCGGTAAGGTCTAAGGGGAGCACGGTACATTAAAAGTGCTTGTGGCCTACCGTGAGCCGCAAGTAGCGCCTAGTGGGCAGGCAGGACGGGGATGTGAAAATAGGTGTCCTGCAAGTCCAACTCTACCATCCAGCCTCCAGGGTTGAGGGCAGAAAGGACCAGAGCTAGCGTCAACATTTTGAACAACTGCTTCCGGAGGAAGCGGTTGACGTTCCTGAGATCCAAGATAGGACGCAGGCCCTTGTACTTCTTGGGCACCAGAAAGTAGTGGGAATAACAGCCACAACCTACTTCTGGGGCAGGAACTAGCTTGATGGCTCCCTTGGCCAAGAGAGCTGTACTTCCTGTTGAAGAAGAGCCAGATGATCCTCCGAAATGCGATGGTACTGAGGTGGCATGGCTGGCGGGGGGTAGTCTCGAAGGGGAGGGAGTAGCCCCTTTGGACTTTTTGCAAATCCCACCTGTCCAACGTGATGGTGCGCCAGTGGGGGAGGTGATTTCGAATCCTGCTGCCCACAGGCGATTGGTGGCCCTGAAATGTCGGACGAGGAGGGTTTGGAGTCTGCTGCAGAGGGGGCGGTGGTGGACTGGCACGCTCCAGACCCACGACGGTGGGTCCCACGTCCCTAGCCGCACAGGGGCTGAACAGCTTGTGCCAGCCTGTGGCTCTGGGTGGAATGTGACGGGCACCCTTTCCATAGCCACGAAAGGAGCGAAAAGCAGACTGCGTAGGGCGAGTGGTAGAGAGGCCCAGGGACTTGGCTGTAGCCCGAGAGTCCTTGAAGCGCTCCAGCGCCTTGTCTGCTTTGTCGCCGAACAGGCCATCAAAGGGCATGTTCATAAGGGTAGCTTGGACATCCCCTGAAAAGCCAGTCGACCTCAGCTAGGCATAGCGTTGAGGGGCAACTGACGTTGAAATCGTTCTGCCTAGAGAGTCAGCGGTGTCCAGCCCACATCATATGGTAAACTGGGCTGCGTCTCTCCCCTCGGTGACTGCATGGGAGAGCATGGCCCAGGCCTCCTCCGGGCACTAGGGCAGCACCTGCGCTACCGTATCCCACACAGAGTGGGTGTAATGGCCCAACAGACATGCAGTGTTTACCGACGCAGTCCCAGCTGGAGGACGAAAACGTCTTCTCAAGGTGGTCCAGCTTTTTGGATTCCCTATCAGGTGGTGTGTTAAGGAATGCGTCTTTGGACGTTGAAGCTTGGACCACCAAGCTCTATGGGGTGGGATGTTGGGAGAGGAAAGTGTGGTCGCCCTGGGCTGGGCGGTGGCGTAGGGCAATCATCCTATCCACAGGACCCCCTGTGTTAGGCCTGGAGCAGGTGCCCAAAAGGATGTCAGTTAGGGCTTCATTAAACGGCAGCAGGGGCTCCAAAGAGCTCGATGCCAGTTGAAGCACCTCTGTCGGGAGGTTAGTCCTGTCTGCCACAGTAGGTAGCTCGAGGTTTAGAGCCTCAACCGCCCTATGCAACACCACAGCTTAGGAAGCTCCCTCCTTCGTAGCCATGGTAGGAGGAGACAACATGCCACGGTCTGGGGAGATATCCAGACCACTGGCTTCCCCCGGCTCCTCTTTCCAGTCCATGTTATGTTCCGACTGGTCAGTCAAAGGGTCTTCAGAGCCCTCCCAGTCCTCCTCACCCTCCTCTGGTTGCCAATCTGGCCTGAAAGGAACACCAGGGTAGAACAAGAGTACAAAAGTACCTGTCTGCGCAGACTCCGGTGTCGGTTGACGTCGGTCCGGGCTCTGTGTCCACGTCAGGGTGGAGGCAGGGGTCAACACCGGCCTGTGACACAACCCGCGTCGGCTGTGGATGCGGTGCTGGTGGAATCAGGACCGAAGGAGGAATTACAAGGTCAACCAGCGCCGATCCGGATCGAGGCCTCAATCCAAGGGGACCATGCGGTGTCTGGGCCAGAGTTGCCGGTGTCGAAGGCCCAGGACCCCCAGCAGAGTCCACCGGGCCCGAAGGTGCGCCAGCGGAGTAGGGCTGCCCCAAGATGGCAAGCATCACTCCATAAAAGCTTCAAAGCTGGGCAGGGGTCGCTTTGGGTCCTGGGAAGGGAGGGAAACTCTGAGTTGACCCAGCGAGCTTCGCAGGTGGAGCCACGGGAGGGTCACCGCCCGCATCCCTCGTCGCATCAGCGAGCTCCGCAGGCGGAGCCGTGGGAAGGACACCGGCCACATCCCTCATCGCAGCAGCCGATGGACGGGGAGAAGTCGGAGAGAGACGATGCATCTTTGACTTCTTCTTGTGCTTCAACTTACCTGAGGAGTGCGAAGACTTTGAAGAGGACTGGTGGTGGTGGCTCCTCGACCTCCCGCACGACCATGACCTTCAACGGCGTGAAGCAGGCTGGCGGGCCTCGAGAAACTTTCGGGACCGCTCTCGCAAAGACTTCGGATTCATGGTCCGGCAGCCGGAACACTAGTTGGAGTTGTGGTTGTGTTCCAGGCAGAACAGGCTCCCGCAGTGCGGATCAGTCACCTACATCAACCATCGGCAGGAGCCGCAAGCCTTGAAAAAAGGCATCCCTACAAGCACCAGGAGTTGAGGATTCAAAACTGTGTTGACAAAAGTCGCTCAAAAAAGTCAGTCAAAAAGTGATTGGAGGTACCACTCTCTCCGGATCTGCGCAGGCTGGCGCAGAAAAAGAAAGAACTGACAGCGCGCGAGGGCGGCATCTAAGTAGCTGCTGCAACGTCATCCCAGCAACCATGACAACGAACTAGGAGCCACCTTTCAACGTGCAGGGGTACTGCTGATGAAAATCCTCCGGATCCAGTCTACCGCTTGGGGGCAATTCACAAGGTAAAAAATCTATAACTAATTGTCTTTTTCAGATGGTAGTATACCTACATATTCTTAACATAGACATGGTTGATTATGCTTAGTAAATGGGCTGACTAGCCAAATTCTCTTAAAATCAGTTTGTAACATCAATATAGCGTTTGTTCTCTCCACACGAGTGCAGGATGAAGGCTGGATCCCGGATCGTCACTCTACAGGGGCCACATACAGAGTATATATTGCTGATTGCACTAGAAAGGGCTAACTGGGCAACCACTCCTTCAGAACTTCAGTAATAGTTCCCTCTCTCTTTATCCACAGGCGTTGGCCGAGGAGCGGATCCTTTCCCCTCTTCCATATATCGACAAGAAATAAAAACAAAAATGTTGCTCAATGATAAATAGTGTTTACAAGACAAACTTTACCAAACAGTGGAATTTGGAACTCTCAAGATTGTCTCAACAAGCCTTCGGCTCATTGGGTATGCACAATCAGTATTTTCTGACTGTACCCCCCCAACCTGGTCTCTTCCAGTACACATCCCTTTATGAAACTTACTTATCATCCTGCCTTATATCCATCCGATGGAGCTTTTTACGGATTCACATTATACTCTTAACGACTGCATATGAATAGGCCTACAAAATTAATTCTCTTCCGCACATATGGACGGATAGCTGTTATTTTTCTAGTGGCACGTATCCACTATTAGTGCCTTGTATCCTGCCAATTTTTAAGATAATTGCACACTCTCCCTCAATATTAGTTCTTTCTATTCACTTTGCTGGACTGGTATCTTCTCTAACTTTTGGTCATCATCATTAACTGGCATTTCATGGGATACAGACACTAAAGTAGTAACACGGAGTAAAATGGACTATTTTCACCAGGTGTTGTTTAAAGTTGCTCAAAAAACCTTGTTAAAAACACATAATTGCGGTGTGTTGACCTTTGAGGAAACCACCTAATCCCGTTTGGTCTCTTTTATCCAAAATGTACAGAATGAGTAACAAAGAACAACGACAGTAGATGATACGTTGTTTGGGAGTACTCTTCTTACTATTTTTTCTCCAGAAGTGTCACCTTTCCCCTGTACCGACATAATGGTACTTAACCTATATATGCTGGTCTTTTTTTAGCATTATATGTTGTGGTTACAGGACTGTATACATGTATTTATTTGACTTATATTGTTAATGTTATTCAGTCCCCTGTCTTGTTAGTACTTATTTAAATGTACACCTATCTTATTACAGCCCTGAAGAAGTCCACATGTATGTGGATGAAAGGCGTTGGCTGACTTTTCTGATACAAATTGACAATACATTAATGAAGAGAAGAATTTCAACTACTTCTGGAACATTGTAGATATATTTCAAGCTAAAAATAGGATTGTAAAAGTGGTGCACTTCTGTTTGCTTTGTTTACCTGTGAGAAAGTGCCCTCTTTCTGCATGTTTGCCCCCACTTTTTTATGCCCTCTTTCTGCATGTTTGCCCCCACTTTTTGCATGTGCTTTGACTGAGTGTGCCCTGGGCTCCTGCTAATCAGGTACCCATATTCTTTCCCTAAAACTGCACTGAAGGCTAAACCCAATTGGCATCTCTGGCCACAGGTCAGCCCCTGGTAAATTGTACCACAGGTACCCAGGGCACTGTGACCAGGGAAGGACTCTAAAGGCTTCAACACTTATTGTGCCACCCTTAGAGCCCCTGTACCTACCTACCTACCTACCTACCTACCTACCTACACACACACACAAACACACACACACACACACACACACACACACACACACACACCCACACACACCCCCCCCCTTTTGAAGGCTGCGTTTCTTGGTGCAGAACAAAGTGGAGAGTTGACATGGCTCACATCCCAGTGTGCCATGCCTGTAACCAACTGCCCTGGCATAGGTCAGTCACCCCTCTAGCTGGGTGCACTAAACCAGTGGTGAGGGTACAGGTCCATGAGCCATGTACCCCTACAGTGTCTAAATCCAATCTTAGACATTGTAAGTGCAGTGCTGTCATTAAGAGTTAAAAGTACATGGTGCTGGGAGTTTGTCATTACGAACTCCACAGCACCATAATGGCTACACTGAAAACTGGGAAGTTTGGTATCAAGCTTCTCAGCACATTAAACCCACACTGATGCCAGTGTGTGATTTAATTAAAAATGCACACAGAGGGCATCTTAGAGATGCTCCCTGAAAAACGACCTACTACTAGTGTCCAGACTGAGTGGCTGCTTTCAGCTGCCGCCACCACCAGACATGTTTCTGGACCTCTGGGTCAGGAGCCTGCTGCTTTGGGGGTCTGAAACAATGCACATCCTGGGACGAGGTGCCAAGCCTCCTACCCCAGGATGGGCAGGGTCCACGAAGGTGAAGCTTCACAGGCCTGTCGTCTTTATGAGCTTTCCCAGGCCACTTGCTGTTCCCAGCAAACTGTTCCCCACTGGACCGGCGGGAAAATCAAGTGAGGGAGGGAGGTGTGCCCACCTCTGCCAACTCCACCCCTTAGGTGGGGGAGGCGAGGTGAAGCACAACTCCCAGTCCCCGCCATGTTGCAGCTGGGGTGACCCAGACAACCAGAGTGAGGCATATGCCCTCCTCCCACTGGAGGGTGGAATAATAGGGGGTGTAACCACCTCAGGGAAGGGACCCACTGGTCCCTACCTTTACCCTAAACACTTAACACCTCTAAATCTAGTATTTACGGGGCACCCCGAACCTTGCCTCTTCAGATCAAGACAAGACCAGAAGAAAAGAAGGACCGAACAGCCGTGCCAAAGCTAACAAGAGGAAGACACCCACTGACTTGGGCCCAGCCCTACCGGCCTGTCTCCACCTCGACCCTGCTAATGCGAAATCCCGCTGTGTCCTGCAGCCAGCAACCTCAAAAACCCCAAAGGACCTGCCTGCCTTCAATCTTAAAGACTGAATCTCTTGTAACAGTGGAATCCACAAACCCAATCTGGTAAAGGACAGCTTTCTCAAATGTTTGCAGAATATCTCATTAATGGAAGAGGTAACACAATGTAGACTGTCAGGGAAATTCATGAGATTCAGGACTAGTTTCACTGACAGTTAACCTTCCAAAGGTGAGTGAACATTATCTGAAATCTGGAACTACTGGCTGGAGGACACCTGCAAGTCTTATTTGGAAAGGAATCTACCTGGCCTACTGACATAGGAGAGCAGATGTCCTACTGGTAGGAGGAGGTTTGCCCAGAGGAGAAGACTACTTGCAGTGCCTTGAAACAGGGAACTGCTCAGAAATCATAATGGCTGTAAAGATATTGCAGAAGGTCATCAGAAAGCTGGAGCGGTTCTCCCTGCATGCCCCATTTTAAGCATGGTGAGCTGCACTGAAGATTCCAAGTGTACCTACTGCTCATGGTCGATTTTGACCAGAATAGACATTGCAGAGGGTGACCGCGTTCTAGAGTAGGTCCTTTTAGAGACAGCCTGTGGGCTACAGACAAAGCTAATTGTTTGCACTTCTCACTGTAAGTCTGCACATGTCATTAGCCTTAATAGATAGCTATAACCTTTACAGCAGCATCTCATTAGAACCTTTTGTCCCCTTGTATATTTATTTGTTTTGTATTACATGGTTAGTCCAACAAAGTGCTCTTCCTTTTTTATTAATCTAAAGCACTGGGCTAGACTGTCATGACGGAGTTCTACAGTGTTACTGTCCGGTTCTGAGCATCTACCACCACACCAACTCAGAGACACAACTTGGACTGCTCGCAGTGTTACCCCAAGAGTCCCGTGCTGAAAGACTGCACTTGGTGCTAAGTTTTTCATAGTCTGAGTTGGTCGGAACCAAAGACGTGTAAATGGAGTCACTACTCACCTTGGTTTGCCAAAATGTCTCTTGTACATATGTCTGTTTCTTACATAGTCTTCCCAATTGCTGGACAATCATCAATCGCAAAATTGGCACCCCACCCCCCACTCTGATACAAAGAAGCATTAGAAAGGGGACACAGAACGGTTAGAGGACTTTACAAAACTATTCTAGCCCAAACTTGGCTCCCCCCGTAAACCTTGTGACATACCTGGGAACTTGAGTTCTAAATGAACTATACAAGACGGAATGAAGCCAGGCCTTGTACACCCACACAAAGTATCTTGCAATGCCCGTTATCAATGAAAGCAATATTTTATTTTACAGAGAGTCTACCATTTGTCGTCCAAAATGAATCACCTATTTCCCGCAGCTGATACAGCCTGTGCCCACTGCAGAGCTACATCAGTGGATTTCTACCACATGCTATGGCGATGCCCGGCACGGTCACTGTGAGATTGGGAGTCTTTTCCAAGATTGTGAAGCTAACAGGCCTCTCAAAGTTGGAGTCCTAGGAGATCTGCATGCTGGAAATCTTTAAGTGGTCTAAAAATATGAAGGCAGCACTATGGTTTTCTCGACTTGGCACTCTTGCTGGTGAAGTGCGCCATCACCAGTAAATTGCAATAGGCCTAGCCCCTTTCTGGATAAATGGGTAGAGACCTACTACACTGGGCAGAGGTGGAAGGCACAACTCTTAGTGGAGAGGTTAGTGGTATTTGCAAGCACCCTATCGCAAGCAAATGGGACAAACTGTGGCTGCCGCTCTTGACTCCCTCAGAACGAAGAAAACACCAACAGAATGGGCTTCCATACCATCCAACCACAATGAGTCTGCCTAACTCTCCTCTGCCCAGTTACACTCTGCCCACTACAACCGCTCAGCCATATCCTGGCAATTTACACTTCACCAGCGGAGGAGAGTTGTATGTTCCCCACCTGGCAGCTCCCAAGGAATTTGAACATTAGCTTTTGTTAAATCGCAGTCTGCCACTCTTTTTTAAACTCCTGAGCACTTCTCTACCCTACTTAGTTTTTATGAGTTGATGTTCTTTGTCAACCAGCCTGGGTACCTAACTAATCTACACCTTGTTATGCTACAGTGCTAATTGAGCCAGCTTTGTTTTATCCTTAACTTACAATCAACTTTTTTAATTGCCAATAGAGTTCCGTTTATTACAGGTGCCCTGGATTGAAAAATGCATAATACCTAGGCAATGAAACTATTCTAATTGACGTATATGTTCCAAAGCCATGATATTAATTCTATTCTGTTGTACGCTGTTGCAATGGTGGACATAAGTTAATCATAACGAAAACAATTTATTTTAAAAAAAAGTCTCTAATAGAAGAGGACTGAACATATGACTACTTGACACCTGGCCACATTTTGAGATTGGTTATCACATTATACCACCACCTGTGCTTCTCTGTGTATAATTATGTAATAGATTAATACAATTATTCTGATAATGCCACTGTTTTCACTGTTAGAAATAATTCTCTTAAACATATATATATATATATATTAAAACCAAGTCTCACCGCTATCAACAGCTTCAACTTCTCGTTCAATTGCATCTTGTATCATTAAAGGAGAAATGAAGAAATGGGCCCATCTGTGAAGAAAGAAATCCTATTTATTTTTTTACAATTGGTGTATTATAACAAATATTTAAAGTTAACACACAAATGTTTTAAAAATGATATGTTTATCATTACGTCAAGAGCTCTTCAATAAAACTAGTCACATAGGTCTCATTTATATCGTGTTAGGTTAATGGAATATTTTTCAAAATAGGTGCATTGGGGTTATATGGTAGAATATTTCTGTGAGGAGAGGACTTTTGTTTAAGACAGATATGATGATCTTCAATGAAATCTCTGTACGAAGCTGGCTCTGTATATACTATACCAAAGTAAGGTATACTGTGCACAGAGTCCAGTGAATCCCCAGAGGCTTAAGTAGATAACACTAAAAGCTCTATTTGTGGTAGTGTGGTCAAGCAGTTAGGCTTATCAGAGGGCTTTGTTAAGCATTTGTTACACACAATCAAAGACTGAATCCAAGACCAATTGTTTTGTATCAAAAATATTACTTTGTGACTTATTTCTAGTACTAAGAGAAACTCAGTAGTAGGTAAGTACCAGTATGAAAATAGCAACACTTTTCAGGTACAGTAAATTGTGTTTGTAAAAGCAGTAAAATACTTTACAATGGTATTGTAGGAAAGTAGGATCTGCTTTCATTGTCACCCCCACGTTTTGCTGGCGTCATGATGTTCTACTGACTAGTCTGACTGGAATCTTGCTAATCAGCTGCTTCCCTAAACTGGGCATGGTGAGTACATAGGGAAAGTCCAGATTGGCTAACTGGTGTACTCTGCTAAGTCCCTGATCTATGGTACTAAGGTACCCAGGGCATAGGTACACCAGGGGTCTCCCATGGCCTGAAGCATGCATTATGCCACCCATGAGAGACCACTCAAATTGTGACTACAGACCTGCCACTGCAGCCTTTGTAAGCTGGTGCTAGCACCACTTACAATAGATATAAGTTCTGTATCTCTGAGGTCACTGCACTTAAAACCTACAAGTCACCCCTAAGGCCAGCCTTTCAATCCTGAAGGCAGGGTGCTCGGCTCTAAGTGTGAGGGTGCCCCTGCCTGAGCAGGACACCCCTACAACCATCGGAGTCCATTCTCCCGGGTTGTAAGTGCATCAGCCATTAAGATATATAGAGTGTCTACGCATCATTACACAATGACCATCTCTAAACTAGCTGTAACAAACCCTGTTGTGTTGGGTATCAAGCATGTTGGAATCATACCCCCACACCGTAAATGGTGTGGAAGGTATGATTCCATGCACTATAAAGCTCCTCAGGGAAGCACTCTGTGATCCCAGTACCAGTCTTCTAGACCCGGACAGCAAATTATGGCTGCTGACGACTTGAGACATGATTATGCCCTCTTGCTGCTGAGCCAAGCTCGAGCAGAGGAAGGCAGGACAATAGGTATCCTGTCACAGGGAGGTGTGACCACCTCCCAGACAGGACTTTGTGTATTGGGACTGCTTGAAGGGCACATTTAGTGTCCGTCTTGCATACTCCAGTTCAACCAGATCAGGGAGTTGTTGGCTCCCGCTCTGGCGCGAAGCGCCAAAGGACATGGGAGTATTCTCCCCACTGTCCAGCCCCTCCTCCGGGAGGGACCCCTGAATCGTTCCAACACTTTCCTAAGGCTACTTTTTTGTGTAAACCCTTTTTATTGGATTTTAGTATAATACATGTAATACAATAATCAGATTCATCTGCTGCGGCAATACAGTTGATGTCAACATTTATGTTTTAGATAGCCAAGCGTCTGTTGATTGGGGGGAGGGGGAATGCCTCTCCGCCTCTAGGTGAGATGCCGAGAATCATCCTTGAAGAGGCTGTTGGTTGGGTTGCTGTGTCACCCATACCGGTATGACAGTCACTAGTCCTTTGTACCCTGTATGGGATAGTGCTAAATGGTAATCCTGGTTCTTAACTGAACTTGGGATTTAAAACTCGGGAAGTGATGGAACGGGCGGGGGCTTGGGGTGGGGGTAGGTGTGGCACAGCTCCCTGTTACGCTAACTGCGGGTAATGATTTCCAAAATTACTAACGGTGCGATCCTCTGAGAGTGGCCTGGGGGGTGAGCCAGTGTAGAGGAGGGGACATTTTGGAAGGGTCAATGCGCCTGACTCTAGTTCCATCTGGGTGGTTTGTGGTGGTTCTCCGCCAGTATTTAGTGCTTGCTTGAATTCATGAAGGAGCTTCGCCCATTCCAATGAAATAGGTTACCGTCGCATGCCACAAGCTTCCTTCTGCCAAATGATGTCTTCTTCGGCCGCGACCCACCAGGTGAGCGCCAGTGCATTGCTATACTGCGTTTTCCTAAAAGTACGGCCAGCATGGCAAATTTGGTTTCTACCTTCTTTTGCTTCTTGCGCTTACAGATGCCAAGGGTGAATGCTTCCCACGTGTTGAAATCTGTCGGACCTGTGACTGTTCGTATTGTAGTGTGTTCCCGTAGCCCAAATGGTTTGTATCGTGAGGCATGTCCAAAACATGTGGATGAATGGGGCATTCGGAGTGTGGCAGCGGGGGAAGTGAAAGCGGGATGTCGGGTAAAAGCGTTTACGCTGTGCCAGTGTGAGATAAGCTTGGTGTAGCACGTTGAACTGGACATTTTTAAATCTTTGCTTGCGGGACACTTTTTGTGGAGTTCTCGGGCTATAAGCTACTCTCTATCATGGAGGGCTTGGCCAAAGCCTCCTCCCTGCGGAGCCGTAATCACGTCCGTGGTGCATGTGTTAGTTCCATAATGGATTTATAGATCCACGTAACGTGATGTCTGCCTGTCCCCATGTGTAGTAATGTGTGCAGTAACGGGTGTGTCTTGGGTTCTCCATCCCCAAGGTCCCAGGTCCGTCTGCAGTCCGCCACCAGCTGATGGTGTAGCAGGAATTGACCGACCGAGAGCCCGCTTTCTTTGGCCAACCCTGCGAACGATGTCAGCTGGCAGTCGGTGAATAGGGCTTCAGCGAGCATGTGCGCAGTCCAAATTCTGAGCTCCCCTGCGGTGTAGTACCCTTGCCCCTTGGGGAGGCCTACTAGTGGCAGTAATGGGGATTACATTGGTGCCCCCTTGGACAGACGGTGAATCCGTAGGGTACAGGAACTGGCCACATTGACCAACAATGGATGAGCAGTGTTGGGTTTGGTCCCTGGGAGGAGTATTCAGGTTAGTTCCGGGACTGTTACCTGTCCCTCCTGGGAGTCCGTCTCCCCGAGGTTGCGATGCACTGTCCAGCGCGACAGCCACTGCAGTTGTGCTGCCAAAAAATAGGCTTTAAAGGACGGGGCACCCATCCCACCCTTATCACAGGGCAGCTGCAGGGCTGATAGGGCCACTCTGCATCAGCCCTTCCCCCAGATCAAGGAGACTAGCGGTGGGACGACCGGGACATTAGCTCAGTAATAAAGGAGCCGGGGTACCATAATCATTTTGGATAATGCTACCCTCCCTATGGGGGCTAAGGGTAGGGTCCGCCAGAAGCTAATTTGGCTTTTAAGCCCTTGAAGGGCTCGGTAGTGGTTGCCTTTCAAGAGGTCCCGAGGTGGTAGAGTCTGACACCCAAGTATTACGGGGCGTACCCCATCCATGCTAGTGTGGCATGTCCTAGCCTAATTTCTCTGTGGGATACATTTGGGTGCAGGGGATAGATGATTTATTCCAATTCACCCTTAGCCCTGTGGCCCTCTCGAAGTCTGCGAGCGTGGTCCAGAGAGTAGTGAGGTCTGCTGTGATATCTCCGATATATGAGGAGATCATCCGCATATAGGGATATGCTATGTGTGCAGCCTCCCAACGGAATTCCTGAATGCTTGCCCACTGCACGTAGTCGTGCCGCCAGTGGTTCCATGGCATTGGCAAATATGACGGGGCAGGGGGCAGCCCTGGCACGTGCCGCGCATGATCGAAATGGGGGATGAAATGTGCCGACCTATTCTAACCCACGTGGTAAGGTCAGTGTACAAGAGCCGGGTGTACGCTATAAATTGGGGCCCCAAGCCCACCCTCTGGAGCACCTCAAATAAATACTGCCATGCAATGGTATCGAATGCTTTCTCGAGATCCAGCACAAGGCACACCACATGTGGGAACCTGCCCCGCACACTCTCCTGGATCTGGAACAGCCGGCGTATATTTTGGGAGGTATTTCTTCCAGGGACGAATCCGCTCTGGTCCGAGTGTATCAGTCTGGGGAGTACCTCTGTGATTCTGTCCGCTAGGAGCCTCCCTAGCACGTTGCAATCCGTGGTCAGGAGGGTGATGGGGTGATAAGAGGCCCGAAGTAGGAGGTCTCGATCGGGTTTGGGGAACATCACCAGCACAGATTCCCACATAGATTGAGGGAGTAACCCTACCTCCAACGCTTCTTGAAAGACGGCATCAAGCTGGGGGACCAGTTGCTGAGAGAATGTGGAGTATAATTCTATGGGGAAACCATCATCACCTGGAACCTTGTTTTTAGCCAGGCGGTGAATGGCCGATTTGATCTCAGCTGTTGTGAGTAGAGCGTCTAATGTTGTCCGCTCCTCATCTGTTATTTGGGCTATGGTGTCTGCGGTTAGCATACTACGAATATGTTCCCCCCTGTCCTGCATCAGTTCCTTGTAAAGTGTGGTGTAGTAGTCGTGGAAGGCTGATAGAATGTCAGCTTGCGTGTATACTACTACCCCAACAGCGTTTCGAATGCCGGCGATAGGCTGTGCTTGCGTGTCTAGTCTAATGAGCCAAGCTAGTAGGGTGCTGACACGGTTCCCTTCATTGTGGACTCTGGTGGTGTATGCACGAAAATTATATCGCCGTAGGTCAGCACTCGCCTCCTCGTATTTGGTTTTGACCTCTGCCATTTGCGCGGGAGGGAGCTCCTGTTGATCTGCTGCCTTAGATAACTGCGCTACTTGTTGTTCTGTGGTTTGTACAGCCCTCTCTAGTGTTTGCCTCACTCCTGTAATTTGTCGGAAGCATGCTCCCCATAAGACTACCTTGAAGGCGTCCCAATCGAATGATCTAGCTGGTGTAGTGCCCGTGTTTTCAGCTAAGTAGTGTTGGATGGTTTCCGACTGCTCATGTTGGAACACCGGGTCTGTAAGGCAGTCTTTGGGGAAGCGCTATGTAGGGATCAGTGGTGTCGGTGGGCGCCATGCTATAGTCACGACATGCGCTTCATGGTCCGATATGACCCTACCCAAGTAGTCCGAGTGACAAATGCGTGGGAGAATAGACTGTGTGCACATGAAGCGGTCTGAACAAACTCGTAAGTTGTGGGGGATAGAATGGAATGAGTAAATTTTGGTAGTCAGGTGTGTGTGTGTCGCCACACATCCGTTAAGGACCAGTGGGTGGCCCAAGCGCAGAGTCCTGCTGTTTGTGTGTGTGGGCTGGGGAGTGTTTGGTGGGAGGGTAGGATCGATCTAGTGCAAGATCTAGGGAGCAGTTGTAGTCCCCTCGTAGTAACCACGGGGAGGATGCAAATCGCGCCAGGGTGCTTGTTAGGGTCCCCCAGAAAGGTGTCTGGTCTATGTTGGGGGCATAGATGCTACCTATGAGGATGGGCTGCCCATCTAGTAACCCCTCTAGCAGCGCGTAGCTTACCTCGGGGTCCACCTTTCTGCTGGTTTCGCGAAAGGGAATTCCGGGCCGAATCCAGACCAGCGTTCCTCGCACGAAGACGGAGTAGGTCGTGGCACAGAATGTGCCCCGCCATTTCTTCTGGAGTTTGCCCAATTCCTCACGAGTGAGGTGTGTCTCTTGTAGGGAAATGATCTGCACTTGTTATCGTTTCCTGATCGTGTGCATCCCCCTCACATTTAGGGTTAAAAAAGTGGAATCCGTGTGTGTCACGGCGGGTGATAAGTCGTGTTGCAGCAGTGTTGGGTCTCCGGGGGCGCGTAGCCTCCCATCCCTTGCCAATGGGTGTTACTCGCGAAGCTATGTGGAGCTGTGGGTGAACGCCCCCGCCCTTTATGTGGGAGGTAACGAGAGGTCATGGTACATGGGGTGGGTAAACTAAGAACTGGGGTCAGGAAACAGTCCCAATACTTGGGACCTATCGCTGGGAGAGATACGTCCAAACTGGCTCTCCTGAAGAAGGGAGTGCCAACAAAATAACCATGGGGTGGTGGTGGTGCGTGCGTGCGAGGTTGGCCCTTGGACGGGCTTGGGAAGGATCAGTGTACTTAATCTGGTTCAGGGAATCGTCGGGACGATGTTGCTTGAGCAGCATCGGGAAGCTGCAGCTTTGTAGGGGGCTGGGAAGCTGTTAGTGGGGCTGCCCTGTGCCTATCTGCTGCGGGTATCCTTGACAGTGTATCGGCGGCAGCCTGGGCAGTTACTAGGTGCGTGGTGCGTTGGGCCCTGCGGGACGCTTCACTTCTCAACAGTCCACAGCATCCCAGGAGAGAGGGTGGGAGTGGGTCCCCCGGTGAGCTCAGTCTGTGTTGTTTCAGCCAGCCGCCATCTCCCTTGAGACGCATAGTGTATTCAAGTTATGAGATTCGCTGCCTGGGGGGTGACCTGAGGTAGCATGATTAAACTCCCCTAGACGATGTCTCGTCACTGTCCTCCTCTCCCGCAGATGAGAACAGGTGCAAGCTCGATCCAAGTCGTCCGGGGGCGGAGAGGCCTGTAGTACTGTCACTATCCGTAGAGCGTCCCAGCGCTCCTGCATAATTTGCTCCAAATCCGGGAAGTCCAGAGTGGGACTCCCTGCACTAGCGTTCCCTCCTTTCCGCCCTCGTTTGAGTTGCGCCTCCTGAGTCGCGGCACCCTCCGCCTCCGCTCTCGTGCAGTCTCTGTTCCGGACAGCTGCGGCCAGTGCTGGTCCGCCCAGTCATGCGCCTCTTCTGCGCTTGTAAAGAATATAGTAGAGCCATTATGGATAACTGAGTCTGGTGGGAAATAGCAGGGAGTACTGAATATTACTCGCCCTTAGCCGTCGCTTCACCTCTAGGAATAGCGATCTCTGTTGCTGTAGCGCCCGTGCATTATCGGGGAAGATCATGATCTGCTTGTCTTCGACCTGGAGGGGGCCGATCGTTTGGCGGCTCTGAGCACCGCGGCCCGGTCTCTAAAGTGGAGGAATTTCGCCAACATCGGCCGGGGGAGAGCTCCAGGCTGAGGTCTGCGCGCTGGGACCCTGTGAGCGCGCTTAATAGAGGATAAGGCCGGGCAGTCAGCAGCTGGATTAAAGGATTTCACCCATGCCTCCATGTGCCCCACCGGGTCCGACCCTTCAATTCCTTCCGGTAGCCCCAGCACCCGGATATTACAGCGCCTCGAGCGTCCCTCCAGGTTGTTCATTCGTTCTTCCATAGTGGATAGACGGGTCAGGACAGCGTGGATTGTCTGTTGCGCCTTAAATGTGGGTTGCAGGTTAGCCACGATCTTCCCCCCTTCATTTACCTTGTCGGCCAGCTTTCGGTGGTTGTTCCTTAAAAGGCTTATGTCGGTTGTCAGGGTGCCAAGCCGCTCCTCCATAGACACCCTAGAGAAGTCAATAGCCTCCAACACTCGGTCGAGTTTGTCCGATATGGATGAGTCGGGCGGGGTCGCGGCAAGCTTGGCCCCGGTCCTGGGATGCGGCATATTCTTTGGCGCAGTCTCCGGCACGGTCGAGGTTTGCGTGGCGCTAGGCTTCCCCATTGTGCCTCCTGGGGTGCTTCGTCCCACATGGGGTGATGTAATGTGATGCCCTGTTTTGGGAGACGTGCTGTCGAGCTCCTGTCTCTCTGAGATGGGTCCCGGGTCTGCTCCGTTCCACACCAGTCCCGCGAAATATGGCGGCTGTCGGATCTAGGGACGCTGACCCCCGGCCATGCACTGATGCTGGTGCAGTGTGGGTCAATCAATCAATCATGCCACTTGTATAGCGCACTACTCACCCGGGAGGGTCTCAAGGCGCTTGGGGGGAGGGGTATGCTACTGCTCGAACAGCCAGGTCTTGAGTTGTTTCCTGAAGGCGAGATGGTCCTGGGTCAGCCGAAGGTGGATGGGGAGGGAGTTCCAAGTCTTGGCAGCCAGGTAAGAGAAGGATCTTCCTCCGGCGGTGGCTCTTCGGATGCGTGGTACGGCTGCGAGGGCGAGGCTGGTGGACCGTAGCTGGCGGGTGGGCGTGTAGAAGGTCAGGCGGTCGTTGAGGTACTTGGGGCCCAGGTCGTGGAGAGACTTGTGTGCGTGGGTGAGGAGCCGGAACGTGATCCTCTTGTCGACGGGGAGCCAGTGCAGGTTCCTCAGGTGGCTGGAGATGTGGCTGCGTCGGGGGACATCCAGGATGAGTCGGGCGGAGGCGTTCTGTATGCGCTGGAGTCTTTTCTGTAGCTTGGCTGTGGTTCCGGCGTAGAGGGCGTTTCCGTAGTCCAGTCGGCTGGTGACGAGTGCCTGGGTGACAGTCTTCCTGGTCTCGGTCGGGATCCAGCGGAAGATCTTGCGAAGCATACGCAGGGTGTTGAAGCACGATGAGGAGACGGCGTTGACTTGTCTGGTCATCGAGAGGGAGGGGTCCAGGATGAAGCCCAGGTTGCGTGCGTGGTCGGTTGGCTTGGGTGCGGTGCCCAGGGCTGGGGGCCACCAGGAGTCGTCCCAGGCGGAGGGCGAAGATCCCAGGATGAGGACTTCCGTCTTGTCAGAGTTCAGTTTCAGGCGGCTGTCCTTCATCCACTCGGCGACGTCTTTCATCCCTTCGTGTAGGCAGGTTCTGGCGGTGTCGGGGTCTCTGGTGAGGGAGAGGATCAGCTGGGTGTCATCGGCGTAAGAGATGATGTTGAGGTTGTGCTGGCGTGAGATGGCTGCGAGAGGTTTCATGTAGATGTTGAAGAGGGTGGGGCTGAGTGAGGATCCTTGCGGGACGCCGCAGATGACTTCGGTGGCCTCGGAGCGAAACGGGGGGAGGCGGACTCTTTGTGTTCTTCCGGCGAGGAACGAGATGATCCACTCCAGTGCCTTCTCTTGGATACCGATGTTGCTGAGGTGCTGGACTAGGGTGCGGTGGCAGACCGTGTCGAACGCAGCGGAGAGGTCCAGGAGGATGAGGGCCACTGTTTCCCCCTTGTCGAGCAGGGTCCGGATGTCGTCGGTGGCTGCGATGAGGGCGGTCTCGGTGCTGTGGTTGGCTCTGAAGCCGGACTGCGAGGGGTCGAGGGATCCGTTCGTCTCGAGGAAGGCGGTCAGCTGCCTGTTGACGATCTTCCCAATGACTTTAGCGGGAAAAGGGAGGAGCGAGATGGGGCGGAAGTTTTTGAGATCGGTGGGGTCCGCTGTAGGTTTCTTCAGGAGGGCGCTGATCTCGGCGTGCTTCCAGCTCTCCGGGAAGGTGGCGGTGTTGAAGGAGGCGTTGATGATGTTCCGGAGTTGGGGTGCGATGGTGGAGTCGGCCTTGTTGAAGACGTGGTGTGGGCAGGGGTCGGTCGGTGATCCGGAGTGGAGTGGTCAGCCTGTGTGGTGCATCCTTGGCGGTCGCAGGCCCCTCTCACCTGCGCTGCCCGCTGCTGCTGTCGCAAGGCGTCTCGTGAGGTCAGAAGTGCCCAGTCCAAGGCGGCCCTCTGGTGTGCTGTGGAGCTGCGGAGGTGTGAGCTGCACTGCGTTCCCCGCAGCCGTTGGCTCGTTTCAGGCCGAGCGTCGGGGTTGGCGCCAGGCGGGATACCGGCCCTCTATCCCAGGGTTGGGCAGTAGTCGTGCTGGGCATCGGCGGTGGGGGGGAGAGAGGGGGTAGCGGGAGAGATCACCGTATGCACTCTTCTTACCGAGTTAGAGGCCAGTATTCCTCGTCGGAACCGCTGGAACAGAACCCCTGCACACTGATTTGACTTGCCGTCGCCAAGGCTTGTTGACTCTCTCCTCCAAAGATCTTCGGGCTCCAAGAAGCTCTCAGCACAAGCATCTGCTACAGCCAAGATCTTCGCCTGCATCACATCCTCTGCACGTGGGCCTTTCATCTTTTGGTGAGCTCCTCGAGGAACTCTGTGGGTCCTCAAGGGTCTTCTTAGGCTCCAGTGGGCTCCCCTGCTTGCACGGGCCTGCTCTAACTTACCTGCTCGTAGTGAGTCACTTGGACCATGCTGGTCCTGAAACTATACCTTTTCTTCAACTACATTGGTTGCCTTTGCCAAGGCTAGTTGGTGCCCCTGCTGGACACTGACCCCTTGTCTCTTGACATCCGACGTGGGATAGCTCGTGCACGGTTCCTGGTCCTCCTCTGTGTCGCCTGGTCTGTACATCTACAACTTCAAGGTTCACTGTCAACTCTCCTGCATCTCCGACATTAGTAGGAATTCGCCTTCTGAGCCTCCTGGTCACTCCTGAGTGGCATAGGCTGTCTCCTCTGCTTGCCAGTACCTCTCACCTTGAATCCAAAACTTTCACTTTCTTCACCAGCGGCATCTTTTCCGAAGACCTCCATTGTGGTCTACGGCGGTTTCTGGCGTTACTTCACACCTATGCACCTGGCTTCCCTGGTGTAGGTATCCTGGTTCCTGGGATATCCACTGGTGTGATGACTCTCCAACCTTCCATCTTCCACAGGGTGTCTTCAGGGTCCACTAGAAGGGTCCTTCTTTAAAATTGCAACCGCTACTTACCTATCGACTAAAACTGAGCACACGGTTGGAACACGACTGCCGTGGGGTTCCTAGATACTCACCTTGGGTGGTTCCTTGTACATCTTCAGGGTCCATTCTCAACTTAGGTCATGATATGCATTCCACTAATTTAGTATATGGTTTGGTCTATCCCTGGGGACCACTGTGTATTCTGTGCTATTTACAAATTCTATTGACAAAGTATTGTGTGGATCTTGTTGCATCTCCAGGTAGGAGCTAATACATTGTGTCAGTATTAATAATAAATACATATTTTTATAACTACACCGTGTGATTCTTTTTCACTTAACCTATGTCATAAGATTAAGTACTGGTAAAACAAGCTGTTTTACATTCCTTCTGGACTAAGTCTGAAGGCTGCTCTCCACAGCTACCACTTAGAGAGCTTTCTAAGGTTGTCTAAGACCACTAAAATCACTATAAGGGTTGTCTGGATTAGTGCAGGGTGCTAGCTACACTTACATAAGTGAGCACCATATACTAAGCCAGCCTCTCACGGGTATTGAAAATACTTTGTCAATGTCAATCAAGCAGTAGCAAACTTAGAAATTGTAAGATGCACGACCATCTGCTCAAGCTCAACGGTGATAAGACCGAGGTTGTTATTTTGGGAAAGAATAAAGATCTGTGGGGCCCTCGACATTGGCCCTGCGACATGCCCCTAAATACCTGCAGAACCTGGTTCAAGTCTATAAGCCTGGTCGTACTTTAAGATCTTCCACCAGTGGCAATTTCTTGGTCCCCAGAATTAAACTGGCCAAAATGGGCGGTCGCTCGTTTTCTTATCTTGGTCCAAAGATGTGGAATGCTCTTCCGCCGGCCCTGAAAGCCGAGACTGATCTCCTCCCTTTCCGAAAAAAACTGAAGACTCTTTTGTTTAATTGATCCTTCTGCACTGTCTGTTCTGTTTGGGCTTTTGCTTGCTTTCTTTCTCCCGTCTATCCCTGGCGCCAGGAAACCCATTGAGGGTAGCTGCGCGCACAATAAGTTTAGATAAATAAATAAATATAGACATTTAGTGCAATAGGCTGAAATGAAATGCAATCCTATGGAAGGAAAACAGTTATATGCAATTACAGATAAGTACTCAACTTACATATCCAGTCTTTGGGGATTAGACTAACATTGGGCAAGGGTCAGTTCATGGTAGGTATTGCACCACCAGTGGCACTGTGGCGGCCGGATGCAGAGGACACTGGGCCCAATGTTAGTCAATGGAGACTGGGGCACAGACAGGAGGTGCTGGTTGCAGTTTAGTACCCCCAGTTTCAGAGCACTGGCCCTAGAAGTTAAAGCAAGCACAGGAGGGCCAAAAGTCAGCACCAAAGCTACACCACCAAATGGCACATGGGCCGCCGGGTGCAGATTAGGGTTAGGCGCCCAAATGCGTTTTATTGGAAAATCTCGGTCACACAGAGAGGCTGCAGGCTCGGATCAGGAGGTTGGACGAAGGTGACCACTGGCTGGGCAGGTAAGTTCAGATGTCGGGTGAGGTGTGAGCACCGTCAGCTGGGCTCCCCAAAGTCGGGGGCTGAGGATGCACGGGTTCCCTCTGTGTTGGATTTTCTTTACAGGAGCCAGAAGGGGACAGAGGGACCCTTCGAGAGGAGGCTGCAGGTGTGTCCGTGTAGTCGAGGAGAGGTCAGCCAATGCTGGATTTGAGGTCAGGATTGCTGGGGAGTTTACTGGACAGGTGAGCCCCTCAGACTCGGGCTGTGGGCGTCGGGTGAAGAGTGGACAGGGATCGTGGCTCCAGCTGGATCCAGTGTCCTTGTAGTTGGATACTTCTGGACAGGGCCGCTGTCCTCAGAAGAGCTGGCCTTTGTTGAAGAGTGGGCAGTCTTCCTCAGGTTCTGGAAGTTGCTGGCAACAGGACATGCCTTTTCTTTGAGCAGGGTCTCTGAGCAGGAGACAGCCCGGAAGGGCTGGGGACAAATCAGTAGTCTTCTTCAGGTTTGGCTGCACGGGTCTTCTTCGTCCTTTCCTTCTTGGGTCGCAGCAATCGGAGGATAAACGTTCAGGGGTGCCCTTAAGTACTGAATTTAGGGACATTACAGGTACTGGCAGATGGTAGCCAATGGGCTACTTGCCTTTTAGGGTGACTACACGGTTTGTATGTCCCTTCCCTTTAGGGAGGGGGCATCCCCTAGACTGATTGGATAAAATACTTCCATTCAAGATAGATTTCCTAAGGAGGGGGTGACCTCGGTCCAGGTCACCTTAGGGGTGGTCCTGGCAGAGAGGAGAGACACTTCTTCTGACTACTAATTTTCCTGCCGTCCTTGCCACCAAAAGTGGGGCTTGGTCAATGGGGTTAGCATCTCCACTAGCTTCAGAGGCCCTGGCTAGAATACTAAAGGTCACCGCCCTGAATGCTGTTCCTGCTTGGTGTTAGGTGAGAGGTACCTCCACTCCAAGTAGGCTTTAAGCCTGACCCACGAGAGCACAATAATAATATATTATACACTATATTATTATAGCACACTCACAGTATACTGAAATGAGCAAACACTTGAATTCTCATGGAGTACCAAAATTAATGCACACCACTGTCTTTCCTCCAGCAAAACAGATGTTGTAGAAAGTCCAAAACATCAATAAACATCAGAAAAACCATCAAAATTGTTTAACACTTCCTCCCACTATCTTAAAGCTGTATACATTCTCACTCTGGAATTTATTCTTGCAGACAATGCTCCTCCCTATCTCCTATAGCAGTCCTCTATCTTCTACCTCACTTATTTTTCAAACCGACTCTAGGCCCTCAGATCTAACCATTACTCATCTTTACTGTTACGTTTAATGTGTAGATCCATGATTCCTTATTACACTGTATAAATGCCACAAAAAAATGTAAACTTAAAAAAGAACAAATAAAATGGAGCCCTATTGTCAATATTAACCTACAAGTTAACACCCAAACTCCTTTGTCATATGGCTTGAAATCTAGTTGGACTGATTTCACTCTAGTGTTTACGACATCTCAGGAATCTGGTTATTATTGTCTAACGAGAGTCCCTTCAGGATGAGGCTAGTTTAAGGTCCAGCTGGGCTTACAGTCTCAATGGGGGACACAAGCTGGAATGGCCAGGTGTCTGTTACACCCACAGGCTAAACCACTCCAACTGGGAAAAGGAACTTTGGGTTGGAGGAGACAGCACCTTCAAATGACGCTATCTCTCCAACCGGAATTATTACAGCGATACATTAAAACGTTCCGGAATCAAGGCAGCTAGTCTCAATCAACACAGCAAATCACCAAGTTCTAGGATGAAATAGAAATATCTGTATTATTTGGGGTAGGACTTGGACATATAGGAGCTACAAAATATACGGAGGAAAGTGGGAACAGTGAAGGCTCACCACCAATAATTTGCTAGGTAAAATCTCTGCAGTTCAAACCTCTGTCCTAGAGCTTCAGTCCGGTGGGCATGTTATTGAAAAGGCCTAGTCAGAGAGCATTCTGCTGTCCTTAATGTGCAGTAGAGTTTCATCTTTCACTTTTCAACTCATTGTAGCAATTATGCTCTCTATTGCTCAGCTTCTCTGTAGCCACTTTAAGAGCCCAACATCTAGAACACATCTTTTCAGCCCTGATGTGTCATCTCCTCGAAGTCTGCAAAATATTGACTGAGACAGCCAGTATTTATTCTTCTTTAGGGCATCAGCAAGTCAAGAGCCAGTTTATGTCTTTGTACTGTCCAGGGCTTCTTGAACTTTTCCTGGCAGATGGAGTTGGTCAGGCTAGTCAGAACTTTCAAGGTAATTTGTGGATATTTTAGAGTAAATGTTTTGGCCACAGTGCTGTTGCCAGGTAACCAACTGCACATCAGAGGAAACTAGGATAAACCAGTTACCCACAGAGTCAGCCTTCCCTCTTGTCCTATATCATCTCATTCAGTTGTTGGAACTTGAGACTCCTGTTAAACTCTTTTTCTGGTTCACTAACTTCTGCAGCTCGAGAAAGTTGGAGGGGACCAACTAGGGACTGTGAATAAAGATGTTTGAAGGTTCCCATAGTACTGGAAATGGTGGAGGAACACTGATGCAAGACCCTTTCCATCAAGCTAATGCTACGAGGGGCCTATGATAAAAATTGGCTTATTCCCAACAAGATGTTATGGAAGTTAATTCAAAATATTAATCCCTCAGAAATGCTGCCTGGCAATCTGGGGCCTCTGAATGTTCATCACAGGATTAGGAGGTTTTGACTACAGAATTTATATCCAGTGTTGAATATTCAGAGTTTGCACACCTTTAGACTACAAAAATATCAGCAAAAGATGAAAGTATATTATATATATATATATATATATATATATATATATATATATATACACACAAAGATACACACACACACACACACACACAAATGTAAGGGGCTCCACACTTTTGTACATGACAATGTTTGATTACTTAAAAACCTAATAAAAATATGTAAAAAAAAGATGAAAGTACACATAGAAGATTTACCAGAACACCAGAGTTCTACATGCTCAATTGCACTAAGGCAGTAGGAAGACTGCCATTCCAGGGAGCAACTGAAATATACAAAGACAGGAAGGGTGCAAGTGCTAAACAAATTTTGATTCATCCACCACTGTACTCAAGTTAGGAAAAAATAAATCCTCTTCATCCCACTTACTTTCAAATTTTCCAGAGCGACCTGCCACATTCTTATTCACAGATTTCAATTACACACTTTGGCTAGCAAAACAGTAAGAAATAAATTACTTTTTTAAGTGTAGAGCGGTTACCTTTATGTTCCTCAAACAGACTTCTCCCATACCTGTGCAATAGCAATCGTAACTGGTGTCCAACTGTAAACATACTGAACTTTACGGAATAGTAGTTAATCTCTTCTGACGTCTAAAATTTAATGATTCATACTAATGGATCCAAGAGCAGCGGTTGTCAATTATGATGTGTATCCAAGGATGTTCGGAATATTGCAATCCAATTGAAACAAGCATTTGCAATGCAATAGGTCTCGCATTTACACCTGAGTTTGAGCTATTGACATTGCAAATAACAAAGCCATTTATTTTTGTTTTAGTTTTAAAACATAAATAAAAGGCATTGTCATTTACAATGCCAATAGCTTAAACTCGTGTAAATGCGAGACTTATTGCATTGCAAATGCTTGCTTTTTTAAAGTAAATACACCTACTCAAACACAAAAAAGTAGGCGTTAGGCTCCGAGTAAATCACTCATGCCCACTGCAGTACAAGGTCAGAGCCGATTCAGTCTCACTCTTTTTTAAAAAAAAATACATACGATAATAGACTAAGGTATCCGATCTAGCAGTTCTGGCCACATCATGTACTGCAAACAGTCTTTGTTTACCTAAATTTACCAAAAAACTCTATGCAGATTAGCGACAAAACACTTTTTAAAAACCATATGCATAACGTTTTTAAACATACTAATAAGCACGTAAACCATTCTTGTACGATGACCCATTTCAAACGCTGCAATCCGTGTGCGACCTTTGCAGAAAGGTAACATGGTTTTTCATGGGATTTTGCAGTATCGCTTCGTCAAGTACAGCATGACATAATTAAACACTCCTAGTACAATTCATTGTTAAGAAATTAGATGAATAGCGCGCAGCAGTAGATGAATACATCAGTACTCACTTCTGTACTTTGTTCCCCTCTCGCTTCTGCTGCAGTAAACACGCGGAGAACAGCTGCCCCGTCCTATTTATACTGTGCTTGTTTTTCAGAGTCCAGTGGGAGACAAAGTTCAGCAGTTTTATTTGGCATGACCTTGCAAGCGAAGCACTTATTTTATCTTTAGTAGACAGCGTATAAAAAAAACTTTGTTACCTATTTATGCAGGTTTTTAACTGACTGGAACAGTTAACGCGTTACCAAACGCAACAAGCATTGGCCGCGCGGTGGTAAAAGTAACGCTGCGTGACAATTAAAAAAACAAGCATTGGCCGCTGTAATACATCCGGGTACCGGAGGCGGGGAGCCGGCTGGAGCGTTTCCGGGTCAGCAGAGGCAGCTGCTACAGGCAAGGGGTGCGCTGGGGACACGGCGTCCGTTTTCACTCCGTTTCGGCGCATGGCTGGTGGGTGCCATTTGAATTATGCAACCCAGGCCAGGCGATGCGGCGGCGATACGGGTAGTCACGACAAAAGAGTCAGGTCAGTGGGGGGTGGCTGCGTGCATGTGTGTGTGTGCGCGTGTCTGTGTATATATATATATATATATATATATATATATATATATATATATATATATATATATATATATATATATATATGCAGTGTGTGTCTATGTGCGCATGCGTGAGTGTGGCTGTGTGTGATTGAGAGAGGCTGTGAATCTGAGGCAGGGGATGTGCACGGCGCCGTGCGCGCCCACGAGAAGAAATCGGCGCTCGTGCACATCCCCTGTCTCAGATTCCCAGGAAACTGAGAACAATAGGTACCGAGCTAGACACGCATGCGCAACTCTAGCTCGACCTAAAAATGAGCTAATCTTTTGGGCACTTGACTCTACAGGGATAGCAAAGTCAAGCAGACAAGTATTCCTCTAACAGGTAGTAGAACTAAAGAAACTCAGATAAAGTATGACACACCAGCCTCAATTCCAGTCAGTTCAAGAACTTCTAAGAAGAACAGATTGGCAAAATAGGGTCAGTGTGTAAATTGTCACAGTATAAACTAAAGGGATCAGCACCTTCTGGAGGCACACGCTGGGCCCATAGGCTTGAGACTTCTAGGAAGGAAATTGATTTTAGGATTAGGATCCAACTGTACCTTCAAATACTGCAGAGGTACTGGGTTTTTCAGAACCGGTACCGAACCGGTAACCCAGCGGTGCCAGGGTACACCCAAAGACCTCGGGTACTTTCCTGATTCAGACCACAGAAACTCAGAGTCTTCTAGGTGAAGTCAAGGATCGATTTTATTGGCTGCAACCAAGAAACAAGCGTCCTAGAAGTACAACACACGGGATGTATATTCTCAGGAGACTGCTCAAACTTACAAAGTCAGGCTTCTCTTTTTATACAAAATATTGTGCTTTAGGCAAACATTCTTCGAATTTTAGTATACCATTCAAATATTTTCGCTACAAAGGAAAAGCAGAGTCATGATGACAGCCCACATTTCAGTTCGTCCAGCCCACAACAAATTACCCGGCAAGGCCCAACATTTCATCAGATATCAGTGGACCCCCAATAAAAATGGGCACCTCCCCCATCATAAAGCAAGTGAGAGAGAAAAGAGCAGGGACAGGTGTGAGCAAGATTCGGCAGGGTGTGTGCGATGAAATGGGTTTATGGCCTGTTGTGCCTTGATGCTATCTCATTCGGCCACTGGGAGAGGAACTGACCAAACAGGTTCGGCCTGGGGCAATGGTTCCAACTTGCCCAGGTCACAGGAAAGTCAATTAAGGAGTATGTGTCCTTTGGAATTGAATTTAGCTGTATCATAAGCCTATGTAAAGGGCAACTCACAAAATGGCTGCCATATACAAAATGGAAGCCAAGGGTTCAAGACGAAAATGACGATTTCGAGGTGAAATCGTCACTCGACTATGACGAAAATGCTTGTACATAGTGTACTAGCCATTCTCGGTATTTTGATATGAAAATCGTCATGCTATGATGAAGTTTAATTCTCGAGTCCAGAATTTTCGGAACTACAAACCCTCCTTTTGCCCTTACATAGGCAATTTAACCTAATCTCATGCTAATCTGAGTCCAGGTCTATATTCCTAAAGTCATTGAGATGTTGCTGTAAGATCATTCTAGTACTTAGCCCGTCTCTTGATACAGGTTTCCTTACACATGATGCAGCACAGAGGCCACATATTGCAGGAGCACACTGTACGCACAGACAGAACAGGAAAAGAATGGCTAGGACCATCCCAATGACCATCAGAATTTTCCATCCCCAGGTGGATATCAGTTCCCAGAACCATCCCATTAAAGACCAATCTCCTTTATCCACATGAATAGATTCGGAAATCTTATGCAGTTTAGAGATGGCCTGGTACACTGTTGGAGCGTTATCTGGAATAAAAACACAGCAACTCGATTGGATCAATCTACATACCCCACCTCGGTCTGCAAGTATGACATCTAAGGCGACCCTGTTCTGAAGGGTCATAAGTCGATCCGACTGGAGCTCAGCAGTCAAGTTACTAAGGGCACCAGCAGTTTCAACCACGGTGGATTCAACCACCCTTGTCAATTGCCTTAGGTTCCTGCTGTTCGCCATCGGTCCCCAGAACGGCAGAAATCCCTTTACGAAGTCCCCAAATTCTTGTCCTGCAGTGTCTTCTTTGCTCAAGACACCTCTAACTATCCTCGTCTTGTGGTAATCTGCCGCTGCTGTGTAGGTGAGAAGCAACAGGAAAGGAACGAAACAAAACATGAGCCCGAAAAGTTAAGGGGCAACCATGTATAGGCTCTATCATGGCAGATGAAATAGGTACCCGTAGCTAAAAAAAAGGAAGGGGAAGTCTGGGCTGCAAGAACATACGTTTCAGTGCAGATACTCTTCCATAACTGAGCTCTGGGATTCGTGCAATTACCTTGCAGAGACAGATGACCCTGATGGGGTACAATCCAAATCGGGGAAGATCTCTTAACTTGCTGTTTCTCACTCTGAGTAGCTCCATATCCGGTTACGTTCCATCCTATGTATACTAGTGTCTCATCTCTCGGGATAGTCTCATAAGAAATGTCTTCCTTTATCATATATACTATACCCTTAACTAGAGCACTATTTTTAGGATTGTCTGTTACAGAACGTAGGGGGTAGATTTCATGTGCATATATGAACATTGTTCTGTATGCCCACACAGAACCATTGTGACTGAATGGCAGGACCAGATAAGGAATACCTTTATCCGTTGTGTGAGGCATAAGACCACACACCCAACAGTTAGTTGTGTTCATTACAAGTTGGTGTTGGTGCAAAAGCTGAACAAAGGAGTTATTAATAAACTCTAATCTCCTAGCTGATTCGTGTTCAGGAAGGGGTTGAAAAGAGTGTGGGGAAACAGTAGAAGGAGGAGGTATGGGCGATGTTGTGGGTGAAAACGTTACTCGAAAAGAGAATAAAACATAACTTATTAAAAATATCATCACACTGAATAACATAAAAATGCACAATATCAAAAAACTTTTCTTTGTCATTATTTTACATATCTTGATTTTAAAGTTCATGGTTTTGGCAGGTCTCTCCATCTCGGAAAACTCCATCCTCTCTAAAGTGTTGCCCGCGATGGGAGGTTGTTTCTGCTAAGGAATGCTTCTGTCAGTCCAGGGCAACTCCCTTAGACCAACCAGAGCTGCCGACCTAACGTCGTCAGCTGCACCCCAAAGACTTTGGGCAATCGCGGCCCTAGCAGCGGAAACCGGATGGCGGTTCGAAAAACAAAAATAAGCAAGTTTCTCAGATGGGAGAGCTGCACTTTCAAAAATAGTACTTGGAGGGAAAAAAAACACTTTTATTAGTTCGTATTTCTCGGCCTCAAATTATACCGTTGTTTTCCTGGTATTGCATTATCTTGGAAAAGGAGTTCAGGTTCTGAAGTGTCCAATCGAACTGATGGTTGCAAAATTGTATCACTCTCTTGTTCGGTAACTGTTCCTTTTACACTTGCATCACTGAAAGGCAGAAAACGTGGCACAGCTTCAGTCTCTGAGTCGGAGACACCCTCCTGGACCCACCGGTCATATGGCAGAGGCAGAGGGATCCGCTTGCAGTGGATCCCGTGGATCCAGTTTTTCTTCCCCTCCACTCGAACAGCTGATCTTGTGGAAAGAAGAACGAGGTGCGGTCCGGTCCACCTGGGCTGGTCGTTCTTGGTTCGCTGGAAATTCTTGACCAGCACCCAGGGTCGATCTGATGTCCTGGAGCTTCAGAGACTTGAGGCAGTGTATCATGCACCTGTTGGTGTAAAACACGCAATTTAGCCGTCAATTCGTACAAGTAATCAAGCAAAACAGGGTGTTCAATGTCACTGAACTTAGTGGGCCTTGGCACTCCCCATATGTTAGCCGGGCGGCCGAAGACTATTTCGTAGGGACTAAGTTTCACTCGCGAATGCACAGTCATTCTGGTGGATAGGAGTGCTAAGGGTAGAGCATCAGGCCATTTAAGACCTGTCTCGCTTGAATTTTGGCCAGTTTTAACTTAAGCGTGCCATTGTAACATTCTACTAATCCAGCTGATTGGGGGTGATTTGCAGCGTGGAACTTTTGCTGAATGCCTAGCCCTTCACATACTTTTTTCATCACTCAACCCACAAATTCACTTCCATTGTCACTCCAGACCATTCTAGGCATTCCGAATCTGGGGAAGTACTCTTTCACAAGGGCTTTAGCTGTGGATAAGGCAGTGTTGTCTTTTAGGGGGTAGGCTTCCACCCATCTTGAAAAGGCACAAACAACAACGAGTACGTATTTTAAATTGTTGCACCTCTCCATGTGGATGAAATCTAGCTGCAAAACCTCGAACGGATACATAAGAGGTGCAAAATGACCAGCTGGAGTTGGGGTTCCCCTACCAGGATTGTGTTTCAGACACACCATGCAATTCTTGACGACATTCTCTGCACACTTGGGAATTCCTGAATTTTGCCATACTGGAGCCAACAACTTACAAATCCCTTTCACGCTGATATGAGCCATTCCATGAGCCATTGTAACCACTGCAAGCACATATGCATCGGGTAACAACCATCTCTGATGCTCTGACAATTCAACCCAACAACCATTTGTATCCATTCTACCCGTACTTTCTCTCCACATGTTCAACTCTTTCTCTGTAGCCTCAGCTTGAATAGACTTCACACTCTCTATCGTGTCTTCACACATTCCAACATCACCAACCCATCTTGCAGGGCCTGCAACATACATTCGGCTTATCACATTCCTTGCAGTTTCTTTCGCGATTTTGTCAGCAAATGCATTTCCACGACCAACATCATCAGTCACCTTCTTGTGAGCACTACATTTCACAATCGCCACTTGCAGAGGCAAGGTCAGTGATTCAAGAAGCTCATTCACCAACTGACCATGCTGAATCTTAGCGCCATGCGAAGTCAGGAACCCACGTTCTTTCCACAATCGCCCAAAACTATGAGCCACACCAAATGCATACTGGCTGTCGGTGTAGACAGTCACTTTCATTCCTTTTGACAACACACATGCTCTCGTAAGTGCAATCAATTCTGCTGCTTGAGCTGAATTATGTGGAATACGTGCAGCTTCAACAATTGTATGCAAAGTCGTGACAGCATATGCTGCAGTCGTGTCACCATTCGGAAGCTTGAAGCATGAACCATCCACCCATAAGGAACCATCACATTCAGCAAGAGGAGTGTCTAAGAGATCTATTCTCCCTTTCGTTTCTTCTTCTGTTCTAAGATAACAGTCATGCTGTTCAGAAGCATCTAGTTCCTCTACAATTGGCAACAACGTAGCTGGGTTTAGAGTGTTGCATCTTTTTATATGCACATGACTCGCTAACAATGTCAATTCGTAACCTGACAATCGAGCACTAGTTAAGTGCTGTGTCTTAGTTTTGTTCAACAACGTGTCCACTGCATGTGGAACCATCACGACTAACATATTATTCATCACTAGACCAGCAGACTGTCGAATAGAAACTGCTGTTGCTCTTAAACAACTCGGCAATGCTTTAGCTACCGGATCCAAAGTCGACGAAAAATATGCACATGGACGCTGTTTGTCTCCAAACAACTGAGTCAAAACTGACAATGCACAACCTTGTTTTTCATGGACATACAATGTAAAGGGCTTACTGTAGTTGGGGGTACCCAACACAGGAGCCGAACATAATGCTGTGAGCAATTCAGAAAAACTTTCCTGACACTCTTCAGACCAAGGAATGGGATTGGGTGTATCTTTACACGTTAATGCCACCAAAGGTTTGGCTAATAACGAAAAGTTTGGTATCAACTTTCTGCAATATGATGTAATACCCAAGAAAGCACGCACTTCTCTCTGTGTTCTTGGCACTCTCAATTTCGCTATTGCCTGAATTCTTTCTGGGGTCAGTTTCCTTCCCTCCTTCGATAAGAGATGACCTAAGTAGGTCACTTCTTGTGACAATATTGCAATTTTGAGAGAGACACTTTGTGGTGCAAATCACACAAATGACGCAACAATGACAATGTGGCTTCTTTACAGATTTCCTCAGTATCTGCAGCAACAAGCAAATCATCAACATACTGAATGAGGGTAGCACCTTCAGGTAAAACAATTGTATCAAGCTCTGTCTTTAGAGCTTGACGATATATTGATGGACTTTCACAGTAGCCCTGGGGAGCGCATTTAAAGCGGAAGCTGCGACCTCCTAAACTGAAACCAAAAATATCCCTACTCTCCTCAGCAATCGGGATGCTGAAGAAAGCATTCTTCAAGTCAATCACCGAAAACCATGTTGCAGAAGCTGGAATCATAGTCAATAGGGCAGTAATGTCAGGAACAACTGGAAATTGTGGTACAACTATTTTATTGACCTCTCTAAGATCAATCACAAATCTGTAAATAGGTGGCTGGGAAGGATCAGTTCGTTTTAAAACAGGCAGAACAGGGCTATTGCAAACGTTGCCTCTTGTCTCTTCAATGACATCTTTTTCAATTAGATCGTAAACGATCGCTAGCAAAGCTTTTTCACCTTCACTAGAAATTCTATATTGGGGAATTCGTGGTATTTTAACATTGGCTTTCAATGTTACAACATATGGCGGTATTTCTAAAAGACCCACATCATTAGGACCAGTAGCCCAAAGAATATTAGGGAGAGATGACAATTCTGTTGGAAGTTTGTCTCTTGACAAATACATTGGAGAAACCACTTTCTTACCCAGTGTAAGTTGTACTCCAGAAGGAGAACAGTACAAAGTCGCATACAATCTTTTTAGCAAATCTAATCCTAGCAAGTTTTCACCACAACCTGTTGTTAGAATAAGGGGTGCTTCGAATTCACAAGGTCCAACAGAAAGGGACAAAGGGTCAGAAATCGGATTTCTAACTGGGGCGCCAGAAAAACCTACTGATACATTTGTTTCGCCAGACAAAGGTGCGCCAGGGAGTTTGGAGTGCATAATAGAACTCTTTGTAGCACCAGTATCCAACAGAAAAGGCTCTGACACACCTGATGTAATCACCTCAACGTAAGGCCCATTCTGATCTACTGGAACTGAAACAACTCCCTCTCTTTGTCTATGGCTGTCCTAGCAATCATTACCTTCCCAATGCTCATCTTCTGTATAGTAATCATCAGCATAGTACTGAGCTGTCCTACCAGATGCGTTATTCTGCTGATCAAACCTATTCATCGAATTTTGAGGTGGAAGGGGACGTGCGTTCTGGGGGACGTTTCCACGTCCTCTACCTCTAGACGCTTGCTGAACACCTCGACCTCTTACACCAGAAGCACCATTTGCACGCTGTAATTAAATAGGACAACTATACTTGAAATGACCCTCTTCCTTACAATATGAACACTGATTGGGGCCTACAGGGACACGTGGTTGAGTATACTCGACTCTTTGCGAGTTCCTCTGATACTGTTGAGGCTGCTGATAATTAATCTGATAGTTACTCTGACCACCATTATTTTGACCACCATTATTCTGGCCACCACCACCACGTGGCGGATATTCTTGCTGTAACAAAACCTTCGTTTTCAGCTCCTTAGTTTTCTTTTCTGCTCTATCTTTCTCGTCTTTGTCTCGATTTTCGTAATACTGTGCAGTAGCCAATATCTGTGCTGAAGAGGAAACTGCCCAAGAGCTCTCTGAATCCTTTAACTTCTTACACAACTCCGGAAGCAGATTGTGCACGAATTTATCGACAAACAAACGCTGACCACCTTCTGTGCTCATATCTTGACCACTGTGGTCGACAAACGTTTCTTCAAACCTGGTGAAGAAATCAGACACCGTTTCATCTTTCTTCTGCTTACATGCAGATAACTTATCCCAGTTTACACGCATCGCAGGCATTATCGTTTTCATGTAATCAATTATTTTACCAGGAAGTTCAGCTACTAAAGGCTCAGGCTTAGCACCACCAACTTGTCGGCCATCTGCAGCAGTAATATTAGCCCATGAGTCACCTAACTCCTGATCATGATCTGCATGACGAATCTTTCCCCATAGAGGCTGTGGAACAACGTTCCCAAACAACATGTCTATGTCTGCTAAATTCATGATACATGACCCAGCAGTCTGTGACAACTCTTTGTAATACCCTGCGGGATTTTTACGGGGGATCAGGCAATGTCTGTTTAAGGGCCAAAACTTCAGCTTGCTTCCAAGGAACATGTACCCACACACGCTGAAAATGTGCTGGCACAAGTGGTGGAACATTATCAGGACAAGCTGCTACTTCTTCCTTCCATACTGGAGGGACTTCTCTCATGGGGTACTGTCGCGCCTTTTTCCTACCGGATGCGTCATGCTCAAATAGTGATCGAGAAGTGCCCCCCTTACTCCGATATGACAACAATGTCTCAACCGCTCTCTCGACATCGGGACCTACGATCATGCCCTCTGCGAACTCGAACCGCACACGACACAACTTGGGCGGGTTGTATTCCAGATCATTGTCTTCCAAATCCTCACAGAGAAAAACACACATTTGTTCAAAAACATATCTCTGCTTCGGTACTTCCCATTGACGGAAGACTTCCATGACTCTACATCATACCTTACAGCGTCGATAACCCATTTATGCGCTAAACGATTCAGTAAATCTCTCTCTCGATAGTCAGGCAGTTGACTCCGCAACTGTCTTCGTTCTGTGTTAGGGGTCATATTCGGCGACCCGAAGAAAGGTGAGAAAAGATTAGTAACAGTGTTGGCCATTCTTTGTCGAACGGAAGGAGAAACTGACGGAAGAACGGGCGGAAAAACAGGGTGAGATAAGCCAGAGGCAATAGCAGAGGGATCATTAGGAGAAATAGAAGGTGCACTAGGCAAAGTCTTAGAAAGCACAGGTGAAGCAGATGTGATCGGTGGGCCTTGAGGAGGCTGCACCGAAAGAGCAGGAGCCAGCTGAAGAACAGCTGGTGGGTGCTGTGGAGGAGCAGGAGGCAATGCAATCACAGGTTGCGCAACTAAAGGTTGCGGAGGTGCCGTGGCATTTTGCGCATAGGGGGGTGGCGAATTTAACAAATGCGACATTAAGGGATCTTTTTCAAGCCCTTTTTCTGCATCTTGCTGAAGAGGCGGCAAAACTGGATAGCATTCATCTATCACCATTTTACGTTGCCTGTGCAACTGCTCACTCATCTGTTCTTCGTCATTGTCTTTAAACTGCATAGCAGCTTGCATTATCGAAATTCCCCTTTCTTTCTTATTTTTCTTCGCTAATTTAATTTCCTTCTGTTTGGCTTCCTTACGCCATAGGCGGAAAGAGTCAAACATCGCCGGCCGGGCTTTCTTTTTAAAAAGTTTAATTTCGAGGTTATCTAAGATTTCTGTATCAAAGCTACCATATTGGGGCTATTTTAAAACACCATCTTTTCTGGTGTATTTGATCCACACTTCATTATATGTGATGGGGCCTACTCCATGTTTCACATACAATTCATAAGTTGGAGTTCCAATCGGAGGAACCGGACACGAGTCCTCCAATCGGGAGTCCCTATTATTACAACCAAGACAAAACAAATTTCCAAGTCTGCTAAGACCAGGCATCTTCGCTCTCTAGTCTAGCTTCAAACTTCAAAGGTTATCGATTACGATATTTCTCGAGAATACACGAGTCCTTCGGTTTTGGCACTTGCAAGTTCCAAAAATGATCCCAAAGGGAATACCCAAACTAAGACCAATTAAGGACTGGGAGACGCTCCACTTATACTTAACTGAGATATCGATGACGTCACCAGAAGACTCGTCTTATCGTTTCGCTCTACCAAACTTCAAGGGTCCAAATCAGGGCGATAGCCAGGGCAGCAGTCCTTTGTAGCCGTCGGGACGCGGGGAACCTCGCAGCAAAGACTTTCGGACCACGTCGACATGCAGGGGTCAATGAAGTGGATGGCCTTCCTCCAGAATTTTCACACGAAGCTCCTCACGAACCTCTGGCTGGACCGGAACCGCTGGTATCGCCCCAAACGTTGGGCGCCAACTGAGGTACTGGGTTTTTCAGAACCGGTACCGAACCGGTAACCCAGCGGTGCCAGGGTACACCCAAAGACCTTGGGTACTTTCCTGATTCAGACCACAGAAACTCAGAGTCTTCTAGGTTAAGTCAAGGATCGATTTTATTGGCTGCAACCAAGAAACAAGCGTCCTAGAAGTACAACACACGGGATGTATATTCTCAGGAGACTGCTCAAACTTACAAAGTCAGGCTTCTCTTTTTATACAAAATATTGTGCTTTAGGCAAACATTCTTCGAATTTTAGTATACCATTCAAATATTTTCGCTACAAAGGAAAAGCAGAGTCATGATGACAGCCCACATTTCAGTTTGTCCAGCCCACAACAAATCACCCGGCAAGGCCCAACATTTCATCAGATATCGGTGGACCCCCAATAAAAATTGGCACCTCCCCATCATAAAGCAAGTGAGAGAGATAAGAGCAGGGACAGGTGTGAGCAAGATTCGGCAGGGTGTGTGCGATGAAATGGGTTTATGGCCTGTTGTGCCTTGATGCTATCTCATTCGGCCACTGGGAGAGGAACGGACCAAACAGGTTCGGCCTGGGGCAATGGTTCCAACTTGCCCAGGTCACAGGAAAGTCAATTAAGGTGTGTGTGTCCTTTGGAATCGAATTTAGCTGTATCATAAGCCTTTGTAAAGGGCAACTCACAAAATGGCTGCCGTATACAAAATGGAAGCCAAGGGTTCAAGACGAAAATGACGATTTCGAGGTGAAATCGTCACTCGAATATGACGAAAATGCTTGTACATAGTGTACTAGCCATTCTCGGTATTTTGATATGAAAACCGTCATGCTATGATGAAGTTTAATTCTCGAGTCCAGAATTTTCGGAACTACACTGCCATCCCTGAAAATTTCCTAGTTAAAGAGATTTTTGACTGCTGGAGATTGTATATGATGCCCTGCAGCCAGCAGAGTACATCCGCAAAACCTGAGTTTAGAAGGAAAGAAATAGGTCACTTAGCCAGAATGCATCTGGTCTATCAATCTGCAGTCTTAAGCGATGTTCCCCATCGAACAGCAGGTTTAGGACATGCTATTGGACTTCTGGTTTAACACCTTCGCTGCGGCGGCTATTCCGCCGCAGCGCCAACGGTCGCGGGGGGGGGGAGGGAAGGCTCGCGGCTCACCTGCGCGGGTGACAGAACCGTTCCGTCACGGCTCACGGGTGAGCTGTGCTTGTGACGGAACGGTTCCGTCACGGCCCCGCGAAATCAGCGCCGTGCAGGCGTGGCGAGCGGGCCGTGACGGAACTATTCCGTCATGAGCTCAGCCCACCCGAGGGGCGTGACGGAACCGTTCCGTCAATAGCGTCGAAAGAGTTAAAGCCAGAGACACTGAGCTAGGCATTCCATGTAACCAGGACACTGGCGTTGTCCCTCTGGCCACAATGTCTGCCGCATCTAGGACACAGCGCACAGTGGCATTATATTTCGTTTTTCCCTCCTTTACCAGCTCTTGCCCTCACTGCCTATACTTCTCGGGGAGGTGCTTAAGGAGGGGAGCATCACTACTCCCAATACTGTCTGTTAAATCGGAAGAGCAGGCAAACTGAGTTGGCAATCTGTCAAAACGGGACTACTTGCACTGCTACACTCTTGCTCGCTGTATTGAGCTTTTTACTCTGCTTATGAGAAGGGGGAGCATCTCCTATACCCTGGGCATGTACGCTCTGTGTTGACTACTAGCGAGTCCGGAGGTACATGGTCATGGATGTACGGCCAGTCACTGGGTTAGGGATTGTACTATTCCACCCCAAATGTGACCACCTTGGCCTTCACAATATCTTTAAAGGTCTCAGAGGTATTCCTGAGCTGGGTCTTGGATAATGTTTGCACCAGGAAGTCATAGTCTTTCTGGATAATGTGCATATCAATGTTGTGATATGTGGCTGCCTCTATATCACTTTATTTATTTACGAAGTTTTGTATAGCGTTAGCCTGACCGGAGGGTATTGGAGCGCTTCACAACAGTTACCAAGGTGAGGGGAAACGAGAACAGAACATAATGCAATACGGGAACAAAAGAGGCAGAACATATTGCAATGGGGAGGGAAAATCCGGATGAGAGTCATGGTAAAGAGGATGTAGCAGAGTTCCATTCAAGGATTTGTAGGCCTACAAACGAGAGCAGAGCATATTACAATTAGGCAAACAAAAGAGAGCAGAACATATTGTGGTAAAATGAGACAATCCAGATTGGAGACACAGTGAATAAGATGTTGAAGAGTTCAGTATCAGGGGTTTGGTGGCCCCCAGTCGAAAGAGGATCAGTGTCATTTTCAGCGCTCCGCCTGGTCCTATCTAATCGCTATGGATTGATCGAGGAAAAGGATTTTGAACTGACTTTTGAATTTAGCAAAGGAGGACAAAGTTCTGATGTGGGGAGGTATAGACTTCCATATGTTGGGTGCGTTTCCGGCGAATGATCTAGTCGCGGTTTTTTGTTTTCGTGGTTTAAGCGGGATAAGAAGTAAGGTATTAGAGCTCCTAAGGTTCCTGTTCGGTCCTGCTTTTTTGAGTTTGGACGCGAGATATTCGGGTTTGCCTGTGTGGAGGGCTTTGTGGGTGAGGCAGGCCGTTCTGAAGTTCGCTCGCATTTCTATTGGTAGCCAGTTAAGTCCCTTGAGTGCGGGAGAGATATTGTCAAATTTCTTAATTCCAGTGACCATTCTGGCGGCCGCATTGAGACTTGTTTTTGCTATTCCAGAGAGGACTGCGTTTCCATAGTCGAGTCTAGACAGCACCAGTGCTTGAGTGGCTTTTTTGAGGTCTTTGTCTGGAATGAAAGGTTTTATTTTATTGAGTAGCTTCAGGTTAAGGAAGGCACTCTTGGCCGAAATATTGATGTGTTTGGTCACGTCCAGTTTTGAGTCTAGAGTGATGCCTAATGATTTAACAGAGTCAGCGAGGGTGAGGTTTCCGTTGAGCGCATCAATCTCTTTTAGCCACTCAGCCATTTGTGGATTCTCATCTTTGTTCGAAATGAGGAGTATTTCGGTTTTGTCCTGGTTCAGTTTTAAGTGGTTGATGGACAGCCAACGTTGCACTTCCCTTAATGTTTCATTGAGTCTTTGGATGTCTTTAGCAGAGGATATTTCCAAGTAGATTTGAGTATCGTCAGCATAAAGGTGGAAGGGGATGTTAGCTTTTCTGAGTAGGGTGGCGAGGGGTTCCATGTAAATGTTGAAGAGGAGAGGGGAGAGCACTGACTCCCCTCAAGACTGGCTGAAGGTCGGATTCAAAGCTTCTGATTTTGATTCTCTGAGAGCGGTTGTGTAGGAATGAGGAGAACCATTTGAGGACCACCTCGTCTAGACCAGCCCTTTCTTCGAGAGCCTTGAGGAGAAGTTTGTGGTCAACTGTGTCAAATTTTGCCGATAGGTCTAGGAGAATGAGGAGGCAGCATTGGTCGGAGTCCAGAGATTTGTGTATATCATCAATTATGTTGAGGATTGCAGTTTCTGTGCTGCACCCTTTCCTGAATCCCGACTGATGAGTGTCAAGGAGGTTGGTGAGGTTCAGGTGTTGTGTTAGTTGTTGGAGTACACATCTTTCTAGGATTTTAGAGAGAAGAGGAAGGTTGGAGACGGGTGTGAAGTTGTTTAGGTCATTTATGTCCAGACCTGGTTTTTTCAGCAACGGGGTGACTTGACCCACTTTCAGACAATCAGGAACGACTCCGGTGTTTATAATCCTACACCAGAGTGCGGCTAGGGAGAATTTCAGTTTTTTGGTGAGTAGAGCAGGGAGAGGGTCTAGGGTGTGAGATGAAGGCTTAGAGGTAGCGATGAGGTTGGCTATCTCTTCTTCTGGAATGGGCTGGAAGAGTGACCAGGTTTTAATGTTGGGATTGAGAGCACAACTAATCACATCAACTGGGCTGTTAAGGGGCGGGGAGGAGCAGCTGGTGACAAGAGAGTGGTCGATCTTGGAGATCTTGTCGTTGAAGAAGGTGGCGAAGGTATAGCACCGTTCTTTGGAAGCCTGCCCCAGGGAGATCTCTGGTTTGGAGGTTTGTTGTCTGATGATCCTGAAGAGCTCTTTGGGTCTGTTTTTTGCACTGTCCAGTGCAGAGCGGAAATTAACACATTTCTTATTCGTGATATGGATGTTGATTTTCTTCCTGAGAGTTCTGAGTTGATCAAGGTGGAGGGTAGTAGGCAAGCTCCTCCGACGTCTTTCTGAAACTCTAAGTTGTCTCCATTCATCATTAATGTCGGAGTCGAACCAAGATCGGGATGGAGTGACTCGCTTTTTTCTAAGTTTCAGGGGAGCTAGTTGATCCAGCAGGGTTCCCATATTCGTGTTATAAAGTGAGGTGAAATAATTTGTGGAAAGATCATTGTCGTTGGGTAGGAGCACCTTTAGCCTTTCTTCCATGACGTCCAAGGGATCTGGGTGAGATTTCTGAACCATCTGGGAGGGTCTTGAACAGGGGGCCGGGATAGGACTCTTTTGTTGATGTGGAATAGGATCATGTGGTGGTCCGACCAGTCCACTGGAAGAATGTTGCCAATCGTGATTTCGTCTCGATGGGCAATGATGGCATCCAAGGTCGCTCCTTTGTTATGAGTTTCTTCTGAGCAATGTTGGAAAACGTTGTTACAGAGGAGATTATTGAGAGTGTGATTTAGAGTGTTGTTGGCTTCGTTCCAGCGTAGGTTGAGATCCCCCAAGATTAGGTAGTTAGTGTCTTTGAGAGCGTAGTGGGCAATCAAGTCAGATAGATGTTCCCCAAAAATGGGGGTGTTACCCGGTGGGTGATAAAGAAGGTGACCAACTAAAGGGCTGTTATCCTTAGTTTTTATGTTGACAGTGAGACATTCAAAGGAGCTAAACTTGCAGGAGTCCAATACAGTGATGTCTATGTCCTCTTTATGGATGATGGCTACCCCTCCACCTCGATGGTCTTTTCTGTCTTTATTGATGATGGAGAAGCCTCATCAATCAAAGGAGGGCGGGGAGAACTCGTTCAGCCATGTCTCCGTGATTAATGCAATATCTAAATCCTGAGAGAGGATGGCTTCTGCTAATTCTGTTGCATGCTTGAGGGCTGATCTACAGTTAATGAGCATGCAGTTGGTGGTTAGCTTCTTATTGTTTGGGTACTCTCCTGGAGGGGCCTTCGGTATTGAGGAGAGGGAGGGCGGTGGTCTTGAGATTTTTGGAGGGGGAGGTCTCTTCTGAAGCCAGTGATCACTTGAATATTGGAATCCGGGGGAACTGAGAGAGGAGAGTCATAGGTGGCGGCTAGGTGCAATGCTTGTTCAGCGGACTTTGCTGCTTTAGTTCTGGAAGGTCTTTGTGATTGGATCTCAGTGACCTTATTAGGGGGATTCTGTACACCAGATGCAGGGGCTCTGATTCTTATGCGAGACTGAGACGGGATCTCAGTGATGATCCTAGAGGGTCTCTGTAGCCAGTTATTGAGGGGGGATGAGGGTCCGATATGCAGATTTAGGAGGATAGAGTCAGTCTGGGAGAGGGGCTGGGTTGTGATTGCTGGGGCTTACGGGTCTTGCCTAGGTTGGTTAGGATTTCGTCAAGGCCCCTGATTATTATGTCTAGCTGACTTTCTAATAGGGTCAGCCGGAGGGCCATATTCTCCGGGGCTGGGAGTGAGCAGTTTTGGGTAGGGGCATCACTCGGGATGGAGAACAGGGCTGAGTTGTGCGGACTAGTGGCAAGTCGGTCGTCCCAACTGTCTCTGTTGGAGATAATCGGCAGTGAGTCTGAACGTGGGGATTGTCTCAATGATTCTGCGGGAGTAGGGGGAGGTCGGTAGACCAAGCCCGTGGGATGGTGGTGTGATGATGAGGAAGATGAGATTGAGGGGATATCTGGGCTTGATGAGCCTCGGGAGATTGAAGGATACGATTCGAAGGGGTGTAAGGCTGGAAAGAGCTTCTAGCGAGGGGCCTGCAGGATCTCAACGGGGGAGTGGTAATAGGATGGGGAGGAGGGGTTCGAAGAGAATGAGGTAGGGCGGAAAGCAGAGTGAGGAAGAGGGAGTCAAAGGCCTCTAGGTTCTTGTTGTTGGCCTGTATCAAGACTGTGCCATTTGAGTAAATGGTCACTGATGTGTTCCTGTTTCTAGTAGCCTAGTTGGGGAGAGAGGTTGTCAGTTTGCAGCTATGTGAGGTGGTTGTCGTTTTGGATATGAGGAGTTGCAATCTTAATGTGGTGTTCCAGGTCTCAGGTCTATCTGTGTGGAAGATGAGATCCATCTTTATCTGCCCTTTGGCGGTGCAGTGGTAAGTGTCGACAAATGGTGTTTCTGGGTGCTGTATGATTAACTTGTGTTTGAAGTTTTTTCTCGCTTTAGGGGAGAGGCTAGGGGGGAAGCGAATAGCGAAGAAGGCATTCAGGCCGTGTGGTTTCATATGGATCGGCATGATTGGGGCGACAGAAGTTGGGGAGCCCGGTGACATTGTTGCGTTCTAAATAGATGGGGGTTGTCAAGCTGCTGTTAGAGAGGCGAGACTCCCTTGGTCTGGGAGTGGCTACTACGGGCAGCTGAGCACGACTAGTGATTGGCAGGTCTGCGAGGGACCTTTCTGCTCTGTAAGCCGAGGGACTCCCTTGGGCGAGCGATGGGGGTTAGAGGAGGTTATGTGAGCGAGGTGTCGCAAAAGGAGTCGGTGGGGATCCGTTTACCCTGGTCTGGGGTGGTATGGCGGGAGGCCTTATAGGTGAGGGAACCTATCGGTTAAGCTGGTAAAGGAGTTGCTGCTTAGTGGGGGAGAAAATGAGGGACCGAGATCCTCTATGAGTCTCGATTGGAAGTGGTTAGAGGGCCGAAACGACATGGGTGGGGGATATAGAGGTTCTGGGGTATAGGTTCAGTAGAGAAATTAGCGCAATTGATAATAGGGAGAGGAGAGAAAGCGTCTTGAAACAGTTCTGGGGCCTTAGAGTGGGCCAGGAGTCACCAGCAAAGATGGGGCAGGTGGAGGGTAGACTTTAGCGTCCTGAGTGAGGCAGGCGGAGGGTAGACTTTAGCGTCCTGAGTCTGACCCAATACTGTGTGGGGATCCTAGCAGAAAGTTGAGTGGAACTCTCTATTTAACCTGCTTGAATAGTGTCGGCCATCTTAAAGACAGGCGTCGACTCTGTGCCAGTCCGGGGCGTGACCAGGCTTCTTTTTGGGCTTACTATAGTGTAGGGCTGAAGGGGGGGGGGGGCCTTTATCCATTTGATTGACCCAGTGGTCGGGGGCACATAACGCATAGTAAATGTTTCAAACCTTCAGCCGGTCATGTCCTGGGCATCGGCCATATTGGGGTCAGGCAAAGTCTGCAAGACTTTTGGGATCCTTTAAGACGTCCTTATTTGTTGTTTGTGCAGATTAGAGGTGGAGGAACCATGCCTTAGGCCGATAGAGGGCTCCAGGAGGGAGGGGCGCGAGGAGCTTCAAGTTGGGCTGTGCTCGGTCAGGCACAGTATCGAGGGTCAGCCATCTTGGGTCAGGGAACGACCTATTGGTTAACCGTAGCATTATCCAGCTCCTTCCCCTGTCTCCAGGAAACTTCTGATCAAGATACAGAGCGGGCAGAGCTGCTCCTTAGAATGATGTGCGCTCCGGTGAGTGGCTCGTCCCGGCTGCTCCACGAGAGATCCAGCGTGTAGAAGCCAGGGTCCTTCCGACCTCTTCAGCGCTCCTCGCTCCTGCTGGGTGACTGACTGCGAGAAGGCAACTCTTGCCAAAGGAGTTACCGATGATGCATCCGAGTCTTCTACGGGACAATTCACCGCATGGACTTAGGAGTAAGCTGAAGGAAACGGCACCCTGGGCTCCTCGGCTCACTTGGTATCCAGGGAGCTGGGGACGATATCACGGCAGTACTGCCAGGCGCCCGATCAATCCCGGTAAGTCTTGATTAGTAAGTATGGTGGGTTAAAGTTGGTTGCTGAGGCAGAGTGAATGGGTAGAGATTTTCACTTAGTTAGTGATCTCACGCCCGGAGCCCATTTTCCGATCTTGCCATCCGCGGATCTTGCCATAGGGATATGAAGAATAGGAAAAACCCTGGTGAACAAGCAAAGGAGTAAGCAATCTTTGTGATACATAGTGTTATCGGGGGGTGCCTGAATGAGTCCAGATCTAGGTCTGTATCACCCTGGACAACAAAGTCATAATCGTCCCATGGGTCATCCCAAGGCTCAGGGTCACAGGGTGCATCATAGGGATCAGCAGGGTGGAGTGGGCTCCCCATCCTGCAAGACGAGTTTTTTGACCCCTGAAGTAAACATGGAGGAGGTGAAGCATGAGGTAGTGGAGGAGGAGGGGGGAGGAGGGAGGAGGGAAGGGGCGATTGGGTCCTGTCCTTGTGTTTTTTTTGCTTCTGGTGTGAAGGAGGCACCAAAGCAATATGCTGCTCAAAAGTCAATTTCCTCCTTGTTGGAACAGTCTCCTGTGGCTTTGGTGGCAGATTTGTGGAGATCTTGCCCGTCTGTTGTAATGTAGTTCCTATATTCCCAAAGGCTCTGTGCATTGGAATAACATATCCTATAGTTTAGACGTAGGACTGAGGTCGCCTAGGTCTCTATCGGATATACTAGACATTATTGTGAGTGCCAGCTAGCTCAGAGGTCACTAGAAACTTTCTCGAATTCACAAGAAGAGATTAGTTTCTGACAACCGCATAAAAATGACAACTTTGTTTCCCCAAGATAAAACTGATCATCAGAGTCGTGGAAACAATAGATAGATATTTCACTCAGTCAATCGTGCATGCTTCGTTTCACCAGAGGTGCACAGAAAGAGATAGACGGACGTTTTCAATAAAAGGATTTATTGAACAGTCTTCTTTCTCAAGCATAAGAAATGAACTGCTGCAATCGTAAAACTGGTTGTAAAATATAATGCATACAGTATAAATAGTAGAATAAAATAATACTGTAAGAGCATTGTATGCTTCCGAACCCATAGATAAATAGATACATAAATAACAGAGGCTAAAAGTAGTCAACTGGTGTTTCTAAAATACGCCTACCCCGGTGTGCCTAACCTAAGCTTTGTACGAGGGAAGAAGTAAGTGAGGTGTAGCATAAATGTAGTATTCTTTTGCCAAGAATCGGTCCAAGATTTCTCTTAGGGTTTAATCAACTCCGTACCTTAGTTTAGAATGAAGAAGGTCAGTCTCAGGACTCGATTTCCCAACAACCCGCAAGGGTAGCTTGGAAACACTGGAGCTGGATTTCTCGGCAGGAGAAAAGACAGAGTCTCTCTCAGTGCGTCTGATGAATAGTCGGCTTCCTTCGGCACATGCTGTAGCAGGGCGCGTCGGGCAAGTAGATAGTCGAACTGCTCCAAACCACTGCTTGTTTGCTTGGGCTAGTGTGGGCATATTTATACCTTGAAGGTGCCGAGTTTGACGTACAGTTGGACATAAAAACGTCAAAGAGTCCATGAGTTCTTGGCCAAATCAATATTCAAGCAAGGGGAAGTCCCTAGCTGCTAAAGCTGAGTTTTCCAAGAAATCGTTGTGGATTTTCAGAACTAGTGGAAGTAGCCCTGCCGTATTTGGACTGCATGAGCTATGCCTAAATATGGTTATGATTTCTATGCCTATATAAGGATATGGTGATTTCTACCTATAGAAGGGCATGAATCGGGAAAATTACAATAGGGTCCTAAAATGATACAGAACGCCCACTCCACGTTATCATGTACATCTAAGTTCAAGCACTAAAACATATAATCCAGAGCATGTGTTTACAACCCCCAAAAAAGAATATAAAATACATTTGAAATGGTTGCACACAGAAAAATGAGCATTTTGTACAGTACACATTTAAAGGCAATGATTTAATTGTAAGCATATGATATGATATTAGCAATGCTAACCGAATGAATCACGAAAATTACATTTATGAAATGGCTCTTAGTTACAGAAGAAAAAGGTCGAGACCATCCCATAGCAGAATATACAAACTATTTTGGTTTGTGGATTAGGCTAATATTGTTTCTAGGAAGGGTTCAAAGAATTCTTTTTCTCTAAGAATAGTTCTACTTTAAGCAGATTACTCTTTTGCCAAAGTTCAATTTTGGAAAAAGTCAAATCAATCTGTAGTGAAAATAGAGTTCCAAACTTGGAAGCTTTTGTTTTGGAAAAAAAATGAAGGTCGAATTTCAGAGTTTGAAAGAACGCTGTGTGCTGATTTCAAAAGTTATTCTCGGTGTCAGGAGAAAACATTAAGTCATCAAGGCTGGCAAAGAAATCGTCCACCACAATAGATGGAAGTTCAACCACTTCAATAAGAAGGTCGATTGTACACAGATGTGAAGCATCGCCGTCAGCGTCAGCCGCATTAGCAATGTTCGTAACAGATGGTACCTGGGTGTCTGTTGGTCCGCGTATCTCACCTCCAGTTGGATTTGCCGGTGAGATCTCAATGAATGCCGACATCAGGATTGGTAGCCGTTGGGGGCAACACAACACATGAGCCGTTACCGGACCCAGTAATGTGTCAGCATCCGTTGGCATAAGTGATGGTAGTGTTAGACCGACATCTAACACGCATTCCTCTCCACAAAGCAAGCATCGTAGAACAGGTAAGATGCAATCTTGCCAGATTGGTCTGAATGACAGGAACCATGTGGTATTCAGATCTCTCAAACGAACCAAGCCAGGGATCTGTGTTATTAGGAAAAATGTCCAGGACTACTTCAAAGGGTGCTAACAGTCCCGAAAAAATCGTCTTAAATACATGTGCAATAATGCTGGTATCAGACATGTTAAAGATACGACCTAACATTTCTGTGAAATGTATTGGGCAGTTTGTTGATAATAATGCATGTATCTCTGCAGAGGAACTTGCAGATCATACGTCTCTCTGGACGAGGTCAGTGGCAGTTTTTTGCAAAAGGATGGCTTTCATTCTGCTTAAAGTATCAATTTGTATAGAAGAGATGTTCAGTGAAGGCCATAGTGGCGACTCTCCGTCTGTCTTGGTTTTAGGGAACAATACTTGCATACAACAAGTGACCCTGCCTGACACAGTAACAAGGTAGCTTATTCCTGGCATCATTCCACAACGAATATATGATGTCAGACCGCAGACAAACATCCCGCATACCATCATACCGCAAATTTGATCCCACAAGTACTATTAGGCCGCAAATAAAAAGAACAAATACTTTTAAAACTAATATGCCTTTAACACGCATGCCTTTACAACAAAAAGGCATGCATATTAAAGGTATACTCGTTGTTAAAGTAGTTAAGGTAAGTATGAGTACCCTACCCAACCCTACACTACACTGTAATGTAGTACCCCTGCACCACCCACCCTTGACACACAGTCCTTTTCCTACATTTACACAACTCAGCACGACCCCCCAACACTACCATAAAGCACTTTACTTCCCTACACATACACTACAACACTGCCTTAATACACTACCCCCAGCATGACCCTACACAAACACTACAATACCACCCTAAACCACTACACCCCAGCATGACCCTACACTACACAAACACTACAACACTACCCTAAACCCTAAAACCCTATCCCTGCATCAGCCTACACTACAACACTACCCTAAACCCTATAACACTTCCCCCAGCATGACCCTACACTACAACACTACCCAAAACCCTAAAACACTACCCCCAGCATGACCCTTCACTACACAAACACTACAACACTACCCTAAACCCTAAAACACTACCCCCCAGCATAACCCTACACAAACACTACAACACTACCCTAAACCCTAAAACACTAACCCCAACATGACCCTACACTACACAAACACTACAACACTACCCTAAACCCTAACACTACCCCTGCATGACCCTACACTACACAAACACTACAACACTACCCTAAACCCTAAAACACTACCCTCAGCATGACCCTACACTACACAAACACTACAACACTACCCTAAACCCATAAACACTACCCCCAGCATAACCCTACACTACACAAACACTACACTACCCTAAACCCTAAAACACTACCCCCAGCATGACCCTACACTACACAAACACTACAATACTACCCTAAACCCTATAACACTTCCCCCAGCACGACCCTACACTAAACAACCACCACAACCCTACACCAACACAACACTACACAATAACTACCCCAGAACAACCCCCACCCCTAAAAAATTAACCCAAACCCCCTTACCTCTCTCGTCATCGTGGTTTTCAAAACGCAAATGCATTTACCATACATGCCTTTACAACGTAATTCGTTGTAAAGGCATGCGTGATAAATGCACATGCGTTTTGAAAAAAATGCGGCATGATGGTATGCGAGGTCAATGTCCTTGCGGGTAAATGGTATGCGGCCTGAAAGTCCACGGGATAAAAAATGCGGGATAATGGCTGCAAACCTTCCACAACACCTGTGGTCATTTAACATAATGTAGCTACCATTGGAAAGCTGCCTGAAAATTGGATATATCATCGCTGTGGGCGAACCCTGTAGGTGGCAAGAAAGATTATTGGAAGAACCCTTGCAGGCTCCGTGTAAATTAATACCTTGACACAACAGTGTACCGCTTAGTGAGTTTTCACAATTTTTACCACTAAGAAATACCTCCTTTCCCCCACTCCAACATATTTGTGTGTGTGGTAAATCTCAGGTCGAATTAATGTATTCTTTATCCAACCTTTCATACAGGCCTGCTGGGATATGTTTTAAGCAATACTAAAACTGGAAAGTCGTCACTGGTATCGTGATGGTGCCATGTATTATCCATTCAACTGATGGTTTCTCAGAAACGGTCAAGGGTAATCTCTCCAGTTTTTCTATGCTCAGCACCGTATAGTCTGCCCCCCTCTGTGCCAACAAGATTTGTTAAGGTTAAGGTTAAATACAGTAAACAATGACGTAGTGTTGATTAGACGCCAAGGCACATAGCCTGAACGAAGGTTTTGCAACGTCCAGCCTAACAGCATTATAGAACGTAATTGAGACTGGCCACGTTGTAACATTAGCAAGTCCTGTTCCATTATGTCTATGGCAGAGGATACAATGCTGTCCAGAGAATATATTCTGGACGACAGAGTTGTTAACCCATTGTCAACTACAGAGTGATTTCTCTAAATTAATACAATCAATTTCTCGTATTCTTTCAGCTGTTTCCATTGGCGTGACTTTCCATGCTTCATTGTAAGCAGCGTATATACTGGCGTATATGAAACGTTTATGACGTGGATTACGAGGTCCAAGTAAGAATTCTCGTAAATCAACGCCATCTTTAAGTAAAGATAAGCGTTGTTTTATTTCTGGTAGCGTGGATTTCTGCAGCCACTCAAGGCATAGTTTTCCTACACTATAAGTTATCATCATCCCTGGATGTTGTCTTTGGATATATCTTGGATCTGGCCGAGTTACTGTAAACCCTTGTGTCTTGTTCAGGAATCTATTTTGACAGTTATTCGTGTCTGTGGGCCAGATTAACCATTTTATCCATTCAGGATTTGTTCTGTTTTGTTGTAAAATATAATTTACGTCTTCCTCCTCATCTGAAGTTAAATTACTATCAGGTGTTGGCTTAGGTATAGACGGTTTGTTTAAATCTTTTATCTTAGCAATGCCAAGACAAGATGTCTGTTGAACAGTGTAATTTAAGAACATCATTTGCTCTGGGATGATGCAGGCTCTGAACAATGCTTCTAAACCTTGTACCTGCCAGTCTTTTCTGCCCCAAACAGTTTTAGTCTCAATGTTGTCTTTCCAAAAGTCAAAGCCTAAGGTGGACAATTGAGCATAAAAGGCCGCAGAATAAATGTGTTTAGTATTTGTCAACATACTTTTCATGCCTGTCTTATTCACATTTTTAAAGTAAAAACTTTCTGGGTTTGTAACATTAAAACCTGTAAAATATGGAAATTTTCTAATAAATGTTTTAGAACTACCGTTTGGAGGTGTTGGACAATGTTCCCATTGATTATAAGTTAAAAAATGTCTAGGGTTTGCAGATTTATGCAAATAATGATGACCAAAATGATTGAAACAATTCATTTCTTCATAAGTTGATGAACCTTCTAAGTATTCATGTTTTGTAAGTTTTGCTGACATTTCTAAGTCTGCCATTATGTTATTAACAGTTTCAAAGTCCCAATCACCAGAAAATGTGCTGGGTGAAACAAAATCACTCAACGAAACGTTAAATTGGTGTGGAATCTTCAGCAACTCGACAGGGCCATAAATGTCATAATCAGTTGTATCCCAAGCTATTCCACCATGTAGAGAAGCCGCTGTGATGTTCACTGATGACAGGTCTCGTTCACGATGAGATGATTTGTGTGGCTTCAGGAGCAAGTTGATGTTCTTACTTGCTGTGTCTATTTTAATGTGTTTTCCCATCTATCAGCTTTCCCAAACGTAAAACAAGAATGAGCCATAGTAGGAGGAAAAGTACACCTAACACAATCCAAAGTTCAACCCATGGTGAAACCAGATAGGTATTTGCAAGCTCTTGAGAAAGTTCCTTTACTTTTTCCTTGAAAGATTTGTTTGCTGGCGTAGTTTCAGGTTCACTGGGATCCTCAGAAAAGTTATCAAAGTTGATAAAAATAGCCAGAGGCAGTTCTGTCAATAGTTGGTATTGCATCCGGATTCTTTGAAATCGCTGGAGCTGTTTGTTCCCTTGACATGCTTGTATAGTCAGATGCTACATCATTGTAGACGGGAGTTTCTTGACAAACTGTTATTTGGGTTTCAAGAGGCACAAGTTCCATGGCTTTGTTGCATAGTCCTTTTCTCAATTTAGAATCTTCAAAGGTGATGAGTCTTTCAGTTTGACCCTCTTGGACAGAAGCAAGATTTGGTCATCTGCTACATCTTGGGAGTCCACTGGGCCTACTACTTACTATCAGCCACATGGTGTGGTTTTACCAGGTCAATTGAAACAGACCGGTTGGCCTTTTTTCCAGCAAGGGGCGACAGTGGCACTGTTCTTGATCCGTGCATTGCTAGCACAGGTACTAGTTTTCTGTAAGAAGGCCCAAATTCCTTCTTGTCCGCTATTTTCCCCCTGACCAGATTCCCAATCTTTGGATTCCAGACAGGTCTTGCTGGGACAGGTGGTTTTTCTTCAGTGGTCGTTTGCTTTTCGCTGCTGTTGCTTAGACTTCTTCTTGTTTCATTTAAGTCCTGTAAAACAGCCAAACGATCTTTGATATCAAAGGGTTTTTGTTCCACCACTTAAGTGTGACGATCGAGGTCTTCAACCATCGTTCTAGTACCAAAAAGGATTTCATATGGAGTGATTCCACCCAGAGAATTTCTTGGCAGGTTATTAAGACTACGTTGGACATTTATTAGATGTTTGACCCACCTATCACCCAAACCTAATACCCCAGCTGTTATAGATTGCTTTATGTCACGTTTTTTTCTCTCCACAACCGAATTTCCCTAAGGATGGAATGGACTCGAAAATCGCAATGCAACGCCCAAGCTGGCCATGGCCTCCTTGTAAGCCCTAGAGCTAAACGCAGGACCCTGGTCAGAATGTAGCGTGCCGATTGCGTATGTGCAGATAATGACTCGCAAATCTTTTATATCAGTTCGGGCGTCAGCCGAGCGCTGAGGCCACATCAAAATGAATCTGGTCTTAATATTTGTGGGACTGCCTCAGCCCATTCGGACGTCCGCATGTAGATAGCCTTATACTGTCTAACAGTGGTGTCTGTACTGGGCTGGCTATACTGTAGTCAGGAATCTGGTGCTGTTCAAAGCTGTGGTATTTGTAACAGTCATCGCAATTAATTTCGAATTTGTATACGTGAGCTTTCATCCCTGGCCACCAGTACATTTCTTCTAATTCCGATAGAGATTTAGAGATCCCTTGATGTATCAGATCCTCTCCCATATGTGCTTCGTAAATCAAAGCACCTCTCCGGTTCCTGTTTGGAATTACCCTATCCCCCACTCCAGGGATTCAAGAAAAAGGAACAGAGTTTGCATCAATTATGTATGTATACTCGAGTGGATAATTTAGAGGTAACGCTGCTCCGCTGCCTTTGCTCCTGGCATTGACAGCGAGCATGGTTTCACCGTCTATTGTTTTCAAACGATTGATTGAAGCTACGGAAGCCGTTTTCACAGCTGCCTTCGCGGCTTCATCAGCCAATAAATACCCTTCAACGTGAACGCCATCACGCGGATGACTCAGTGTATGGATCACGTGAGTCTTTTGTAGTTCTTTCTGTAAAAGAACTACTTGTTCGCAAAGCAGTTTATGCTTGATTGTGCCACCTTTTGCTTCTTTAAAACCATTTTGAACCCAGTTCTGCAGATATTCATTGTAAGACTGGACGCAGTAATACGAATCGCACATTATGAGTGTGGGGAATTCGCGATCGGTATTTTCAAACGCCATCTTGAAAGCCTGTAGTTCAGCTCGCTGAGCTGTACCGTCTCCTAAGGATTGAGTTTTTGTTACGATCGGTCTGAATTTACCATCGCGCCAGCGACCTTTAACAATCGCGCACACAGCACTATAAGCTTGTTTACCCCCAATCGCGGGCTGTGCTGATCCGTCTGTATATATTATACAGTCGTAATGTTCAAGAGGTACAATTTCAGTCGGCAGAGGACATTCTTGTTCGTATTGGAGAAATTCTTGTGTCTTCAAGAAAGGGTCAAAAACGTATTCAATGTCTGTTGCAGCAAGGGAATTAACCCATTGTATCCATCTTGGATGTAGAGCTTTTGAATTTGGAATGCTTGCCTTTGTCACTGCCTCTAAGGCAGGTACAGGTATAACGACTTTTATGCGTTTACCCTGTGCGAGGGCTCTTTCCTTTGCTACCGCAGTCTGAACCGCTGTCAGATTTTTTTCTGTTGAAGGGAATTTCATTTCAGCTTGTGTGTACAAGTGTGATTTGTAAGCTTTTGGTTCTTTTTTACCTTCATTAAAGGTTAGGTATGTGAATCCGCATCTCCCTGGGATGATTCAGATTACAAGGATGCGTACATTGTCGCGTGTTTGTAAGTGTTTTGTAGCTAACATGTCTGTTTGCACTGAACGCAAAATTTCTGTATGTTTTCGAGTCCAATTAGTTGGTTTGAAATCAGGTTTGACTAGATCGTAGAGAGGTTTAACCCTTTCTGCGTAATTCAGAATGTAAGTTCTTCCGAAGTTTAGGAATCGTAAAATTGACTACGTTTTTGGAGGTTGGAGCAGCGCACATTTTTCTAAAAAGTTTGCTGCCAGGCTTTTGGCTTCACTTGAAAGTTCGTATCCCAAGAATAGGACGTTGAGGTGGGCAATTCTCGATTTTTTAAAGCTGAATTTATACCCTTCAAAGGTGAATCAAAGTATTATGGTGTTCACCCTGGTCAAGTGCCAGTCCAAATCATTATCTGCAAGATAGATATCATCGACATAAGATAATGCCTCATCATCATACGTTTGTAGTAACTCTTACTCTGGCTGAAAAGAATCCAGGACTGTTCTTGAATCCCTGGGGGAGACGACAGAAGTGTAGTTGTGTCCCCATTATTGAGAAAGCGGTCAAGTACCTGCTTTCAGGCGCAATGTTTTAATAGAAGAAACTGTTTGAAATATCTAATGTAGTTTTATATTTTTTGCGAAAGATGTTATTCATCAGTGCTGCACTGTGTGAATTTTGTACTGCAAAAGTTTTGCAACAAGAGTTTAAATGTCTGTAATCCAAAACTAGACGATATGTTTCGTCTGGTTTGGAGATCGGAAACAAAGGATTGTTCATTGACGAGGTGCATGCTTCAATCACCCCTTGGTATTTAAGTTGATCTAAGATCTCCCTGACTTGTTTTTTAGCTTCCCGCTTTACTAGATACTGCCCCTGAGCAGTAGGTTGATGTTTTACCTGGACTTTATGGAGATGAGAGTCCTCATCCCATCCCAGATGATTTTTATATAATGCTGGAACCTGGGCCACAGCCATTTTCTGACATAGGTGTATTTTTTTTTAATAGGAATATGATTAGAGAAGGCTGGCATAATGATCTCTTCGCCATGTGGGCACTCCCTGACAAATTCAGGTGTTATGTCCCCCTCTATCCGGAGTGTTACTTCATATAACTTATGGGGTACACTAACCCTGGTGTCGGCAGTTTCAACCTGAATGTATTCATTCAGATGCACTGTCTCCAGATGATCTTTCAGGATCCTGCGAGCTATGGTGACCTCTGCAGCGCTGTCCAGCATTGTCTGGGCCCACTCCCCGATCTTGAGTTGTGTCCTCAAGATCCTCGGCATGTCTGATTTTAATACTTGCTACCTTCTTTTTGGATAATTGAGTTTTCTTATTTTTTGGAACGTGCTGATCGTCTTTGGACTTGACGCGTTCTTCTTTGTGTTCTGATCGTCCTGTTCTTTCGGATTTCTGCAAGGAAGTCTGAAAGGTACGAGAGGATCATGTATCAGTATCTTGATATCTACCAGGTTTTCTTAAATTATCTCTATTTCTAAGGTTGTATCTCTTTTCAGAGTGCTCCTTTTGAGGAGTTCTACCTCTGGACTGAGAACGCTTCTCTTTAGGAAGTGACTGTCTACTATTTTCCCATTTCTTTTTAGGAGTAGTTATATTATTTTTAATTTAAAAAAGTCAGGATTTTTTATTAGTTCGGGCTTTACAGGTTTCCCTCCCAAACTATCTCTTCCTAGGATTTTTCAATAATTCTGGCAAGCCCATACGGTTGCTCAGTAATATCAAGTTCTTTTAATTTTTGGCGGATTGCCACCACTGATACTGCTTCACCTTTAATGTTAGCTAATAAGATAGCTGAGACCTGTTTGAAATCTTTCAGTAATTTCATACCAAGATTCAAGGCTGGTTCTGGACCGTATTCATTTTGAATCTGTCTCAGGACGTCTGGTATTACCGCCATAGACGGGACACCATGTGTATTTGTGTAGATTGAAGCAAAGACTGTACCCCAAGTGTCACAGTCCTCCACGTGTGGTGCAATCCCCATCGGTAAACAGATTGTTAGAATCCTGTGTTTTTCATGAGGTGTACTACCGGGAAATACTGCCTCTATTTGAGTAATTTTCTGGGTTAACCAGAATTGAATTTGTTCCCTTTTTGTGGGCAACTTACCGATTACTGACTGTATAGTCTGTGGTGTGATTTCGTTTGTGTTCCCCTGATGAGGGGTGTGCTGTAGAATTCTAATAGCAGGTTGGACTGTTAAGGTGCGCATGACATATTGCACCAATTGTCCATGTATTTTTATTAGTTGTTTTAGCTGAGCCAACAATTCTACATCTGATATTCTTTCAATGTTAGGATGTTGTGTATAGCTGGCTAGTACCGGCCATGTTGCTCCTGGTCTACCTAGTGGACCAAGCCTGGTAATGTGATTTTGATGTTGTAGGGCGCCTTTAAACAAGAGCTGATGCTCTTGGTAAGTTAGTGGAATTTCAATGTCCTCGAAAGGAACGTATTCCGCTGGATGTTTCTCTATCTTATAGAAGTTGAACACATGTGTTGTTGGATGTGCTTGTGGAAAGACAATCCATTAATAGAATACCTCTGTCTGCCAATATTCATGTGCCTCTAGGACAAATATGACTACCACCTCTTGCTGATAGGCCATTTTCTACAGGCTTTATAGCTATGGTTTTCCTTACGTTTTCCGGGATGATTATAGCATCCGCATCGTCTTGTTGGAAACTTGTAGTGTCAAGACCTGGTTTTCCTTACGTTTTCCGGGATGATTATAGCATCCGCATCGTCTTGTTGGAAACTTGTAGTGTCCAGACCTGGTTGGTTTGCCTTTACTGCAGTTCCATTAACCCTGTGATTATCCTCGACGGAATCCGATATTTTGTTGAACATTTTTGCAGAACAAGTTTCAGGGAAATAAAGATAAGGTGCACAATATTTTGGAACACTGTATCCTTCAACGTTGAACAAACCGAAAAACTAATACATAGGATTTTTCGTCCTACTCAGTTTAAGGCGGATATTTTATCCTTTAACCCACTCCAGACGTCTATTGGGAGTATTTTACGGGATAAAAGGGTCTCTGTGAAAAGCACGAATGAATTACTCTAGTATCTAGCGTTAAATTAGTGCCTTACCAAACGCTGGGCGCCATGTAGTGTAGTTCCTATATTCCCAATAGGCTCTGCGCATTGGAATAATATATCCTATAGTTTAGACGTAGGACTGAGGTCGACTAGGTCTCTATCGAATATACTAGACTTATTTGTGAGTGCCAGCTAGCTCAGAGGTCACTAGAAACTTTCTCGAATTCACAAGAAGGGATTAGTTTCTGACAACCGCATAAACATGACAACTTTGTTTCCCCAAGATAAAACTGATCATCAGAGTCGTGGAAATAATAGATAGATATTTCACCCCAGTCAATCGTGCATGCTTCATTTCACCAGAGGTGCAGAGAAAGAGATAGACGGGCGTTTTCAATAAAAGGATTTATTGAACAGTCTTCTTTCTCAAGCATAAGAAATTAACTGCTACAATCGTAAAACTGGTTGTAAAATATAATGCATACAGTATAAATAGTAGAATAAAATAATACTGTAAGAGCATTGTATGGTTCCTAAACCATATATAAATACATACATAAATAATAGAAGCTAAAAGTACTCAACTGGTGCTTCTAAAATACACCAGTGTACCAAACCTAAGCTTTGTACGAGGGAAGAAGTAAGTGAGGTGTAGCACAAATGTAGTATTCTTTTGCCAAGAATCTGTCCAAGATTTCTCTTAGGGTCTAATCAGCTCCGTACCTTAGTTTAGAATGAAGAAGGTCAGTCTCGGGACTCGATTTCCCAACAACCCGCAAGGGTAGCTTGGAAACACTGGAGCTTGATTTCTCGGCAGGAGAAAAGACAGCATCTCTCTCAGTGCGTCTGCTGGAGGGTCGGCTTCCTTCGGCACTTGCTGTAGCAGGGCGCGTCGGGCAAGTAGATAGTCAAACTGCTCCAAACCACTGTGTGTTTGCTTGGGCAAGTGTGGGCATATTTATACCTTGAAGGTGCCGAGTTTGACATACAGTTGGACATAATAACGTCATCAAAGAGTCTCAGTTCTTTGAAAACTCTATGAGTTATTGGACAAATCAATATTCAAGCAAGGGGAAGTCCCTAGCTGCTGAAGCTGAGTTTTCCAAGAAATCGTTGTGGATTTTCGGAACTAGTGGAAGTAGCCCTGCCGTATTTGGACTTTATGAGCTATGCCTAAATATGGTTATGATTTCTATGCCTATATAAGGATATGGTGATTTGTACCTATATAAGGGCATGAATCGGGAAAATTACAATAGGTTCCTAAAATGATACATAACACTGAGTGCATAAACTCAAACCTATGGCGAGCACCTAACTCCACCTGCAGTTGTTGGATGATAGGTTGCTCCAAATCCTTGAAGCTAGTCGTCAACCGCGTTTTCAGGGCCAAATGCGCTTTTGGTGTAAAGTGAGTCATCAATATCAAGACTGGTAGTTACAACTATGTGTGCTTTGACATGAACCTGGGCGTAGTTCGCGTAATAGCGCTTCGCGTAGCTAAGCGAAGTGCACTTCGCGAGCTACACAAACTGGTAGTCCACTGTGCAATTTGCTGTTCGCACTGTTTGCACAGTGCCGGATGCTTGTCCGCACTGTGCAATCAGTGCAAACCGCATCTTGCACAGTGCAAGCAGTGGTTTTCTGCCGCTCGAGTAGATTTCTACTCGAGCGGCAGCTTTCTCAACGCGGACTGGTAGTTTCTCATTGCGAGCGGTCTCGAGCATACGCGACCACTCAAAATGAGAAACCTGACCTCCCCGCATTGAGAATCTCGCCGGGAGGTTTATTTTCCACGCTCGCGATCAGCAACTTGATGTTGCTGATCGCGAACGAGGAAAAGGTCTCGCCGGGATGTCATTTTGCTTGCTCGCAGTCGCCAACTTGACGTTGAGGACCGCGAGCAAGCAAAAAAGGACTGCCACGCTATGTGTGTTTGCACTGTGCTACGTGCAATTTGCGAAGTAGCGCAAACTACGCGAGTGTAGCACTTTGCCCAGGGTTATTTGACATAGGTGTCAGTTTTGGTGCCAGTGTCGAATTCGGAGGGACCCAAGGCTTGTGCAGGATCTTTACAGCCAGAGGAGGGTGTGCTATCAGTGCCGAAGGCTTTGGTCCGTGTCAACCATGACTCAAAGGCAATGGTGGGCCTGGCAGCCTCTTCTTTAGGTTGAGGGCTCAACGCCCGACCTCTAACCCCCCATTTAGGGCTGTGCTCCGACTCTACACATTGCAGCTATGTGGGCGTGGGTTGTGTGTGAGAGCAGACAATGCTAACGGTTAAAATCTTATTCCATGGTTACGAAACCCTACATCTTGCGGCTGTTTTCCTATAGACTTGGAGAGTTGGACTGGAAAAGATGGGCCTCTGAGGGACCAGCATCACCCTCCACTTCCACAATATGCTCCACTAAGATGCTGGGTGTGTTGTCAGACTCCTGCCTCTGCATTCCACGATGGGCCCACCTACACTTGCATTGGTTCCAAAGATCTTTGTCGGGAAGGTGAGATTGGCCGAGCACATGGTGTTGTGCTCGGGTAGGGGCAGAGATAGCAGACTTGATGATGGTCAGTCATGGGGAATTTGCAATGGCAAAGGGGGCAGTATTTAAAGAGCATCCTTCCCATCACGGTCCACGCATTTTCATCGACGGAGTTGTCGAGATGAGGGGCAGTTTCCCAAGAGGGGCGAGAATCCCCGGATGTGAGATATTGAGAGAAGCTTTGTCTTCGGTGTATGTTGAGTAGAGACGAAAAACAGGACCGAGGATACCCTGCATGTCAGTTCTCCCATAACTAGAGGGGGGGTCAAGTCATCAAGTAGATCCGGGTATAAAGCGCTGATCGGTACATGTCCAAACCCAAAGGCGTGAAACAACAAATTAATTGAGGTGGTTCCCATGCACATTGTCAATTAAGGGAGGAGTCACTATACCTAGTGACTCAAAATAAAAGTATTAAACATTCAAGTCCACCACTAGAGCCAGAGCATGTGTATCTATACCCACACATGGTATAAACAATCTAGGTTTCCTTTTGGGGCTTAATGGTGGCTTATACAGACACCTTTGGTACTAGGGAGGATAGTGCATCTCAACATCAATGTTTTCCTGGGAACTATCTCTGCAGCTCCTCAAACTATAGGAATGCTTTATCGCATTCCAACAATTCTGGACAGCTTGGAAGCAAGAATTTCATAATTCCGTGGTAATCGATTCCCTCAATGTATCCGCAAAGGCAGAGTTACTCTATCCATTCCTGTCAACTTTCTCTTGCAGTGGTCTTCCTTTCAGTCAGGGGGACTGCTGTCCTCCACGCAGATCAGTACAACTTCCTAATCCTCCAAAAGTGGATTCTGAGTCCAAAGCTGGTTTCCAGCCATTAGGGAAAGCAATGCCCGGCTAGGGCCCTGTCTCTGGTGAGTAGAGCCCCTTCAAATTCTGATTAAGTACAAAGCCCTTGGCTTATAATGCAAGTACTAGCTTGCGGACACTTGCAGACAGTCAGAGCGAAACAAAGTGCCAGCCAATTACTAACAGAAAGGAAGCAGCTGGTGCAGTTTATACTCTTTCATAAAGTGTGTCTATGCATCACTTTTCTGCTACTGCAGTCCCTCTGGCGGGGAGTTTACAGAAACCTCAAAGTCCTATATCAGGCTCTATAAAAATGCATTTTTAGCAAAATTAACTAAATGAGTGCCAAAACCTTCCACTACCTGACCAAAATATACATGGCTGCAAACTGCTTAATCTTCATGGACTCTTTTTCCTTATCTGTAGAGTGATTATAAAAAAAGAGGGCTTAACAGGCACAGAGCTTGCATTAATCTTGCCAATGTGCTGAACAAACTATTTTCCTCATCAGTTTTAACCCAGCATGTTGGGTTCAATTTATAGCTATGTTGTGCTTTACAAAATATTGGAAACAACGTGACAGGCATATATCGAAAATACATAAAACTGATCCTACCTATCAAGGGCCTCCTTAAAGTATTTTTTTTGGACATCAAATTGAAATATTGTCCGTTCGCAATCTGTCGAAGCATTGTCACTGCCTCCATGTTTCTTCAGAAAAGCATCAAATCCATTTTCATCTGGGTATTTCTCACTTCCCATGAAAACCACTAAAAAAAAAAAAAAGTTTAAAATGCTAACATTTCAATCACTAAAATACCAGGTACATGTGTTAATATTTGAGAAAAACAAAACCACCTCTGTTAAACAGCAAGTGGGCATTCAAAGAATGACAATTATAAACATTTCTTTATATCTTGTAAAATTCAGTGTCTGGCTGCATGACACCAGAATCGGCTATGTAGAAAATGTAAGATAAAATGCTTAATGATCTTGAAAGCTACAACTCTGTACATTACAAATCTAAAGTAACATTCCACCAGCACACCCACTGTGATACATATAAAATGTCCAGCTGGCACAAAAGCTTGAGAGGGAACGAAAGAGAGTGTTCCTACCTTTTCAGAAGTATTACCTAGTTATTTCTTTTGTTTTGTCACTTCCAAAAAGAGCATGGTAGCCTTCAAGCGTCCCATATCAGGCCGTTACAACATACACTACAGAAACCTCTGCTCTCTGAAGAAGACCTAAGATGTAACTTATGGCATTTAAAGGAGCCTCAACACCACTTTGTGAAACAACTTTCAAATGGATAATTATATCAATACTACAGTGTGGGATCAAGGAGGGGCAACACACTTCTATAGAGGTTTAAGGGACATCTGGCACAGTGTAGTTCCCATATTAACCTTTTTGCATACCTCCCGCAGATGGTCAAAAATGTGAAAAAAGGCCACAATATGATGTGGACCTCTTATTTTATCAATGCTCGGTCTGCCCAATACACTTGAACTAAGTTTACAGCGGCTGCTTTTTATACCCAAGTGCTCAAGCGAAAGCAGCTATTAATCTGTCTTTGCCCAGTACAGAACAGTGACTTGAGTCTATGAGTTCACAAAAACACATGCACTTCAAAGAAATTTCTCGTGATTTTACTATCAATTTTAATTAGGACCAGTTATCTCCAATAATAGAGAATGGTTATTTTCCAAAAGATTAACTCGCTGCAAGCTGGTGCAAAACAATACCAGTCTTGACCCTGTACCTCATGGGAACAGTCCAGACCGAATTGCCAAGCCAGGTCTTCCCTGGGCCAGAAACAAGCATCCTGGGTCAGGTTTCGGGGTATTTTATTTATTTATTTAAGGTTTTTGTAAAGCGCGCAGTAACCCTGGAGCATCCCGGCGCTAGAACCTGTGGTCAGGAGGGGACATCACGGAAGGGGAGGAAAATCAAGGGAAGAGAAAAGTTTTCAGAGCCTTCCTGAACTGCAGGAGGTTCGGTTCGGTCCTTAGTCTCCGGGGGAGGCTATTCCATTGTTTGGCGGTGTGGCGGGTAACACCCCTCATCAGCCAGGCTAGCTTGAATTCAGTGGCAAAGTGAGCAAGGGACCCAAGTCTGGGCATTTTTTTCTTATTCTTTTTTTATTTGAGTTTTATATAGCGCTGGCTAGACCCGGAGGTATCAGAGTGCTTTACATGAGGTTCCACATTGTTACAAAGTTACATCAGTTGCAGGTTACATCTGTTGCCAGAGACATTTAAGAAGCAAAGAGGAGGAGATAAATGGAGCGTAGAGGGTAAGGGGGTGAGGTAAAGGGTAGAAGGGAGATACAGCAGAGAGACGAAGGAAAGTTTGCCCAAAGTCTGGCTGGGTAGGTGACGGCCCAGGGGGGAAGTCCACGGCCCATCTCCTCTATAGCTATCCAGGTAGCTACACCAGTCCCCTCTACTATTCACTCTCACCATTGAAATAGTGGCCTGTGAGGTCAGACAGACAAAAGGAGATACGGGGGTTCCAAATTACACAGACTGATCTGGAGGAAGAAAAGATTTTGCTATATGCGGACGATATTCTGTAGATGTTGCACAACCGGCAAGCACGATCCCTGCACTGTTCAGGCTCCTGAGCAGGTATGGCACCTTCTCGGGGTATACAACTAATTGGCATAAATCGGTTCTGTATAGCCCAAGATCTGAGGTAATGTGGCCCCCTCTCCCAGGGTCTCTCCTGGTTACGCAGACGAGTTTCACGTACCTTGGGATCTACATAACCACAGATAGAAATCTCTCCTCCCCAAAAAACTAATTCAGCAAGTCAGAACGAATTTTACAGTGGACGTTTTACGCTGGAAAACGCTTCCCTTTATGATACATGGCCGATAACATTGCCTCGCTTTTTTACGCTCTCCAAAATGAATACTTCCCTCTTCCTCGACAGACGTTTCAGACGATAGATGCAGAACTACGTTCCCTGTGGCTAGAGAAACAACCAAGGATTGCTCCGAGTACGCTGCAGCGAAACTAGTATAATGGAGGGATATCTCTGCCGGACATCAAAGCCTACTACTGGGCAGAGCATCTAGCGCTGGTGAATAAATTGCTTCATGCCCCGGCGGATCACCCCACCTACTGATTAGAAAGGGACACCATGGCACGTCGATCCTGCCTATTATATTTATATAGGGGTTCAGGTAGGAGACGCCTACTGCCGGCCGTGCAAATAAACATTGGGGTGTGGCACAGGGCGACCATGACCTTAGGATGGACACGTAAACCGACAAAACTGACACAGATATGGAACTGTACCTGGTTGAGGGAGCTCCACAAACTCAAGGGCTTTGGGGGATGGGAGGGATGGGACGGCATTGGAATCTCTACGCTGGGGGATGTGGTGGAAAGGGAGACTTTAAACCCTTCGGGTCTTTGGCATTGGAGTTCGGGCTACACCCCACCCAAATTTGTAAATACGCGCAACTGCGACATGCGTGGAGGGCTGAGAGCTTGCGTTCTGCCCCCCTACCGGAATATGCTCCGCTGGAGGGTCACTTACTACAAGAGTGGATAGCCAACAAGACAGTCTCTCTAATGTATAGAACCTATAACAATAACATGCCAGACAGACTGGGGTATTTGAGGGAAACATGGGAGCACAACCTGGGTGCGATGGACACAGTGGACTGGGAGGCGGCCCTGATGCATCATAGGGAGGTGGCGATTAAATCGCGCCTCCGTCTCATCCAATACAAAATATTACACAGGGTATACTTGGACAGGGTTCGACTTCACAGAATAGGCCGGGCAAATGATCCAAATTGTCTGTGATGTGGACTTCCGCAGGGGGACTTCCACCATACCATCTGGGACTGCCCTGCCATTCACACATACTGGACACAGATATTGGGAGAGTTGAGTAAGGTGCTTGAGGGCACACTTCCTCATGACCCTAAATTCGTATTGCTGGGAATATCCCACGACATTGTCTTGAGTCGTCCACAACTTATTTTTGCATTATTGGCACTAGTGGTTGCGAAAAGAGATGTCGCACGCGCATGGAGGGTAGCACTTCCCCCACAGCTGGACCACTGGAGAAGGGGAATGGACATGTACATGTACAACGTCGATCCAACTTGACACCAATGCACAACATAAAAAAGTGACATCTAAAACCTTTACAGCAGAGATGGACACATCCTCAATTAAAACGAAACAAAAGAGTCCACCATATCAAATTAACATCGTCATAAAAAGCGCAATTGCACCTTCCCCATACTAAAGAACCATAAAGTGTCTTGTGCCAAATAATCATTACGAGAATGACAAAAAAAATAAAAAAATAAAATAAAATCGGTAGAATGATCTACCACTTATTTTCACGTGCAAAATCTGGCATTAATACAGTACTTTTTTTTCCTTCCTTCCTCTCTTTCCTTTTCTTTACTCCCGATAGGGGGCTTAAAGTGCAATGTGCTAAAGTGCGAAGTTTCCTTAAGTGCAATGTGCTAAAGTGCTAAGATTCCAAAGTTATAGCCAACTTATCAAAGAACTTCCAAACCACCCAAAACTTTATCGCACCAACCTGTTTAGCATAAACTTCCTCAAATCTCCTTATTCTTGACATTTTATTTATCCATTTCAGGTAAGATAGAATCTCTTCCGTCCCCCAATTTTGGAGAATTGATGAGCCTGCTACTATAGAACAAATAAAACTAGTTGCTTACCTGTACACTATGGTTCTCCAGTATTATCTTTCATAGATTCACATGCTTGTATCTTCCCCGTCGTCATGGTGGGAGTCTCACGGTAACAGAATGACAATAGCAGTACCATAGAGAAAAACTGCATAGAAAATAGGGAATGACATAATTTGGTAACCAGACCTCCTTATTGTTTGGTAGAAAACTCAGCCAATCAGCAGAAAGCCCTGACATCACACTCACCCAGCAGAGCTCTCCTACCTCAGATTTCCAGCCCCAAGTGAGAGACATGGATATATCCGGAGGTAAAATGTTGTACCTGAGAAATGGGGAGGTGTGCGGGCGCATGTGAATCTATGAAAGGTAATACTGGAGAACCATAGTGTACAGGTAAGTAACTAGTTTTTTCTCCAGTATTGAATCTTTCATAGATTCACATGCTTGTATCAGAGTAGCAAGTAGTACATAAATCTCATAGTGTTTCCAGGATAGAACCCTAAGAACTCTGGGCTCTGCTCCTAAACCTTGTGATGTAAAATGCATTGTACACCATCCAGAATTAATAAATACTCTCTGCAAACTATGAAAGTGAAATGCAGCATATATAGAAAAGTACTAAAATAGTGCACAATTCAACATTTGTTCATAAACCACTATATATATATATATATATATATATATATATATATATATATATATATATATATATATATATATATATATATATCCAACTTATCAGGAAGCACAATAAGGAGGGCCTCAGGAAGCTTCTTTTAAAGTTCTTTAATGGACTCGAAAACTTGCCAACAGCCACTGCATCAAACCACAGGCTTCTCAGTAAATACCTTGCCAGACGCGTTTCAGGAATAAAGTCCTTTCTTCAGTGGCAGTATGTTAGGAGTGAAATCATATATAGATATATATATATATATATATGAATATGATGCGCATTTTGATCAAACATGCGCAAAGTGATGTAGATGAAATTATACAAAAAATCTCTGAATTGGAAAAGAAATTATCAGATGAAAGTAATCAAACGGAAGTTGCCAAATTGCGGAAAGAAATTGAAGTACGATTAGACTCATATGAACAAGAAATTGAAGAACGCAAAGAACGAAAATTCCAAAGAGATGAACAAGATTACATTCATGGCAGGATTCTCACGTTTGCCAGACGATATGACAAATTCAAAAAGAATTATCCTATGCAGCAACTTATGTCTAGTGCTAGTGAATCAGACATAAGTGAAAACGAATCTGTATTAAGTTCTTACCAGTCAAAAAACTGGTCTGTTTTAGAGAAAGTTGGATTGATAAATCTGGAGAAAAGCATTGCAAGAGGCGGAGGAAGGGCAAGAGGAATGCGATCCCAGTCCAACAGAAGATACAGAGGGAGAGGCAGAGCAACACAGAAGCAAACCACCCCCGCACCAGCAACAGAAAAACCCGCAGGTCCAAGCGGAGAAACAAGACAGTATCCTCTACGCAATCGCAATGTCAAACAAACCTAATTGTAAATCTCTCAGAACATCAACTAACTGAAACAGAGTGTACTGTTCTAAACAAAGGGTTATCATTCTGCCCTGAATCACACTTCGATTATACTGAAACACGAATAGACTTTTACAAGTTCATTAGAAAACTGAAACTAATGAAGGTACATTCTGGCAAACAAATTGAGCCCGATCACCAATTGAATGACGACACAGACAACATTGAATTCACTACAATTGCGGAACTACCGGATCTCAGACACAGTTTTGAAACACTATTTGATCTGGAGAACAATCCACGAACAGATTCTGAAATCTTGGAAGAACTAAACATTCAAACGAATGAGAGACCCAGCACTGGGTTAAAGAGAAAATCGAGATATTACCCTGTTCTATCACCAGGAAATAAAATAGACCTGTTCTCGGAAGCAATAATTAAGGAATTGGATAACCTCTCAAAAGTAAAAAACAATCTACGTGAAAATCTCTCAAAAGCAGAACGAAATGCCATAACCACCCTAAAGGAGAACGACAAAATTACAAAAAAACCTGCGGACAAGGGAGGGAACATTGTGCTAATGCAAACAACAGACTATACCGCAGAAGCAGCAAGACAGTTGAACCAAGAAAACAACTATACAAAACTAGAGACCAATCCCAATGCAAGAATGAAAAAAGAACTGCAAGAATATCTGGAGATATGGTACAAAAAAGGACTGATCAACGAAGAAGAAAAGAAATATCTAACAGTTGATCACCCAATAACACCGTGTATATATTTTCTACCCAAAATTCACAAGACCTTAGTGAATCCACCGGGTAGACCAATTGTCTCATCCTGCGGTTCACTGTATGAAAACATCTCCAACTATGTTGACACATTCCTAGCTCCAATTGCCCAAGGATTACCATCTTACTTGAAAGATACCGGGGATTTCCTAAGAATCTTGATGAATATAACTTGGAACTCGGATTATCTTTTAGCCACAATTGATGTGGTCTCATTGTACACATCGATCCGCCATGATATTGGTATGCATTCCTGTGAATATTATCTGAGGCAACGCAGCATTTCACAGTTAGACCACACAAGAATGCTGCTAGAGATGATTGACCTATGTTTGAAGAATAATGTATTCCTCTTTAACAAACAACTATACAAACAAGAGTGTGGCACAGCCATGGGCATTTCTCTATCTCCCAACTACGCCAATATCACCATGGGCTGGTGGGAGAAGATGATAGCATGGAACGAGGAAAACCAACCTGATCTGGATCGACTAATACTCTGGGTTCGATACATAGATGATCTGTTCATTATCTGGAATGGTACAAACTTGGAGTTCCAGAAATATTTCAAGAAACTAAATGAGAACAATGTAGGTCTCCAGTTCACATGCACGACAAGCAAAAAAGAAATAGACTTCCTTGATACTAAAATATATGTGTCCAATGGGAAACTGGAATCCACACTATTTCGGAAAAAGACTGCCACAAACAGTGTGCTACATGGGACAAGTTTCCACCCCAAATCACTCCTAAAGAGCATACCGTATGGTGAATTTACGCGGTTAAAAAGAAACTGTTCTGTACCAGAAGATGCAGAAAAGGTAATCCAAGAAAGTAAACAAAGATTCAGAGAAAGAGGATATGAAGAACGGACTCTGAAAAAATGCAAGAAAAAAATTGATCAGAAAACAAGAACTGAGACATTGATTGAACAACCAAAGACTATGGAAAAAACGACAGCTCCTCGATTTATAACAACATTCAGTAAGGAAAGTGGAAGTATTGCCCGAATGATGAAAAAATACTGGCATCTCTTATCGGGGGATCCCGATATTGGAACAACAATTGGCGAAGCACCATTGATCACATACAAGAAGAATACCTCTCTAAAGGATCTACTAGTAAAAAGTTATTTTCAAACGAAACCCAAATCAGACTGGCTACAAGATCAAAGGAAAGGCTTTCATCCATGCAATACTTGCAAAGCATGCAAAATTGGAAAAAACACGAAAGAAATACAAGAACCAGATGGGAAAATAATGAAAATAGATCAACATATCACATGCACATCTAAAAATGTGGTATACATTGTGGAATGTAAATGTGGCATGAAATACATTGGATGCACCACATGCATGTTAAAAAAAAGGATCCTAGAACACATCAGAGCGGTAAAAAATTCCAACATGCAATATGCTACTGCCAAACACTTGAGCACATGCCAGAATGGCGATTGGAGACAAATGCATTTCTATGGAGCAAAGATGTTGGACAGAATGGAAAGAGGAGGTGATGCAATCCGTAAACTCCGTCAGATGGAGTCCCGGATGATAATCAGACTCAGAACCAAACACCCGAGAGGAATGAACTTTGGGGAAGACCTCCACATTCATCTGGAATAAAAATGCCCACAAAAACAATGAAAAATAGGGTACTATACCCAATACTCTGACATTAAGAAACATGCAATTGCATGTAACAAGGACCAGTCACTATTTACCAAAAACACACACTGTCTTTCTTTTGTTTTTATGATTTTGAAATACAGTGACTACAATTCCCAGAATGCCTCCTAATTGGCAAAATGGGTTAGTATAAAAAACAACACTGTAGAAGGACTAACCGACCGTGAGCAAGGCCAGTTGTGGCTGAAACGCGTTGGTGGGGTGAAGCAAAAATAAAATAAGGCTGAATAAGTACCCTGGCTGTGCCGCCTCCTTTGTATCCAAAATTGTTCTGGGTCACGATCCGACCCCTGGGCAGAGCACACGCTGTGGAGCGCTCTCGAATGGCTGTGGATCACTTTGTATGCTGAACTATACATATATATATATATACATGTATACTTTGACAAAGAAGCCTATATATAGTTTGAAACAAAAAATACCTTATTGAAATAAACGCCAAAGAACTGCTTGTCCCACTGCTGTGTCTTCTTTTCACGCAGTATCCAGACAATAGTGTCTAGTAAAAGTGTGTACGCTCTTCCAAGTTGCTTCTCTGCAAATGTCTGGAAGAGACACTCCTGCAAACAAGGCCGTTGAGGTCGCCATATTCCTGGTCGAATGAGCTTGCACTTTGGAACACAGGGGTTTCCCAGCCTTCTTGTAACACTTGAGAATGGCCGATACAATTGATTTGGAACTCTTCTACATCTTGAAAGTGCTGCCAAGTGTTCTTTTAAGGACGCATGAGAAAGACCTTCCTTGGATAAATGGAGAAGGTACGGCAGAATTTGTTCTGGAGAGGCCGTGAAAGGGTGTAAAGCCTGAGATGCACACCACTAGCAAATTCTTTCCATTTTGCTATATATGTTCTGTTTGTTGAAACTGCCTGAGATTGAGACAGTATGTCTCGGCATTCCTGCGAGATATTTAGAGATCGAAATTCATGTTTGTGAGGTTCCATGCTGATAAATTCAGCAGGTGGAGAATTTGTCCGTTGTTCATAGATATCAGATCCTGTGATATCGGAAACTGAATCCTGGAAGCTATTGAAAGATGGCGAAGCTCCAAAAACCAAGCTTGCCTCGGCCACGCTGGAGCTATCAGGATTAAGTGGCATGGCTCTGCTCACATTTTCCGAAGTACTCTTGATATCAGAGGGTATGGAGGAAATGCATAAGTGAACATCCCTGTCCAACAAAAATGCAGCGCATTGCCCCATGATCCCGCCTGCGAGAACCTGCTTGCGAAATGTTTGCATTTTCAGTTGTTCTGGTCTGCGAACAAATTTAACGTTGGCGTGCCCTACCCGAAGAAACAATCTTAGAAGTTGATTTTGAGCTAGCTTCCAATCGTGAGACACACTGGCTGATCTGCTCAGAATATCTGCCCTTGTGTTTATCCCTGGAATGTGTTGAACCTGAATGGAGATGTTGTGCAGTAGTAGCCATCTCCAAAATATTTGCGCCTGTGTCGACAGCAGCTTTGATCTCGTACCTCCTTGTTTCATGAGGTAGAACACTGTTGTTGTACTGTCTGTTCTTATCATAACTGTAGAATCGTGTATCCTGGGGAGAAAAGCTTTTAAACCCAGGAACACTGTTTTCAGTTCCAACATGTTGATATGTAGTTGAGCTTCTTGCTTAGACCAATGTGCCCCCCAACCTTGAAGCGAAGCATCGGTCATCATTACATTACTGGGACGTTGGGGCTCGAATAGTAGACCTTGTGTTAAATGTTTTCTGATCTTCCACCATGATAGAGCTTGTCAGATTGGAGAAGATATGGCGATCCGATCTTCGAAGGACCCCTGGGATTGAATCCACTGCTTGTCGAGGAGTTCCTGCAAAAGGTCTTGTATGTAGACAGCAATTTGGTATCAAGGGGATACAGGAAGACATCATCCCCAACAAGGACTTGTATATTCTCACTGAATTATACTTTTTTGCCTGTAGGATTGATGCCAGATTTAAAAAATGTTGAATTCGCTTCTCTGACGGATAGGCTTTTTCTTCCTTTGTTTGAAGCATGGCCCCTAGAAATTGAAGAGAATGCGAAGGCTCTAGGGACGACTTTTCCAGGTTGACTCGTAGACCCAGGCAGCGAAATAGATCCATGCAGCATTTTAGAGAGATCTGGACTTCCTTGTAAGATGACCCATTTTATAAGCCAATCGTCCCGATATGGGAAGATTTGGTGCCCTTGTAGTCTCAGGTGAGCTGCCACTGGTGCCATGCACTTTGTAAAGACCCTTGGAGCAGATTTTAGTCGAAAGGCAGCACTTTGAATTGGTAGTGGCGCCCTTCCACTACAAATCGCAGATACTTTCTGTGCTTTACATGAATCGGAATGCGGAAATAAGCATCTAGGACACGGGTACTCATAGTACAGCCCGCGGGCCGCTGGCGGCACGGCAAGCCTTCCGTGGCAGCCCGCTGACCTTGAGACATCGAGACATCATACCCCTGTTTTGCATTTTTTTTTAAAAAGACTCTGCTGCTCTGTGGGGGCCGGGCGATCCTAGCGATAGCCAGAGTAAAGCTGCAGGGGCCTAAGAGGAGGTGAAATACATCAAGCCTCATTAACAGGCAAATGGTCTTTTAAAGACCTGTTAAGTGCTCGGGTGTGGCTGAGAGTGTGTGTGTGTGCGTGCCCCGGCTGACACACAGGCAGGGTGAGATGAGAGGGAGGGGGACGGAGAGGGAGTGAGAGGGAGGGGGAGGGAGAGTGAGAGGGAGGGAGGGAGACAGAGAGGGAGTGAGAGGGAGGGAAAGGAAAGGGAGGGAGACGGAGAGGCAGAGAGGGAGGAAAAGGGGGGGAAGGGAGGGAGGGGGGAGTGAGATGGAGTGAGACGGAGAGGGAGTGAGAGGGAGGGAAAGAGAGGGAGGGGGAGGGAGGGGGACGGAGAGGGAGTGAGAGGGAGGGAGATGGAGAGGGAGTGAGAGGGAGAGGGAGTGAGAGGGAGTGAGAGGGAGAGAGAGGGAGAGGGAGAGGGAGTGAGGGAGCGAGAGGGAGTGAGTGAGAGGGAGATATAGGGGGCGAAAGAGGGAGACAGAGGGAGTGAGAGGGAGGGAAAGGGAGAGAGAGAGAGAGAGAGAGAGAGAGACAGAGTGAGTGAGACAGAGTGAGGGAGACAGAGGGAGGGAGACAGAGGGAGGGAGACAGAGGGAGGGAGACAGAGGGAGGGAGACAGAGGGAGGGAGACAGAGGGAGGGAGACAGAGGGAGGGAGACAGAGGGAGGGAGACAGAGGGAGGGAGACAGAGGGAGGGAGACAGAGGGAGGGAGACAGAGGGAGGGAGACAGAGGGAGGGAGACAGAGGGAGGGAGACAGAGGGAGGGAGACAGAGGGAGGGAGACAGAGGGAGGGAGACAGAGGGAGGGAGACAGAGGGAGGGAGACAGAGGGGGAGTGAGAGGGAGGGAAAGGAAAGGGAGGGAGACGGAGAGGCAGAGAGGGAGAAAAGGGGGGGAAGGGAGAGGGAGGGGGACGGAGAGGGAGTGAGACGGAGAGGGAGTGAGAGGGAGGAAGAGGGAGTGAGAGGGAGGAAGAGGGAGTGAGAGGGAGGAAGAGGGAGTGAGAGGGAGGAAAAGGGAGTGAGAGGGAGGAAAAGGGAGTGAGAGGGAGGGGGACGGAGAGGATGGGAAAGGGAGGGAGACGGAGAGGGAGGGAAAGGGAGGGAAAGAGAGGGAGGGGTAGTGAGAGGGAGGGGTAGTGAGAGGGAGGGGGAGTGAGAGGGAGGGGGACAGAGAGGGAGTGAGAGGGAGGGAGACGGAGAGTGGGAGGGAGACGGAGAGGGAGGGAGTGGGAGGGAGACGGAGAGGGAGGGAGAGGGAGGGAAACGGAGAGGGAGAGGGAGGGAGAGGGAGGGAAACAGAGGGAGGGAGGGGGAGGGGGAGGGAGAGGGAGGGAGTGGGAGGGAGGGAAATGGAGGGAGACGGAGAGGGAGTGAAAGGGAGGAAAAGGGAGGGAAAGAGAGTGAGAGGGAGGGGACGGAGAGGGAGTGAGAGTGAGAAGGAGTGAGAGGGAGTGAAAAGAAGTGAGAGTGAGTGACAGGGAGTGAGAGTGAGAGGGAGAAGGAGTGAGAGGGAGGGAGAGGGAGAAGGAGTGAGAGGGAGGGAGACGGAGAAGGAGTGAGAGGGAGGAAAAGGGAGTGAGAGGGATGGGGACGGAGAGGGAGTGAGAGGGAGGGAGAGTGAGAGGGAGTGGGAGTGAGAGGGAGTGACTGACAAGGAGGGAAAGGGAGGGAGACGGAGAGGGAGTGAGAGGGAGGAAAAGGGAGGGAGAGCGAGGGAGGGGGACGGAGAGGGAAGGAGAGTGAGTGAGACGGAGTGAGACGGAGAGGGAGTGAGAGGGAGGAAAAGGGAGGGAAAGGGAGTGAGAGCGAGTGAGAGGGAGACAGAGGGAGTGAGAGGGAGCGAAAGGGAGGGAGACAGAGGGAGTGAGAGGGAGGAAAAGGGAGGGAAAGGGAGAGAGAGTGAGAGAGAGTGAGAGAGAGTGAGAGAGAGTGAGAGTGAGTGAGAGAGAGTGAGAGTGAGTGAGAGAGAGTGAGAGTGAGTGAGAGAGAGTGAGAGGGAGTGAGAGGGAGTGAGAGGGAGTGAGAGGGAGTGAGAGGGAGTGAGAGGGAGTGAGAGGGAGTGAGAGGGAGTGAGAGGGAGTGAGAGGGAGTGAGAGGGAGTGAGAGGGAGTGAGAGGGAGTGAGAGGGAGTGAGAGGGAGTGAGAGGGAGTGAGAGGGAGTGAGAGGGAGTGAGAGGGGGTGAGAGAGAGTGGGAGTGAGAGGGAGTGAGAGGGAGTGAGAGGGAGTGAGAGGGAGGGAGACAGAGGGAGACAGAGGGAGACAGAGGGAGACAGAGGGAGACAGAGGGAGACAGAGGGAGACAGAGGGAGACAGAGGGAGACAGAGGGAGACAGAGGGAGACAGGGAGAGAGAGAGAGCTAGAGAGAGGGAGGGAGACCGAGAGAGAGAGAGAGAGAGAGAGAGAGAGAGAAAGAGAGAGAAAGAGAGAGAGAGAGAGAGATGTGTGTATGCCGGGTCTGGTGGCTCAGTGGACGAAGGCGTCGCTGCAGGGACCTGTGATCAACCTCATGGTCAGTTTTTTTTATTGCTCTAGCCCCGCCCCCTCCCCCACTGACCCCGCCCCCACCGGTGCAGCCCACGGACACAAGCCAAACTGTAAATTTGGCCCCCGATAGAAAGTTTGTGAGTACCCATGATCTAGGAGATCCAGGGATGCCATGAAATCTTTTTTGCGTAGAAGTAAGAGAATCTCCTGAAGTGCAAGCATGCGGAACGGAATTTTCTTGATGAATTGGTTCAGATCCCTCAGGTCCATCACCTGCCTCCATTTTGAGGTTTGTTTTTTCTTTATCAGAAAAAAATGTGAGTAAAATCCTTTCCCTTGCTGAGGAAACGGAACTTCCTCTATTGCCCCTTTTTCTATCAGAGATAATACTTCTGGGGTCTGACCAAGTGTAGGGCGCCTTGATAAAGTCACTGCCATCTATTTGTTTGCTGCGCTTTACCTCTCACAGCATTCTTTCCTCTTGACTGCTGATGGGAAGAGGAATTTGAGGAACGGTATTGCTGGTTACCGGAACATTTATGATAACCCTGCTGACTGTATGGCTGGTACCTGTTGGTCTGGTACGAAGATCTTTGGCTGAATTAGCCTCTATATCCTCTCTTTCGAAAGGACTGAAACCTGCCCTGCTGAAGAGACCCCAGCGCCGTGTCCGTATCCGCCTTTATTCCTTAGAGAGCATCATCGATGTGTTTCCCGAAGAGATTCTCTCCGTTGAAAGGCATGTCAACGATATTTGCCTGTACCTCCGTGCTAAAAGAAGTGGCCTTCAGCCAACCCTGTCTTCTAAGAGCCACTGCTCCCGCCATTTGATGAAACACCACTGAAGAGATGTCCATAGCAATATCAATGGATTCGGAGGCCGCCCTAGCCCCATCCTGTAAAATAGCTGCTGCTTCCTCTTTATCCTCCGGAAGTTGAGCCAAAAACGGTGCTATATCGGACCACATCTGTCTGTTATAGCGAATGATGAGAGCCATCGGATTTGCCGCTTTGATGGAAGATGCTGCCATTAATGCCAAACGCTTCCCTGCTCCATCCATTCCTTCCTTCCTTGTCAGGAGGAGCTACCGATGTTGAGACAGGATTTTTAGATTGTCTCTGCGCTGCCTGCATTACCACGGATTCTGGACGAGGATGCCCAATCAGACACGCTGGCAAAGATTCTGGCGCTCGGTATTTCTTCCCTATCCTAGGCACCGAAGCCGCCACAGATGCTGGCATTTTTAAGATCTTCCAACCTTCATCCCAGATATGATTGGGATTGCTCTGACAGACTTCCTCGAATCCTCCTTGAAATCATATAGGAAACATTCCGTTTCCTGTACTGCCATTTGGAGCTCAAACCTTTTGGTCGCTTTCTCCATAATATCATGAAATCCTCCAATGTCCTGTGGAGGAGAGTTCGCTGGTGAACGTGATGACGAAGGAGCTGTGGGCAGGATGTATTTATCCCATTCAACACCACCTTGAGTATCATGAAGAAGTTCTCCTTCTTCCGGCTGGTATTCACCATCACTCCCGTAAAGTCATCCCGTATTGTGACAACTGGAGGAGATGGCAATTTTTGCACCATAGGTGTAGGCTGAACTACTGGCACCTGTGCAGGTGTGACTGGAGCATTTGCAGCGGGAGAATTAGCTTTGGGAAAACAACGTTGGTAGTCGTCAATCATGTGACGTAGATCAGTCACCAGAGAGACAGGCATTGAGATGGATTCTTCCCGCTCTTCCGTATGTGACTCATCTTCCGCCTCATAGTCATAAGATTCTTGAAATGACACATACCTCTTAGATTTCGCCTCAGGACGATCTTTAAAAGACTAAACTTCCTGCACCTCCTGGCATTCCTCCTCATCAGACTCCGGACTTTTAATCTGCAGTTGAGAAGGACTGTAAGCCACTCCTGAAGTACCTTCATCATCCGACTCCTGCAGTTCTAGCAAATTTGACGGAGGAAGCTGAGAAATTTTTGCCCACCCCGTAAAGTCAGAGGATTTCTTAACCATCGACGAGCCAGTCTACGATTAGAGAGATCTGATAGAGATCATAGTCTTCGACTTCGGAGATTTAAAAGTCGCCGTTGACGGAGCCCCCGTCGTCGAGAATCGAATGGCTGCCGTCGACGAAGTTTACGTCAACGTCGCTGGGATCGTTGACGGGGATGGGACTCTTCGCGTCGACGACGTCTTCACAGATACTAGCCCTGGAGACACCACAGTCTTCGTCGACGGAGCAGAAGATACTACCCTTGAAACAGAGGATTTCTTCAGAGGAGTCTGAGGGAGAGAAGATGAAGAAGTCTCTTTCCCTTTAGTTTTTTGTTTTTTAGGCTCCAGTAATTCTTCTGAAGTGGAAGACTTCCTCTTCTTAGAAGATTGGCTTGAGGACTCCTCCTCTGAATATGAGGTGGTCTTCTTCTTTTGAAGCCACAACAGAAGTCGTGCCTCTCTATCCCTCACAGTTTTGGCTGAAAAGGTTCTGCAGTGTTTGCAGTCCTTAGCCACAGGCGTGGGATGAAGACAATACAAGCAGTCTTTATGTGGATCTTCTGAATCAAGCCTAGCTTTTCCACAAGATCTACAAGGCCTGAAAAGCCTCTTTTTAGAGCTTTCAGCCATATTAACATACTAGATGAAGCACAGTACCTTAATCCAGAAGGAAACATGTCAGTTGAAAAAGGTCAAAAGTTCACTCAGGAACAGGACTGAGCAAAGCTCAGGGAGACTCCTTCTCACACAAAGGCGGTTGGAAATCTGAAGTAGGAGAGCTCTGCTGGGGAGTGTGATGTCAGAGCTTTCTGCTGATTGGCTGAGTTTTGGACCAAACAATAAGGAGGTCTGGTTAAAAAATGTCATTCCTTATGGGATTTTTCTTTGCAGTTTTTCTCTATGAAACTGCTATGGTGATTCTGTTACCGTGAGACTCCTACCATGACGACGGGGAAGATATAAGCATGTGAATCTCTGAAAGATTCAATACTGGAGGGGGCGCTAGAGGGCGCACTAGCAGTATGGCCGCACCGATGTGAGGCTCCTGCAGCCTGGATTAAAAATCCGGTATTTATCCTACATACCCACCACCTTTGCCTGTCCTGACCACGCTGATCCATAGAGACGACATTAATACAGCCTCGGTGAGAATTTCAATGCTCTACCATTTACCTGCCTGAAGATACGACGGCCGGAAGTTTTAGCCGGAGCAGAGCTCGGGGACGGCTGGAGATACTGGCGGTGCAGGCAGCCTACGAGAGACCGCGGCGCACCACGAGGCGAGTGGGCCCCACAGCATGCACTCCGGCGGAACGTCCTCGGTCAGCGCCGAGTACAAGTAAGACCCTAGGGAGGCCCCGGGAGCGCCTTGTGGCGATGCTACCGCTGAGTGCTGGGCGGCTGTTGTCTGGATCCGCCGCTGCTACTGCCGGAGCGGAGACGCTGTGCTGATCGGGCGCCGACGGCCAGGGGAGGTGGCGGCCATTTCACACGGCAGTTACTGCGTGATACTGCCGCGTAGATACATTTGCCTGCTTCGATCCTTGGCCACTAGTTCTCGGCACTTGTCCGCTCTACACCCGGTCATTGTGACTGCGGGCGCGGACACTGGCTGCTGTGTCTGCCGCCCCTTGTGCCTGCGCCGATGCCCCATAGCGCCCCGGAGTAACTGGAAGATCATCGTGGGGCCCTTGACTAGAAGAGCCGCCGTCCAGAGGCGGTGAGATCGTCTTTATACCCCTCCGACCCTGCAGCGGGCACTACGAGCGCTGAGCGGTTTTCTGGGCGATTGCTGACACCCCGCGCCTGTGAACCGGCGACGTGAGGCACTATACATGCCTGCTTTGCCTACTGGGACCTGAGGAGTCGCCCGCCTTCCTGCAGCATTCTTGGAACCAAATTCCAGGCTATATGGCAATGCCCTACCATTTCTGGGCCCCTTCGTTTCTACTATCCCCTGCATGTGCCTTGGGAGGTGCCTGCTGACACAAGGGGGACCCTTGCAACATCAGCCCAATTTGCTGCCACCAGCGCTGTAATTCTACCTCCTTGACTAGGGGAGCTAAGCGTTGGTGAAGCGGCCACTGAACGTGATTACCCTACTGCCTGCTGACATTGCCTGTGCTGTGGCTCTTCTCCTGCTTTGGACTACTGCCTGTGTACCCACTACTGGCACAGATTGCGCTCACGGACATTTACCGTCTCTACACAGGGAGGTGCTTCACGGTGCGTTGCGCTTGTTGAAGAATACAGAATCCGACCCACTCCTCGCCCACCGTGACGAACGTCTCCTATCTTCTGCTTCGAGTCCCTACAAGAGGCTCACCATGGGCAAACCGGATAATCGGCAACCCAAGCTATCGTTTGACTCTGCTGCGTCCAAGAAGGGGCTGCGCAACACGCAGGAGGCGGGAAGCTCCCAGATTCTCGTGGTGACAGCCGCTGAATCCAACCCCGTCGCTTCCGACTTCCAACAGATGATGCAAGAAATGAGGCAGGGGTTCGCCACTATAGTTGATAAAGTAGACAGGATGTCATCGAGAATGGACGCCATGGTGCACAAAATGGATGTGCACGAGGAACGCATTACAGCGACTGAGCAACGCATATCCGAAAATGATGATACGACAGCCACCCACACGACACAAATTGCGAGAATGGATAATGTGCTCAGGATCATAGCCGCTAAGAATGAAGAGTTGGAAGCCAGAAGTCGTCGCAATAATATTCGCGTGATAGGAGTGCCGGAATCAACCAATACGGGGCGCATGGAGGACTACGTGGAGAAAATACTGGTTGCGGCGATTGGCCCTGAGGCATTCTCCAAGCAATTTGTTGAAAGAGCGCACCGGTCACTGGGACCGAGGCCCAATACTGGGGCTCCACCACGACCCATCATTGCCCGACTCCTAAATTATCGAGATCGCGATGCTGCACTGAGGGCAGCTCGCACCAACCGCACACTAACGTGTGAAGGGGTCAACTTCTCCATTTATCCGGACTCCACCCCGGTGGTGCAAGAGCAGCGGCGTAAATTTTTAGACGTCAAGAAGAAGCTTCGATCACTACAAGTCGACTATGCACTGCTATACCCAGCTAAATTGAGAGTGACACATCAAGCTAAACAACACTTCTTTACCAATCCGCACCAAGTGGAAGATTTTGTGAAGAAACTTAAGCGAGAACATGCGGGGGGCAGGCGTAACGGTGAAGACAGACAAGAAGACTTCCACTCGGCCAATGAGGATGAATGACACTGGCCACTGCATGCCTTAATACTGCTCTATCGCTTGAGTAACCATTTCGGGTCCCCCTGAGGGGCCTAAGTGGTGGTCATTTCGGTTGCTGCTGGAGGTCACCGGACGAACACTGAACTATGGTGGTAAAGTATTCCAGGCACCCCCCCCCCCCCACTACCTAAGCCACGCCTAATGTGGCCGAACAAGACAAGGGGCGAGGTGTGGGGGGTGGCTATGTGCGCTACTAGGTTGCACCCCGAAGGGTATACCCCATTGCACTTGTTGACACTGATGCAAATGTTGGGATGTTTGGGAATTGTTCATGGTGGGGGGTGGGATGGGGTTACTGGCAAGTTGGGGCGGCTTCAGTGGGTGGAGGGTGGGAGCACTCGTATTGGAGTGCGATGGAACCTAGATGCTGACTTCCTTTGCTTTTTTGACCTATTGATTGCAATTTCTACAGTTGTCTGTTGGCGGTGCAAGTGCTGGCACGTTCATACCGTGGCAGTTACTGTTTGCTTTATCTATACCTTGTGTGTCTATATGCCTTGCATTCTGATATCTATCCGCTTATACCGTGAAGCATGGCCCTGCAGCGTGATTGGGAGTTGGTATATTGCACAATACTGTATTAGACTCATTGCACTGCTTGTTCTATTGTTGTCTAAAGTCCTGCGAGGCGGGATGAAGCGGTGGCGACACGTCGCACAGTGTTCAATAGAACGTAATGCATTGTGTGTACTTGATTTCTTAACAGCTTCTAGAGCCAAACTGCTGGGGTTCTTGCATGGTGGGGAAGAGGGGGGTAGAGGGGGGGGGTATTGTTTGGTTGCGATGTTCCGTTCTAACGACGTTATTCACGAAACCTACTGACGAGTCACTAAATATTGGTACGACTGAATTTTGTGGTTGTATGCGAGAGGTCATTCTCGCGGTGCAGGTTACACACACAAGCAACAGGCTACTTATGGACACTGATGTGCATATCATGCTCATATTCACGGTAATTGGTCACGAACCATTGACGATTCGGAAGATGGGGCTACACACTGCTCATGGGTGACACTGACCTAAATATTTTAACTTGGAATGTTAGGGGACTTGGGGATCCCAGGAAACGACGGCAGGTTCTATCGTACCTAGATCGCCACTCAGTACACATTGCCTTTCTACAAGAAACACACTTCAGGACGCAAACTACTCACACCTTCGCTAATAGATGGGCGGCCCACGCTGTGTTTTCGTGTTTCTCTACGTACGCCAGAGGTACGGCGATTTTGGTAAGAAGAGGCACACCCTTTGTTATGGCTGGCTCCAAAATGGACTCTCAGGGACGGTACTGCATGCTGTGGGGTAGACTAGGGCACATGGCGGTCACATTGGTGTGCTGCTACGGTCCCAACATTGATGACCCGGGGTTCTTTGCTGAGGTGTGGGCGGCGATTGTGGGGACGGGACCACACCACCTCATTTGGGGGGGAGACTTTAACACGACACTTGATCCTACACTGGACAGGTCTCACCCAGCCCCACAGCATTACACTAAAGCGCGTGCGGAATTGCGTGCTGTAGTTACAGACTACAGTCTTGTAGACGCCTGGAGACGCCTCCACGTTGATGTGAAAGAGGGCACGCATTTTACAGCGCAAGCGCGCTCATGGGCCAGACTTGACTATATATTCCTGACATCTCAACTCTATACTTCACTTAATCGTGCACAACACCTCCCGAGGACCTATTTGGATCACTCCCCTGTAAAAATTACACTGGGCTCAGCGGACCTAGGCCCCCCACCACCGCTTGGCGGATGCAACCCACACTGCTACTAGACATCCCCTTTCAAGAGGAACTTCGAGATGAATGTTTGGATTTTTTCAGGAGGAATAAGGACTCTGTTAGAGATGTTGAAACTATTTGGCCGAATACTGACCTTAGAAAATGAACTTAAAAGCTTAGAAACATTATTGGCTACTACTCCCTCTGACTCCGTCCTCCTGAAGGTACGAGAGAAAATCTCTGAGTACACTGCCGAAGGCACAAGGGAATCGAACTTTAGAGGCAAATACTGGACCGCTCGCCATTATGGCGAGGGCGAACGACCAGGGAAAGCTCTGGCCTCACCCAACATAATAATAGAACTCGAGGGCCCAGCCGGTGTGGTGGTTCGTGACACTACACAAATCCTCAATTCCTTTGTATCCCATTACAACACGCTGTACACTTCCTCTAGAGTAGGAGTATTGCAGCTGCAGGACTACTTAGCTGATGTTTCCTTGGGCTGGGTTAGCGATGCCCAAAGGGACTTTCTTAGTGCGCCCTTTGAGTTAGATGAAGTGAGAGACGCAATTATGGGTATGCGGTCAGGGAAAGCCACGGGACTAGATGGGATCCCAATAGAATTTTATAAAACCTATATTGACTTTATGGCTCCAGTGTTGCAGAAGGTTTATGAGGACGCCCTTGAGATGGGCCATCTACCACCCTCTAAGAGGATTGCACTTATTACATCACTACTTAAGCCCGGCAAACCTCCAAACAAATGTGACTCTTACCGCCCACTCTCATTGCTGAATTGTGATGTTAAGGTGCTTGCCAAACTAATTGCTAACCGTATCAGCCTTCTGCTTCCAACTCTGATACTCCCTGATCAATCCGGATTTGTGCCTGGCAGGGCCACCTCTCATAATTTGCGTACTTTTTTTTCAGTCCTCAACTCAGTGCACGAGGACCAACCCATGGCAGCCATATTCCTCGATGCCACTAAGGCATTCGATTCCCTGGAGTGGGATTATGTGTTTCGCGTCTTGGAGAGAATGGGCTTTCCAGCGATTTTCATCTCCTGGATTCGGCTCCTTTACGAACGCCCTATGGCCAGAGTACTTATTAATGGTAGACTGTCTGAGGCATTCCCCATCACCAGAGGGACCAGGCAGGGGTGCCCCCTTTCACCTCTCCTTTTCACAATAGCTACGGAACCTTTGGCCGCCAAATTGCGACAACATCATAGAGACAGTGCACTTCGTTGCTTTCGACGGCAAATACTAATATCGATGTATGCTGATGACATAACTTTGTACATACGTGACCCTTGCGACAATCTGAACCCCATTCTTAGGGAATTCATACAATTTGGTAGGCTTTCAGGTGTTCAAATTAACTGGAGTAAATCTTGCATCTTTCCACTTACCCCTACCACATCACGTTTTGATCTGGATTATCCTATTGCCTGGAGTGACGGTGATTTTAAATACTTGGGAATCCGCATAGAGAGGGACAGAGATGAGCTTATGGGCGCCAATTATGGCACTACTATGAATCGCATTATTGATAATGTTACACGTTGGATTACATTGCCTCTTTCTATGGCGGGTAGAACATCCTTGATCAAAATGGTGATCCTCCCGCAACTACTATACCTCTTTTTGAACATTCCGTTCTACCCTGGCAGGTCCCTTTTCCAACAGCTCCGTGCAGAGCTCATTAAACTTGTATGGGGCGGTAAATCCCCTCGTCTAAAATGGGACACCCTGATTCGGCCCTATTCCCAAGGCGGTTTTGGGGTACCGCATTTCGAATTATATTATCAGGCGGCTCAAGCTCATTATGCATATTTCTGGATTCACCAGCCTAGATACATGCCCCAGCTGGCCGCCGAGCACTGGCTGGCACACCCTATCCCAATAGAAGGTGCACTATACGCAGTGGTATCCGGCAGAGACAAAACACCCACAACAGTGCTAAGCACGGTCACCGCATGGGCCCGACTAGCGACTAAGCTCAAAATGGCACTGCTATATGCCCCATTGTTGCCACTGGTCTACCACCCAAATATGCCCTTATTGCAAGAACCGGGATTCCGCAAACTGCTCCATAAGCTACATGTAACAACCTGGGGGGACCTCTACCACGACGGTACGTTTCGGTCCATGGAGCAAATGTATGAAGGAATACAGCCTACTCCGCTTGAAACATTCTTCTACATTAGGCTCCGTCAAGGTGTGAAATCGATTACACCTGACTTCCCAAATGAACCTGTGGCCTTAGCCCCCTTGCAGATTATACTCCAAAATGACATCCCTTCCAGACTAGTGTCGACCATTTAAAGGACAGTGCATGCACATGTCCTTGGCAGCCAAACTGAAATGGGACCTAGAGCTCGATAGACCCCTTACTGACAAGCAATGGGCATTCTGCCTCCAGCAGACAGAGCGCATCTCTGCTAGCAGTAGGCATAGAATTATACACTATAAGTTCCTACATCGCCTATATTACACCCCGGCCCATATGTGTAGACTTCAACTTCGCACCATTGACAACTGTGACAGATGCCATGCTCCAGGAGCGGACTTCTTACATCTAGCCTGGACGTGTGACGCAATTCAACTCTACTGGGTTCAGGTAATGGCTGCACTCTCCAAAATGATTCACACTGAACTAACTCCCTCCCCAGTTCTGGCACTATTGGGATACGTAGAGCCCATACAGGCGGCACACCGCAAGTTTATGGCGCTGGCTCTCCTAGTGGCGAAGAGAAGAGTGGCGTGTCGATGGGGCAGGGGCAAGGCCCCTAAATTCAAGGACTGGCTGCATGATCTAACATTCTTTTCATCAAAATGAGGGAGGTAGAAAGCTGATCCAATCAGTTTCTAAAGTATATCTGATTATTTGATCTAACATATTGCCAGAACAATTAAACACATATTCTGAATTACTGCCGACTACTTCAAGGCCCAGTGATATCTGGGCCCCTTTGAGAGGTTACCTTTCCCAAGATAATACCAACACCGGAGAGAGATCACCGGCCCCCGATCCCCCCTTTACTAGCTCCGCTGGACACCCTACACTATAGGTACAACTGAGATTGGTCATCTTGTAGTCGAGGATGTTATGGTCACTACCTTGCACTTGCTGTCAGGGAGGGGAAGTATCTTTACAAGCTGACACTAGACCTTCCAAACACAAGACGTTTATGTTAGAACATAGGTAGGGAAGACACCTTATATACCAGCGTTGATACTGTGATGACCAAGACTCTCGTGGGATACATTTCGATGAGTTAAGACCTTGCTATGATACAAGATATGCTTGATTGCAATATTTAGATGTCTAAAGTTGATGTTATATTGCCATATTGTGAAGTATGTACCAGTGCCCCAATTATCGCATGTACTGTACACGAGCCTGTAATATGTAACATTACTGCACTTTCTGATGTCGGTTCTCGATAAAAATTCCAAAAAAAAGTAAAAAAAAAAAAAAAAAGATTCAATACTGGAGAATGAAATGAACATCTCTTCAGCTTTTGTCAAATCTGGCCCAACTTTGGAGAGCCCGAAGAGAGCCACTTCAATCTCAGGGTCAATCTTGTGTTTAACAGACTGGCTCATTGCCAAAAAAATATTTCTCCAAAAGACTTCAAGCTTTGGGCGAGTGAAAACAATATGCAGCCAGTCTCCCCCACCATGTACAAGACAACGTAAGCATTTATTTTCCACTTCCGCGTGACATTTGTTTAACTTTTTTCGGAGTATATTAGGCCAGCCACCATGATAAGAAGGCCATCCTTTTGAAGTTAGTTGCTCTCAGAGCCTTATTTCCTACATGGGCTATAGCCTGCCATTCCTGATAAGTGAAGCAACAAGTCGTCTCCAGAGTTATTTTTCCCAACAATTCGTCAACCAGGGGGGAGTACCTTTTGTTTCATAATTAAGGAGTACCAATTTCCTACTCCTTTTAATTTTACTTTATATAAAGCACTCACCAGGGCAATTGGAACCCCGCTTAGCAGGAGATTATGTTTTTTAATAAAGTTAACAATCTGCATGTATTCCAAAAACTGTGGCATAACTAGATTCCCTGCTTTGGCTAGTACTCCTTCCCAGGAAATCACTGTATTTACCATAAATAAAATGGCCCAAATTTTCGAAGCCAATATCCTTCCATCTCCTAAGATGACCGGAATGACTATGCAGGCCAAACCCCCTACATTCCTCCAATTTTAAAAAAGCAAACCCAGATGAGTTTGCTTGTTTAAACAAGCACTGGCGTTGCCAATAGGTCTCGCAGTAGGAAAGTTGGTGCTATTGGTTTTGTAAATGAAATTTTATATTTATGTTTTGTGATTTACAATGCCAATACTTTTAACTTCAGCAAATGTGACACTTATAGCATTTGTAATGCCACATGTTTTGTATTTACGTGACTTAGATGTATATATCTTACTAATATAAATGTCTTTTTTTTGTTAATCAATTAATATTGAAATAAAAGTTATTTATAATGTATAATGGCAATATTGTAAACTTTCCTAAATACCTTGGTGAGAGGGGAGGAGAGAGTCAGGCCTGGAGAGAGTGAGGAGAGGGGTGAGTGAGGAGAGGAGAGGGGAGAGAGGCGAGAGAGAGGTGAGTGAGGAGAGAGAGAGGGATTGGAGAGGGAGTCCTCAGAAGGATGAAAGGCTGAGTGGACCCACCAATATTTGAACCTGTGACCATGAGGTGAACACAGGCCGCTACAGTAGTTGCATTCGTCCACTGAACCACAAGACTCGGCTTAGCAGGGTCGAAAACCAGGTTATGGAGTAGCAGGGCAAAGCATGTGAAAAGGGACAGAACCGGTGAGAAACGTGAGACAGGGGATGGCATGTGAGAAAGTACAAGGAGATCAGCGAGAAAGACGGGAGCTGAGATAAAGGAGGAGAAGAGGGTTAAAGAATACCGCAAGAGATGACAGATACTCCAGCACAAGACCAAATGTTATGTAGGCAAGGGGTGCCTGGGTAGAGCGCAACGGGGGTGGGCAGGAGAAGCAGATGCGAGTCACGGCCTGCGGCCGTGATGGAGAGGGAGGGGGTGGTGATTAGGGGGGAGGAGAAGGGAGGCCGGCCGAACATCGATAAAATTCCTGCAAGCAGCCACGAGGAAGCAGCACAAGTTTTAAGAGGCACCCATGATTTAATAATAACTGTGTGTGTGTGTGTGTGTGTGTGTGTGTGTGTGTGTAGGGAGGGGAGAGGGGGGGTGGGATGGGGGTTAGTGGCAGATGCAAAGATCAGTGCTGTGTTAGGAGTGAAGTGCAGGACCTGGGGCCTGTGGAATAATCCCTCCACGCCAGTAATCTGTGCTTGCCCTCGTGATCGCAGGTTCAAGTCATGGTGGTGTCATTCCGAGGTCGATGAAATGAGTGCCATTGACAACAATAAACATCTGTAATTCAGCTCCAATGTATATGTGCTTTATAAATGCACGTTGTGCACAATAGCAGCACGTTGTGTGTACTGAGTGCCGATGTGAGTGTGGTGCGTCAGAGGAGCTTTGCCTAATGTTCCTCAGGATTAAAGTACATCGGAGACATTTATGTGAGCGTTGGTCCTGGGTGTCTGCTGCGCCTTCTGACTCTTGCATGGCAGCGTGGGTGGGGTACAGCATCGGTCCCGTGTTTCTTCTGTGTGTCTCAGGAAGGAGGTTCCTCGTCAGAGCCGTGTGTAGATCAGGAGTGAGGTGCCCTGGCAGAGTTCGAGTTCCTGAAGAGTGACCGCTGTGGAGCCAGCGCTTTACCAGGACTTTGCGTTGTCCCAGGTTTTAACTATAAAAAGGTCTGTTGCGGTTAGGGACTGGGTGTATTGGCTGCGCTGTTTGGGCCGCGGATGTGAAACAGCACTGGTTTTTGTAAGTGAGGGTGGAGGTGTAGTGGACCAGCTACGGGTGGGGTCTGATACTCAATTCGTGGATTGTTGCCTGAAGACCATCCTGGAAAACCCTGGGCAGAACTGGAAGTGGTCCACAGTACTAGAATAATTGGCGATACAGACATTAAGGGCTGATTTACATTGGTAGAGCTTTATGGGTATTGTATGGGTATTGTAGTACTGGAACATACATACATAGCATGTGCATTCCTAAAGCACACGTTCACTCAGAAGGGTATCTTCACACTGAATTTCTGATATTTGTTGTTAACCAACTCAGTGGTACTTATTTTATCGACCTCAGAAGGATGAAAGGCTGAGTGGGACCACCAATATTTGAACCTGTGACCATGAGGTGAACACAGGCCGCTACAGTGGTTGCATTCGTCCACTGAACCACAAGACTCCAGCATAGCAGGGTCGAAAACCTGGTTATGGAGTAGCAGGGCAAAGTATGTGAAAAGGGACAGAACAGGTGAGAAACGTGAGACAGGGGATGGCATGTGAGAAAGTACAAGGAGATCAGCGAGAAAGACGGGAGCTGAGATAAAGGAGGAGAAGAGGGTTAAAGAATACCGCAAGAGATGACAGATACTCCAGCACAAGACCAAATGTTATGTAGGCAAGGGGGGCCTGGGGAGAGCGCAACGGGGGTGGGCAGGAGAAGCAGATGCGAGTCACGGCCTGCGGCCGTGATAGAGAGGGAGGGGGTGCTGATTAGGGGGGAGGAGAAGGGAGGCCGGCTGAGCGCACGCTGGGGAAGCCTGTGTGAGGGATGGTTTGATGAACATCAATAAAATTCCTAGCCACGAGGAAGCAGCACAAGTTTTAAGAGGCACCCATGATTTAATAATAACTGAGAATTTTTGCCTTCGGTTCTCGATTTTGAGACATATGCTGACATACTATAACTTTTCATAGGAATCTCATCAGAACTGCCTGCACGATCTTTACCTATGTTGAAAACTGTGCAGTAGGTGGTGTATTATCCTAAAAATGCGGCAAACCCATAATTATGCGGACAGAGAAATGGTAGAAAAACCAACTGAGGAAAGGTGAGATATAGGTATGCGATATTGAGACAACCAGGTGGGACAGACAAAGCAGTAACAATGGTGGGAGACAGGTGAAAGAGGTGAAAAGGGACAGAACCGGTGAGAAACGTGAGACAGGGGATGGCATGTGAGAAAGTACAAGGAGATCAGCGAGAAAGACGGGAGCTGAGATAAAGGAGGAGGGGGACAAAGTTAAAGGATGTACGGAGAGAGAGGGACAGAGAGGAGGAAAGGTGGGAGGGAACACGGCCTGGGGGAAGCTGGTTGGGGAGGGGGAGGAGAAATCAGAGTACGGCTGTGTGCGGGGAGAGAGAGGGGAGGTGCTGGAGCTGGGGAACAGATGGCCGTGAAAGTTTATGGCCCAAAAGCGCGTGCCTGTGGCCACGTGAACTCGAAGAAAACCGCACCGAAAAAGCCTTAGTTTGACGAGTATTTTTACCACTAGAATTCTCTCCATTTGAATGGAAAAGGCGAGACCTAAAAAGGACTGGAGTCAATCCGAGTAGTCACAAACAGTCTTATAACGAGACATTTTAGAAAGTCTGGATGTCTTTAAAAACACTGGAATTTGTGTGCTGGACTCATCGATAATTCTTTAAAAAAAATATGTGTTCATCTGGTCATTGGGTTCCAGTAAGCGTGATGTGAGATCTAATAACGCTGCCTCATAGTAGGTACGGATATTTGGTAAGGCTAGACCCCCTTGATCAGTCTCTAGTTGTAGTGTGGACAACATAACCCTTGACGCCTTTTAGTTCCAAACAAATTCCATAAACATAAAATCAATTTCCTTGAAATATTTAGCATGGACTTTTAAGGGTACCTTAAACAAGAATATTAAAAGTGGGAGAATTGACATTTTTAAAAGTGTTATCTGCCCGATCAGAGTCTGTGGTAAAAGGGACCATGTAGGAGAGTAGGGTCTGCAATCCTATGATCACCCAGATTTTTGCTTTTTGCTGCACTGGTTTACGACTTTCCCTGGCTGTGGGCCTGCTAATCAGACCCACAGCCTAGCTGTTCTCTCTATCCAAATTGTACTCAGGTACTGAATTGGCACTGGGCCCTCTCCAAGTCCCTGTACCCAGGGCTGAGGTGTACCCAGAAGTCTCCCAGGGGCTGAAGCATGTATTATGCCACCCCTGGGCTGACTAACTAAACTGACACAACTGGCTGCACGACAGCTGGGGCAAGGTGGTGTACTCACCCTTTGCTTTAGATATAGTATACCTATATCTAACCCTAAAATGGACACACAGATCTCCTATCAGTCACTCCTATGGCAGGCCTTAACAATCCTGAAGGCAGAGTGCTTGGAATCGTGTGAGATGGTGCTCTGGCATGAGCTGAGCCTGTCTGCGGCTTTCGGGATCCATCCCTTAGCCGTTTCCATGATATCGCATACCATATACTCTTAAGTGCATTATAATCCTCGCGGTTATATGCCAACTCTGGTATCGCTTTATCAAAACATGTCGAGTAAGGTGTCATACGAATTGGAATACTAACCCCTCGCCAATTCTGGCGACGGGGTTAGCATTCCACCCTTCTAGAGGGACACGACATGTATGTAACCCCTAACCCCGGTTAAAGTCAGACAGAGCCTTAGCATCCACAAAATGGATGCTGCCACCGAGACACAAGTCTGCCCTCCTGCTGCTGGGAGTCCTCCCAGAGCAGGAGATAAGGACAAAGGGTTTCCTGCCAGGGGCGGTGCCAGCACCATCCAAGACAGGATTTTGTGTATTGTAGGTAGGCAGGGCTTCAGAGGAAGGTGACTGCACGTGGCACCCCGGTGCTCACTGTGCATAGGCTGGCTTGAACCAGTTCCAGGGACACTCCAGACCCTGTGCTGGGGAAAAGCCCACCAAGGAAGTGGGTGTAACCACCCCCCTCCTGGTCCCACCCCTAGGGCAGGACTTAGTCGCGTGCCAGCCCCCTTTTTCCCAGATAAAGGTAGGAGCAGGCCCCCTTCCAAATTAGATCATCTTTGAATCCTGAAACTACTTTCTACGAAAGGAACTCAAGACTTCTTCCTAAGATTTCTCCCTTGTGGCTAAGGAGTAGTCACCCTGCATCCGCAGGCACCATCGCAAGAACACTGCGGTCTGCTGCAAGTCCTTCCTCCGGAATCCGACTGCCCAGCTCGACGAGAACCGGCTTCCCTGGCACCTCTGACCTCTACCCACCTCTACAGCCAAGCTGAGAACCGTGGGTGCGACGAGACCTCGAGGGACCGGCCATCTTCAAGACTGCACGACTTCTGCACAGCAAGCCCGCCAAGTAATTTCCTGGTGAGTGCTTTGGGGTCCGAGAAGCCCCGACCCTGAGCAGCTCCAGCACCGAAGTGCAGCCTCCCAGCATCTCCACGATCTGCGTGGGGCCCTTCTGCTTTTTGCTGCTCACCGCGTTGTTTGGCTACTAGCCCGCTGGCTTGTGGCCTTCTGAACGACGCCCGACGACATCACTGCTGCTGGTCTGGTTGCTCCAGACTGGCCCTTGCTCCCTTCCCGAAGAGGAGCACCCCGGACCCTCCTGGTCCACTCAAGACGCCATTTTGAGTCCACCGCGTGGGCTTGAATTAGCCAAGGCTTGTTGCCCAATCCTGGGTAATTTCGACACCGACAGCTTCATCCATCGTGGGACAGCTCGCCTCTCCATCCTGGTCGCCGACAACGCCTCCTGGTCCGTGAGATCTGCAGAGCCAGCGTCGCCCACTCACCTAGTCGAGGTGACTGCCATCCGGTGCCCTCCTGGTGCCCACTGACTACTGGCTAGTAGTCACGAACTTGGTCCCCTCTGCTTTCAGGTGTCATCCATCTTCCAGATCCAGGCTTGGATCAACTCGAACTATCTTCACTGGTCGCCTGCCAGCATCTTTTCTTCCAGGCTCCTGGTCCGGCAACGAGGATTCCCGACGTCTTTTGAGACCTATGCAGCTGCAGCCCCTGGGCTAGGTAACTTCGGCATTTCGGTGCCCCAGCATAGCCTCACTATCCAAGGGTCAGGATCCACTGTCGTTTTCTTCCTACCAGGTCGGGTTCGCCCGTAAACACTAACTTTAACTTTACTAGCTTCCATAGACTTTGTCCCGCATCCCGCGTGAGAGTGCACACTCTGCACCCGAGTCCCCTAGGTCTCCTAGAAGTAATCTAACGATTCTATAGTCAAGTCCTAGCGATTCCAAAGCCTATTAGTACTGTACTTACCTGCTAGTAATTTCGCATTCCACTTTTAAAGTATATGGTTTTTCGTGCCCCTCGGGCATTTGTGTATACCGTGCTAACTTAAGTATTTTCGTAAGAGTTTTGTTGTGTGCTTAGCACCCTGTCCTCATAAAGAGTACAGGGTTGTTGTGATTCTAATAAATACATTGTTTATTTTCATAACACTTGTGTGGTGTCCTTTCACTGGGTGTTCAAGGGGTAATGTGATGGTAAAACAGCTGGCTTAACACGCCCTCTAGAGTCTTAGCCTTAGACTGCTCGTATCCATGCTACTAGGATAGCTGGTCTATAAGGTTGACTTACAACCAATCATCAATAAGGGTTGTTTGGACTGATATATAGTGATCACTAGAATAGTGAACACTGCACATCAGGCCAACTTCTCACAGACCACTTGTCCAATAGAGTTTAATTTTATTTCACACAGCTAGGTAATTTAGGTAAAATAATTGATCTATATGACTCGAGACGTAAATACTCAAATATCTAATGGGCTCTTCTTTCAGGGCCTGAGTTCTTAAAATCATGGGTAAAAAATTGCAGTCTGTATTAAGCACTAAAATCTCCGTTTTGTTTTGGTTTATTTTATAACCCCCTATTTGTTCAAATTTACCAAATTCTAAAAGGGCTTCTTCTACGATCTGTTTAACCGGGTCAAGATACAGAATTATGTCATCGCAAATACTTTTAACTTGGGACATCCCTTCATATGGAGCTTTAATCAGGGATGTCCGCAGTCACACAGCTAAGGGTTCGATGAAAAAGGTAAAGAATAGGGGAGACATCGGACACCCTTGTCTAGTACCGCGGTTTATATCCATGGACCCTATTGAATCTCCATTAACTATCACTCGAGCTTGAGCACCTTGACAAATATTTTTCAGCATGTTTAAGGCTTGCGCTGGGATGCCGAATTTACCTAAACCGCAAAACAGTGCATCCCAGTTTACCAGGTTGAATGCTTGTTCAGCGTCGACCATGGTAATAAAAGTGGGTATTTTGTTTGTCACACAATCAAGGGCTTGAATTAAAAACCCGGTGTTAGAGGACATGGACCTTCCCGCTACGAACCCAGTTTGATCGCAGTGAATTAACTCCTGGGCGATGGGAGTAAACCGTTGCGCCCAAATTTTCATTAATATTTTAAAATCCGCATTAAGAAGACTGATAGGCCTGTATGCATCAATATCTTTACGATTTTTCCCCTTTTTGACAAAACTTACCAAAATTGATTCCCTAAAACTAGGGGGGATGCAGCCTCCCTGAGTAATATTATTAAAAAGTTTTTGCAAAAAAGGGGTCAGCTCTTTCCAAAAGGTCTTATAAAATGTGATTGGAAGACCGTCTGCTCCGCACGCATTTGCTCCTAAAATAGATTTTATTACATTCACTATTTCCTCCTCAGATATGTCTAGCAGCAGCAGTTTGGCCATAGGCCCTGAAAGAGTAGGGAGCTCGACCCCATCAAAATAGTTGTTGATTTGAGTCGCTCCAACTTCATAACTGGTGGTGTATAGCTGAGAATAATGGTCAAGAAAGACTTGAGCTATCTCCTCTTTTCCTGTTAAAGTCAATCTTGTTTTGGGGTCTATAATTTCCATAATGGTGGCAGCCTCCTGTTTGGTTTTGGTTTTGGTGCTACCTGCAAGCATCTTGCCAACCATCTGATTTTCCTCAAACTCGCTGTAGATAAGTTCTGGAGCTAGCAATCTCTTCCAAAATAAACAAGTCCTTTAACCTTTTGAATGCTATGGGGATTTTTCCCCTGTGCTGGAAACCCATGAACCCCATTATTCATGACGAGCTGGGCTCGTCATCAGCGTAGCAGGAGGCTACTGCATGACGAGCCCAGCTCGTCATGAGCGTGGAAGGGGTTAACTCATATTTGGCCCTATCTACCTTTGCTTTGGCATCTCCCATCCCTCTGTACATGTCTGAATTTTGATGCTTCTACTACAGCCTGCTGGAGTTTCAGAATTTTCTCTTTCCTCAGTTTAACTTGAAAAGCAGATAATGCAATCATTCACCCGCGAAGGGCGGCCTTAAACTCCCCAGACTGAGAAAATGTCAACTATATTCTCATTTATCTGAAAAAATTCCACAATCCACTCTTTGGTGACAACCACCCATTGCTGGTCCTGCAGAAGGAGTCAATCCATCTGCCACCTAGATCTTGGCCTGCTGCTTACACCTATTTCTATATTGAGTGGTCGGAGAATGGATTAATGTCTATTTTGGAGGTAGTACGACCCAGGGTTTGTGATATTAAAAACAAAAAATCAATTCGGGAAGCCGTGTGGAATTGATACGAAACAAGAAAATTCCAGTTCCATGGGTTAGCGACACGCCAGGGATCCATCAAAATATGCTCCTGTTTTAATACCTCAATCACCTTCTTAGTTTTGGGTTTAAGCTCTTTTTTATTTTTATTCGAGGTATCTTTCTTTATATCACGAATAAAATTAAAATCCCCTCCCATAATTATTTTACCGGGGACCCCGCTTAACAGTTCACTGATTCTACATAGGGCTGGGGTGTCATCAACAATGAGGCCGTTGTAGTTGACAAAATGCAATATCGTACCATTTAATTTAGCCTCAACCCAAATCCATCTCCCCTGGGGATCTCTCTTCACTCAGCCAAACTCCCATGGCAGACCCCTGCAGAAATATATTGCAACTTCTCTTTTAGCCAATCCTGCAGAAGCAAAAAAGGCATGCGAGCACCATCTTGGGAGGAATATTCTAGGAGAATTGGTTAATAAATGTGTCTCCTGCATAAATAGTACTTGGGGAGAAAAGGAAGCTAACCATCTAATCAAAGCTCTGTATTTTTGGTTATTCAAGATCCCATTCACAAACAATACACACCTATATAGAGAACTCCTCAAAGCACAGCAGTTTAAAACAGATTCATCTTGTAACAGTAATCTCTTAAAATAAATCCTGAGCCTCCTCTACCCGTGAAAATAAATGAAATTTCCCTTTAGCCAGCACTTTTAACTTTGACTGTTGTGCAATGGATACCTGAGCCCCCTGTACTTTAAATAGCAATAGCAATTTCACAAACTCTTTACGCCTCCGCGCCGCCCTTACTGACATATCTGAAAATATTCTACATTTTGTACTTGCGTCAATGGGGATTTGTTTTAACTGAATAGCTTTTGTTAGGATATTTTCTTTAATCCTATAATCTTAGAAATTAACTAGGATTGTGCGCGGATATTTAGAGTTAGGAAAAGGGTGTGCTGGAACCCGATGGGCTCTGGTTAATGTTAGATCTCCAGAATAGTCCGGAAGCACTTTTTGTTTAATAAAAGTTTCCACCTAACGCAGGGTGCAAGCCCCTTCGCTCCCCTCGGGGACTCCAACTATCCGGAGATTTGATTGGCGCGAGTAGTTTTCCAAATCTTCCCATTTTGACTCTAAAGCAATCTTGGCTGCTGTCACCTCATTGACTCTACGAATAGTGGAACTCATCTAACGGGCTAATGGAGATTCCCACCTCTCCGTACCAGAGGGGACCCTGGCCTCGCCCATCAGAACAGATTGCACAGTGGTGAGGAAATGGCGATAGAAGCAGAGCTCCGGACTCTGAGCTGAATTTTTTCCCGAGGCGTCATCTGTGAAAGAATTCCAAACAATTCCAAAGCGCAACTTCAAAGCGCTTTACCGCATGGACCGGCTTCAAGCGCATTCACCGACTAGATGTGACAAGGAGGTCATCCGCTCATTGAGAGGTTGTATGTCCTTTTGGGCCACCCTGCCGCTATCGACGGCGGGCCGAGTTGCACTCCTGAAAATGGTGGCACTACCGCGTCTATTGTATTTCTTCCGGACCCTCCCGGTGTGGATACCCGGAGCGATCTTCAAACGACTGAGCTCCATGTTGGTGTCCTTCCTGTGGGGACCGGGCAGGCGCAGAGTAGCACTGACAACGCTGATCCGCCCTAAGGACGAAGGAGGCCTCGCGGTCCCGGACTTTGAGCTCTATTACTTAGCAGCTCAGTTGCAATTCTTTACACAGGAAGTAGCGAGAGTGTACCGCGGACCGGAGCAGGGGAGGGACTTCGGCACACCCCGCCATGTCCTAGCATACGTTACTCTACAACAAAAATTGTTTCTGCGAGAGCTCTCCCAGGAGGAGCGGACCCTTCGCCTATGCTGGAACCGCTTGCAGAGACGGACCGGCACTGGACACCCGTACGCTCCGGAGATTCCGTTGGGTATGGTGACGGCGCTCCCACATGGCGGCGACTGGTCGGGACTGCATCTTTGGGAAGAGGCGGGGTTGCAGATGTTAGGTGATCTCTACGAAGATGGGGTGCTGTCCCCGTACCAGACTTTGCAGGAGCGATATGGCCTCCCGAGGGGAGACTACTTACTGCATGCGGCAGTGGTGAGAGCCATACAGAAACACTGGGAGGGGGGCCTGGCGGAACCTGCGACGTCGTTAGCTTGCCAGTATACCATGATGGCGGCAGGGACATTTAAGGCCGTAACATGCCTTTATCGTAGAATGCACACGGAAACCCTACAGCCCCTTACGTCTCTTAAGAATAAATGGGAAGCGGACCTGCAATTAGACATCCCGGACACTGTATGGTCGCAGTTAGTGCGGAGGGCCAGGAAGAGCACTAGAAGTGCGCGATTTCAATTGATAAATTTTTTTATCCTCCACCGTGCTTACCTCACCCCGAGTAAAATCACAGTGTACTTCCGCGTAGCGGACGCAGCATGCCCAAGGTGTAGCCTAGAGGGGGCTGACCTGGTCCACATGTTAAGGAGTTGTCCGAGACTGCAAGGCTATTGGGCGGACATTGAAGAGACCTTGAATGCAGTTACTGACAGGGACTTACACTATGACAGTGCAGTATCCATCTTACATTGGTTTCCCCACACGAAAAAGAACAAGCTGACAAGTAAATTTATAGACATGGGTTTAATCATAGCGAAGAGAGAGCTGACTAAGGGGTGGAAATCGAAGTCAGCACCGACGCATAGACGATGGTTGAATGAATTCCTGAAATGGGCGACTGCGGAGAGCACGATCCGCTACCAGATGGCTCGCCGTAGGTCGGATGACAGGGCGCAGGAAGCGGCAATGCTTTGGGAAACACTAGTGCAGGCACTAAGGGACAGCACATTAGAGGAGGAGGGAGAGGAAGTAACACAGGATGGGACGACACAAATGGGGTCGAGCGTGCCAGCAGCGATTCCCTTGGACACACACATGCATTAAGATATATTTACTCCGTGTTCCCACACTTTAGATATACATGATCACACTGGGCACTGACTTGGACACAGGGAAACAAGGGTGGGGGGGGAATGAGTTCGCAGATCTCACTGTTGGCCACGCACAGCGTCACAGGCTAGCAGTGTGGGACGCCACGTTATAAGGTTGAAAAAGCGGGGAGAAGTGATCCTGCATTATTGACAGTGCTGTTGGGCCCGACCCGAGGAATACCCAATGTAGATAACTAGCGCCGCCCAGCCTCCGGGATGTGGGCTGAATGGCTGTGTAAGACGTACTTTGAAGGCATTCGCTATATGATGCAACATTGGGCTGTATACTGGGTTTTGTATCACTGATTGTTCTTCCTTACTCCGCAATAAAAATTAAAAAAAATAAAATAAAAAAAATAGATGTGACAAGGAGGTAACAAGTAACCACAAAAAGGACTGAATGGTGATTGAATATCTAGTAGGGGGGGAGAAGTAGCGGCGGCTGAATGCAGCAACTTTTTTGATCTATTAAACGCATTCGCAACAATTCTAAAGCGTAACTCCAAAGCGCTTTTCCGCTTAGACCTGTTTTTTAAAAAAAAATTTAGGGCTTTATTGTATGGACGTGACCAGGAGGAACCACGTAATAACAAGGACTGAATGGATGCCGAATAATGCTTACAGACTTTTTTGATCTAATTAAAGCACCCCTGCAACTAATGAAGAGCTTTTGTTAAGCACTTGAAGACGTAAGCTGTTTCTGGCTGGTGCGTAAGAGCAGTGGAGGTAACAAACGCTCGATTGACTGTGCTGTGCCCGGTTGAAATTGTTTGTAGGAGTCGCAGAGCACTTGAAGGCTTCCGGATCCAGTGGAGGCGCGGTCGAAAACAGCGACAAGAACTCTGCCTCTAGTGTCCCGTGTATAACGCTTGATTGATTTGTGCTGCGCTGTGCCTGGATAATAATGTTCTCAAATTAAGACACTCCTTGAGTAACAACATTAAGAAACAGCTGATTTTAGCTTAAAGAGTCCCTGGAACTGGTGGGATCTAAGGGTGCCTACGGGTACCCAAGGGTCACATCAAGATAAAAAGAGTTGCGATTGTTGTGTCACGTTGGAAGTTCCGTGCTGTAACAAGGCTGAGAAAATTGAGCAATTGGCTTTAAAATGGGAAGACATCTAAAGCAGGCTAATGCTGTAGCCAGGGTAGAGGCGGTGACAGGAATGAAAGCAAGAAAGCGCCTTAGGCAAACGAACGGGGTGTCTTCTGTCACAAAAACTCCGGTCTCTACAAATCAATCAAGTTACAGTTCAGAGAGCTCCACAGAAGAGGATAGACATCCGGTGAATCTTCCTCGACAAGAGCTATTGCCCCACAACAACAAGAATCTTCTGCCCCTACATCCAGCACTCTTATTGAGGGGCCGATTAAGGGAGCGATTGGGAGCGGTACGTTCCCCCTCTTCATTAAAAAGGCCACTCAGCCCTCTGCGACACAGGGTTTTTCGTCAACCACACTACCCTCCTTATAACCTCCTCGGCAGCTGTTCAGGATGGAACAACTTCCAATATTGCTGAAGGACTGCATATTATTCCATCACCCCAGCCTACATGCTTGCCAACGACACCCACTGCGGTATCTCCAGTGACTGCTCTAGTAACATCTTCAGTTTTAGCAGAACTAGCGGAAGGAGACTGTATACTGGGTTCTTTAAGTCAGGTTGCTACAGAGGCTACAGACGCTATATCTGCCCCACACCTTCCGGCTGATCTAGTTCTAAGTATGGAAAGTACGGAAAATACTTTAGACCAGACGAACCCGGAAAATCAGCAGACTCTTAAAGATGTATTGGGAGCTGGAGAAGAGAGGGGCTGTGAACTAGCTAGTAGCAGAAATGAGAATCTTTGAGAAATCTGAAGATCCCTCCTCCGGCCCCAGCTCACAACAGACGGAAATGAAAGACCTCCTGAATCTAATACTGGAGAAAATCAGGGAGATGAAAAGATCCCAGGCATAAGATACTGCTTCTATACATTCAAGGCTGGAAACAATTGAGGAATACCAGTAAGGCTAGAGGAGGTTGAATCAAGGATCGCCCAACTGGAGGACCAGATGAGTTCCACTATTCGGAGGGTCCTTTCGAATCTTGCTGCCTTCAGAGTAGGAGTGTTCTGGGGCATGTGTATTAGACCTCGGGGGAGTTCGGGTGGAGAGGAAAGTAGATTGCCAAATGTGTCACCTGCGGCAGAGCCGGATTTTATGTGGGTACATGACATGGAAATGAAGCTATGGGAGGCGGGTGGGGCAGTGGGAGGATATTTGAGTGCGAGAATGACTATATGGAATCTGGGTCTATTCTAAATAATCTAACAGTTTCTGGGGATTTCAATATTCACCCGTGTGGAAACCCCATGCTCATTCGTGTTTCCGGGTTGGGTTGTCTGTGCCTAAAGGGGTTCCATTTTGACCATTCCACACAAGGGGAGGTATTAAATAATTTGATAAGTGATTTGGACATGAGGTGTACTATGACCATCTCTGACCCATACCGTACTTTCCCCTTTTCCACCTTTAATGGGAGAGGCAGGGGGTCATTCATTGATTATATTTTAATTTCCTCCTCTTTACATGCATCATATAGCGGTTTTAACATGGAGGAGAATGTATACAGTGATCACAACCCTCTATATGTCTATTTGAAGGGACCATTGATAGCACAGATTAGTGGAGTTGTACCTACAGGGAAGCTCGAACCAACGGATGATTCACGTCGTCTTAAATTGTCACAGATTTCTCTGGATAATGTTTATCAGAAGGTAAGAGAATCTTGCCCTAACGAGGTAGGGCTGTGCATGGATGAAGGCTCTTCCCCAGGCGAGGTTATCAATGCATACAAACCTTTTTCACCTCCTGTTGGTTAGTCCCAAGGGTTTCTATAGAGGACAAGTGTTAGCATCCTGTGGCTGCGACGGTCAGTCTCCACAGGACCTGCTACACTACATGTTCTTCTGTAAATTTTATTCAATTCCACTGAAACATTTTTTGGTCCCTATTTTAAAGAAGTTGAATTTTAGTCAGGTTCGCCCAGCCCTTTTGTATCTTCAATTACTGAATGAGGATTGTTTATTTTTTAATGTGGGTTATTTGAAATCTATAATGAAATCAAGGGCTTGTATGGATGTAAAACGTGGGGGTTGACATTTCATTGGGTAGGTAATAGGAAGATGGCCTCGTTTTCCAAAGGTTACAAGCTGAAAGCAGGCCTATTTTACGATGATGTTTTATGGGATGTCTGTAGCAAGATCACAGATTCTATGTCCTGATGGGTGAGCAGGATGGGGGATATGCTCTAGGTCTGGTCAATGTTCAATTTGTGTCCAAGAGTAGTAACTCATTGTGGTAAAGGACCACTGTGGAGGCCATCTTGGGGTCAGGCAAGAGATACAGTCCCTGGTGTTCCATTCAGTCGTACATCAGTCTCAGGTGGGCATCTGGATCGACCTGTGGCTCTCATAGCTGCCATGATTTCAATGTTTATAGTGTCAGGCATTAGGCCTCTGTCGGTCATCGAAGGGTCAGGCACATTGTAGTTTTAGGGTTACCCCCCCCCCTGAGTTTATTGAAATGGATCCCTTCTTTGAGCAGTTGAGGTTACATAGGCCCCACGTATCTTCCTTGTGTAAAGGACACCCCTCCGATCACTTATGCAACGCTTTGTGGGTAAAGGGCTTCCCTCGGGTCGCCATTTTGAGGTCCGGCATACCATGTCGAAGTTTAACTTTAGATAAAGATAGCTCCCCAGTGATAAGGCAGTCAAGGCGCCCCCAGTCACCCTCGGTCCCCGCTCACCGTGATGAGCCGCTTCCGCTCTTCACTCAGGGCAGGGTAGGTTCAGAAGCTTTCAGGGTCTCTGGTGAAGGCCTCCCACCACCTCCATCAATCACCCACAGTGTCCCCTGGCACTCTCCACTGATGCAGGAGGGACGAATTGAGTTGATGTGGCTCAAAGGTCTTCCACTTCGCATAAAGTCTCCGCTGTCACTCCAGCGCAGTGATGTCGGGTAAAGGACCCCTGCCAGGCTCACATCCAACGCAGTGTCTTGGCATACCCTGCCAACTTAGGGCGAACAAAGCAAACACAAGGAGATGATTAACGTAGCGCAGAAACTTTTCAGACACCCCCAGTCACAGATCAGGGCTGAAAAGTTTCAGCGCTCCGTCCATCATCTCCTTGTGTTTGCTTTGTATTATTATAATAGGCTACAATGGCAATGAACAAACACTTTAATGGCCTACGTCCTTTTAAAAAAGAACCAAACTGGTGACTGCACTCTCTAGAATACTCCCAAGAGAGGTTGAATCCCTCAGACTTTCATAGCACCAGTGGGAAATAAATTCCAAGCTATAAGGGAAGCCGCTCAGGGGAGGAGAGTGGGGCGCATGTGAATCTATGAATGATACCAATACTGGAGAACTACAGTTACAGGCAACTCATTATCTTCTCCAGTATTGGATCTTCCATAGATTCACATGCTTGAATCAGAATAGCAGGCAGTTCCGGTGTTTGTATACCTTATGGTATTAGCACAAATAGCGGATGGTGGGTACAAAATATACATGACATAAAACATTCACACCCAAATATATTTACACACACACACACACACACAAATAATTTCCTGGTACATGCACCATTGTATAAGGGCTCGGGCACATACTTCAAATTGCGTGAAAGGCATTATTCAAACAACATGGTCCATATGACGAGTTTCGGCTGCTGACCTGCGGCCTTGCTCACAACGCGCTACGTGCAACTGACAATCTTTTTTAAGGTACAGTTTTTTTTTACATTTTCAACATTCTTGCTGTTTATTGAACAGGTGAGAGAACTTTTACCTTACCCTAGGTCTTGAACCACATGATAATGACAAGTAAGTCATAGACAGCATGGAAAGACTCACATGCTGACCAGGTACATTAAACATAAAAGACATTACCTCACAGAGCACTAACCTAGCATAAGGTCCCTGAGGCGGAAAGCCGTCATTTCAATTGTATAATCGTATTTTAAAACCTTACTCGCTGTAGCGCTATTTTACTTTGAAAATTGTATTTCCTGTGATTGCTGTGATTTTAAGACTTCAATCCCTTACGAGGCACTCCTTACCTCCTGTCCACGCTAACGCTCTCATTCGAGGCTTCAGCAGCCGATTAGGTGCTGCTCCTCCCACTCCCACCGCCATCTTGGGTGAGTCAGAGGGTGAGCAGAACAATTGCTCGGCCCTCCCACCCTGACCAGTAAAAATGTGTCCACCCCCCCGGAAGCGCAGCGGGCGCGCCGGATGCGCGCCGAAGGTGCGCCTAAGGTAAGCCAGTCTGCGCCCCTCCGCGCCAGACCGGGCGCTAGGGGCCAACCATGCTGAGCAACCTATCTCCTATTCGGCCAAATTCCTCAGGGAGCTACAGCACCCCTATCCCCCACCATCTCCTGCAACCATCAGGCGCATAAATACAGCCGGTCTCGCGCGGTCAGTCCCATACTCACCCAGAAGCATTATACTTCCACCCAAACAAGCCAAGAGCGTCACCCCTGTCACGGTGATGTATTTGAACACTCGCTCCTTGGTTAAACATCAAGATGATATTTACATCTTGCTATCATCCAATAAACCTGATATACTTCTGCTCACAGAAACTTGGCTGAGCGCAGACTCCCTCCCTGACATACTGGCGGCCCTCCCCCCCGATTACTACATTCTTCATGCCGACCGCCCTGGGGATCGGCCGGGGGGTGGGGTAGCGGCCATTATATCAAAGCACCTTGATGTTATTTCCTCATCTTCCCTCATCCTCCCCGAGGTTGACAACCTGCTCTTTAGTCTAAAAACTGATGCTGGCGCCCTCACGTTCTATGCCATCTTTCTCTACCATCATGAGCGAACAGTTGTCCAATCTGCTCACACTGCACTCTAGATTCGCCCTCTTTGGCGATCTCAATTATTGGTTTAATGATGCCAATGCCGGCTCACACGCCGCAGAACTCTTTGAAGTCCTTAACAGTCTGAACCTGTCCCAACAAGTCTCCTCACCAACCCACATTAAAGGCCACATTCTCGATCAGATATGGACCTATAATCTAGCTCTAGCTCAACCATCTATTTCCCCTTGTCTCTGGTCAGACCATTACCTTGTAGATACTACCATTACAGTCGCTGGCAGGATTTCTGCCCCCTTGATGGCTGGTGGCCTATCACGATAATGGAGCTCATATGACTCCCAAGGCTTTCTTACCACTTTGGCCAGCAGCCGCCCAATCACCACCCCCCCTGCCAACATTGACGCAATGGAAGATGACATCAGTACTTGGCTAGAGTCGGCCAGCGACCAATTTGCTCCCCTCACTAAATTTCCTTGTACCAGACATAACAACTCCCATAGTTTGGCTATTCTTCCCACACCTTCGGAACAAGAGTTCACCCTCTTAGCGGCCAAGGTTAAATCTGGCTCTCCTGACGACCCTCTGAGGCCAGTTCAGTTTTTGGACTCGCGTCCATCTGCCTTCCTCCTATTTTTCATCTGGTGGAGCAGTCCCTCACTACCGGGTTAGTCCCACCAAGTTGGAAGGCTGCCTGTGTCAGACCCATCATTAAGAAACCTGGATTGGACCCGTTGAAGGCGGAGAGCTATCGACCAATCTCCCTTCTCCCGTGGGTAGCAAAGATCACAGAGGCCCATGTTAATAACATTCTAACTAAACATCTGGCCTCTGCACACCTACTCGATCCAACTCAGAATGTTTTCAGGCCAGAACATAGTACAGAGACGGCGCTCCTTTATATGGTAGAACATCTCCCCTCTGTACTAGATGCAGGTCAAACGGCGGCACTGGTCCTTTTGGACCTTAGTGCCGCGTTTGACACTGTATCCCATACCATCCTTATCCGCAGGCTGGGTGAAGCCGGCATCTCAGGCAGGGCGCTGGACTGGTTCCGGTCGTTCCTTTCGGAGCGATCCTTTCAGGTGGTAGCGCCACCTTTCAGATCTAAGTCCCATGCCATCACCCAAGGAGTCCCGCAGGGGTCGGCGTTGAGCCCCACGCTCTTCAATCTTTATGTCCAACCGTTGGCGGAAGTTGCGAAGAGCTGGGGTCTCACTATGGTATCTTACGCCGACGATACCCAGTTGGCGGTAACCCTCAATGGGGATTCTAACCAGCCGGCATCGAACTTTGCGGCGGGTTTGAGGGCTGTTGCTAGTTGGCTAACGCTCAACTGTTTACAGCTCAACGCCCTCAAAACTGAGGTGATGGTTTTGGGAAAACATCCTGATCTGTGGGGTGACAACTGGTGGCCTGAGGAGCTGGGATCGCCCCCTAAACCTATTTCTGAATTAAAAAATCTTGGCGTCTGGCTGGACTCCAAACTGACCTTCGCGTGTCACACTAAGAAGGTGGCATCTACGTGCTTCGGCATCTTGCGAGGTTTAAGGCCGATCCTCAGATTTTTCGATGCCCCAACGCGACAGATGGTGATCCAAGCGAGCGTACTATCTAGACTAGATTACGCTAGCTCATTGCTTTTGGGTGCTAACCAGGCGGAAGTCCAGCGATTCCAACGAGTACAGAATGCGGCAGCACGTGCCTTGGTTGGCTTACCTCGCTTCTGTTCTGCTCGCACTACAATTTGCAAACTGCACTGGTTACCTGTAATCAGACGTATAGAGTTTAAGAGTTTCTGTTTCGCGTACAAAATTTTGAAAACTGATACTCCTGCCATTCTTCAGCATCTTCTGATTTTGTACACTCCATCGCGAAACCTTCGCTCTGCTGGTCAAAATTTGGCACTTGTTCCACGGTTCCAAAAATGTAGATTAGGGGGCCGCTCGTTTATGGTGATGGCCGCCAAATTGTGGAATACCCTCCCTGTCCACATTCGCTCTCTGGAAACTCTCCTTGCTTTTAGGAAAGCTGTTAAGACGCATCTTTTCCCCTTGCCGTATTAGCTGTCTCTCTGTTGGTTTGTTGGTTATGTTACTTTCTCAGGTATAGCGCCGGGACGCCCCTTAGCTGGGGCAGCTGTGCGCTTAAGAAATTTCAGTTAACATAACATAACATAACATAACATAACATAACATAACATTGTTTTCTGACAACCTTAAGCAGCACAAGCTGAAAGTGCGCCAGCAAGAACGGTTTTGGAGACGCGATTACTCCGACTCAGCCAGACTGCTATATATTGCTGCACGCAGAGAATATAAAACTGCTATCACCTTAGCTAAGTCAGAGCATTTCTCTTATAGACTGTCGTCAGCGGACAATAAATCTAAGGAGGTTTTTAAAATTATGAATGAATTGACCACAGACTACAGAACCCTTCCAGCTCAGACCCCCACTCAAGCGACCTGTGACGCCCTCAACCTCTTCTTCATTGAAAAAATTACGAAAATCAAGGACTCGATACCCCCTATCCGCCAGACTCAACCCCTGGACATCTCCCCCAACAATCCACTATCCTTTAATCAATTTCCCACTCTCAATTCCAACACGTTAGAGGAACTCGCGACCCGGGTTAAATCAGGCTCCCCGAGAGACTGTTGCCCCCCTTCGGTCTTGCGGAATATTTGCCTCAATCTACCCGATTGTATCCTACCCCTGCTGAATGGCTCCCCCAGCAGCGGCATTGTCCCTAGATCCTTTAAAGAGGCTATTCTATTGCCCCTCCTCAAGAAACCTGGCGCGGAAACCTTGGTACCCTCTAACTATCGTCCCATCTCCCTCTTACCCTACTTTTCCAAGCTAATAGAAGCCCATGTCACCCGATGTCTCTCAAACTTCATCGAGACCTCCTGCCACCTTGAGCCCAATCAGGCCAGCTTTCGGCCGGGTCATTCTACCGAGGCCGTCATCTTAGCTGTGCTAGACACACTGAGGAGGAACGCCGATGCGGGGATCCCTCAAGCCCTCGTACTGCTGGATTTGTCGGCCGCGTTCGACACGGTTGACCATAAAATCCTGCTCCACCGGGTCGAACAGGCGGGCATCCAGGGCTCTGCCCTTAAATGGTCGGAGTCCTTCCTGTCTGGAAGAACACAAGCCGTCCGCCTTGGCCCATATACTGCAGACAAAACCCCCACGTCCTGCAGAGTCCCCCAAGGTTCCTCCCTTTCGCCCCTACTGTTCAACCTTTACCTCCGGCCCTTGATCCACTCTCTTCAGCCATGGAACATCACAGTGTACAATTACGCTGACGACTTGCAGATTGTCTTTCCACTCAACTCCCCGAATGCCGTCAGCAACTTCCACACCGTCATGATTCACATCCAACAGTGGATGAACCACAACCAACTTAAATTAAATCCTGGGAAAACAGAGCTTCTTCTCCCTGGATTTAGCCCTACCCACTGGGGCCCGCAATTTTGGCCTGTGGAGCTAGGTTCTACCCCAGTCCCGGCCAAATCTGTAAAAAGTTTGGGTGTGATCATCGATGGCGAGCTCTCCCTCAAAGCCCAAGTAAGTGCCGTGACCTCCTCTTGTATGTACCAACTCCGAAAAATTCGCAAAGTCAGCCACTTACTGCCTCATGCCGCACTGGTCCAGGTCATCCTCTCTCTGGTACTATCCAGATTGGATTTCTCCAACTCCCTGTACTATGGACTTTCACAATCTCTGTAGTACAGAACCAGGCGGCCCGCCTCATTTACAAAATCCCCAAGTGGCAATCGGCCAAACCCATGCTCCACAAACTCCACTGGTTGCCTATGGAGCAAAGGGCGGCCTTCAAACTGGGTTGTCTTACGTTCAAAGCCCTCCATTGCACCAGTCCCGTTTTCCTGAACACACTTATCACCCCTCACCGACCTACGCGTAACCTTCGATCTGCCCATCTTCATCTGCTAGCCGCTCCTAAAATCAAAACCAAGAAATTCGGCGGTTGTCGCTTTGCCCATCTAGCCCCCGCTTACTGGAACTCTCTTCCTCTCACCATCAAGTCCAGTCTGACTCTTTTTCAATTCAGGAAACTGCTCAAAACTCACCTTTTCCCCTCTTTAGGCTAATTCCACCTCTTCTGACCTTACACTCACTTACTCACTCTGTCATTCAGCGCCAGGAAACCTCCGGTGTCAGCGCGCTTTATAAGTGTCACCTAACATAACATAACATATTTGTTTTGACTGAGGCTCAAAACCTACTGCTTGCTAATGTTACATTAAATAAACAAACATAAGAAAGCCATAAGTACAGAGTTCCTACAAAATTAATCTCTGCATAGTGCAGTTTGTGAGACCACACACCATAAAACAGGTAACATCATATTCGATTATATGACACAAAAGCGTTATCTGCTAAAAACAATAAGTAAAGCTACCCGAGTAGTGGCTCAGAACAACGAGATGTGCTACACAGATGGAATCGCAAAGCAGCACGAGTACAGTCCAAGAGAAATGGTCAAAAAGGATTAAGTAGCAAAAAGTTGAATTGGAAACACAACTTCACGCCAAGTTCATCAAACAGATAAATTGATTCTCACTGGATGTTTTGCTCTGCAACTTTGATGGCACACCATTAAGGATGTTAGTGAGTCAATATTGGAAGCCGTCCAACATCTTGACAGTACCCAGGGTAGGTTTAGAAGTGCTCAGTGTACACAGTGCTGAATAAAAAGAACAAATGCTGTTAAAAACTACTAAAGTACTTGTATCAAAGAGAATGTGCAAAGGTGAAAACGAGTGTAAAAGTTGAAAAAATAATGGACATCTATATATCTCCCCAATAGCAACGCTCCGATCTGGACCAAGGAACCGTGAGAGGTGGTACATGCGCCGCAGAGCAACCGGCAAAACTAATTCCCAAATAACTCCCGCAATCGCGGATAAACGTACTCTCAAGACCCAGCTGGATTGTAAATTCAGGAAACTTTATTTCGCTTCCTGAACTTACAATCCAGCTGGGTTTTGAGAGTACGTTTATCTGCGATTGCTGGAGTTATTTGGATATATCAATAGATATAATTACCAGATGCACTAATTTTAGTCCACAATGATAGATTGTTAAAAAGCCAGAACCCACACTCCCCACAGAGAAGCTGGAAGTGTAGAGAGAACTTACATATATGTCAGGACAGGCAATAGATGACACGGTAAACAGGCTACCATAGAGTCCTAGTCAGTCGTCTAGGGCACCGAGATCATGTAAACACAGACCAACGAATACACAAAGATGTAGAATGGTAATACTTAAACGTGTGAACTAGGGTGTGTATTTAAAGCATAGTCACATGATAATGTACAAATCGATTGAACATGGTGCCAAAATCAGGCAATCATATATCAAGTAACCCTGAGAACAAACAAAGGAAAGAGAAGAAAATAATCTAGAAAAGTATGAATATCCGGTTCAGTGGTGGTTTCGAGACAAATATACATACCGGTACAGATACAGTTCCTTAAAAATAATTGTACAGATCCTCACTCATGTTAAGGCCCCATGGTGTTTTAGTGTTCAAATTTAATATGTACCGTGACTCCAATTGTCTAAGTGTTTTTTCACGGTTATAACCTCTTCTTGATACACACCCATTGTCAATGACAAAAATACTTAAGGTGTTCAAGGTTGTTGTTGTGAACCTCTTTAAAGTGCTTTGCCACTGAATAGGTGTGGTCGTTGTTGACAATGGCCCTGAGGTGTTGTAGGATTCTCATATGGACTTGAAGTTTGGTGCTACCCACATACTTCAAGCCACATGTACATTGTAGTACGTAAACCTCAAACTCTGTTCTGCAGGTATACTTCCTATTGGTGATGATATACTCAGAACAAAAAGTGGCGGTTACCCGAGTGGTGTTGATCCCAAACAGACAGGCTCTCCAAGTGCTGTATTTAAAGAAACCTGTTATATTAGTGAGCCAGATACTTTAGACTATCACCTCTGGACTAATCTTAACTAACGCATCTCTCATGGAGTACGCTCCACAGTAGGTGGCTGTGGGTCGTTTGGGAACGATGGGGCCTAAAATGGGGTCAGCAATGATGATACGCCATTGCCTGTCATAATGGCTCTAATAGCTCTCTCTTCTTTTCTGTAAGTGATGACCAAACGTATGTCGACTGTACCAGTTACTATTGTCGGGGATAGCAGTAGCTTTCCCCTGTTCATGGTCAGTGTGACCATTAAGTAGCTGTTCTCTAGGTATAGCGTAAGCCCTTTTGATAGCATTGGAGATGGTCAGATCAGAGTATCCACGTGCCTTGAATCTCAAGTATGCCTCATTCTGACACTTCGTAGAATATGTAGCCTTGAGTGTGACCTTACTGAGCTGTAACATTTCATTATAAGGGATGCTAGCTATGAGGTGCCTTATATATATATATATTGTCACATATTTTAATTTGCATACATACATAAGCAAACACATGGAACCAAACGAGGCTCCCCTTATTAAAATAAGTAGCATAGTATAGCCTGTCCAACCGCTGCATCACTGTGCTACGCTAATTCCAGGCAATAGTGCTGCGTGAATGTATGCGCACTCTTCCAAGTCTCAGCACGAGATATTTTCTCCAAAGGCATTCCCGCAGGCAGGCAGTTGAGGTGGAAACTGCCCTAGTTGAGTGTGCCCTGGTTTTCGCTGTGAGTGGCTTGCCAGCCTCTGAGTGGCAGAACTGGACTGCAGCTGAGATCCATAAAGCGACGGTTGCTATAGAGGTTGGAGTACGCTTGTCCATATGAGACCAACAGTTGGTCAGTTCTCCTGAGTGGTTTAGTGTGATGTAAGTAGATTTTTAGACATCTTTTGTTATCTAGCGTATGAATAGACCTTTCAACTGGTGATGTCGGATTCAGAAAGAAAATCTACAATATTATAGGTTCATAGAAGTGAAAATCAGAAGGGTCCTTGGGAATGAATTTTGGATTGATTCAGAGAATTACTGAATTGTTTGTGAAGCACAAAAAGGGTCCTTCAGCTGTGAAATCCTGCATCTCACTTTCTCCCCTGGTGAGTACTAGTAACAATGTGACCTTCCATGTAAGAAGTTTGAGGTCTGCTCTGTGTATGGGTTCGAATGGACTCTTTTATGAGTTGAGACAGAACTATGTTCAGGTGCCAGTCCGAGGAAGGAGCCCTTAATGGAGGAAAGACTAAACAATCCTTTCATGAACTGTTTGATAATCGTGTTTCATCACAGACACAGAACGTGATGAGCGTCTATCTCTTGATACTGCCGGAAGATACACCTTAACAGACACTTGTATCAACGCTGACTGAGCTAGTGAGAGAAGACAGGGTAGGATTTGCTCAGGTGATGGTTGTAGAGGATGCAGGTGTGAATTCTGGCACTATAGGCAGAAATTTTTCCATTTCAGCTTATGTGTGTTTATCGTGGCTTCCGCCCTTGCCTATGAGAGAATATCCCTGCAGTCCTGAGGAATATTCAGATTTCTGAATTCAGGAGCCATGCACATAAGTGAAGGGAAGATGGGTCTGGATGAAGGACCTGGCCTTGGTTCATCGTCAAAAGTGTTTGGGATGTTTTTAGGTAAATGTGGTTGGATTCCGATAGTAGGAGAAGCTCCATGAGCCAATGCTGACTGGGACATCTGGGGGCTATCAGGGTGAGGCAACACCACTCCATTTTCATCTTGCAGACAACCTTTGGTATTAAAGGTATCAGGGGAAAAACTCTGGCATAGAATTTGGAACATCTGATCGAAAAGGCATTCCCACACGATCCTGGATGTGGATGCCAATTTTCATAGAAATAGCATTTGCGGTTCTCGTCTGCTTGAAAAAGATCTAGTGCCAGGTTGCCTCAGAAAGAGAGGATCCTGTTTATTGCCAACGGATCAAGCTCCCATTCGCAGCAGCTGTTCCTGGTTCGGCTTAGCAGGTCTGCTAAGAGATTGCTTGTTCAAGGAACATGTTTGGTCCTAAGAGTTATTCTGTGTGTTAGCCAGATCTAAATTTCCTAAGCTTTCTTGACAGGGCCAGTGATCTTGTGCCTCCTTGTTTGCTCATGTAGTGCATGCTGGTGGTATTGTCCACTGGAACGAACACCGAAGACTCTGCTATCCTAGGTAGGCAAGCTTGGAGACTGGGATAGATGGCTTTGAGCTCCCGGCGATTGATACGTATGCTCTTCAGGAGCGGAGACCACTTTCCTTGAATTTGCAGGTCCTGCAGATGACCACCCCAGCACTCTACGGAGGCATCCATAGTTATTACGAAGTTGGGTATTTGAGGTAAGGACGTGGGGCTCTCCGACAGGTGGGAGGTCAAGGACCACCAGGTTAGTGCTTCCACTATACCTGGTTTGATCTTCACCAGGTCCTCGAACAATCCTTCTGTTTGAATTTATTGTTTTGTAGCTGTTCCTGTAAGGGTCTCATTTTCAGGAGTGCAAGAGGGATCCGATTGATGGCTGAGGACATTATGACTAGAAGCGAGTTGAACAGATGCACTGAAACTGCCTTTTTCTGGATAGTTTGAGAACCAGTGCCTTGAGCCTTCATTGCTTGTCCAGGAATAGAAAGGCTTTGGGTTGGACAGTATCTAGTTTTGCGCACAGGAACAATATCTTCTGGAAGGGGTAGTAGCTGATTTTGATAATTTAGAGTGAGACCTAGTTTGTGGAACACTTTAGGAAAGCCCCTGTGGTCTTGGACGCTTGAGATGCTATTGGTACTTTATCAACCAGGCATTGAGGTAGAAGAATACCTGATAACCTTTCTTCCTGAGAGAAGCTGCCATAAGGGCTAGGCATTTGGAAAAAATGCAGGGAGCTGATTTGAAGCCAAATGAGAGGATTTTGAATTTCTAATGGGTGCAGGCAACAGTGAAGCGTAAGCATTTGTGATGTTTGGGATGAATTTGGAAGTATGCATTCTGTGCATCCGGAGTTGTCATTTGGTTCCCTTGGTTTAGGAGATGCAAGATGTTGAAGAGGGTGGCCATGCGAAAGGACAGTTTCTGTAAATACTGGTTTGATTTCTGAAGGTGTAGCACAGGTCGCCATTCTCCTGCTTTCTTCTTTATGATGAAAAAAACGAGAATAGAAGCCCAGTTCTTGCGGAGTATGTGAGACTTTCTCTATGGCACCTTTACTTAGCATTGCTAGCACTTCTTTCCAAAGTAGACAGAGATTAGGGTGCCTTCGTTTTGGTGGAGTGGTGAGTGGAATCTGGGTGAACCCTAACTTGTGACCATATGTAATGATATCCTGGACCCATTTGTCCGATGTTATTTTCCACCATGGATCAGACTGGTTTGAAATGTTATTCTCACAGGATGGTGTGTTGTAGGTGGCATAACCACCACTACAAAGTTGGCACTGTTTTCTGTCTCTTGCCTGCTCTGCTGGTCTTCTCCTTGGTGGTTGCTTAGAGTAGGCTGCCGTCCTATACGGCTGATGTTGCTGGTAAGCTGGCCTACAGGGCTGCTGACAGAGCTGATAAGTGTAATACCTCTGCGACTCCTTGATTCGAATAAGTGCATGTTCTACGGGCCCCTGTAAAGGGTGTTTTCTAAAACTGTCCAAAGATCCTGCAGTGTCAGTGTCCGCCTCGATTGCTTGGAAGGAGACATCAACGTGTTCGCCAGAGTGTTACCATCGTAAGGCATCTCTAATATATTTTTTTGCACCTCAGGTCTACATGTTGTGGTCTCCAACCAACCTGGTCGCCTAAGGACCTCTGATCCTGCCAGTTGTCTGAATGCTATTGAAGCTATAACTATAGCACAATCTATGATTTCAGATGATCTTTCCACTCCTGCAGAACCTGTTTTTTTGTATTTCTGCTTTTTTGTCTTCGGACAGAAAATCCATTTATGTAGCGATGTCTGACCACATCTAGCGGTCATACCTGCCCAGTATTGATAAGCGAATTGGCCGCCCGTACTGTAGTACCGGACATAGTTGAGAACCTCTCCTGAATGTTATCGAGGCGTCCGCTTTGCTGGTCAGGTAGGGCTGTGATTGGTGTGGAAGGGTTCGTAGAACAATGGTGAGCCGCCTGTTTGATGACAGAGTCTGGGTTCAGGTGTTAACCAGAGATGGTGGAGAGTCTGAGTAGGACTGTTATGACCGTCGCAGGGCTTTCCATGATTGTAACTCCTCTCAGATATAATTAACAACTGGAATAGCTCTCCCAGCCTTTCTCTTTAAACTCAAAGAAAACAAACCAAATGGCTTGTTTGTTACTGGAAGTTGAAAGCGTTTGGCTGCTCGTTCCATAGGGGTATGGAAACCACCAATATCATCTGGTGTAGAATCCACCGGTTGTGGTGCCAGAGGTGAAGAAGTTGGTATTAAATAATCGTCCCATTTATCAGGTACGAATTGAGTATTGTGAATGTTACCTATTATCGTCGCCCGAGGCAGACGGATCCTTCCAAAGAAGCATGGCATGCCTCAGAGGAGGATTTTTCCTTTTTCTACTCTACGAGAAGTGCCTTTTGAAGAATCATGGTGTGTCTTTTTTATGGCTTTTCTGTGCGTCTCTGGAAAATTTTGGCACACACTCTCCCTTTGACCTCTCCGGTGAGGTGATGGAATTCTGACTGCCATCAGAACTGACAGATTTAAGATTCTGTAGCCACAATAATAGCCTCACCTCCCTTACCGCAAGAATTTTAGAGGAAAAGGTTAGACATTTTGCAGTCCTTTAACTTGAGTGCAGGATGAAGGTAGTAGATACACTCCTAGTGTATTCAGGGTGTAACCTCTCCTTTTTTCTGCTGTTCTGACATATTAGTGCCAGGGTTAGAAAAATGAAGCAGGAAATCTAATCTTTGATGATCCAAAACAAGACATAGCTTAAGGGAGGCTCCCTTTCACACAACGTGCAGTCGAAAATCTGAGGGATTCATCCTCTCTTAGGAGTATTCTAGAGGGTGCTATCGCCTTTTTTAAATGGACATAGATAGGCTAATAAAGTTATTGTTCATTGACATAGTATATGATGAAACATACTGCTTTATTATGGTACCACAGGACTCCCACTTCGACGACTGGGAATAATTCAAGCATGTGAATCTATGAAAGATCCAAGACTGGAGAACTAGACTCACCCACTGCTCCATGCTGTATGCTGTGGTAACCAGAAGCAAAACGGTGAATGACTGATGAACAGATCAATGGAAGAATGGGATTGACCAAAACCCAATCTATATAGGTATGTTTTTTTATTACAAAGATGATTCTAGGACAGACCTAAAAATCAAATCATAGAAAGACTGCGCCGAGAAGTCCTGACTGAAGCACAGAGGATTGAGCCCAGCCATATGCTCATCCTAAGATACAGGGAATGGTAGGAGAGCAAATCTGGAAATCCAGCTGCAGAGAGTGGCACAAGCAGGACTGAGGTAAGCAATACTCTTCACACTGATATTGCCAATGTATAACAGAAGCAACATAAAATCTATCAATGAAGTAGAACGAAGACTGGGGTCCAAGTTATTGTTTGCATGTTTGTACATATTCCAATACAGAGCAGGTTAGAAGTGTGAGTAATTGTTTAATATAAATGAACTATTATCAATGTGAAGAAAACACAATGTGATAAATTCCTTCGTATAATGGTATTAAACCAAATTCTGTATAAATTCACATGTACTTGATTTGATATTAGTAATAAATAGAATTGTATTTTGTATTATGAATTCAGGTTTTAAAAATGTTAAAATGTTAGATTAGTCATTTGACACCACTCAAAAAGTAACAACCCCTTTGGGGTGTTACACTAGAAATAAGGTGTCAAGTTGGGGTGTGATTGCTTGGGGAATCACAGCAAAGAGGATTTACAGTCGATGCAGGGTAATGGGTGTGTATTCTTTTCACTCATTTGAGTTTCCACAAAAATCCCCAATTTAGAAGATAGCTTTTTTAAATACTGTCTATTCTTTAATGTATGGGGCTATGAAGAAGGAAAGTTGGGAAGTGCAGGTAGGTTAACCTACGATATTATAGGTTGTTTGTTCAAGTTTAAGGGACAAAGTAGGAAGACACCAACTGTTCAGTTTTCAGAGTGCTTACATGGGAGAGGGATCAATGGAATGGTTGGATATTCATTACACATAGTATCATAGGAAGGTGTTACACAGGTCGTTAGGCCACTGCACAACACACTATCTGAAAGCTCACAAGGAGAATGGTTACGGTTCTAATATGTGAGACACTTAATATACAGATCATGTCTGAAATACCATGACACCCACATAATGAAGACTAGATGGCGGGCCAATGGATATGAAAATAGAACTTGTGACATGGACTGTAAGGGGACTTAATGGCTATGTGCAAAACTATCTTAGAGGACACACTATGGGAATCACTTTCCTCCAAGAGACACACCTGGCAGACACAAATGAGGCTAAAGTTCGGACAAAATGGTGAGGCCAGTTATACTACTAAACATATTTCATATATGCAAGAGGACTGTCAATATGGGTGTCATCAGGGTGACCTTTAAACAAAGGTGCTTGCAACCTGACAAGAGAGTGTTCCCATATTGGTGCATGACCTTCTGGACCAGTGGAAATAGGTGCCTTAAACTTGTATGCACCAAAAGTGTGGAAACGGGTGCCTTAAAATTGTATGCACCAAACACCGATGACAAGGCCTATTTCTGGACTTAGTTTCACTCGGTCCTTCCTACTTTTGATATACCCATAGTCTGTGTGGGAGACTTGTATACCACATGGGAACCTAGACCAATACCCTCCTAAGCTTCACACAAAATCAGCAATGGCCTGAGCATTGACTGAAGTCACAGAGAAGGCAGATTGTATTGCATTCTAGAAAACACTACACCAAGCCCAAAGATAATATTCACTTTACTCAGCCACTCACTGTACAAACAGTAGGCTAGAGATCCCTAATGCACAAGTTACTTACCTTCGGTAACGATATATCTGGAAGAAACAGTAGTTAGTATTAGATTCCTTACCTTAGAATATCCCCAGGCGTCAGACTGGATCAGGAAATTTTTGCGTAGCAGTACCCATGCGCGTCGGTAGGCGTCGTCCGCGGCTCTGCATCAGTCCTCGGCATCGTAGGCGCCGTGATGACGTCGGAGTACTTAAAGACGCCGCCCTCGCGCGGTGATGTCAGTTCTTATACATAGCTTTTCCGCGCCAGAAAACGCAGAGTCATGATAAAAACCAACACTGGTGCCACGAAACTAGGGCCCTGAAAGGGATGACCTTAACCCTAGATACTGGTTCGCAGAACGGGAAGGATGGGTGGGTCGGTAAGGAATCTAATACTAACTACTGTTTCTTCCAGATATATCGTTACCGAAGGTAAGTAACTTGTGCATCTGAAAGAAACAGGTTAGTATTAGATTCCTTTCCTTAGAATAGATACCCCAGCAATACCAACCCCGGAGGTGGGCCTGCGAACCAATAATTACACCAGAAAGTCCTGGAGAACGGAACGGCCAAAGAAGCCATCTCTCCGGACTTGGCTGTCCAGGCAGTAGTGTCTTGCAAACGTGTGCAGCGAGGCCCACGTAGCTGCCTGACAAATGTCCTGCAAGGGGACTCCCCGGCCCAGGGCAGTAGTAGCCGACGTGGTTCGAGTGGAATGGGCCCTCAGCCCAACAGGAGGCTCCTTTTTAGCCAAGGAGTAGCATGCTTGATGCACAACACGACCCACCGAGAGATGGTCCGTTTGTGCACCGCCCGTCCCATCTTCGCACCTACGTAACCAACGAAGAGTTGGTCATCCACCCGGAACTGGAGTGTGCGATCAAGGTAGAAGGAGAGCGCACGTTTTGGGTCCAAACGGTGGAGCCTCTCTTCCTCTTTCGAGGGATGCGGAGGCGGATAGAAGGTGGGCAAGGTGATGGACTGCCCGATGTGGAAGGCTGTGACTACCTTGGGCAGGAAAGAAGGACGGGTACGCAACACAACCTTGTCCGGATGGACAGAAAGGAAGGGAGGTTTGCAAGAAAGAGCCTGGAGCTCACTCACTCTCCTGGCAGAGGTGATGGCAACCAGGAAAGCAGTCTTTAGAGTAAGAAGACGAAGAGGACAGTTATGAAGTGGCTCGAAAGGAGCACACATCAAAAAGGTAAGAACAAGGTTCAAGTCCCACTGAGGCATCACGAAGGTAACATATGAGTGATGCCCTTCAAACACCTATTCACAATTGGGGACTTGAACAAAGAGGGCTGATCAGGGAGCCCTAAGAAGGCGGAAATGGCAGAAAGATAGCCCTTGATAGTGCCCATAGCAGAGCCCTGCTGGGCAAGAGAGAGAAGAAAGAGGAGAACCTCAGAAAGAGGGGCAGAGAGTGGATCCACAGCCTTTGCTGTGCACCATGCCACAAATTTGTTCCACCTGAAGGTGTATACCGTCTTTGTGGAGGGACGCCTGGCTGCCAGAATGACATCACAGACTTCAGGAGGCAAGTCAAATGGCCTCAACTATCGCCGCTCAATCTCCACGCATGGAGGTGGAGGCAGGACAGGTTCGGGCGGAGGACCGTCCCCTGCTGCTGCGACAAAAGGTCCTCCTGAAGAGGCAGATGAACCGGGGGATCGACTGACATGCTGAGTAGCTCTGGATACCAGTACCTTCGTGCCCAGTCCGGAGCCACAAGGATGACTTGGGCCCGGTCGCGCTGGATCTTCTTCAGCACTCTGGGCAGAAGTGGTATAGGCAGAAAGGCGTACAACAGACCGCAACTCCACTCGCGACGAAAAGCGTCTCCGAGCGAATGCCGCCTTGGAAATTCCAACGCGCAGAACTGATGACGCGTTCTCTTCTGTGGCGAATAGATCTAACCAAGGCTCTCCCTACTGCTGAAAGATGCCTTGCGCCACGTCAGAGTTCAGACGCCATTCGTGATCCATCATGCATCGACGGCTGAGTTTGTCCGCCCTGGCGTTCAGAGAACCTGCCAGGTGTTGAACCACCAGGGTCACGCCCTGATGTTCCAGCCACTGCCAGAGGCGCAGAGCCTCCTGGCAGAGGGTCCACGACCCCACCCCGCCTTGCTTGTTGCAGTACCACATGGCGGTGGTGTTGTCCGTGAACACCTGCACTACACTCCCCCGGACAGAGGGGAGGAATGCCTTCAGTGCAAGACGGATCGCCCGCAGCTCCAGAAGGTTGATATGGAGCTGGGACTCCGCCGGAGACCAGAGACCTCTGATCTCTGCCTCTCCCATGTGGCCTCCCCAGCCCTATAGAGACGCGTCCGTCACAACTACGTGCTCCGGTTGGGGAAGGGAGAGGGATCTGCTGCTGACCCAATCGCGGTCCTGGATCCACCACTGCAAATGTCTTGCAGTGCCCTCCGAGATCAAGAGATGGTCGGACAAGTTGCCTTGATGCTGGGCCCACTGAAACTTCAGGTCCCACTGCAGAGCCTGCATCCGCCACCTGGTGTGATGCACCAGAAGGATGCAGGAGGCCATCAGCCCCAGAAGCCGCAGTGTCAACCTGACCGAAAACCGGGATAAAGGCTGAAAGATCGGAATCAGAGCCTGAATATCCCGAACCCGCTGTTCGGGAGGATAAACCGGAAACTGCGCCGAGTCTAGAACCGCTCCGATGAAGAGGAGCTTCCGAGAGGGACACAGGTGTGCCTTCGGCACATTGATGGAGAACCCCAGCTGGTGCAGGAGGTCGGCCGTAGTCTGGAAGTGGCTGGCGACTGTCTGGGGCGAGCCCGCATTTAACAACCAGTCGTCAAGTTAGGGGAAGACTGAAACCCCTAACCTGCGCAGATTAGCTGCGCCCACCGCCATCACTTTCGTGAACACCCGTGGAGCACGGTAAACTGAAAGTGCTCGTGGCCCACCGTGAACCGCAGGTAGCGCCTGTGGGCCGGCAGGATGGGGATGTGAAAGTACGCATCCTGCAAGTCCAAAGCTACCATCCAGTCTCCTGGGTCCAGGCAGCAAAGACCTGAGCCAAAGTCAGCATCTTGAACTTCTCCTTCCGGAGGAAGCCGTTGACATTCCTGAGGTCCAAGATAGGGCATAGGCCCCCTTTGCCCTCCTTGGGAACCAGAAAGTAGTGGGAATAGCAACCACACCCTACTTCTGGCCCAGGAACGCGCTCGAGGGCCCCCTTGGCCAAGAGGGCCGTAACTTCCTCCCACAGAAGTTGCAAGTGATCCCCTGACACGTGGTGGCGCTGCGGTGGCAGGGCTGGAGGGGTCGCCTCGAAGGGGAGGGAGTAGCCTCTTCGGACGATTTGCAGCTCCCACCTGTCCGAAGTGACTGCGCGCCAGTGGAGGAGGTGATGGCAAACCCTGCCGCCCACATGCGTCGGATGGGCCTGAAAGCTCGGACTAGGAAGGCTTTGAGGCAGATGCTGCGGGGGCGCATGTGGACTGGCCTCGCCGTTGTCCCCTGGCACCGCCACGGCGGTTACCACGTCCGCCACCGAGCTGGATGTTAGTCTGCGGGCCGTGGCTGGCAGGACGTGTGGGGGCACCCCTTCGGTGGCCACAAAAGGAGCGAAAAGCAGAAGTTTGCTGGCGCGGGCCGACAGGCCCAAGGACTTGGCCATAGCCCTGGAGTCCTTAAAGCGCTCAAGCGCACTGTCTGCTTTGTCGCCAAAAAGGCGACGGCCATCAAACAGCATGTCCATAAGGGTGTTTTCGACATCAGCCGAAAAGTTGGCGGACCTCAACTAGGCGTGGCGACGAATCGCCACCGTTGTTGCCATCGCTCTGCCCAGTGAGTCCGTGGTATCCAGCCCACATCGGATGGAGTACCGTGCCGCATCTCGACCCTCCGCAAGGGCTTGGGCGAGTTTAGCCCGAGCCTCCTCCGGGCATTGTGGCAGCACGTCAGCGACCGTGTCCCACAGAGAGTGGGTATAACGGCCCAAGAGGCACACGGTGTTGACAAACCTCAACCCCAAACTCAGGGAGGAGAACATCCTTTTACCATACTGTTCATACCTCTTGGATTCCCGATCGGGGGGAGCCGTCGGGAATGCGGTCTGGGAGTTAGGTCTGGATGACCAGACTCTCGGGGGTGGGGTGGGTGGACAGGAAGCAAGGGTCGCCCGGGGTCGGGCAGTGGCGTCTGGCCACGTTCCTATCTACAGGAGGACCTGTAGCGGGCCTGGACCAGGTGCCCAGAAGAACATCAGTCAAGGATTCATTAAACGGCAACAGAGGCTCCGCCAAGCTTGTTTGCGGTTTAAGGACCTCTGTGAGGAGGTTAGTCCTCACGGCCGCGACAGGGAGCTCAAGGCATAAGGCCTTGGCCGCCCTCGTCAACACCACACTATAAGCAGCCCCCTCCTCCGTAGCCACGGTAGGAGGGGAGACAAAGCCAATGTCGGGCGAAGTGTCCAGACCACCGGCATCCCCAAGCTCCTCTGTCCAGTCCTGATAAGACTGGCACTCACGTTCCAGAGGGTCCTCAGACCCCTCCCAGTCTGCTTCGCCACCCATCTCCTGATAGTCAGGCTCAAAGGACGGGGTCGGCTCGTAGAAGTAAAAATCTCCCATCGGCGTCGATAGCGGCGTCGACTGACGCCGCTCCAGCGCCGCTCCTGCGCCCGAGCCAAATCGAGAGCAGAACTGGGGACGGCGTCGACCGAGGCCGGGGGCGACACCCTGAGGGCTGGCGTCGGCGAGGTCGACCGGCGATGACCTGGATCCGGGCCCGGATCCAGTAGAGACCTGCAGCGGCGGGACCGAAGTCGCCGACGGCGCCAAAGCACCCGACGGCGCCAGGGCCCGCTTGGACTCCCAGCCGGGGCCGCAGTGCCCGAAGGCAAGAGAGCGACCTCATGGCCATGAGGAACGCTTCGATCTCCTCCGGCGTTGCGTGCTACCCAGGGACCACCGGGTATGGAGCAGGCCGCGACGCCAGCGGCTCCGGCGGAGCCGCGTGGGCGGTGTCGCCCGAACCCCCGGCCGCATCGTGCGAGCGTCGGGGGGAGTCAGAACAGCGGTGTCGCGTCTTCGACTTCTTGTGCCTCTTACCTGAGGACTTGGAGTCCGACGAGTGGTGACGACTCGACGAGCTGTGACGACTTCGGCCCCGCGACCGGTCCCTTGACCTCCTCCTAGACCGGGACTGACTGCCGGAGCTCGAGGCGCTTGCGGGACCGCTCCCGCCTAGCCTTCGACGTCAAGGCCCGGCAGTCGGGGCACGACTTGTCGTCATGGTCGAGCCCCAGGCAATGTAGACACCGGTGATGGGGGTCGGTGACCAACATCAGTCGGTCGCAGTCGGAGCAGGGATTGAACCCGGGCATCCCTGCCAGCACCTACGGAGTCAAACGACTTTGAAAAAATTATCAAAAATGATCGAAAAAGTTTAGTCAAAAAGTGACTAAGGGTACCACTTTTTCCGGATCGGCGCTTGCTGGCGAAGAAAAAATAGGAATAGACGTCATACAACGCCGAGGTCGGAGGCGGACGACGCCTACCGACACGCATGGGTACTTCTACACAAAAATTTCCGGATCCAGTCTGACGCCTGGGGATATTCTAAGGTAAGGAATCTAATACTAACCTGTTTCTTTCAAATCTCATGATACCCAAGTACACCAATTCAGATTGCCTAATATCTAAATCGATTTCTTTCAGACAACTCATGCTAGAGTATGATGAAGACAGACAGCTTAATTGACTCCATTTGGAGATTGAACTAAAGGATACTCGCACAATTTGGGGAATGCCTTGCCAGTCTAAAACAACTCCTATCCCACGTGGATACCCGGTGTATTTTCAAAGGGAAAAAATAAATCTCTTTATTTTTAGTTTGTGACCCACGCACTCTTTAGTAGTGCCATTCTCTATCATCGGGTCCACACTGATCCCTAAAAGCCAAGATGGGCTCACCCATATTCCAGTGACCTACTTTGATATTTTTGCTACGGGTAGACTATAAAGATAAAAATACCTCAAACTGACCAAGGTATCCCTTTATTAAGAGTTCTGCGTGGATATAGATTAAAATCAACATAATGGGGGTACGTAGGATATGATGGTCCTATGACCCTAAGCTATGCTGCCAACATGTTTTAGCCCTTAATCTATGGCATCTCAGGTCCATGGCTTTCATCAGTACGTAATGAAATCAGTTGTCCCTGTGTAAAAGTAAATTCAAACCCAGTCACACAATTGTGGGCCATGCAAGGAGAGTAAATCAACTTAATAGACACTGTCAGTCTCTTAAACCCTCCAACAGCATCTGGACACAGTTACATCCTATTGGTGATGGGCCATGCCGCTAAATATCCAGAGTCTATTCCTCTTAGGATCCCAATAGCTTCCGCTGTGGCAAGGGCCCTCCTGGGAATATTTTTCAGAGTTGGACTCCCTAAGGAGGTCTTGTCCGACGGAGGTACTAACTTCATGTCTAGCTACATCACTGCTATGGGGGAAAAGTGTGATATTAACTAGAAGTTTACCACACCCTACCATCCACAGGGCAATGAGCATGTTCAAAGGGTCAACAAGACCCTTAAAGGTATGATCATGGGACTCCTAGAAAAGCGGAGGTGAAAATGTGATGTCTTACTACCTTGCATTCTCTTTGCCTACAGAGAGGTTCCTCAGAAGTTGGTGGGCTGCAACCTATTTGAACTTCTGTTTGGGCATTATGTCTAGTTAAAGGATGGGAGCAACTTCTCAAGCGTTCTAAACAGTACATAGTTGATTATGTACTGGGTCTGCGTTCTTGCATGGCTGAGTACATGAGGCTATTTTGAATGCCGTATATTGTGTATCCGGACAGTTTATGCTGGAGATCACTGTGTGGAAATCTGAAGAACCATACAGCTAAAGCTCAATACAGCGTGATGATTGTACAATACGAACAGCTCTGAAGTAGTTTGTCAATCGATAAGCAGAAACATCTAGGACCACCTTAGAAAATCACCTCTGTATAGGTGGAGACCTGCAAAGTCACACTTGGACTTTATTGCGAAGGGTCACAACTGTTTATATACTTTACTGTCCTGAAGAAGGTCTAAAGGATTAACTCAACCGAAGACCGAAACGTCGACTAATACAGTTCTTCTCCATGTTTATGATTATTTTGCACTGATGATTATTTTAGTATGATGGAATAGAGGTCATCTTTTTGATTCATATAGGATTGGACTGCTCTATAAATGAAATATAGGTTGATTTTACAAGTCCTTATTTCATTTGTTTATTAATGTGTTTCAACCATAAATTGTTGATCTGTACCCTTTTGATTCAATGAGCAATATATAAACTAAAGAATTTTTTATCAAAAGATTTATTACTCCGTGTCTTTCTCATCTCTATTTCCAAGTGTTTACACATTTAGGTTTATTGAATGCTCTGGCTTTTTCATTTAAATTGAAGGTAAATTTTGCAGTGTCTGATTAGTCAGATAAGATTCTGTGATTATTTTAACACAGAATCATATACTGAAAAGCAATTATTTGAAAGGAAGTCCCTTGCTGGCATCATCTACTCTATACTGAGTACATGAAGGCCAGTAAAAACCTTGAGGCCAGACAGGAGCATCAGAATGCTTGGCATGAACAAAATGCTTTACTGTTTACAAGCCAGGACAGAAAGTGTGGGTGTTGGAGCATGTGGCTCAAGCAGCTCTACAGGAGATGGGAGAGGAGGCAAGGGAAAGTTCGGATATTTATTACACATAGCACAGCAGCAGCTTTCCAGGACAAGTGGAGTGGCCCTCACACCATACTTGAGACGAAAGGTGAGATCACCTATTTAGATGACCTAGTTACTCCCAGAAGTCCCCACAGGATACTTCATGTGAGCCACAAAAAGCATTTTGTTGACAGGGCTGAAATGAGCTTGCTCATGACCACTGATGAGGGACAGGGGGAATAGAGGGACCCTCTCCCTGATCTCAGCTCTCAGGATCCTGTTGATTGATCAGTGGTAGGAGTAGACTTGGCCGACAGCCTCACTGGTCAACAGCAAGCTGATTGCAGACAGGTTCTCAATCAGTTTTCTGGTCTCTTTTCCCTGACACCTATTCAAACCACATAGTGTGCGCTATGAAGTGGACACAGGTGACAACCTGCCTGTGAAGAGCAACATTTACAGACAGCCTGACCATGTCAGGAATTGCATCAGGACAGAGGATGGTAAGAGAGAGATGAGGTTTTGTGTTGACTATAGAGGCCTCAATGCAGTCACTAGGACTGATGCCTATCAAACTCCTAAGTGCGAATTAGCTGATTGATACTCTGGCCCGGCAAAGTATTTCAGTACATTTGACCTGACTGCTGATTTTGGCAAATCAGACTCTCAGAAGATGCCAAACGAAAAACAGCATTTTTAACCCCGAGTAGGAATTATCAATTTATTGCAATGCCTTTTGGTTTGAAAAATGCACCCACAACATTTCTGAGACTGGTAGTAAAGTCTTAATCTATCTGGAAACCTATAGAGCAGCATATTTAAATGATATAGCTGATTTTAGCTCCACCAGTGAAGATCACCTAGTACACCTTAGAAATGTACTTGAAGCCCTGCAGAAGACAGGCCTCACTATCAAGGCCACAAAGTGCCAGAAAGGGCAGACCAAGGTTGTGTACTTGAGCCATCGTGTAGGTGGAGGCCAAGTTCAACCATTGGAGAGTAAAATTCGGACCATCATGGACTGGATTGCTCCCACTGCCCAGACTCAAGTCAGAGTTTTCTTGGACCTAACTGGGTCCTACAAAGATTTACCAAGGTATCTGGATCCATAGCGACACCCCTTAATGATCTCACCTCCAAAAGAATGCCTAAGAAAGTTGATATCGCTATTGTAGAAAAAATTCCACTATCAATAATTACGATTGACGCCGCTAAAGCATTTGATAGGGTAAACTGGTCCTACCTAAGTGAAGTATTAAACAAATTTAAACTGGGGGATAACATCATAAAAGCAGTAGAAAATATCTACAACTCGCCCAGAGCCAAAATACTTATTAACGGTCACCTAACTAATAACATCCAAATAGGTAGAGGTACACGCCAGGGATGCCCCCTCTCCCCCCTGCTTTTTAATTTCTATATTGAGCCGATTGCAGAACATCTTAGGAATCTTTCTTCAATCTCCCCATTTACCTACCAGGGATGGCACAAGAAAGTTGCTTTATATGCAGATGACCTCATGATCTTTACTTCAGACCTTGAAGAAGCTCTTAAAACAACAGAAGAGACCTTGATAAACTTTGGGAGGATATCTGGTTATCAGATAAATCAAACAAAAACTGAAACTGTAAGTTGGAATGAAAATTACGTATCCCCCTTTAGTAAAGAAAAAATAAGATACCTAGGTATTGATCTGGTGAAGGAGATTGACAGAATTGCCCAAATAAACTTTCATAGGGTAGAGATTGAAGTAAAAAAGTTATTGAAAGTCTGGAGAGCGCTGCCCCTAACATTCCTGGGTAAATCGAACATCATAAAAATGGCAATCTTACCTAAATTCACCTTTATTTTTAACGCTATCCCGCTCGAGTTCAACAGAGAAAAGATAAAAAAGATGCAGGGAGACCTATCTAGTTTCATATGGTCTTCCAAAAAACCAAGAATCGCATGGCGTAAATTAAGAAGATCTAAAGAGCAAGGAGGAATAGCAAGCCCAGATCTATTAGAATACTGCAGGGCCTTCCAATTTAAAAGTAGTAGAGTGTTGTTGGGTCCTTATGAAAATTATCCATTATTTTTACGTATTTTGACAAACAATACCAGTCATTTTCTCTACAAATTCGGCCATCCGAAGTTCTTTAAAAAAATTAAACTAAAGGTCCTGAAATCAGCCGCTAGAATATGGTACTGTATTAGATCTACAATGGATATCCCCTTTTATAGTGATAAGGCCCCGATCTGGGATTCTCAGACCACACCAGACTGCCTTAAGGATAGTTTAGCAACACCGCTAAGAACAGCAGGAATAACGGAATGGGGACAGCTTCTGTTTCAGAATAAACTGCTTGATTGGGATATATTATCTGAATGCACGAACTCCACTCTTTCGAAATTTAAATATTACCAACTACTGAGTTGGAGTAAGTCCCTTAAAGAATCTAGAAAAGGTAACATCACCATGGAGATAAAGATGCAGACGTTTAATCCATTTCGGAAAGAAACTTCCTTTTGGTACTGGGCCCTAATTTCGGCTGGGGAGGACGACTTCCGAATTCCAGAAAGTATCTGGGGAAAAGACCTGCCGACGCTGGATACAAGTAACGCATGGCAAGTATCTATGAGCATATGTTGGTCAATAGTAACGTCTGCTGCTCTTAAAAGAAATCATTTGCTCACTGTACATAGAGCCTACTGGACACCGAAAAGATTATCTAAATTGAACGGGGCCACAGTGAAGAGCTGTCCAAAGTGTGATTTACAGATGGCCGACGATTTACATATGTTCTGGCGCTGTCCCATCCTGGATGCCTTCTGGAAAGAAGTGGGTACTACCTTAGAAGGGGTATTTGGAAGACAACTTTCTGTAAGTATGGACCTAGTTATTTTTGGGGTCTCAAGAACGACTGTAGGAAGACCATTCACTAAAGCTCAAGAGAACTTACTTTTCATTTTGATTCTTTTGGCAAGAAGGGAGATTTGTGTAAAATGGATAACTCCTGTTCCCCCTACTCACAACGAATGGTTGGCCTCAGTTTTGAAAGTGTTTAATTTAGATAAAAATAAGAAATACGTCTCAAAAAAATATAAATTCTGGGACCTGTGGGAAGAATATCATAAGAGGTGAATCAAGTTGAGTGGTATATATAAAATATGCATGTAATATGATGGCAATATTCCTGATTTTCCACTACTTCCTCTGTAAACTGTCCAATGATTACGCTATCGCAACAATGTCGAGGAAGGCTTGCAAGAGTAGCGAAAAATGGCTAGCTCAACTTACTACGATTAATCAAGCCTCCTTCTTATAAGTATACGGACGTAAGGGGTCTCTTTCCTCAGGGGTGCCACGAAGTTGAGGAAGGTCCCTGAAAACTCCTGACTTTAAATGTTGCGTAATGAGGACTAAAAAAAAAAAAAAAAAAAAAGAAAGTTTGGTGGACAGGTAGCTGTCAGAAGGCATTTGATGACCTGAAGCAAGCTATGTGCTCTGCTCCAATTCTGCAAACTCCTGACTATTTCAAACCATTCACTGTCCAGACAGATGCCACTGAGATAGGAATAGGTGCAGTTTTGTCACCAGTGGCTTTTATCAGCAGAAGGTTGACCCTCAGGAAGAAGTGTTGGCAGCTTCTGAGTGGGAAGCCTTTGCTGAAGTCTGGGCCATGAAAAAGTTAAGGCCTTTTTGGCACTCACTTCATTGTTCCGACAGACCCTAAGCCCCTCTTATGGCTTAAACAAATGAAGGGTGAAAACCCCAAATTTTTGAGGTGATCCATTTCCCTCCAGGGGTGGACTTTTCAGTGGAACATGGACCTGGGAGTAACCATGCCAACAAAGATGGGCTTTCCAGATATTTCCACTTATTAAATGAAGACCCAACTAGGCAAGGTTAGTCTCATGTCCTTACATTTGGGGAGGTGGGATTTGGTTGTGTAGGAAAGTAGGATTTGCTTTCATGGTTACCCCTACTTTTTGCCTGGTGTGAATATGTTTTTGACTTAGTTTGCTGGGTTCTTGCTAATCAGGACCCCATCATCTGTGCCCTCTCCCCTAAATTGGCTCTAGTAAGTATTTTGATACCTCCGCAATTCGCTACTAGCAAATCCCTATAAGTTCCTACTATATGGTACTGAGGTACCCAGGGCATAGGTACACCACGGGTCTCCCATGGACTACAGCATGTATTGTGCCACCCATGGGAGTCCACTTAAACTGTGACTACAGGCCTGCCATTCCCGCCCGTGTGTGCTGGCGCTTGCTTTTTAAAAGAAAATTTGTATTTCTTTGGTATTCAAAAGTCAGATTTTTTTAAACAATTTTTTTTTACCTCCTCTTTTTCTTCTTCAAGATCCGCCTCCGACCCCCACCCTTCCCCGCACAGTGACAGTGCATACATATAAGAAAGAACCGGATTCAACTGAAAGCACAGTCCGTGACCTGATTATATACAAAGCACGAAAAAAGTAAATACATGTGCATTTCATTCAATATATTAAATTCAGTGCATTCTATAAAGTGCATACGAGAGTCGGAAGAAATTCATCAGAGATCAGCCTAATGCTCAAGTAAGCCACGGGGCATGGAAGAGAATACATCACAAGTTGTATACTATCGTGTGAGATCGATCGATCCTATAAAGTGTGTGTGCAATTATCCCTTGTTCGATCAACCCAGTTGGACAAATGCTCCCATATTTTAAGGCCCTTCTTCCGTGCCCAAGAACCTTTCGGGCATGAATGGATTTTTCCAGATTATAAATGGAGAGCAGTCGGGCCAGCCACTTCTGAAAGACAGGAGGATCTGGATCCAGCCAGGTCGTAGAGACCCATGCCAAAAAATAGCCATTGAGATGCATAATAATTCTCTTCCCTCATTGATACTCCCTCCCTCTTGGATACCCAATAGGATTTGAGTTGGTGTCATTACTACATTCAGTCGTAGGTTGGCTCTAAAAAAATCCCCCATCTGATTAATAACCGTTGCGACCCACAAGTTACGAACATATGGACTATGTCTGCTTTGTGAAGGGCACAACGTGGACAATTAATTCCTTTCCTTTTACCACACTTTGAGATACGGTATGGAGTATAGTAAAAAAAAAAAAAAAAAAAAGGTTTTATAAAATTGAACCTGCAGTTTAGCTGACATCAATGCTATCTGTGACGGGGAAAAAGCTTGATGGAACCGGAAACCTGTAATGCCAAGTTTTACTTGCCACCTTTCTGAATATTTATCTATGTCCCCCTTCATCAATTCATTCAGTAGACAATATATAGCCCCAATATGAGGGGGGACTCTGTTTCTTAACTTCTCCACCATTTCTTAACTTCTCCACCAGTTCGTCTTTTTACCCTTTTCTCAGACCGACGTCTTTCTTTTTTTTTAATTTCATATCCAGAAAGTATCATTAACACAGATGTCAAAAATAAAATCCAACTTTTAGTCAATCAGGTCCTACAGCAGATTATACATTACACAGAAATAAATATCACGTAAATATTTCATAAGAGTAATTCATACAGTACATAACGAATAGAATATGCAGGGTCAACCTATAGCAGCTTATCGATATTCAAAACATTTGTTAATATATTAGTTTATCATATTATAAAATTCTAAGGGTTAAAATGTAGATGTAAATCAATTCATACAATACATAAAGATATAAAATATCAGGTCGTCCTTTAGCTCCTTTTCAAAATTAAGAACAATTGCTAAGATATTTGATCATGTAATACAATTCTAACAGTTAAAACCAATGTGTAAATCATGTATTTTAACATTTCATTCTTACTTTATAGTGTATTAAGCTAAAGCCTTTTAGAACATGTCATCTTTCTTACAACCCCCTAATTGTTCTATTCTATTCAGAGATGTGTCCCCTTATTTTTCTCCCCCGGATTCTAGCATGCCTGCCCCTACAAGCCTATAGAGCCATCTCTTGATTGTATATTCCGAGAAGTCTGGCAAGCCACATATGAAAGGTTGGAGGTTCTACATCTTTCCACCTAGCGGACATTATTCTAAAAATCGCTGTACCCAAAAATAAGCAGTATTCCTGTGCGGTGTTAAGAGCCAAAGAGCTATTGTATCCTAAAATCGACAATGTTGGGGTCAGCTCAAACCCAATACCAAACAATGTGTCCCAGAAACCAAGCAATCCCTTCTTTAATACAGATAATTTATCACAATCAAAAACATATGAATCAGACTTGCTGGTCTTACCCTACATCTGGGACAGTTATCATCCTGCCTTTCCCCCCACAAAAATAATTTAGATGGTGTAAAATATAGATTAAATATAGTTTTATAAAGTTGAGCTTTTAAATTTGTGGACAGGAGTATTTTGGAGGTCAAGAATAAGTTCATATAAATATCCACCTCTGGATTATCCAGTTTAAGTACCCAAGATGTCTCCGTTCTTTCCAAATCATCTGGTAGTTTTTCAAGTAATAGACCATAAGTATTCCTAATCCTGTTTGTTCTCCTAGTGATAATTTCCAACAATGGTATCCTTTCCAGCTTAACTGTTGGCCTACAAAGATTAAGAATGCTCCTAATCTGCACAAATTTAAAATAATGATTTGGCGGGATTCTAAAATCACACTGGAGCCTTGTAAATTGTATAGCTTGTTCCCCCCATAGAGGCCCCGACTGTACCTACACCCAGCTCTTCCCATTTTTTTCCTCATAGCATCATATACCTGAGGTGAAAATAGAGAGGAGTGTATCTGCAAATTTTCGTAATTGCCATAAATTTTGAAACTTGTTTCCAGATCTTCCATGAGCTATACATTATTTTAAAACACAATTTTTCATAATGACTCAGCTGCCCCTTTCTTCTGTAAAAAGTCCCTTATCTGGAGGAATTTAAAAAACTCTGTATATGTGAGATTAAATTTTGTCTTAAATTCGTCGTACGTGGCAAAACCTAGAACCAAACAAAAACATCCTATTTTGGAAATCCCAGACCTCAACCATCTAGCCATGTATGTATCCGAGAATATCTCTGGTAGGTGTGGGTTGCTCTGGAGGAGAGTATAGTAATTGAGCCTACATAATACCAGAAGTCAACAAATAGGAGCCCATATTTTGTAGGCTATCATGAGGGTCTTAAATCGGACTCTTTTATAGTACCCCATTTCTAACTGACGCCATAGGCATCCCCAGGCCTCAGTACGATCAACAATTGCTAAGGTGAGGGGATGCAGCAGTGGATCATCACTGGGGGGATCCCTCAAAAGGATCGTAAAGTGTGCTTGTGCCATAGCCCAATAATATAGCTTTAGATTACGGGAAGCCATTCCACCACGTTCTGTGGGGAGCGTCAACCATTTGGCCGATCTTCTAGGTCTCGAGTAAGCCCAAATTAATTGAGAGAAGATATTTAAAAAAAATGTAAACCAGTAGTTAGGGAACAGAAGGGGACTGGCTCTCATCAGGTACAGTAGTTTGGGGAAGTAAACCATTTTCATTAAGTTGCACCTGCCTACCAGCGTCAAACGCAGGTTATCCAACTTCCTCAGATTAAGCTTAGATTTTTCCGCTACAGGTGTTAGATTCTCATCCACAATGGTGTCCAAGTCTGCCTTAATTATGACTCCCAGATAATTAGAACTCTCGACCACCCTACTGTCCATTATTGAGACATGTTCGTTATTAACTATCTGCGTTTTTCCCCTGTTCAGGCCATCGACTTATGCTAGAACAAAGGTACTGTAACCTTGCGTTATAATGGGGGGTATAATTGGATCACATTCCAGTTTTTGTAAGAAGGGGTATATATATACAGTGCAAAGAACAGTGGTTTGTATACATGGCCCTGACTGCCCTGATTAAGTTTGGGCCGATCCATTTCTTCTGCACAGAGAGCCACAAAAAGTGCCAGGAGACCCTATCGAAAGTTTTCTCTGCATCAAGCAAGTTTTCCGCCGTGGGGTCTCCGGTCACCTGTCCCACGTCAAATAAGGATATTATCCTTCTGATGTGGTCAATGGCCCCCTTCCGGGAATAAACCCATGTTGATAAAAAAACACTATGATATCGATTACTCTAGACAGTTTGGATGCAAGTACTTTTGAAAAAGCTTTGCAACGCAGTTAAAAAAGGTAATCAAGCGATAGGAACCGAACTCTTGTACAGGTTTATTCTTTTTGGGGAAAAACAACAATTTTAGCTTCTGCCCAGGACTGGGGTGGAATAGCCCCATTACAAGTTTGAATAAAGAGATCCATCACTATGTCTTTTAACTGGTCTGCAAATACCTTATATAAGTCAGAGGGTATTAAGTCTGGCCCCGCCGCTTTCCCATCTGATAAACTCGAGAGCGCCAGAAGTATCTCGTCCATCCCCAGAGGTGCTTCTAAGTAGTTTTTATCTTCCTCATTCAGTATGGTCGTGGACATTAGAGTTAAATAGTTACTGATTAAGTCAAGTCGCTGAGGGCCCAGCCTCAGGGGTTCCTTGGTATAAAGATTTTGATAGTATTTCTGGAAGGCTGCTTGAATCTCTTTAGGTCCAGGGACAATACCCACGTCAGGATCCCGGATATTAGTAACCTTCCTACGTACGTACTCCTGTCAGGTTCCTACCGCCAATTGGTGACCGATATTCTCGCTGTTTTCGTAAACCTTTTCTTGATGGATCTATCGACTGATTTTTTCGTGAGGACGCAACTAACGCTGCTTTAGCTATAGCGACCTTCATTTGGGCCTCAACTACCCCCTCCCCTGTCTGTATGGCTGCTACGAGTTTTAATTCTGCTTGAGCAAGTCTAATGTGCAGTTTCGGTAACTTTTGTTTATCGTCGTTCCCTTTATTTAAAGAAAATTGAATGGTCTCCACCCGAATGACGGCCTTAAGAGAATCCCAAACGTTAACTAAGGAGGTTATGCCTGTATTTACCCTCAGGAATCTCTGAATCCAATCCCTCATGCTAACATAGTAGCCTTGGGGGACCCCCTGGGGCACCCCCTTGTCAAGCTCTATGGTGCATGATTTAAAATGACTCATCAATGGTGAGACACCGTGTCAACGGCTGCTGACAAGTAAAGTAGCACAAGCAAACGGGGGGCGTGGTCTCGGAGGCGACCAAGATGGACGCTTCTGGTTGAAGCTCCGCCGGTCGGGCGCCCTTTTCTTCACCTTCGCCCAATGCCCGGGGACATGCTGCGCACATCGCCCGGGCCGATGAGATGAAGCGATCCGCCAAGAAGGGAGTTCTACAGTCCGAGGTGCCCGGGACGACGCTGAGGCCTACGCCGTGAGTCTGGGACGCTGCCGGGGTTGGTGGGGCCCGCGTCCGCCGCTGCCTTGAGTGTGGCTCCGTAGCCTGCCTCTCTCTTCTCCCTCCCTTCCGCATCATGCTTCCTGGCCACCGCTCTTTCCGGTTCGGGGCAAGGATCCTCGCTGAGCCCCACCCTCTTCAACGTCTACATGAGCCCCCTCGCGCCCATCGCACGCCAACACAACCTGAACATCATCTCCTACGCCGATGACACCCAGCTGATCCTCTCCCTGACCAACGACCCCGCCGCTTCCAGAGCCAACCTTCACGAAGGGATGAAAGATGTAGCCGAGTGGATGACGACCAGCCGCCTGAAACTGAACTCAGACAAGACGGAAGTCCTCATCCTGGGCTCCTCGCCCTCTGCCTGGGACGACTCCTGGTGGCCCCCCGCCCTGGGCACCGCACCCAAACCGACAGACCACGCACGCAACCTGGGCTTCATCCTGGACTCCTCCCTCTCCATGACCAGACAAGTCAACGCCGTCTCCTCGTCATGCTTCAACATCCTGCGCATGCTACGGAAGATCTTCCGGTGGATCCCCACCGAGACCAGGAAGACGGTCACCCAGGCCCTCGTCACCAGCCGACTGGACTACGGCAACGCCCTCTACGCCGGAACCACCGCCAAGCTCCAGAAGAGACTCCAGAACGCCTCAGCCAGACTCATCCTCGACATCCCCCGACGCAGCCACATCTCCGGACATCTGAGAGACCTGCACTGGCTCCCCGTCAACAAGAGAATCACCTTCCGTCTCCTCACCCACGCACACAAAGCCCTACACGATCTAGGCCCGAGCTACCTCAACAACCGCATCAACTTCTACGCTCCCAAACGCCACCTCCGATCAGCCAGTCACGCCCTCGCTGCCGTCCCCCGCATCCGAAGAACGACAACAGGAGGAAGGTCCTTCTCCCACCTGGCCGCCAAGACCTGGAACTCCCTCCCGACCGACCTGCGCCTGACCCAAGACCACCTCTCCTTCAGGAAGAAGCTCAAGACCTGGCTGTTCGAGCAGTAGCAGCACCCCCCCCCCCCTAGCGCCTTGAGACCCTCCGGGTAAGTAGTGCGCTCTATAAATGTCCTTGATTGATTGATTGATTGACTGGGCCGAGCCTCGGGCCTTCGCGGCCTGATGTGATCACCGACGCCGGGACCTCGAGTTTCGGTGTTGGCGGGGCTGCGGGGGGGTTGGGCTAGGGGCTGGTATTTGGGGCTGCGCCAGGGCGGGTGGGGCTGTGTGGTCTTTCCCCCCTCTGCGTCCCTGGGGTTACCTGCCTCCTGCGGTGGTTGGGGGTCCGCGCTGGGGGTATTCCTCTGGCATTTGGGTCCCCGTCCCTGTTTTGGCTGTGGGTCTCCCTGAGGGCGTGCAGGACGGCGGTGCCTGATTTGGGCCCCAGACTGCTGTGTTATTGCTGCCCGCTCCTGCTTTGCCGCTGTTGGCTGACCTGCCTGCTTTCCCAGGCCGCACATCCCTGCCTGCTTGGGGCCCATTTCTATCTGCGGCTGGCATGGTGGATACCCTGTTCCTTGCCGATTGTGTGGAGACCAGTCACTGACTAGCACTTCGGCTGTGTCTTTGCTTTGATGCCCACACTTGACCGGCGGCTATTGGTCTACACCTGGCCAACATTACCTGCTACCCTCCCTGTCGCCTACTGAATTAGACTGCCACTCACTGTGGGTTGCGGCCGGGCTGCCTCCCCTGGCTGTCCGGTGTCCACTATCGATCACTGTTTGGGGACGACTCCATACCTAACCGCCCACTTGGATTTGCTGCCAGACCCCCCTGGTTTCGTCTGCCTGGTCTTCACATTCACCGCTAAGTCAGCGTTGTGGTGTTTTCCTGCTGAGCACAGGATCTCCATCCCATCACTTTCGGCAACAATGGTGAAGAAAGACCCCAAACAGCCGAAGCTCCAGATTGACAAGGCCTTGGGCACTGCGACGGAGACCCCGGCCCCCCAGGACGCGGAAGGTTGGTCACCCCTAGTTGCAGCCATGCTGGCGGAGATGAGAGCGGGGTTTAAAACTCTAGAAGGCCGTTTCGACGATCTGGACACCAAGTTGGCGGGGATGAATACAAAGATCCAGGTTCATGACCAAAGATTAGATGTGGTTGAGTCCAGAGTCTCAGACATAGAGGACGGGGCTTCTTCCTCCTTAAAGCGGCTGGAACGGGTGGAGAAGATCCTTAAAGATGTCGCCAACAAGAAGGAGGATTTGGAAGCCAGGAGTCGCCGCAACAATATCCGAATCCTTGGAGTTCCGGAATCGACATCCACTGGCTGCATGGACACATTTGTGGAACAACTACTCTCAGTTCTTTTTGGCAGAGACTCCTTCACCCAGGGCTTTTTGGTCGAACGGGCCCACAGATCATTGGGCCCACGTCCTAGGCCTGGTCAACCTCCTAGGCCCATTGTTGCCAGGCTTATGAACATTCGTGATCGCGACACTGCTTTGCGGGCGGCTTGTGACCTGGGAAAGATCCAGTGGCAGGGTAGCAGACTCTTGTTTTTTCCGGATTTTACCATCATGGTGCAGGAGGCCAGGCGCAAATTACAGGGGGTTAAGGCGACGGCGAAGAACTTGGGACTGCGCTGTGGTATGCTTTATCCTGCTCGATTGCGAGTGGACATAAATGGCAGAGCACGGGTGTTCGACACTCCAATTGAAGCGCAGGAATTCCTCCGTGATTATAAAAAAAACCATATGGTTCGCTCTGAGGGTCCGAGGTCTTCTTTCCCTCAGACGCAAGCATCGCAGTCTAGTGTGGACCTCTTCTCCCCACCCGGGACGGGTTGACGGCCTTTTGTGTTACAATGCTCCTTTGATGTGTCCTATTAATGGTTGTTTCCTTCACATGTGCCGCTCCGCAACATTGAGTATTTGATTGGTGTTTTGCCCGACCGGCGTGGCGTTGCCATGCCCCAAGGTGTACGCCACAGTGGTTGTCTTTACTGTCTTGATGCTGCACTTTGTTTCCTTTGATCCGCTCGCTTTGCTTAATTTTTTGTCCTTTAAGTGCACACGTCGCTATGTTTGGGTCTGCCTCTTCTTGGGATGTAAGAGGTTCGGTGGTTGGTGGAGGGGGCGTTTGTTCTTTGTGTAATGATGGTTCTTCCAGCTTGCAGAAGAAGACTATTATTTTGTGGAATGTGATACATGCACGCACTACTTTGATAGTTTTGATGCAGTTCGGATGGTACAGCTAGGGAATGTGCCCAGTCCTTCCGGGCTTTCACTGTTAACATGGAATGTGCGTGGTCTGAATAACACCAGGAAGCGCAGACAAGTGCTGAATTATGTAGCTCGACACAAGGTTGATGTCCTTTTTATGCAGGAAACTCACCTGTCTGGCACGGACGGTGCTTCGATGGCTTCTGGCTGGGGCCCCCATAGGTTTTTCTCCAATTATAGTAGATATGCGTGGGGTCTCCATCTTGATACATAAACGAATTCAGTTTGCACACTGTAACACTTATCAGGACCCTGATGGCCGTTTTTTTTTGTTTTTTTTCCAAAACCTTTATTGCATCTTTGAATTTACACAGCTGTAGGCCTACAACCCATGGGGCTGGCCGCCATCACATTCTTACAAACACCATGCAGCAATATCCTACTGGGCTCCGAATGTCATATTATGTACAGTCCAATATTACTGCGTAAAGAAAAGGCACTGCGTATTCACTATCCAGTCAATCAATACAGGTTTTTGGTTTTCTAATTTTTTTTTAAAAAACAAGAACAGAACAAAAGAAACTTGAGGAATCACATTTTGGTCATTCATTGTCAATTATCAGTCGTCTGAGCTGAGTAGGGAGGAGCCCCCCCAGTGGCACCTCCACCCGAATCTACCCCTACAACCCCAACACATGTTGTGCATGCACATGTCCCCTTGGACGTTACTCCCTTGATGTCCACCCCTATCTATCTCTCAAACCCAGTCTGTAAAGCATTGGGTAACCTGAGTTCCGAGTCTACTCTTCCCCCTGGACTCTGTGAGGTCCATTATCCCACTTCCTCTTCTTCATCTGTCTTATCCTGATCGTCTTCAGGCAAGGGATCACAGATCTCTCCTCTATACACGTTCCATTTGGTCCAGATTTTGTTCCATTTCCCCGGACAGGCTCTGCTGGAGTACACCGCCCTTTCTGTCACCATAACCCTGTCCATATTGAGGCACCATTGTGTCTTTGTTGGCACTTCTGTAGCTCCCCATCTCTGTGCGATATCGCGTTTAGCCACTATCAAGCCCACCGTGACCCAGGTTTGATCATGTCTGGACACGTCCGTAGCCTCCCACACATTTAGGAGGCACCTCCGTGGATTAGGCAGCAGTGAGATCTCTAGTGTTTGTGACATTGTTCGCATTATTTGTCTCCAGAATTCCTGGATATGGGCACAGTCCCATATGGTATGAAAAAACGTGCCCTCCTCCCCGCACCCACGAAGGCAGAAAGGGTGTTGCGCTCTGTTAATACGGTGTAGCATGGTCCTGGTGTAATATACCCTGTGTATAACTTTTAACTGTACCAGTCTCAGTCGTGCGGAGATGCCCACTTCCCTAGGCGAAGCGATCGCCTCATTCCATTCATGGTCGTCCATCTCACAGGTGTCTCCCTCCCATTTCCCCTTCAACCGGGTCAGTGGGTCTGGTAGGTTGTTCAGTAGTTTGCGGTATATAAGGGAAGTCGCACGTTCAATCATATATTCAGTGAGAAGCCGGTCTTCAAGCGGGGAGGATTCCGGCAACTCAGTGTCCGGGGGTATGGCAGCCAGCAACGCATGTTGTATCTGAATGTATCTGTATAATTCCCTCTCTCCCAGGTCGTATAGCTCTCTCAATCTGCCAAAAGGTACTACACTGCCCCTTTCCCAGAGATCCCCAACTGTCGATATCCCTATAGTGTGTCCCAGTGAGAAAAGCCCCTGCTGTTTCTCATGTTGCCCAAGGCTCGAGAGTCCCACAGTGGTGTAAGCCTCGTTATTCTCCCCTTCCAGCCCAATGCTGCTGTCGCCGTATGCCACAGCGCCGCGGTTAGTCTGGTGGGCCCCTCCAGTTTACGCATTTTATTTTGGTCGTATAATGGAGCTAGGAGACTATTCGCGCCTAGTTGTGATCTATCTGCTTGAAAAGCTGGCTCATTTTGCAGCGTGTGTAACCATTGGTTGATGGGCTTCAGTTGTGCCGCCCAATAGTATAATTTCAGATTAGGCAACGCGATTCCGCCGTCATACCATCCCCTGTGCAGTTTGGCTTGCGCTATACGTGGCGGGAGGTTCCCCCATAGAAGGTTTGATACCAATGCCGCCACTTTCTGAAAGAATCTAGGAGCCACTGGATATGGAGTATTTTCAAGGATATACAAAAAACGGGGCAAGGACATCATTTTGTACAGTGCAGCCCTTCCTAGTAGTGTTAAAGGCAGCCCCTCCCAAAACCTAACATCCTGTTTAAGTCGCGCCAAGGGAGGCCCCAGATTTTTATTCATGAACTCCACTGGGTCCCTTGTTATATGGATACCTAAGTACTTAAATGAGGATCCGGCGTTCTTCAGAGGACAGTCCACACTCAGTGCTGGAGTCGGACCCTTCAGGACATACATCTCCGATTTGTTCCAATTTAACGTGTACCCTGATATTTTGCCGTGGCTGTCACAGAGATGTAAAAGCGCTGGCACCCCGTGTTCTGGGTCTGTTAGGTACACCAGCATGTCGTCCGCATACAGTGAAAGCCGGTCCTCCCAACCCTCTGCCCAGCGTATTCCCTTCAGAAGTAGCGTGGTCCTTATTAAGGTGGCCAATGGTTCCAATGAGATTGCAAATAGCAAAGGCAAGAGCGGGCACCCCTGACGGGTGCCCCTCCCCACAGGGAACGTGCGTGAGATATGGCCGTTAGCCACCACCTGTGCAACTGGGTCAGCGTATAACAATCTAATCCATGCAATTATCTTGGGGCCGAAACCCAAACGAGACAGAACTTCAAACAAGTAATTCCACTCCACAAGGTCAAAAGCCATCTTGGCATCTAGAGCCAGTATTACTGCCGGTGTTGTGATCGATTCCGCCTGAGCCAGCACCCCGTGTAACCTACGCAAATTCAGCGCTGTGTTTCTACGAGGCATGAATCCAGATTGATCCGGATGTATAATAGTGGGCAGATGAGGTACCAGTCTGGTCGCCAAGAGTTTGGCGAGGATTTTGACTTCCGCATTAAGTAGCGAGATGGGGCGGTAAGAGGAGCAATCCTCTGGTGATTTCCCCGGTTTGGGGATGGCCACTATAGTGGCCAGTCTCTGGTCTGGCGGAAGTGTTCCCTTCTCTAAACATTCCCTGTACATCGCTAGTACATGTTTGCTTAGTATCTCAGGCGTCGAATGATACCATTCTATAGGTATTCCGTTCGGCCCAAGCGCCTTGCCTGGATTCAGCGCATTAATCGCTAGCTGTATCTCCTCTGCCGTTATGTCCGCATCCAACTCTATAGCTACCTCTGTAGGAAGTGTCTGGACCTCGACCTGTTCTAGCGCCGTTCTAGCCATTTCAGGTGTTACTCCTCGCTCAGGGGTGTATACCCCCTCAAAGCGGGACGCGAGCGTCTCGACTATTTGTTCTGGGTTTGTGTGCACCTCCCCCTGTCTGTTCCTCACTTGTTGGATGCCCCTGGAGCTACCTCCCCTCTTATCTAGCCAGGCCAGCATCCTACCCGCCTTGTCCCCTACTTCATAAACCCTATTCTGCGTGTCAGCTATATGTTCCTTAACTTGATTCCGTAAATGGTCCGTGTAGAGTTGCTGTTGGATGTTAAGTCTGTGGGCAGTAGCCGGTGTGGGTTGCTTTTCATGTGCTGTTGATAATTCCTGTAATAGCAGTTCCAATCTGGTTAGCTCCAAAGCTTTTTCCTTTTTATGACCTGTGATAGAGTTTATGGCCTGCCCCCTGAATACCGTCTTATATGCCTCCCATAGTACCTCTGAGGAGCGTACTGAGTCCACATTCTCGGTGAAATACTGTGCCGTTGCTGTTTTAAGAGCCTTGCGAACTTGGGGGATCTTCAGGTATGTAGCGTGTATAGGGAATATTCGTTTGCGCGTCTTCACCTGAGTGGACATCGTTAGGGTGATCGGGGAGTGGTCTGAGATTCCCCTAGGGTGAATTGCTATGGTGTCTATGTGTTGGACGCCATTGCCGAGGGCCAGGAAGTGGTCAATTCTTGACATGCTGCCGTGCACTGTGGAGTGGAAGGTGTATTGCTGGGCCTGGGGGTGGATATGCCGCCAAATGTCAATTAAACCCATTGCTGTTAAAAAACGTTGGAAGCGGGAAGGTCCCCCGGCGGGGGCCACCGCCGGAAACATATCCAGCTGGGCGTCCACAATGGCATTGAAGTCTCCCCCCAGAACAACGTCCCCCACGGGAAGGGTCAGCAAAAAATCAGCTAGTTTCGGGAGCTGAACCGAGTGGAGCGCTGGGGGAATGTATACTGAAACCAGATTGAGGAGCCTACCCTCCCATTGTCCTTGTAGGGCCGCGAAGCACCCCTGATCATCAGTCTTAGTTTGCAGTGGAATGAACTGTGAGGTTTTCTGTAGTAGGATACCAGTTCCCCTGGACCCAGACGTAAAGTCCGAATGGACTATCATTTTATACCCTTTCCTATCCATGGCCTTGGATGCCCCTCCCGTTAAGTGTGTCTCTAGTAGTAATGCTATAGTGGGTTTCTGCCTTTTCAGTGCGGTCAGCACCAGTCCCCGTTTGAACTTGTCCCCTAGTCCTCTCACATTCCATGTCATTAGTCGTAGGGGCAATCCCTGCGAAGTCGGGTCAACCTCACCTGTGTCAACCGTTGGGTCGTCTATCATTTGTGGTTACGATGTCATTAGTGTGGCGAACCCGCCCCGTGGCCCGAATGTCAGTACTACACCTGTTCCACAAACTGCACTGAATTCTCACAGAAGAGCTAGACCATCGTCGTATATACCAAACTTCTGTTACAGCACCCGAACGTCTAACATTATTCCTCGACCATACATGTGTATTCCAAACAACAGCAAAACAACCCACCCCTCACCCTCCATCCCTGCCCCCCTGCTTATCGGACTTCCAACTGCCCGCCTCCCCAACTGAGCAGAGTGCTTAACCCGTCCCAAAACCAGAGTACTTGCGTGTAGGGGGGAGAGCGTCACCCCCAGAAGGCGGCATCCCTGCTCACATCCGAGGCAAACCAAGCCAGCGTCCAGTTGCAACTGTGAAATTTTTTAGGTCCATTAACAAGAGACAGCAACCATGATTGCTCCTGCTATTCCGAATCAGTCGTTTCCGTCTACTTCCGCGAGGTCCTGAGCTGGGGATCGTCCCGCTCCTCCTCTGCCTGACGTTTGTGACCCCGTCCGGCTGTCATCGCGATGTCCGTTGTGCGGCCTATGAGTCCTCCGATGTCTGTCCACAGTGTGCCAGCCCTCAAGCCAGTCCCTGGCCTCATCGGGGGAGTCTAAGAACCAGACTTTCTTATCAGCTACTACTCTGAGTCGGGCTGGGAAAAGCATTGAGTAAGGCAATTCTTTTTCTCCCAATGTTTTTTTACCTCAAGAAAGGTTCTCCGCCTCCGCGAGACCTCCGCCGTGTAGTCAGGGAAAAAGGACACCTTGGAATTTTGGATCTGGAAGGCCGGAGCCACCCTAGCCGCTTGTAAAATGGCGTCCCGGTCTCTGAAGTTAAAGAGTCTCGCTAGTATCGGCCTTGGTGGACCTCCTGTCTTCAGCTTTCCCCCTGGTACTCTGTGAGCCCTTTCCACTGAAAAGAAATGCGAGAGGCCTTTGGGTTGGAGTCGGTTTTTGATCATATCCTCCACATAAAGGTCCATTGCTCCCGTAGTCTCCGACTCCGGTACACCTAAAATTCGGACGTTGTTCCTTCGTGAACGCCCTTCTTGGTCATCCAGTTTCTCTTTAAGTAGTTTGTTGTCTGCTCGCAATTTACCCATTTCGATTTGCAGTTCCGACACATCCTCAACTTAGGATTTGGTCACCACTTCGACCTGTTTCACTCTCTCGTTCATCTTCTGGAGGTCCGCACGTATCAGGGTAACTTCAGTCGCCGTCGCCCCCACCTTCTCCTGTACCCGAGCCAATGCCGCCAGAACGTCGTCCAGTGTGGCTTTCTTCGACCCCTCCGTGTCCGCCATTTTCCCCACGGTCTTGCGTTGCTCCTGCGGGGGAGTTTGTTTGTCGTAGGCGAATTTATCGAGTTTGGCTTGTGTGGAGCTATGTCTGGGGCCTCTGTTCGCCATGTTGTTCAGCCAGTGAATGAATGTTCTGTCCGCCAACAGGGGTGCAGCACTTGGTCAGAGAAGAGATCCCACTTGTGTCACCTGGTTGGTTTCTGTGTAGTCGTCGTGGCAGCCCCTGCGCAGAACTGAATACCGACCTCTCCACGTGTGCACTTGCCCGCTAGTTCACCCGCTGTGGGCAATTCAGGTTCGGGCAGGATCCCCTGCAAGCTGTTGGTGCTCAGGGTGTTTCTTATGTCCCTTTCTCAGCGCTGCGGATCATGCACCCCTTTCTATCGTTCCTGAGCTGTATCGTAGTGAGATACTCCCTCTGGCCACCGGAGGACACCCAGTGTAACAGTCGGGCTAATGGGAGTTTGTGGCGCCTGCCCCCGGTGTTGCTCAGTGTGTCTGAGTGGTACAGGCTCGGGGCGCAAGCACACAGGAGTCAACGGAGACCGAAGGGGGGGGGAAGGGTTTGGATTCTACGCGGAGCCCCGCGTCCCTCTGATGGCGCTCCCCGGATACTCGCGGCGATCGCTTACTGCTCCTCGCACCCCCGCCGTCCCTCACTCGGTCCCGCAGTCTCGGGCTTACCCGCTCAGGGGGATTCTCGTGTCTGTGTCACAGGGTCTCCGCTATCGGGACAGGTCCGCTGGCCAAGATGGCGGCCCCGTCTCCGGAGTTGCGGTGCCTTCTGTTGTGGGCCGTGCCCGTTTTTATGGCTGCGTCCGCTTTGGTCACCCTCCGCCAGTCCTTCGTTACATCCAGGAGGCTGCCGTTTCCTATCTGACGATCCTGTCGGAGGACCGAGACTTCCGGGATGGCACCCGTCGGGGCTCCACTTCCGCCCGGGTGCAGTCCGCCAGCCACTTCGCAGCTTTGATGAGGACAGCAGGCCCCTCCTTACGCCCCGCGGCTCTGCCGATTGCCGGGCCGTCGCTGCTTCAAAACTGCCACGCTTGGTGTCGCACTGTCGCCAGACCCCGTCCGCCCCGACAGTGTACGGAATTTAGCGGATAAGATTGTCGGATTTATGGGGGATGCCGCCTTGCCGCGGGAGCCTCCCTAAGCTGCTGCCGCCATCGTTGGCTGCTAGCCACGCCCCCCCTGATGGCCGTTTTTTAATCATCACTGGACTGCTGCTGGGACACAAGATCACCCTGGTGGGAGTGTACGGCCCGAACACTGACTCCCCTTCCTTTTTTCACTCCTTATTGACTCGCCTCCTCTCGATTGACACCGGGCTTCTGATTATGGGTGGAGACTTTAACCTCCTGATGGACCACACTAGCGGTCAGCACTGCTACATCCCCCGACACCAAACCTCACGCCCGATCAGCCCTCAGGGAGCTCTGTGCGCAGTACTCATTAGTTGACATGGAATCCCATCTACACGCGCAACACCCTGCATTCACTCATTATTCTGGGTTCCACAATACTTGGACGAGGATTGACAATTGGCTGGTTGGTGGCGGGCTGGATTGGGACAGTCCTGACTCTTCCCTGGTGGTCCTATAATTACACATTCCCCGAGCGGGTGGCTTTGAGAGTCAGTGGCGATTCCCTGGCCGTGCCTTGATGGATCCTCTTTTTCCACTCAAACACTCCTTAAAATTGAACTTCTCCTTTCATCCCTCGTTTTAGATCTTTCCTCACTCAGAAGAGACTTCTCAATCCTTCCAAAAGCCCACCCCTCAGATCTTGACCACACATCAACCGCCTCACAATGCACCATATCTTTGCACTTCGACACTCATCTCAATCCACCCACTAACAGACCACCTAAACTTGTTACCAACACTGACACTCCTGCCCTCCCCTCTAACTACACTATCCGATCCTATCACACAGATCCCTCCTTAAGCGTCCCACCCTGTGATTCCATCACGACCTCCCCCCGCAACGGGATACCTCCCCTTCTACATCAGGAGCTAGCTTTTCTAGGAACTCCCCTGTCTCTCCCTCTCCAACCTTGCACACTACCCCCTATCCGTCAATCTTCTATCCCAGTTCTCTTAGGAACTAACAGATTCCCACCTTACCCGACATCTCCTAGACCTCCCCAACTACTTAGAACTATCCCCCCCTGCCCTCCCACCCCTTTACCTGTCCCCTCTCCCCTCTGCTGCATGTTGATTAACTGCAGATCTGCCTCCTGACACGCAACTGAGATTGCAGAAACCATTCTCAATGAAAACAAAGACATCGCATTCCTTACTGAAACTTGGCTCTTCACCCACTCCACTCCTATCCTCGACTTGCTCATCCCTCCAGGCTACTCTATCATTAGGAAAGACAGAATCGATCAAATAGGATGAGGCCTTGCCCTTATCTTTAAGGATCAACTCGTCATCGCACTTGTCCAGCTCCAAGATCCCTCGTCCTTTGAATACCTTTGTGCCGACCTCTCCTTTCCTGGCTTTCCCAACACTCGACTTCACACCATTTACCACCCCCCTGGAAATTGTCTCCCCTTCACCGAAGAGATGACCGATCTTATTATTCAAGCATCGCTCTCCCACTCCAAGAATCTCTTCCTTAGTGATCACAACATCCACTGGATTAAAAGTGATGACCCTGCTGTCATCCAATTTAAAGAAACTTTAGACATCACTGACCTGACCCAACTCTGCCTTGCCCCTACTCACACCAAGGGTGCCACCCTCAATGCTATTGTGACGAGCAAGGATCTGGCCTCTCTCTCGAATATCCTTCCTGTAGACTGGTCTGATCACCACCTCATCCTTTTCACCCTGAATAACCCCATTACTCGCACCGCCCCTACTAGAACTTTACCTATGAAACCCACTCGCAACCTTCACCTTATTCCTCCTGGCGAATTGGAATCCGCAATTAAAATTCGCTTACTTCTCCCCCCTCCCTCTCATAGTACCATCGACCTTACTGACCATTATAATAAATCTATTCTACGTGCCCTTGACCTAATTGCCCCAATTAAACTGAAAAAACAAAAAACATCCCTCCCAAATCCTGGTTCAATGCTGAACTCAATAATGAAAGACGGGCCCTCAGACCATCAGAACGTGCTTGGAGAAGCCGCCCCTCGTCAGACAACCTGGCTCTCCTGAGAACCACCAGAGCCCATTACAAAAAACATATCTTTAACGAAAAGGCCTCCTTTTCCGGTCACAACTTGACCAGGCAAGAAACCGCCCTAGAGAACTTTTTAACATCGTTAAAAAACAAACTTCCTCTGGCCCTCCTATTGTAACAGCCTCTGTGGAAAGATGCGAAGAAATTGCCTGCTTCTTTTCGAATAAAATCAACAACATCGAACTATCTTTCTCTTGCCCCCCCTCCCGGTCTCCAACCTCCCCTCAACCAACATACCCTCCCGAACATTCCTGGTTCACTTTTGTCCTCCTCTCTCCCACATCTCGACTCATCTCAACACCTCCCTGATTTTCCCCTTCTTGATACTTCTCGGACAGATCCTCTCTCTAAAAACAAGGCTCTATGGAGCGAATTTAGTACAATATCATAAACCACTGTCATCAACATCATTTCTAAACTCAAACCATCCTCTCACTCTAAAGATCCTCTCCCTGCCCATTTAGTTCAGGAACTCAAATACATCATTGCCCCTTTATGGACCGATATCATCAACTCCTCACTTTCCACTGGCTGTGTTCCTCCCTCTCTTCAGCTAGGTCAAATCTCCCCCATTCTTAAAAACCCAACCGCTGACCCTAATAACCTGAACAATCTACGCCCTATCTCGAACCTTCCGCTCCTCTCTAAAGCCCTTGAAAAATGTGTTCTGTCTCAATTAAATGACCATATCATCTTCTTCAATCTCCTCAACGTTTTCCAAGCTGGTTTTAGAAAGGGGTGCAGCACCTCAATGCTATGCTCAATATTACAGATGACATCGCTCTTTAGACAAAGGCGAATCCTACTAATCCTCCTCGATCTCTCAGCTGCTTTCGATACTGTCCACCATCCCACCCTTCTTAACACCCTCAAAGATCGTTTTGGCTTTGAAGGCACTGTACTCAAATGGTTCTCCTCGTTCCTTCAAAATCGATCACAACAAATTAAGCTCAGTCACTGCCTCTCCAAACCTCAACCTGTCTCACTCGGTGTCCCTCAAGGGTCTATCCTCTCCCTAACCCTATTCAATCTTTTTATGGAACCACTCACCCTCATACACAATGAAGCCAAAATCAGTTACCACCTCTATGCCGACGATACTCAACTATACTACAGGATCAAATCCCACAATGACATCCTCCACATCAATAACACCCTGATTAAAGTCCAATCATGGTTCCATTAAAGTCCAATCATGGTTCCATCTAAATCATCTCAAACTTAACCCTAAAAAAACTGAAATCATCCTTTTCACTCCCAAAAATAATTCCCTTCCCATTCAACTCTGGATCAACGATATCAATGCACTTAATTGCTCTCTCTCCTCCTCCAACTCTGTCAAATCCCTAGGTATCAGCATCGATCATAATCTTAATCTCATCCCCCCCATAAAAAATGCAGCCAAAAGTGCTCTTTTCTCCCTTTGTCACCTCAAAAAAATTAAACCCTTCATTCCAGCAGATGATTTCGAAATTGTTGTCCAATCTCTTGTCCTCTCCAGGATTGACTATGGTAACGCCACTCTTGCTGGCACCCCTAAAGTCCACCTAGCACCGATTAAATCTGTTCTCAACCTAGCTGCCAGACTTATTTCTGACTGTAAAAAATTTGACCATATTTCTCCTGTTCTCAAAAACCTAAACTGGCTCCCAATTGAAGGTCGATCCACCTACAAGATCGCCTGCATCACGCACAAAGCCCTTCACCAAAACACCCCTTCCTACCTTTCGAGCAAACTACAGAAGGCAGGGTGCTCCAAATCCCTGAGGAGCACTAACTCCCTTGTCCTTATCCCTCCTAAACTAAAATGTAATAAGACCCAATCACGTGTATTCTCTGCCAATGCTCCTACAATTTGGAATTCACTCCCCAAGGATCTTCGCTGTAACCCCTCTTACCCTCTCTTCAAAAAAAGTCTCAAAGTTCTCCTCCTCAATAAATATTGGGGTTCTTAATGTTACTGACTTTGTCCCTACTCTTTACCTCTATGCTCTGATGTGCTATTATTACCCAACACCTCTCCCCCTTTTCCAATGTTTTTATCTTGTTTGAATTTTTCTGCTCATTGTCAATTGTACAATGTATCATAACATGTTTATTTACCATGTAAAGCGCTCTGATACTCCTGGGTCCAGCAGCGCTATATAAAACCTTTTAAATAAATAAATAAATAAATAAAATAAATCCCGTTTTTAACAAAGAAGTTAGACAGGCTATTGAAGACTATTTTCACTGGAACACCGGGTCTGTCAACAAATGGGCGGTCTTATGGGAGGGCTTCAAAGCTTTTATCAGAGGGGTCTGCATCTTGAAGCATGCTGGTGTCTTGCGCGATCTGCGTTCCACTTTGGGCCCTATCGAGAGGGATATTGCTGCTATAGACTGCAAACTGCTTGCTGCTCCCACTGAATCCCTTGGTGCACGACGTCTCGAGCTGTGCGTGGAGTTTAGAGACGCCGCCGATAGGGAGGTGTCGTTCCTCAACAAACATTGCGTGGCGCGTCGGTATGGTGAAGGTGAGCGCCCGGGTAAGCTCCTGGCCAAAACATTGCGCCCTCCCCGAGGCCCCACATATATCATTTATATGGCTGGGCCCGAGGGCTCTCCCTTGCATTCCACCCCTGATGTTTGAGATTTATTTCTCTCCCATTATAAATCCCTTTACACCTCTCGCCTGTCCGGGCATCCTAGCAAGCAAGAGTCTTATGTATCTGAGGTAGCCCTGGTTTACCTGGAGAGTTATATGCAGGACTTTCTTTTGACTCCCATCACCCCGATAGTATTGCTGAGGCTATTGACGCCCTGCGCGCATCCTCGGCTCCTGGTCTCGACGGCTTCTCTGCCGTCTTTTATAAGGCATATAAGGACAAACCGGTGCCGCGTTTGGGGGAGGTTTATGCCGAGGCTCTTGAAGCGGGTATCTTCCCCCCGACGTTCCGAGAAGCGGTGATCATCCTATTGCCCAAACCGGGGAAGGACCCCATGCTCTGTGGCTCTTATAGGCCGCTATCTCTGTTGAACTTGGATTATAAAATCCTGGCCAAGGTTATAGCCATAAGATTATCATTATTGATGGAATTCATTATTTCCCCGGTACAGTCTGGCTTCGTCCCTCGTCGGTCCACCTCTCTCAATCTCCGGACGTTGTTTACGGTGTTGCACAGAATTGAGCCTTCTACCCCTGCCGCTGCTATTTTGCTAGACGCTGAAAAGGCGTTCCACTCTCTCGAATGGCCCTTTTTCCTTTCGATCATGCGTCGTATGGGCATGCCGGAGTGTTTTGTCGCGACGGTGGCTCTATTATATACTAAACCCTCGGCTCGGCTGCGCCTCAACGGCTCTCTGTCTGATCCTTTCCATTTGTCACGCGGCACAAGACAGGGCTGCCCTTTATCCCCTCTTCTTTTCATTTTGGCCATGGATCCTTTAGCTCAGCAATTCCAGGAAAAACACTTGCAGCGCGGGTTGCAATTCCGTGCTGGTCCTCTGTTGTTATCAATGTATGCAGACGATACTGTTCTCTATGTTCGAATGCCCCAAGTCAATCTGGCCCCCTTAATTCAGGAAATCGTCCGGTTTGGTGAGTTCTCGGGGCTCCACATTAATTGGCATAAATCAGTTATTTTCCCCCTTACGGCTAGCACCACGCCCTGGCAGTGCGAGTTCCTATTGGAATGGTGTGACGATTCGGTTAAATACCTCGGGTCATATTCACCTTGACACCACCTCATTGATCCGCCTTAATTATGGCAGAGCAATTAGCTCGTTAGAATCACAGGTCACGAAGTGGCTACGTCTGCCTCTGTCCATGGCAGGTAGAGTCGCTATTATTAAAATGGTAGTTCTGCCCCGGTTTTTGTACTATTTTAATAATATTCCCAGTCCCCTCACCAAGGCCTTCTTTTCGCAGCTTCGCTCCATATTGTTACACCTGGTTTGGAGGGACACGACGCCCTGGGTCAGTTGGAAGATTCTGACTTTGCCGCCGGATAGAGGCAGTCTTGGTGTCCCAGATTTTTATTTGTATTATTTGGTGACGCAGTGTTACGCGTATGCTTGGTTCCACCCGGATGCGCGCATCCCATATTTAAAGCCGGAGGCGGATCTAGTACTCCCGCGACAGCTTCTTACACTACTTCCCTCGGGCTTCCCTCGGGATCCCCGGGATGTTCAGACAGTCTCCACCACGTGCTGGGCTTGGAGCAGAATACGCAGACTCTTGGGGCTGGACTTATTATATTCCCCTGCCTTACCCTTGCCTAACTCTTTCCTTCTTCCGATCACTGGGGAAACTTTGGTCAAGCGCACTCTGGAGAAATTTCATGTACACACACTCGGGGACTTGTTTCCTGACGGACATGCATTTTCAATGACAGAAGAGGCTCGCTTTAGTGAACGTTCATTTATGGATACATTTATCCTGACTCGGGTACGCTCCGCTCCAAGGGCCAGGTTTCCATCCTTTCCGCCCCCTCCCTCACTCTGCTGATCCAGAACCCAGCTGGGACGCATCTGATTTCTAAACTTTATCGGCAGTGCAGAACTCTTAGACCCATGGATGACTCCAGGGTTCAGGCGGCTTGGGAGGCTGACTTGGGAGGACCGATCTTAGACTACCAGTGGGAGCACTGCTGCAGGGCCACCAATGATGTCTACTTGAACAGCCGACATAAAATAATTCATTTTAAATTCCTTAGCCGGATGTATTTCACTCCTGCCCACTCTCACAGAATTGACAAGTCCAGACCGCACAACTGTCAGAAATGTTTGGCACCCTTTGCTGATTTTGCACACCTTACCTGGACCTGTCCTAAGATCCACCAGTACTGGTTGAGCGTACACTCCACATTGGGAGACATATTATCCATGCAACTCACAATATCATTCTCTATGCTTAATTCTGAAGACACTTGTTGGTAAGGTACCAAACCTTTCTCCAAATTTCTTAACGGTGGCCACCCATTAGTAATATACTTCTTGATTTTAACAAGTACATCATCATTCTTATATTCATTATCCAAACATCTTCAGAAATGATTCCATTTGAATTTTCTGTGGCATCAATTGCAGAGACAACAACACATTCATCATCATTAAATTCTGAAATTTCTTTAGTGTTGTTAACTGGCAATCTAAACAAGCAATCTGCTCTAAAATTTGCTCCACCAGATATATGCTTTATCTCAAAATTGTATTCCAGCAACCTTGATATGATTCTTACCAATCTTGAAGATGCCAAACCAGTTCTTTTACCATTCATCAAAAATATCAAAGGTTTATGATCAGTAAGTAAATCAAAATGACTGCCCCACAAATAGCTTTTGAAGTTCCCAACAGCCCATGAACAGGCCAATGCCTCCCTCTCCATAGTATTGTAGTTAGATTTAGAGGTGGGCGGAATTTGCGTAACCGCGTTACGCAAATCTCTGCGAAATGGGAAAAAATCTCCACGAACACGCGGAATTGCTTGTTCGCAATGCTTTTTTACTTTTCGCAATCGCTGCTTGCATACTCGGGGGAAATATCTCGTGAACACGCTTTTGAGAACGCGAACAAGCAAAATATTTTGTGAAGTCGCGGAACGCAGAATTTTGGGCAATTTCGTGTTCTCCGCGGAATGCGAAATTACTCTAATTCCGCAAATGGAACGGAATTTACCGCCCAGGCCTAGTTAGATTCTGCTTTGCTTAATGTACGTTAAATAAATGCAATAGTATTTTCTTTTCCGTTACAAAATTGAGTGAGCACACCACCAAGTCCTACAGAACTGGCATCCACAGTAACTGTACATTTAATGGCACATGTAAAAGGTTGTAAAGCTGGTGCATTTTTAATCATGTCCTTTATGTTTTTAAAAGCATCATCATGCTCTTTTGCCCAAATGAACTTCTCATTCTTGCGAGTTAAACATCTAAGTAGTTCGACACTAAATGCGTATCCATACACAAAACGTGCATAGTTCTCACTGAGTCCTAAAAAGGATTTGAGTGAGTCTTTGTCAACTGGTGCCGGAGCATTAGTGATCGAATCAATAAGATTTTGTTTAGGTTTGATACCCTCCTTGGTAATGGAATGTCCCAAATACTCTAATTAATTCACCAAGAAATGACATTTTTCTTTCGACACTGTCATTCCTTTTTCGTGCAAAATTCTAAGAACTTTATCAAGAATGTTATTGTGTTCTTCAATGCCTTTTCCAAAGATGAGGATGTCGCCTTGGAATGCTTGTACCCCTTTGATGTCTTCAAATAAAGAGTCCATTAACTTCTGAAAAACGCTAGCTGCAGAAGCTAGTCCAAATGGGAGTCTCATATATGTGAACGCACCAAAGGGTGTAACAAAGGTAGTGAGATCCTGTGACTTATCTGAAAGAGCAACCTGATGGTAAGCTGATTTTAAGTCAATAAGAGAAAAATTAGTAGGTTCTCCAATTGCCATCAAAATTTCCTGAATTAATGGTAATGGGTAGCAATCCACCAAAAGGTTCTTATTTAAAGAACATAAATCAGCACACATGCGCCATTTTCCTTTTTTTTTTTAGCTAAAACCACAGCTGAAACCCACTCAGAAGTATCAGCGGGTTTGAGCGTTACATAAATTATCTAAGTGTTCTTTCAATTCCTTCCTAACACCAAGCGGAACACTTCTCACTTTATGTTTTACTGGAGTAGCACCATCTTTTAACTTAATCTCATGCACAACTCCGTTCACACATCCTATTTTGTCTTCAAAAACATCCTTATATTTATTAAGAATCTCATCTAATTGACATGAAGTTTTCTTATTAGTACACAATTCAACTGTTGAAATCGGAATATCCCCAAGAATTATTGGAGTATCACTCCTAGCTTTAAGCATTATTCCCATCTTTCCTAAATCATGCCAACCAATTATATCATGACCTTTTTTGCTACATAGACTTTAGTTGTTATCGATCTCCCTGAAAGTTCTACCTTTTCATTAAAATAACCTACCATGTCTATGTCCTGTCCTCCAAACGCCTTCGGATTAACATCTGTGGTGAAAAGTTCATTAGGAAAACAATTCTTATAATAAGTAATGTCAGACAATATAGTTATTGGCGATCCATAATCAGCCATGACTTCTAATTTCACATTTCCTATAGTTGCTTCACCTAAAGGTGCTTTGAAAGACACATCAGAATCAATTACATTTGCAATCAGATTATTAATGTCTTCTTCCAATTCTTCTATAGCATTTACACTTGTGTGAGATATGTTTTTATATTCTAAATTAGTCTTGCATGAGCTTTCCAGATGCCCTATCTTCTTACATCTTGAGCATCTTTTCCCATGTGCTGAACAATTTGGATTATTACAAAGGCATATTTTAGAGTCGCATCGATAGCAAAATAAATTTTTCTTAACGTTCGAAACTTCCTTTACTTTTACTATTTTCTTGGACCTTAGGTTTGCGTGAAACTGCACATATAGAATTTGAATTACTCTCAGTTCCTGACATGACTTTTGTAGAAAACAAGCGACCTTTCTATCCCGATAGCAATGTCAATTACTTCATTTAATGTTGGATTTCTACAAGCCAAAGGACGTTCTTGTACTTTCTTCGAGAAGCAATGGAAAACTAGTTGATCACATAGGTATATATCTAGCATTTCTCCAAAATCACATTTTGATGCTAAAATACGCACGTTAGAAACATAATCTTCAATGCTTTCATCAGCTAGCTGTTTCCTTTTGTTAAAACTGTGCCTTTCAACCATTATATTTGGTTGTTCATAGAATCTTTTTTCTAATCTTTTAATGCTTCTGTGTAAACATCCCATGGTATAAATTGTCCAGGTGGAGGTTCACCCTCTGGAATGTGATCAAATATTTCTCTACCTGCATCACCTAATAAACCATAAAGTACAGCTTTTTTTCTTTCATTAGAATATTCTTTTCCATCTATTGCAATATTGTAGCTTTCAAATGATTTAAACTACTGTTGCCACTTTACAGGTGGTTTTCCTGCATTCTGCAAAAACAGATTTATTTGGTATGGCTGAGTTTCGTAAGCCATATTTCAATTTTAAATAAATAACAATTTCTTAAATACTGAAAATAAATATTTAAATATCTTCTCACCTTTTATAATGAAGGTTTAGTTCTTATTTTAAAAAATGTGGAATTTTCTCTCAAATGCTTGTCCTTTGTTTCATTTCCTTTTAATTTTATCACAAAGTTCATTTTACTGAGAGATCCGATATCTTTTCTCTCCGTGTGTCGGTACTGGTTGCTATGGACTGTTGCTATAATCGACATAAATCTAAGATGGCCGCGGCGTCGGGTCACGTTGCGTGACCTAGCGTGATGACGATTCCTTCGCACGCATCATTATCTTCTCATGCGTCTTTCCCTTGTGACGATACGATTCTTCACTCAACCTTCAGCACACTTCTCGTGCGTAGCACTCAGAACTCGCCAGGGCATTAAAAAATCAGCAAGGTCAACTGACTCAGTTACGCTCTTCAGAAACAATTGAAGGTAAAGCAATCTTACCTAAAGTTTCTTGAACGTAAAGCTTTTCATCCGTAGCACACTCACGTTGTCTTCCTTGCTTTTCTTTTCGAAAAATGCATTTAGTTGTAATTCTTCGGAGGATTTTCAATTGTCAAGCGTATTATCCGGTTCGCTTTCCGCATCAATCGTCGCCAATATAATGTTGTAAAGTAGCACAACATAAGCTTGAATATATAATTGTATAGGAGTTTATTTATGAGATTTACTCCAAATGAAATAATCCACGAAGAAAACGGAGGTCCTGATGCGTTGCTGTCCAGTCCGGTATCGAGATAAGAATGGACAGCACAGCAACGCATCAAGAAGAGAATTTAGAACGAAGAACTAAGAATACAATAACAATCTAATAAATTAAAGGTGTACAGATACAACACTGCCCTAAGGTGAGAAAGGGGCGGTTGAACCGAAGCGCACCGTTGGAGGCCAGCTTGATTCCTGTTGTGCAGCACCGTCAGAGGCGAGACATGTTGGGGCTACGATGAAGGTGATGGTGCAGTCGGGGCCGAGAAGGTGAACTGGGTGAGTGCGCCCTCCCTACTCTCCAAGTGACTGTCATCGAGCCCGCATAGGCTGCGCGAGAAAACGAATCCCCGGGGGCTGCGTCGAACACTGAAGCTGTGGGGAGCCCTTCACCACCTGCACCGGACCGGCACTGCAAGCTGCGGTGTGGGGGCCCTGCCCGCTGATCCGGTGGGAGCGCTGTGGAGGAAAAGCGGTGTGCTGCTGTAGACCAGGTCTGATTGGGGGACGCGATCTTGCGGTGAGGGAGGTTGGTGGATCGAGTTGAAGCGCGGCCGGGCTTTAAAAAGTGAAAATGCACGCGATGGGAAAACAGTGCAAGTAGAGCACAGTTATTGCAAGTTAATGACAAAACCAAGGGTGGAATCATAAATATAAGGCTGTGCAGGTGCTTTTTAAAAAAAGGGAAAATGTATGCGATCTTGCCGGGGGGGGGGGTCGCTCTGTGGTGAGGGAGGGGGTTAAAGCGCGGGCGGGCTGAAATTGAAAATGCACGCGATCTTGAGGTGAGGGAGGGGGGTGGAGTTGAAGCGCGGCCGGGCTGCTGGAAAAGAAACCAAATGGCAGCTGTGCACGTCATAAGCGCGCTTGTGCGCGTAATAGTCAGCTGGTCGCCAGGAAAGTTGCACTTTTCTAAGCAGCTACTAAATGTCTCGGCCTGATCAGCACATGCGCTGGATCAGGCAGAGACCTAAAAAGCCCAGCTGTGAAATGCCAATACTGTGCCCTCGTGTTTGCAGCGTGACTCAGCGATGTAACCATCGATGCAGAGACATGAGGTGATCACAGGTTAAGAGCTCAACTCCCAGTTCGGGCAACACAGTCCTTCCTCCTTTCAACGTCAGTGACTTGAGTAGCAGTAAATTGGGCAACAGCCTTAAAATCTGCAGAAGTGCTCACAGTAAGTTATCAAAGTATGAAATCAGCTCTGCCGATCACATCCCAACCTTTATTTACACCTAAAATAGCAGAAAAATGCCCACGCCAATCTGCAACGCGCTGAGGTACGTACATTCAATAAAATTATATTAGTTGAGAGGGCAGCATTGGTGCTATGTCACGGAACCGGGTTCAGTACCACAGTCCTGCTGAAAAGTGTCCCTACTGAACCAGATTCAGTACAGCAGCAATGACAAAGAGCCTGCAGCAGCAAATAACCCTACAAAAGTGTGGTGGCAAGTGCGGATTCTGGAAATACGAGGTAAGGTAAGTACACCTGAGGGGCGCTAGAGGGCGCACTGCAGCATGGCCGCACTGCCGTGAGGCTCCTGCAGCCCGGAGCCTTCATCCGCTTAGAAATCCTGCCTGACCGTCGCCTTTCCCTGCCCTGATCCCGGATTCTGCTCGGGTTGGCCACGGACTGCCCTCGGCTGAAATCCTGTCCCGATCGGAGGTTCCTTGCCGACGCTGGGAGGGTCAGGAGATTTCACCGCGGCACGCTCTGGAGAGCGGACGCTCTGCGGCCCGGCGTGCCAGCCCACTTTGGTCCGCGGCTGCACACGTGGGAGAGGGCCTGTCCCCCTCCCCCCTCTGTGCTTCTCCGTGCCTGCTTGACTGGTGGCGATCGGTTGCTGCCCCTTTGGCCCGTGGACGGCAGCGCTGGGTGAGTGACGCTGGTGCGGGTGGCGCCTGGGATTGTGGCAGCAGAACTGAAGTAGAGGCTGCGGTCTATCCCTGGAGCCGGACGCGGCCATTGCACGGAGGGGAGTGGCGGGGCATGTACGCCTGCTCGTGCCCCCCATATGCGGAGCTGCTGAGGCCGATTGAACTCTGCGTGGGGTGAGCAAGAGTGCGCTACACATCGGACTGAGGTTTATGTGTGGCATTATTTAGCGTAGCACGGCAGTCTTAGACTTTTTCCATTTGGCGCCCTTTTTCACTGCTGCAGTCGCCATATTGCGGAGCCTGCCGAGACGGTCTTCACGGCGGGACCCTCCGCTGGATGTTGCGGCGCTGGCACCATCTGCCTGCCATAGTCCACGGTTGCCCCCTACTGCGCCTGCTCTGCCTGGCGATCCTGGATTGCACCGCCCTGTACCCTGCGAGACGTTACTGGAGCTGACTCCTGCACGCTGTCCCTGTTCGGGGGCTGTGAGTGGCACTACCCTTTCTACTCTGTGGTGTGGTGGACAGGGTCTTTCCTGTGCCCTATTGGACTACGTCCTATTATCGTCAGTACGGCTGCCCTGTTGGCGGCGTCGGCCTGCTGTGTCTGCACTGAGGGTGCTGGCGGTGCGGTGCGGAGGTGGGCATTCTACGACCCGCTTTTGAAACTTTTTTGCGTCGCGTTTCCTGTTGAGGGCATTGCCGGGTTGACCGTGGACTTGTTCTCGAAGATCACCCCCTTGCCTCCCTATTCACGCCATTAGTGCAAGCTGTGTGTGTATCACCATGGGCAAACCTGACAATAAGCAACCTAAGCTCTCCTTTGACTCTACGGCTTCTAGAAGGGGCGCACGCCTGGTACAGGAGGCTGGGACCTCACGATCTCCACCTCCGCCTGTCGCTGATGCTGTCTCGCAGCCGGCCACCCCTGATTTCCAGCAGATGATGCAGGAGATGCGGCAGGGCTTCGCCACCATAGTGGACAAAGTGGACAAACTATCCTCCCGCATGGACGCGGTAGTACAGAAACTTGATGTCCATGAAGAGCGCCTGACTACGGCGGAACAGCGAATCTCGGATCACGACGACACTGCGGCCACTCATACCACTCAATTGGCGAGGATGGACAATATCCTACGAGTGATAGCCGCCAAGAATGAGGAGTTGGAGGCGAGAAGTCGACGCAACAACATTCGCGTAGTGGGTGTGCCGGAGACGACGAATGTTGGGAAGATGGAAACGTATGTGGAAAGACTCTTGGTTGGAGCAGTTGGGGCGGAGGCCTTTTCTACCCAGTTTATTGTGGAGCGGGCACACCGTTCGCTCGGACCGCGACCGGCCACCGGTGCGGCTCCGCGCCCTATCATTGCTCGCCTCCTGAACTATCGGGATCGTGATGCGGCTCTTCATGCAGCTCGCACTTCCCGCTCACTTTCCTTCGAGGGGGTCAACTTCACCATCTACCCGGACTTCACTCCGATGGTGCAGGAGCAACGGCGTAAATTTTTGGCGGTTAAGAAGAAGCTTAGGGACCTCCAAGTGGACTACGCCTTGCTCTACCCTGCAAAATTGAGGATCACTCATCAGGCGAAGCAGACTTTTTTCACGAATCCGCAGCAGGCGGAAGACTTTGTGAAGCGGCTGAAGAGGGAACGGGCTGCTGCTGACCGCCAGGATGGACTGGGTCAGAATGATCACCAATCGGCGGGAGAGGAAGAGGACGCCTGACCAGGTTTTTGATAGCATGATGACTGTGTTGAACACTTCTTACTGTTACTGCTACACCTGCCGCTAGCGGCTGTTTTTCCACAGACATGTGTTTTTGTGGGCGGATGGGTGGACCTCCGGACCGCTCCGAGAGGCCGTATGTTGTGACTATTGGGGAGGCGAAGGTTGGGTTTTTTCTTTTTTTTTTTCTTTATTCTTTGCTCCGGGCACCCACCCCAGCACTGTGCCTGCCTCGTATCTTTGCTTAATCGGCTGGAAGGGCGTCATAGTGTGAGAGGGTGGTGAAGTGCACCTCTGGTGGGCACCCCCAACGGGAATACCCCTTCAATGTTTACACTTTACTTTGTTGTGCGACTGATTTTCTGGACGGATGGATGGATGTCTGTGGTGTGGGGAGGGGGGGTGGTAGGGGGTCCTGACGGGTTGGGGTTGGTCAGGTGGGTGGTGGGGGGAGGGGACGCTTTGGTACTTTTTCATTCACTTGCTGGATGTGCTGCAGGCGGATTGTTCTCGTGTGGTATTGCGTGCCTGTTGCACGGTTGTGCTCTGTTTGGTTCTGGGAGGGGGGGTTGGTTCTGGGTTTGGAAGACGGCATGGATGGCTGTGATTTTCGTGTTACTAGGTGGAGTGAGTGTGCGGCGGCTACGGCCTACTGCTTTGGCTCGTGTGGTGTGCCTGTTGCGGGGTTTCGGGGTTCCCTGACACGTATTCCTTGTGAGTAATGTCGGTCGAAGAGTTGGATAGGATATCGATTCTTTCTTGGAATGTGCGTGGGCTCAATGATGCCAGGAAATGTCGTAATGTGCTGCAACATCTGGACCGACATGCCATACAGGTGGCGCTTCTGCAGGAAACACATCTGCGCCGGTCACCGGCACATGCGTTTGGAGGGAGGTGGGCCACTGTGAGGAAATTTTCATCGTACTCCTCTTATGCAAGGGGGGTTGCAATATTGATTAAGAAATCACTCACCTTCCAGGAGTTGGGATCACACTTAGACTCTGACGGGAGATATGTACTGTTGTGGGGGAGGATTGGGCAGATCACTGTGCTATTTGTGAATTGTTATGCACCAAATGTTGATACTCCTGCTTTTTTTCTTGCACTGTGGGGTCATGTACTTGCTGTAGACGCTTCCCATATTGTGTGGGGGGGGGATTTTAATCTGGCAATGGGGGCTCTTGAGGACAGATCGGAGGGGAGTCATCAGTACAACGTTCAGGCCAGGGATGTCATGCGGGGCATTGTGGAGGAGGCAGGGCTGGTAGATAGCTGGCGGCATGTACACCCCACTGTTAAGGAGGGCACGCATTTCACGACGCAGGCCCGTACCTGGGCGAGGTTGGATTATATCTTCCTTTCCAGAGGACTAGTGGCTGGATTGCGTGGGGTGACACACCTCCCCAGGACATACTCTGACCACTGTCCAGTTAGGGTTGTGGTATCGGTGCCTGGATTGCACCGACCGCGACCGCCTTGGAGGCTCTTCCCATCGGCCCTTCTGGACCCCATCTTTAAGGCGGAGCTGGGCGAGGAAATAGAGGCTTTCTTCCCGAGGAATAGGGGATCTGTGGACAGTGTGGAGGTGATATGGGAGGCATTCAAAGTTACGATCCGGGGGTTCACAATCTCCAAGAGTTGTGGGGTACTCAGGACTATTGTTCGTACACTTGCTGGCTTAGAAGCCGACCTACGACGCCTAGAGCGTAGACTGCTTGATGGCTCTGACCCTGATCTCATGCACCAGTTTAGAGGTAAACTTTCGGAATACGAGGAAGAAGCGGCCAGGGAAGCGAAGCATAGGGGAAAATACTGGGTGGCTAGACGGTATTGTGAAGGTGAGAGACCGGGGAAGGTGCTTGCTGCTCTTACAAGACACCAGAGGCATGGTTCGGATGTCTTGGAACTGGTCTTGGCTGATGGTACGCACTGTACGGACACGACGACTATTCGGGACACGTTTCTGCAACACTACACACACTTATACACTTCCCAGCATTCAGGAGATGTGAGATATGGGGGGTTTCTGGACGAGTTGTCACTTTGCTGGCTCTCTGACGATCATAGGGCTTTTCTGGGTAGGCCCCTGGAGGTCGATGAGGTCAGGAGTGCCATCATGTCTCTTAATAATGGCAAGGCTACAGGCCTTGATGGTCTCCCCGCCGAATTTTATAAATGTTACGTGGATATTATGGCTCCGGTGTTGCGGGAGGTTTTCGAGGAATCCCTTGAGGTAGGGCGCCTACCAGGGACTATGAGGGAAGTTGCTATCACCTCTTTGCTCAAACCTGGAAAAGATCCCCTTGACGTGGGTTCCTATAGGCCTCTTTCATTGCTCAACTGCGATGTTAAAATTCTGGCCAAGGTGTTGGCGATGCGTCTCTCTGAGCTTATGCCCATTATAGTGCTGCCTGACCAGTCAGGATTTGTGCCTGGACGAGCGACGTCCCATAATCTTCGTACATTATTCTCCTTGATTCCAACCATTGCCCCGGAGCTCCCGGTGGCTGCTATTTTTCTAGACGCGACAAAAGCGTTTGACTCGGTGGAATGGGGTTATTTAATAGACGTTCTATGCAGGATGGGCTTTCCCAGAATGTTTATATCATGGGTTAAATTACTTTACACTGACCCTATGGCCAGGGTTGTTGTGAATGGTGTGTTGTCCTCCCCTTTCCCGATCACGCGAGGGACCAGGCAGGGGTGTCCACTCTCTCCCCTCTTGTTTGCCATTGCTATAGAGCCTCTTGCATGTAGGATTCGGCAATTGCATCAACAGAGTGCGTTTAATTGTCTTCGGCGGCAGATTGGCATATCCCTGTACGCTGATGATGTTACCCTTTATGTGAAGGATCCGCAGTTGCATCTTAACGCGCTGCTACGTGAGTTTGTTGTCTTTGGTGGTATATCTGGAGTTCATATCAATTGGCAGAAATCCCAATTCTTTCCACTCACTGCAGCGGTTCATCGTTTCCCACTTGATTACCCCCTGGAGTGGTGTGACTCGGAGCTGCGGTATCTGGGTATTGTTGTGTCATTGCTCAAGGAGGAGACGCTACGGCTCAATTACGGTGTGGCTATAACTAAGTTAGCGGATAGCATAACGAGGTGGATGTCTTTACCATTGTCTATGGCGGGTAGAGCATCTCTCATTAAAATGGTGGTGTTACCCCGCTTCTTATATTTGTTTCAAAACATTCCGTATTATCCTGGGGCTTATTTTTTCACTCGTCTCCGCTCGGAGTTGCTTCGGCTGTTCTGGGGGGGCAAACAGCCACGAGTGGCGTGGGCTACGCTGACGCTGCCTTATGCCGATGGGGGCTTCGACGTCCCTGATTTTGAACAGTATTATGTCAGCGCTCAAGCGCACTACGCCTACCACTGGATGCGCCCCACGCCGTTTATGCCTCAGTTGGCCGCTGAACAGTGGGTTGCTCATCCTCTCTCATTGGAGGGCATGGTCCTGGGTAATGTTGGGGACATTGACACACACCAAACGACGGTTACCTGCACTGTTGATGCATGGAAGCGTATCGCAAAGGCACTGGATGTCGCTTTTCTCTACTCGCCTGCGTTGCCTCTGATATATCACCCTGCTCTGTCTCTTCTGCAGGAAACTGGGTTTCAGCGCCTGTGCAGTCGTCTTGCGATACTTACCTGGGGTGACCTGTTTCGTGAGGGCACCTTCCGTACCCTGGAGCAGTTTTTTGGGGGTGGGGCGTACTCCCCGCTTGAAATGTTTTATTATGTCCGGCTGCGACAGGGCCTGAGGTCGCTGTTACCTGAGTTCCCAGGGGAGCCGGGTGTGACCCTACCGCTTCATGTGCTGTTACTTTCTGATGGACGTCACTTGGTGTCTAGATTGGATGGTGCCATCAGGACACAACGTGCTGTCTCGCCTGGGCGGGCGCGAGCCCAGTGGGATGCTGAGCTTGGAATTTCCATCTCTGATGACCAGTGGAAGTATTGTTGTGGTGTGACCGCCAATATCTCCTCTAGCTGCCGCCTAAAGATCATACACTACAAATTCATACAGCGTTTTTACTACACCCCGGCTAGGAAGCTCAGGTTCCGGCTAGCGGAGGATGATAGGTGTGCTCGTTGTCATATGCCGGGTGCCGATTTTCTTCATTTGGCGTGGGAGTGTGGGGTAGTTTCGGAGTACTGGGTGCAAGTCCATGATGCTCTCCAGGTTATGACCGACAATGGAGTGCCACTCGACCCTATGGTCCTGTTGTTGGGTTATACCAAGGAGGTGCCAGCGTTATATCGTAGGTTTGTGGATGTAGCTCTGCTGCTGGCAAAGAGGCGTGTGGCCTGTTGCTGGGGAAGGGGCAGAATACCGCAGTTCGAGGACTGGTTGAAAGATGTCGTTTATTGTCAGGACCAATATAATGTCTACGCAGAAATGATGCCTGTGCGCTGTAGGCCCAGGGACTTTTGGAGCCCACTGCAGGTGTACCTCCTCAGCAGGTCTGTGCAGGATTCTGATTCGGACAGTGCAGATCGGGTGGGGGTGGGTTAATGGGGCTTCATTTGTTGGACTTACATGTTTCTTAGCCACTTGTCCAGTTTACACAATGTGAGGGTCTGTATATTTGCACCACTGCTTATTTCGATGTATGGGGTATGCTCTGTTCATCGGCGGGGGAGCGGGGATTTACGGCCCTCTCCCTTGTGGTGCTGTTTATGATGCCTTACCTCAGGGACTGCTGCACTGCGAGTACGTACCCGCGGCCCTGCCGCTGCTCTCCTCCTTGGAAAGGTATATGCTTGTTATTCGCATTATTGATGTGTTTATATGCTCTGTACTGATGTGTAACGTCGCATGCCACTGCTGTTACCATGACTTCATTTCTGCCCGCTGTGCTCCCCCTTCTGGATATGTCACCTGGACACTTCATGTATGCCGCTGCACTGCACTACACCTGAATCTTTGTATGCTTTGTATATGCGTCATTGATGGTCTCTTGCTTGTCTTCCACTTCTTATTGCGAATAAAGGTTTAAAAAAAAAAAAGGTAAGTACACCTATGAGGACAGGTGTGGCAAACCGTCTCACACCATTAAAGTGAAGATACCAAAGCCCACATTTCTATTTATCTCAGGACTCGCTCCACCAGGAAGGGTGCACCTGATATGGAGCGCAAACGTGTTTTATACATCGAGTATTATCTATGTTGATAATGTTTACATAGTTATTACACACCAAGAATAATATAAGAATAACCAAATAAAATAAAGTTGAATATTTATTTACAAAGGAGGTGGAACATATCATGGCACCATTCTTGTCACTGTCACTTTAAATGCATCACTGCAGACCCAGGAGAGAGAAGATCTGAAGTAAAAACAGCCCCTTCCATATCTTTCAACTTAAACACAAAAAATATTTCTATGAATTTTGGAAATTATGAATTACAAGATGCGGTGTGCGGTGAGTCAGCGAGCGGTTGCACACCATCCACCGGCCAGGTGCTCCTGAGGGGCGGTGGGTCAGTTTGGCCTCAGGTCCTCTTGGGTGCGGGGCGATTGCGGGGCGATTGCGGGGCGGGCCGTGGCGGGAAGCGGGGACAGGGCCCGCGCTCTCATAGTTGTTTTACCGGGCGACGACTCCACCCGGGCGCCTGGGCACCCCCACCCCCTGCTTTGCCTACTTGTGCTCTTGCCCTGCTGCTGTACGCTTGGCTCCCCCCCCCCCATCTAATCGGCTGCCCTGCCTGTCTGCTTCATCACGCTGAGCGCCGCGCTGCGGTGCATGGGGCTGTTGATTCCCCCTCCTGGGACTGGCACAGTGGATGTACCCTTTGAGCATTGTCTGGTCACTGTCCTACAGCCACACAAGCTCTTGCCCGCCTGCCTGCGCCACAGTGGGCTCCTGGTATACACCAAGCTGATGCAGCTCACCTGATTACATGTGAGAGGAGAGCTGAGCAAGTGGAACACTCCTCATCTGGCGCACCAATGGGCCCGACATCAGCCTGCTTGGCTTCCACACTGCCCTGGGACCCGTTCTGTGCGAACTCTCCACACCTGCAGCCCAGCTGCCCCAGAGCTGCTCCACAGTACATATTAGGGACCTTACCTGGACTCTGTAGACCTCAGATCAGTTTGCTTCGGACCCATCCTAGAGTTTTTATTTTTTTTTACCTTCGCCAGTTCAGGCCCTATTGTGATTCCGGCTGGAGGGGACACCGACGGGAGGGCTGCTGGTCGCTTGGTGGTGGTGATAGCAGAATGGGCCGCAGAGATCCCAAGCAGCGCCTTCTCCCTTTCGAAAAGATCTCAAAGGCGGATCAGGACCCTGCTGTCTCCATGGCGGAGGGCGGCCGGGGAGCTCCTGCACCAGAGGGAGACACTCCTCAACTGGGTTCTTTATTGCAAGAAATGAGGGCTGGGTTCCGGGCCCTGGATGTACAGTTCGATGCCCAGGACAAACATATGGCGGAGCTGGGGTCCAAGATACAGGCTCACGACCGGAGACTGGACGTGGTGGAATCCCGCACTTCGGACTTGGATGACGAAACAGCGCAATCCCTGAAAAGACTTGAATGAATGGAACGTATTCTCAAGAAAGTGGCGGTCAAGAATGAGGACTTGGAGGCACGCAGCCGTCACAACAATGTGCGCATCCTAGGTGTCCCAGAGTCTACAGCTGCTGGTCGCATGGACACGCTGGTGGAGACGATCCTGATTGACCTGTTTGCGAGGGAGGCTTTCACTGCTGGCTTCATAGTTGAGCACGCTCATCGGTCGCTGGGACCGCGTCCTAACCCTTGGTGTCCGCCTAGAGCCACAATAGCTCGGGTCATGAATTTCAGGGACCGTGACACCGGCTGGCGAGGGAGCGGGGTGAGACATTGTGACAGGGGTCCAAACAGTCCTTCTACCCGGACTTCACTGTCATGGTGCAAAAAGCAAGGTGGAAATTTACCAGTGCAAGGCGGCCCTACGGAACCTATGATTGAAGTACGGCATGCTGTACCCCGCCAGATTGCGTGTGGAGGTGAATGGACGGTCTTGTGTGTTTGATAACCCCGCGGAGGTGCAGGAGTTCTGTCATAAGTTCAAACAAAGCAACAAGCGCCCTACAGAGGAGAACAGATAGCCCCCCTCACAGCCTGGATCGGACGCCAGCTTGGAACTCTTTTCCGGTGTTGGACATGACTAAATTGGTTCTCTGGTGCTGATCCATGTGTCGTTTTAAGGCTTACAGGGTCATCGAGAACTCATTTGTTAATACTACTTGTCAATTGCCAAGTTGTTGTTTGGGGCGTTGCCACTACCCTTCATGGTGTTCACCTACGCAGGGCAAGTATTACCTATATTTCTTGTTTAATGCTTCAGACGGATTCTTGTCTCTGCACGGTTATTCGTTAATGATGGTATTGCCTCTCTAGTTGGGCTGGGAGGGGGTGGGGGGCTTGGGAGGGACAATACTTAGTTGCGCTTGGACTTGTTTATCTGTACAGTTTTTTTATTGTGATGAGTGCGTTAGTCTCACCCTTTTTCAGTACTTGCTCCACAGTTCCCCATGCCACAGATAGGACATAATGCTGGCCCCTCAGAGGTTATACTGGCTACATGGAATGTGCGTGGCCTACACAACAACAGGAGAAAGAGACAGGTGACGCAGTACTTGTTACGCCACAGGGTGGACGTGGCTTTCTTGCAAGAGACACACCTACCCCCCCCTCAGATAAGACTAGATTTGCTGCTGGCTGGTGTGCGCATAGATATTTTTTCAATTGCAGTAGTTACGCTAGGCATTCATATACACCTCAACACCAAACTGATTATCCGCCGTAACTACGGGACGGCTGTTGATAGGTTAGAGACGCAAGTCGGGAAATGGCTCCAACTCCCTCTGTCCATGACAGGACGGGTGTCGCTAATTAAAATGATCGTGCTGCCAACATTTTTATACTTATTCCAAAACATCCTTATCCCACTCACTAAGAAGTTCTTTTTAACTCTGCAGGCCCATTTGATAAAGTTTGTTTGGGGTGGCTGTCAACTCAGGGTTAACTGGAGAGTGATGACTCTCCCATGCGACAGAGGCGGTTTTGGTGTACCTGACCTTAGATTATATTATCTGGCGGCTCAGTGCAGTTTTGCACAGGCGTGGTATCATCACGATGCCAGAATCCCTTACCTCCGACTGGAATCAGATTTAGTCCTTCCGGACTCACTGGCAGCAATTTTACCGAATGTTTTCCCTAGAGATCCCACGGATATACAACCTGCCTCGCCCACCAGTTGGGCTTGGGACCAGTTGTGTTGTGTCACCCATACTCCGCTGCTCTACTCTTCGGCTCTCCCTCTCCCGAATTTTAAGGCGATCCCCAACACTGGTGAAAAATGAATACAGAAGACGTGCCACAGATTCGGCATTGTGAAAATGGGCGACTTTTTCCCCAATTGGCACGCTTTTGAACTGGAAGATGAGGCTCTTTTCCCTGACGCCACCTTCGTGGACAGATTTGTCCTTTCTCGAATCCGCTCAGCCCTGCGGGCTACCTATCCGGATTTCCCATTGGAGCCCCCATTGTTCCTCCCACTTACCAAGGTGATTGATAGTGATAGGGGAGTACGCATTGTATCCCAGCTCTATAAGACTTGTGCTGCCATTGTACTGGTCAATGATGAGAAGGTACGCAAAGCTTGGGAGGAGGACTTGGGTGGCCCGATTTTGGATGAGCAGTGGATCGCCTGCTGTGCAGTTACCGATAGGGTGTCCCTCAACAGCAGACACACACTGCTTTACTTTAAGTTCCTACGTCGAATGTACATGACCAGCCAGGCTGCACAGAATAGACCCTAACAGGACCCATCACTGCGCCCGGTGTAATGCTCCGAATGCAGATTTTGCCCATTTGGCTTGGACTTGTCCGAGTTTATGTAGCTACTGGGTGGCTATTCATGAGAAGATTAGCTAGATGGTTAAGGCTCCGGTGTCCTCACTGCCCGAGATTGCATTGTTGGGATACATTAGTCAACTCCCGCAGGCTACACGCAGATTTGTTGCTATCGGTCTGCTGCTGGCAAAGCGGGAAGTGGCGATTCATTGGGGCGGCAGAAAGACCCCATCAGTGAAGGTGTGTCTAAAAAGTATGGGTTCTTGCACCACAAATAGCGAAATTTATGCTACAACACTCCCCCTAACCTCCAGACCTAGAGACATATGGGGCCCTTTTAAGGCATATCTACGGGCTCGGCAGCTGACCGCCTCCAGACAGGCTGATCATGGAATAGTGCCCGTCGAGGTGGGCTAGTTCCGCAATGTGGGATGGATGCACTCCAGTTCGCGTCGAGCTATTGTCATGTCTCTACTGCTATGACATATTTGTCATTGAGCCGGTTTGTCATCCTTCAGTTAAATGGGTGATCATATAGGATTATATGTTTGGGGGCGGGAGCCCGAGATGCTCTCTCTGGGGCAGCACCTGTTAACATCTGCTTTGTTAATAATATCTTGGGGACTGTACAATTATGCCTACGCTTCACGGTCACACTGCTTATTTTTTGTCTGCACGATGGTTACCAGTGCACTAATGTAACTGTAATGGAAATACTAAATAAAGTGCTAAAAAAAAAAAGTGTGGGGGGTTTAATTTAGGCGAGGCAGCTCCCTGTCCCACTGCCACAACGCCAGCCAGGAGGCCAGCGCCTCGAGGGCAGCAGAAGAGAGGCTGTGGAGTAACCTCTGGAGCTGCCGAATTTGGACCTGGAGAACCAGTTTCAAATCTCGGAGTCCTAAAACTGTGCTTTCCAAAAAAATGTATTAATACATGACGAATGATCGTCACTAAAACAATGGCAAGGAAACAATGCTGATAAAATATAAAACAAGAAGATAAAGCACGGCGGTCATGAAACGGAAGCAGCGCTGAGAGGGAAAGTCTCTTTACAATTAATAAAAAGATAAAGTGCAGCTTCGCAGCGTGCTGCACTGAAGTGGTCGGTGTCAATGTAAAAATTTTAAAAAAGTTCAAAAGACAGAACATACATTTCCAGATGCGAAAGAGGACAAGTCAAGGGGGAAGCCATAAGAGTCAAAAATTGAGAAAAAAGGTGGGACAAGAAGGAACCACTATCCAATTAGAAGCTGTAGGAAGCTGGCTCTGTATATACTATACCAAAGTATGGTATAGTGTGTACAGAGTCCAGTGGAACCCCAAAGGTAGGCAGAGGTCAAAGTAGATGAGCCTTACTCTATTTGAGGTAGTGTGAGCGAGCAGTAAGGCTTAATCAGAGGGTAGTGTTAAGCATTTATTGTACACACTCTGGCAACAAATGTCACACACTCAAAGACTGACTCAGAACAATTTTGTTATTATAAAATTAGTTGTATTTTTATTTTTAGAAGCAAGCCAGGCCTGATACAGGCAAGTGAATAATATGTTGCAAGATTTATGCAGTGAATCACAGTTGAATGCAGGATAAAATGCAGTTGGTTGATTACAGGTAAGCCAACAGTCAACATTATTTTTCAGTTACTTTGTAGATTACTATCTACGTTACTTCTTGGATTACTTTTTAAGTTACTTTTGCTAATCAGTGTGATATGCCAAGGTATCACACTGGGACATTTCCTAGACAAAAGGTAAGTAATTCAGTTTTTACAGATATGCAGTTTCTTAGGGTTTTCAGGCAAACCAACTTTTCCCAGAAAGGCAGTCAATGCAGTCCTATGGGAGAGGCTCGGCAGGCTCGGGGACAAAGATCTTCTGGAGGCGACCAACGGTTGGAGAGGTAAGTTGGGATGTCTTGGGATGCTGGGACACTGTCAGTTGGGCCACCCAAGGCAGTGGGACGTCAGGTGCAGGGTTGTCTTTTGGCATCAGATTTTTCTTACCAGCTCCGGTCGCAGTTGAGGAGTGCCTCCAGAAAGAGGCTGGAGGTGTCGGTTGGAAACTTGAGGCAGGTCAGGAATCATCAGCTCCCAATTCAGGATCACCAGCTAGACCCCCTTGTGGTGTTGGGCCACTCGAACTTGGGCTGTGGGCGCCAGGTGCAGACTTGCAGATTTGGCCGGAGCCAGAGTCTGTGGGTCATCAAATCCGGTGCTCAGAGGAGACAAAGTCTGGTTTGGGAAGGCAGGGCAGGTCCTCTGGGCTCTTGGGGGCTGTTGGCTGTAGGACACACCGGTGGGGGCCAGTTGCTGGGAGCAGCTGGGGAAGCTCACAAAGGCGGCAAGCCTTTGAAGCTTTACCTTCGTGGACCCTGCCCATCCTGGGGGAGGAGGCTTGGCACCTCGTCTTAGGATTTGCTTTGTTTCAGGACCCCGAGAGAATCAGGCTCTCAACTCAGGGGCCCAGAAATATGTCTGGTGGTGGCAACTGGCAAGCAGCCAAGATACTAAAGTTAGGTTGTTTTTCTCTAAGATGCCCTCAGAGTGCATTTTTCATGAAGTCCCACACTGGCATCAGTGTGGGCTTAAGGTGCTGAGAAGTTTGATACAAACTTCCCAGTTTTCAGTTAAGCCATTATGGTGCTGTGGAGTTCGTAATGGCAAACTCCCAGACCATATACTCTTTACGGCATTACTGCACTTACAATGTAAGAATTTACTTAAACACTGTATGGGGTACAGGGCTCACGCACCTGTACCCTAACCACTGGTATAGTGCACCCAGCTAGAGGGGTGGCTTACCTATGCCAGAGCAGTGGATTGTAGGCATGGCACACAGGTATGTGTGCCATGCCGACTCTTCTCTTTGTTCTGCAGCAAAACATGTAGCCTGCAATGGCAGTGTGTGTGTGTGTGTGTGTGTAAGGGTACAGGGCCTCTAAGGGTGGCACAATAAGTGCTGCAGCCATTAGAGACCTTCCCTGGTCACAGTGCCCTTGGTACCCATGGTACCTTTTACAAGGGGCTTACAAGTGGCCAGAGAGTTGCCAATTGGGTTTTGCAACAGTGCAGTTTAGGGAAAGAACATAGGCCCTGTGTACCTGGTTGGCAAGAACCCAGGGCACACTCAGTCAAAGTACATCAACCTTAGCCAAAAAAAGGGCGGCAACAATGCAAAAAGGGGCGCTTTCCTACAGAAGCAACATTTTTTTAAGGACACAGACAAAAGCCAATCAGAAGCTGGAGGTGGACTGTGAGTATTCAAAGGTAAGAGGTGCCCCTTACTAACCCCGTGGGACTAGGGCACTTACACAGTGAAATGTAGAAAATCCCAAAGGGTAAACTTCAAGGCACACTAGGTGCTAAGCATCAATATGCCTCCACTTTCACTCAAATCAGCCCACTCACTTATCATACATCCCAGTAGAATGTGCCACATATGATAAAAAGATTTCCATGGAAGTATAAAAATTGAGCAAGTTTATTTGTTACACATAGTAAAAATTATTTCATATGCAAATACAGGTACCTAACACATCAAGTCTGTTATCAAAGGTTAAAAACAAGGGGGGGCATCATACAATGCACATAAATCAGCAAGATAAAAAATATATCACACATAGAGAGTTATACAAACAGACTAATATATTCAGTCTTTAACCAGTGACACCTCTACAATAATACAATTGTACTCGCACTGAGGGATAAACTCTTTTATGCTCAATATTCCCACAGTGTTGAGTTCGTAGATTGTGTCAATTCATAAAACGTCGACGCGTTTCGATGGTTCTTTAAACATTTTCCATCTTTTTCAAGACCAAATCATAAACCTCTCTATTTGACGTGAAAATTATTTGCAGGCCAACACCTAAAAAACATAAACACTGTCAAAACTAATCCTAACAAACTTAAAACAGTACTCTATTGCAAATAATTTGTAGTAGGTAAGTAAGATTGAATTTTCACAGTATCTTTTTGTGCGTTTCTCAAGGTATTACTCCAAATCACTATTTGCATCTACCTACTAATGGCCTAAATGCAATACATCATATATAAAACTAACAGTAATCATGGCCTGGGTTCCCTATAGACCTTATCTCATTGTAACATAATTGGAAAAAGCTACCTTAGTTGCCCAAGTACTTTTTTGACAAAACCTTTTTTTTTTTTAAACGATTACATGCATCAGCAACATTACAATAGGGCCCTACTCCCTAGGGTTCCCCAGCCTCATTGCTCCCCCCGTGTTTATATGGCATATTCCACTATACTAATTCACCACTAATCCTTTATGGGTTCCAGAGCAGCATGCTACTCGCCAATAAAGCATTTCAACACCCCATCAGGGTTACCAGCGCTATATAAATGCAAACCTTTTTCCATTTTCTACCCCTCCCCAACCCTTCTCAATCCAAATAACTGACTACCATATCCACCACTCAAATTACTTTCATGTTTCGCCATACTAATTCACCAGTAATCCTTACGGGTTCCAGAGTAGCGTTCTACTCGCCAATAAAGCACTTCAAAATCCCATCAAGTGGTAGCAAGTGCTATATAAATACAAACCTCTTTCTCGCTTCTATTCCGCAACCCACCGTTCTCTATCCAAATAACTGAATAACATATCCACCACTGAAATTACTTCATACTTCACTAGACTAATTTTCAACACTAATCCTTTATGGGTTCCGGAGTAGCATCCTACTTGCCAGAAAAGCACTTCAACAAACATCAGGAGTAACAGGTGCTACATGAATGCAAATCTTTCTTCCCTTGTATCCCTCTGCTATCCTTCTCACTCCAAATAACTGACTAATATCCACCACTCAAATTACTTTCATATTTCACCATACTAATTCACCACTAATCCTGTATGGGCTTCCGGAGTAGCCTGCTTCGACATCCCATCAGGGGTACAAGCGCTAAATAAATACAAACCTTTTTTTCCTCTTCTATCCTTCCGAATCTAAATAACTGACTAACCTAGCCAACACTTAAAATGTACTTGCATGTTTCACTATACTAATTCAACACTAATTCTCTATGGGACCTGGAGTAGCATGCTACTTGCCGAAAAAGCGATTCGACGCCTCGTCAGGGGTAGTTAGCGCTATATAAATGCAATTACAATACAATAAGAAGGCTTAATTGCATCTTGCATGCAACAGAAAAATAGGAGTAGAGGAAGCACTAGGTGAGCTCACTATGGAAAAAGAACTTGATACCCTAGATTGGGAATACATGCTTGAAGTGGTCACTAGGTTGGCCTTTGGAACAAACTACTTGAGTTGAATATGGTCACTATACTGAAAGCCTACAGCACAGGTCAGATATGGAAGTCTGATATCATACAGATGGAACGGAGAGACACACCAGGCAAGGTTGCCCTTTGTCAGAGTAAGAGAAATGATACAGACATTCGAAGTCAGGAACATGATATGCGATATAAGTACAATGTTTAAGATGAATGGATTTATTAAAAAAAGCAAAGACCTCGGTCCCCTGGTTGCTACAAGAACTAGACAACTCTGCATGGGCTTCCGATTTGTACATTAACAGAAATAATACGGTCCTGTACTTCCCTGGCAAGAAACCCTTGGTAGAGTTTCCTGTGACAAATTTACAAAGGGAAACGGATACATTCCATTATTTGGGAATGCATGTGACCAACTCAGCAAAGCACCAATATGATACAAGAGGGGAGGGTGCGCCATGGTTTGAGAGTCCGAGTTCGATTTTGGAACACACTGCTTCTCTACATAAAGGGGAGGGTAACAACTACAAAAATTGCATTCCTCCCCAGATGTTTGCATACACTGGAAAACAAATGTGCTCAATCCAAACATCCACTTTCGTCGAGTTTAATAGTCTTTTTGGCCTCACTAGATGGGGCCAGAATAGAACAAAATTAGCACTAATAGACACTGAAGCTAGATAGAAAACAGGGAGGGGGGGCTTAGTCTCCCAGATCTGAAGCTATATTATGTAGCTGAACAATTACAACACATAGCACGATAGGGCATTTAATGACAGAATCGCAACATAAGACAGCAGTTCAAGTCTTAAGAAGTCCTCCGTCCCGCCGATCATTACAGATCTACGGACTACAACGATTTTGACAAATAAGCCAGGTTCTAACTATGGCGATAGGGAGGGAGGATGTCAAATACTGGGGGGCATGTACACTAGGAACAGATTCATCACTTTCGTGGAGGTACAGGAGGTGTATGGATTTGAACCAAGGCAGTTTCCAATGTGCTAAGCTAACTAAACAGCGAGGGAAAACTGGACAAAATTTCCGGCACGCTGATTACCTCAGTAACACTGAAGATACTGCTAGAAACGGGATAAGGACATATGCTGGTGTTGCTCTTATACACGGTTTTGAACGGCAAAAGGAAACAACTCCTGCTAAAAGGGAGACAGTCATAGGATAATTACCTACAAGAGCGATTGACAGATACGGAATGGGGAAAAAATCTGTAGGCAGGCGTAAAACGTTGCTAGCAATATCAGATTCAATTATCTGCACTGTACATATATCATTCCTTGCAGACTACACAACATATATCCAGACAGATCCCAGGCCTGAAATAAGTGTAGAGACAGAGAGGCTACATTTATGCATATGACTTGGACTTGCAGAATAGTATCTGAATAGTGGGCAGAAGTGGTGCAAGGCTCGGACTGGCATGAATATGGAGGTGGCAGTCAGTCACCCGCAGCCCCACTAAACATAAAGACGTGTTGGAATGGTCTCTAGCAGAAGAGCTACAAATGAGCTAGGTTAAGCGGAATGAGAAAGCAGAAAAGGATCTGACGAACAGGGTAGGAATGATGAGCACAGTAATAGAACCTACAGCAGAAAACACTGTATAGCGAAAACAAAGGGGTTATGTGTGCTCAAGTGGGTAGACAGATGTGGTGGGACTGGAACTCATTCTTGGAAATATGACAAGGCAGGGGCTTGCAGCATCCCACAATGAATGGGACAGAGATAACTGATAAAGCAACACCTGAACACTGCTCAGACTGCAATGGGTGGCGACAGATGAACATGTTTTTCACGAACACATAAGGAGGGCGTGCAGACGATACACATCAAATGGAAAACGTGTTTGATACGTGTACATGCTTATGGATGCTCTGGAATATGTTTTCATGCTGTTCAAGTCAGAAAAAAATGTAAATAATTAGAAAAAACGGAATCCTTTCTCCAGTTTACAGGAGCCGTAATTCAGGCCTTAATGTTTCAGCCTTATCAAGAGAACCTTACAAGAGTCTACAAAGGTTTACATCTTTATGCCTACATGAATGTCTACTTTGACTTTGAAAAGAACCTGGTTTTATTTTTTGCCTTTACAGGTGGTAACACTCATCACTATTACTCTTGTACGGAGCAATTTGATAAAAACACAAAAAGAATAATCATGCAAAGTATGAGGCAGCTACTCACTATGCTCTAAAAAATGTGCCAATCCAGGTAAATCCTCAGGATCGCTGAAGCTTCCGACTCCGACACACAAGGCAGCAGCTGACTAGGGAAAAAAGAAATAAATAAAACAACATGCTTTTGACCAAGGCAACACTGGCAGGTTGATAATCACACTCACAACTGCTTAAAAGTATTATAAAGTCAAAAACAATGCAGTGCTCTCTCTGCCTCTTCTGAGGCAGACTGTCCCGCACAGCTATGTGGGCCCCTCCCCTTACTTTTGCAGAGAGAAACACCTTATTAGCCAAAGAAATTTTGAAAAAGATTTACATTTTTCTATATTTCCTGTGGCTGATTCGGCTTCCCTCTCACCAAATGAGGGGAAAGAGCCCGAACATCCACGCATGAATCCGATGGTTCAGAAGAGGGTGAGGGAGCAGACTGGGAGAAGGGAGCATTTTTTTTTCTAAATCATTAATGTATTTTTGATCTGGTTACCGCACCACACCTTATTTTTGGTGGTGGTGGGGTGAATGCCAATAGCCTTATTGCCCATACTTTTACGGCAATAACAGCTGTTAACTGCCCATCATCCCCCCAAAGCGCTGACTCGCACCCTCCTCTCCCCCGGCCAGTTATGTACCCTCAACTGGGGCTCAGGCACTGACCTACTGGGAAGGTAAATAACAACTGTTACTGGCTGCAGATGAATGCCTAACTAATGGTCTTCTAGATATTGTCATCACATGACATTTGATTGGTTTGGTGTTGAATACTGTAGGCACAACGTAATGGCACCAAATACATGGAATAGTACGTTAATGGGTGAATGCTCCATACAAAAAGAAATTCTAAAGAAAATATGAAATCTCACACAAAACGTTTACCTCCTGTACTTTAGTGTGATGACAGAGCACACAGCAGTCGGTAAAGTTTCCATTAATTGTATTCATAGCCACAGCACACTGTTTCCTCCCTTCTCACCTTCGCTGTCCCAACCGCCTCCCATAAATTCCCATTCCCAGGCAACCATCCCACATTCTAACTCACGTTCTCCACCGCCCTCCCCAATACATAGCACATCACCCTCCGTAACAAACGAACACGAAGAAACAAAACAACTATACATAACTAAGTGTAAAAATGAATGTCTAACATAATTAAAAACAAGAGAAATAATATGGCTAACTTTACCTGCAACAGAAGAATAGGGTTAAGGGCTAATTAAATAACCAAGAGTAAAAATACATAGTCAACGTAATTATTTATCTACCCTAGTACATTCTGTACACCTGCTGAGAACATCCATATCCATTCCTGGCCACTAATAGTAAAGTAATAACCTCTTCCTAGTTCCCGTCACTCCAGTGTGACCCTGATGAGCCAAACTAACTAATTTGGATCTCAACATACCAGGTGGAATCAGCAGCCTCCCCTGCAAAATCAAACCATCTTCTACGCTCAATTCACCCCTTTTCTTTTCTGAAGACTTAGTTCATTGGGAACTGCACCTTCCCTGGGCCATCCCAGAGTGACTGCTTCCAGAAGTTTCTTCATACATACATCCATCTCCACAACTGACTTCCAATCCTGTAATGTAATCACCTTCTCAGTAACTGACACACCAACCAACCAACCCCACCACCAATTCTGCCTCCAAGTTGGAATTCTTCAAAACATCAAAATTGGATGCACATCTAGATAAAGAATCTGCCCTGCAATTCTTCCCTCCAGGTTTGTGCCAGACTTCAAAATTTATAGTCATACCTTTTGGACAGTAGCCGGATCAAGCTATGGCTATCATTACCCAGCTGTTTCTCAATCAAATGTAAAACCAAAGATTTGTGGTTGCTGACTAAAGTGAATTCTTTGCCCTACAAGTATGTGGCAAAATGTCGAGCAGCCCAAAGACATGCTAATGCTTCCCTCTATGTCGTGCTATAGTTCTTCTCTGCTTCTGAAAGTCTCCTAGAGGCAAAAGCTATTATATTGCCTTTCCTTCATCTAGGTAACTCAACATGGCCTCTAAACTAATTACACTAGCATCAACTGTAACAACTGAGGGAATACTGTCTCTATAAGACTGAAGAACGGGCGCCTTAATGATGGACTCTTTCAAATTATCAAAAGCTGACTGCTCTTGTTCCCTCACAAATTGTTCTCCTGGTCTCAACAAATTCTTTAACAGTTCTGTCTGCAGAGCAAAACTTAGAACAAATCTGGAATAATACTTGCATACTCATTTTGAGGGCAAAATCAAGGAGATTTGCCTAAACTTCCCTCCTATCACTCCTGAGCCACGCGAGAGGCCTGCAACCCCTTCTCTCGCTGACTCTCCCATTAGCTTATGTAATTTCAAGGTAATCTCCCCAGAAATTACCTTCAACCTTCTAAGCTCTATGAAGCCTGGCTCTCCTTCAGATGTCGGCCCTCCCACAGTCCTGTTGAATCTTGCTTCTTAATTGGCACCACAAATCTGTTCCCACATTAATCTATCAATTATTTCTGGGAAAGTACCCTTAGTCTGGAAGGCAGCCTTGATCAGGCCCATTAAAAAAAATGTTATCCACAGCTCTAGCTAACTACAGCCCTATTTCCTTCCTCTGTTTGTTGGGTAAGTTATTGGAAAAACATATCAATCATCAACTGAGAACGTATCTTGAGACTAACAGGCTATTAGACAGCTCTCAATCTGGCTTTAGATCTCTCCAGAGTACTGAGACAGCCTTATTTGTTGTCACAGACCATATTAAATGCTCACTTGATGTTAATGTCCCGACAATACTAATTTTTTTTAGGCGTGTCAGCGGCATTTGATACGGTACATCACCCCGACAGACTCCAGGATTTAGGGATCCAAGGAATAGCCCTTAAATGGTTATCGGATTTCCGGTCACAGAGATCGCAAACGATCATCCTCGGCCCCTATAGGTTCAGAACCATGCCACTGGCCTATGGAGTACCCCAGGGCTTCTGCCTGAGCCCTACACTTTTTAATATTTATTTAAGAGTTTTATATAGTGCTGGCCAGACCCGAAGGTATCGGAGAGCTTTACAACATTTATCATGATGCTAATGGACACATTTTGTTTCAGTAAACTGCATTGTCTGGTGTCGAATCTGGTTAAGGCCTGGAGGAAAACATTGAAATGGATCAAAAGAAAGGAGAGGTACACACCCTCTTGTTACGGTAGATAGTTTATCTGCTGGACGGGATTCCTGTAGCAGAGGTACTCTGTCTCGCTGGGTGGTTGCTATCCAGTTGGTTGAGTTTGGTTGAGGAAGAGGTCTTTGAGCTGTCATTTTAGGTTTGTGAAGGAAGAGTTGGTCCTGATATGGGCTGGGATGGAGTTCCAAATTTTAGGAGCATTTCCAGAGAAAGAGAGTGACAGGGTTTTTTGTTTGCAAGTTTTGGAGGGAAAGGTAGTGTGTTTGTGCTCCTAAGATTTCTCGTCTGGTCTGCCTTTTTGAGTTTGCATGCCAGGTAGGCAGGTTTGTTGGTGTGAAGAGCTTTGTGAGCGAGACATGCAGTTCTGAAGTTGGAACGTGCTTCAATCGGGAGCCATTTTAGTTCTCTTACTCCGTATTACTTTACTCCAGTGACCATCCTAGCAGCTGCATTTAGCATTGTTCGGAGGAGGGCTAAGTGAGATTTTGCCATGCCTCTGAGGGTTGCATTCTCGTAGTCCAATCTGGACAGAACCAAAGATTATGTGGTCTGTTTAAGATCATTGGGAGGGATGAAGAGTTTGATTTTGTTGAGGATTTTTAGGTCGTAGAAAGCGCTCTTCGCAGTGCTCTTTACATGTTTGCTTATGTTCAAACGTGGGTCCAGAGTGATTCCCAGGGATTTTACAGAGTCGGCCAGGGTAAGTTAAGAGCATCAATATAGTTCAGCCATTCTTTCACTTGGGGAATCTGTTCATTATTGGATATGAGAAGGATTTCCGTCTTATCTTGGTTAAGTTTTAGGTGATTGTGTGATAGCCAGTGCATTTATATGGCCCACCTTGCCAAGTTTGTCAGAGGTTTTGGGTTTGAGATTATTTCATATGCTGACACGCAGCTACATTTCTCTTTTGGCTCCAACTTGTCCAAATCTAAAGCCTTATTCTCCTACGGGATGAAGGCCATAACCACTTGGATGTTGGAAAACTGACTGCAACTCAACCCTTCGAAAACAGAAATTATGCTATTTGGACAAGCTCAACTTCTTTGGGCTCCAGAATGGTAGCCAGTTGAGCAGGGCCCCAGCCCGCCACCCAAATTGGTAGTAAAAAACCTTGGAGTCCGCGTACACCAATCTTTTTCTATGAAAGAACACACTGCTGCCACCACAGTCAAGGATAACCTTGGTTCAAGCCTTGGTAATCAGTCGCCTTGATTACAGCAACTCACTCCTGGCTTCCATCAATGAGAATCTACTCTCCAAACTTCAGGTGGTCCAAAACACTGCTGCGTGCCTTGTTTGCAACCTCCCTCTGCGCTCGGCCACTGCCCCACTTCTGCAGTCTCTACACTGGCTTCTGGTGAAAAAGAGAATACTTTTTAAATTATGCTGCCTAACCTGCCGTGCCTTTCATGGCCAAAGGCCTTCTTTTCTAGCTGCTAAGCTTCTGCCCTACACTCTATTGAGACTTATTAGATCCTGCGATAAAGCCCTGCCTTCCTGCAGATCTTACCCTTTCCTTGCCCCCCTATCTTTGGAATAATCTGTCCACACAACATCGTCTCGGTGAAAAACATTTTCTTTTTAGGAAGGCACTTAAGACCCACCTATTATAGGTCAATTCTAGCCTGTCCTGGTCTCACCCCGAGATAGCCTTTTGCGGCTGATTCAAGTGCGTAGTAAATTAAAATAACAAAACATATCATAGGAAAGGCCTCACTTGGTCTTTGTCAGCAGGTGAAGGGTCGTCTAAAATGGTTTTCAACAGATCTACTTTCAGAAAAATACCAGCAGCTGACGCATTGATCCAAGTATTGAACATTGTGAACCATGGAGCTGCACTCTTTTCGTTTTACTGCAAGAACATGTTTGTGTAGAACCCTAAGTACTTTGTCAAAACTGCAAGTGAGATTGTGTACCCTCTGTGAAAAGCAAAATGTTATCTGGATATGCCAACATGCCCCCCAGAATATGATAAATCAACTTCTTAAACACTGATGCAGCTGAGGTGAGACCGAAAAGTTTGCATAAAAACCTGCAAGCGCCAAATGGGGTGTTAAAGACTGAGTTAGTGAGAATCATCGGTCAGTTGTCCTTGGTGGTAAGCTGTCCTGAGATCTAACGTGGCAAAGTCCCCTGCTCCCCCTACTTGAGCTAGCATCTCTTGTATCTTGGGGAGAGGGAGTCAGTCAGTCAAATATTCTTTGTTCTTTTTAGGTCTCGCCTATCCCATTCCGCAAGGAATGGATAGTCGAGAATTATAGTAGGCAAAATAAGTTCTCAAACCATCGGGCGGATTTCAAACAGTTCACGTGAACACAAGCACGCGCATTTCCCCACATCAAAGCCATCAGCCTCCCTCCTTCCCCAGCGCGCTGGCCTCAATTCTCCTCCCCCCTAATTGCGAACTGTGAGCTTTGTGTTTTATCCAGAATGCCTCCTCTCACCCGCCCCCCTCTGCGCAAATGTCTTCCTATTTCATTCTTTCCTTGCTCTCCCCGCCTCCTCTCCCCCACCCCCTTTGCGCTATCCCTGCTTAATTTGTGCCTGGAAAGTGCCGGGACTTCTAATTTAACATAATTTGTATTGCGCAAACTCGACTCCAAGGTATCAGGCCATCAGCCTCCCTCCCACAGGCTTCCCCAGCGTGCGCAGTGCGCGCTGACCTCAATTCTCCTCCCCCCTAATTGCTTTCACTTTCACAGCCACTTCAAAGGGATCCTTTCCCGGACGCTTTTTTTTCTTTCGGCGATGTTCTTGTTTAGACGTGTGCTGTGTTGAGGGCGTCTTCCACTCCTTAGCTCTGTATTACTGTTTTCACTTTCACGGCCGCCAGGCCGTGTCTCGCATTTATCCTCTCACCAGTGACATTGTTTTCAAATATGTTACACATGCAGTGCAGCGCTTTGTTTACTACTTTGTTTATTGCGTGTGAGGTAAGCTCTAAATCTTTGATACAAAAGCAGCATGTATTTGTCCGTTACAGCTTTTTCTGCAATCTGCTTGCTTTTATATTTATTTGGATTCTTTGAACACATCGCAAAGTAAATTTTTTATAGGAGTGCCTTTTCCGAACTTTCTGTTGCTTTTGCTTGCCCACATCGCATAGTTTGATTTTGAGTTTACTGAATACTTTTAGCTATTATCTGTGCGTCTTCTATACTATGCAAAGCTTAGCCAGTGCTCACTACACCCTGACTGGCAGCACCAGGACATGCAGCATAGTGAAAGAGAGAGATAGGCTAATGTGCGTAGCGGCCGACTTCAGAACTGCAGGACTTGTTAAAACGAACTGTGAGCTGTGTGTTTTTCTATCCAGAATGCCTCCTCTCCCCTGCCCCCCTCTGCGCAAATGTCTTCCTCTTTCATTCTTTCCTTGCTCTCCCCCGTCTCCTCTCCCCCGCCCCCCTTTGCGCTATCCCTGCTTAATTTGTGACTGGAAAGTGACGGGACTTGTAATTTAACATAATTTGTATTGCGTAAACTCGACTCCAAGGTATCAGAGTGCTTTGCATGAGCATAAGTTGCATTACAGAAGGACACAGTATATATATTTTTTAAGGCACGGGCAGATTTGCAGAGAATCACAGGCTCGAACCTGGTTCCCCAGCTTCAAACTCGGCTGCTCTGATTGTTAAGCCACATGCTCTTGGGCATGAAACCCCTGAACACGCATCGGCGTGCACCCTGTTATCCTGGACAGACTTCACACAGATACCACATGAAAGCGGCCACAAAAGTGAACGCATTTTGTTTTTCGCATCGTTGAGGAGTACATGTTTGGGACCTGGACTATCTATATGGTGCATTGAAGCCTATCAAAATATTATATTAGGAGTGGTAACCAGTGCGACTCCTCTCCAATCTGGAAGCCATGATGATATAATGTTCCAGTTAAAAGGTCGCAGCCCTTGCATTTTTAATCACGAGTGACAACTGACCAATGACTCCTTTTTAGAACGAACTGTGAGCTGTGTGTTGTTTTATCCAGAACGCCTCCTCTCCCCCGCCCCCCTCTGCACAAATGTCTTCCTCTTTCATTCTTTCCTCACACGCCCTCACAACCTCACACCCTCACACCCCTCACTCTCACAACCCTGTCACCCTCACTCACCCTCAACCCCCTCACACTCCCACACACCCTCACCCTCACACACCACATCACTCAGGAACACCACCACATCACTAAGGGGTGCCACCACATCACTCAGGGGCACCACCACATCACTCAGGGACACCACCACATCACTCAGGGACACCACCACATCACTCAGGGACACCACCACATCACTCAGGGACACCACCACATCACTCAGGGACACCACCACATCACTCAGGGGTACCACTCAGGGGCACCACCACATCACTCGGGGGCACCACCACATCACTCGGGGGCAACACCACATCACTCGGGGGCAACACCACATCACTCGGGGGCAACACCACATCACTCGGGGGCAACACCACATCACTCGGGGGCAACACCACATCACTCGGGGGCACCACCACATCACTCGGGGGCACCACCACATCACTCGGGGACACCAGCACATCACTCGGGTACACCAGCACATCACTCGGGTACACCAGCACATCACTCGGGTACACCAGCACATCACTCGGGAGCACCAGCACATCACTCGGGAGCACCAGCACATCACTCGGGAGCACCAGCACATCACTCGGGGGCACCAGCACATCACTCGGGGGCACCACCACATCACTCGGGGGCACCACCACATCACTCGGGGGCACCACCACATCACTCGGGGGCACCACCACATCACTCGGGGGCACCACCACATCACTCGGGGGCACCACCACATCACTCGGGGGCACCACCACATCACTCGGGGGCACCACCACATCACTCGGGGGCACCACCACATCACTCGGGGGCACCACCACATCACTCGGGGACACCACCACATCACTCGGGGGCACCACCACATCACTCGGGGGCACCACCACATCACTCGGGGGCACCACCACATCACTCTGGGGCACCACCACATCACTCGGGGACACCACCACATCACTCGGGGACACCACCACATCACTCGGGGACACCACCACATCACTCGGGGACACCACCACATCACTCGGGGACACCACCACATCACTCGGGGACACCACCACATCACTCGGGGACACCACCACATCACTCTAATACACCACCACATCACTCTAATACACCACCACATCACTCTAATACACCACCACATCACTCTAATACACCACCACATCACTCTAATACACCACCACATCACTAGGTGTGGCGCCGCGGCCAGGGCGACTGACGTTGGAATCTGGGGAACGCGGTTCGATCCCCGGCTCCGGCGGCAGGTTAGCCCAGCACCATGTGACTCTGGGCAATAGCTCGCTTAATCTTCCCGACGGCCCCCAGCGCCTAGAGACCCTTACGGGTGATTGTGCGCTTTACAAATGTGGACTTTACTTTACTTTAATACACCACCACATCACTCTAATACACCACCACATCACTCAGCCCAACCACATCATCACTCAGCACCACAACAGCACTGTCCTTGCTTGCTACCAACAAGCATTACCATAGCCAATAGGACTCGCATTAGGAAAGTGTAAGCTATTGGCTTTGTGAATAACAATGCTATTAATTTATATAGCTTCAAAGCCAACACATATTAAAAGTCATTTACAATACCAATAGCTCACACTTTCCTAATGCGAGACCTATTGCATTGCAAATGCTTGTTTTTTCCTTACCATAAAAGAGTACACTGAACAAACAAATAAAATAATAAATAGATTCTTTATGTAATACAAACAAGTCACAATAAGGTGAAAATGAGTCCGAAACTATGTGCCAACATGCAAGCATTAATAAATTTCTATTAGGGACACCATAGATGTCCATTAAATATTACCAATTGAATTCTAGCTCAGATAAGTACATTCGATCTCAATAAATTCCATAAAAAAGGAGCAGTATACAACAGATCCAAACTTCATTAGACCCATCAGGGATTACCAATAGTAGATAAACATCATATTGGTTCAGTGAAGACGCACCTAAACCACAAAGTTAAGGATAAAGTGGATTATGCAGACTAAGAAAATAAAAACGACATCACCAGACAGAGATAATTGAATCATTTACCTACTAGATTTCGTGATCGAACTGCAGAGGAACTACATTTATAAAACATTTGCCATATATATTCTGTTTTCAGGGCCCGTCGACATCTCCTGAAGTTCAGAGCCCTTAATAATGGGATAATAAAATCTCTGCGGTTTGGAGTATAATTGATAAAAGAAAAGGAAATTAACCATGTTCTGATGTGAGAGAGTCACACGGACACAAATAAAGCTCAGTCACAATATGCTTTATGAGGATAAGAAATCAACAGATGTACTATACAGAACCTAAATCTAACAAGATAAAACCTTTCAGAATGGCTAAAAAGAAACCATAAATAAGGCTATAGACGTTCGGTGCAAACCGGCGGCAGATATTCCTCTACTCTCGTCTTTCCCATCTCCATGCATTAATTATTCATCTTTAACATGGAAATAATTCCCTTTTCAGATGTAGTTTCGGATTTCTGCTATCAATTGCGGGTTACTACAACAATCCACTCACCAACTTGTTCAAGATGCTATTTGATGTAACCAAGCCACAATATTTTCTGCATATAGTCTAAGCTAATGAAGTCTAGTATTACACAATTAAGCACAGACTTTTTTTTACCCACATTGAGTGCCACAACATTATTGGTGCAGTTGTTATGTAATGAAAAAAGGAATCAAGCCAAAGTCCGTGTGGCATAGTGTGATTGGCAAGCTATTGGGACTAACAAAAGTCTGAGAAAAGAATTTTCTGCAGCCTGTAGGCATGTCGAATTGCAAACGCCCCACACTCCCACCCCGTAGAAGATAACAGAGCAAGAGCGTGCCTTATAGATATTAATCAATGATTCAATTCGTCTAGAACCTAGCTTCTTCGCAAACCTAAATTGTGCCTCCAAATTTAAATTTAAAAAAATCTACTTTTCCTAATAACAATAAGCTGTCACCGTGTTCCTCTCTGATCAAAAGAAATGTCTACATAGGAAAAGGTTGGGATATAAAGCTGCTTATCACTATTGATAAAATAGAATTTTAGGAGGGTGGGGTGTTCCCTACCACCATAGCATAGGATTTGTCTTCAATCCAAGGTCACACATAAAATCATTATATCTACTTAGAAGCATTTGCAGACCCACACCAGTTGCAGACATCAACACACAATCATCAGCGTAGAGCAAGGCTGGAAGATTTCTAGTACCTACTCTCGAGACGTCAGCCTGCCACAGATTAAGATAGCTCTACAGATCGTTAATATATAAACAGAAGGAAAAAGGGTGTAGCACACACCCTTGACGAACTCCACAATTCATTTTAACAGGTGGGGAAAGTTCGCCATCTGCTCCATATCAGACTCTTCCACTCACATTTTGATGCATCTGCGCTAAGTAGTAACTCGGGATGCATCTATACCCATGTCTAACATTTTTCTCCACAGTTCCCCTCTATCCACCCAATCAAAAGCGGATGTTAAATCCATAAATCCCAAGCAGAGGGATCCATTCGTAGCTAATGTGTACTTGTTTATAAGCAAGTGAGGATTAAGGCACAGTTCAACAGTGCCCCAACCTCTTCTAAAGCAGCATTGGATGTCAGCGTTTCCCTCTTTCGGCTACCAAAGAATCTAAGCGAACTAATATAACCCTGTCCATTAACTTGCATGTGCAGTCAATTAACGAAATTAGGCGGCAGCATTTGGAGTCTGCCCTATCTCCTTTATCACTATTTTCATGATCAATCAGGATTTGAGAGGACCCAAATGTGCTACACACCTTAAAATATTTGTTAATACTGGAATTCAAAGATAAGGATTGGCCAGGATGAGACCGGCGGGAACACCATCTGGTCCAGATGCTTTGTTTGAGATGGTTTAATTCAACGCTTTTTGTGACTTCCTCATAGGCTTCACCACAGTTACATCTAAATAATCACCAACAAACTCTAGGGAAAAAGAAGAATCCCCCCTCACTCCTATATTTTTCCCTGGAGAAATGCTTGACCCATTTCTCAGGAGTAATTATGAAATCAATGTCGCTATTATGGCTCTCTTGGAAGAAAGGGGCATTAACAGTCTTCGAGAAAAGACCGGGGTCCCTGTTAACGCTAGCTTCATAGAGTTTCTCCCAGGCCTCCTGCCTAATAGTCATCTTACGTGTCATGAGTGCCTGTTGGTATTGATGTCGACAAGATCTCACCAATATGGAATCACTGGGCTTTTGTTTCAGAGCCATTATGAGATTATTGTGGGTCTGAGAGCAGTTACTGTTGAACTGTTTCATTAATTGTCCGAGTTATATCAGCAAAGGCTGCAAGCATATATTTTTGATCAATAGGTTTCTTTAGAAACTTTTCGATTTGAGCCCTGCTCGTGTTCATTACCTGTTCCACTATATTATCCGGGTTTACAGTAGGCCATTTCCGTAATATACCCTTATTATTGTGACGAAATATAGGGTATAGTTTTAATTTCCCACTAGATTTTCTGTTAAGGTTTTTTTTTTTTTTAAATGGATAGCGGAAAAATGATCGCTAAAACATTCTTTAAGGAAAGAAAACTCACTGATTGTGGTTTATAATAATCAGAGGGCAATAAAATCAATGAGACTGCCTTAGCCTCTACCTGTGTATGTAATCTGGTGTGGTTACGACTGCAATGGAAAGTCAATTGTCAAGAAAAGGGAAGAATAGTAGATAATGGAGTTAAAAGTTTCCCCACAGGGATTGTGTTCAAATTGGCACTTCTCTTCCTTACCCCGCCCCCAAGCTACAAGCAGACAACTTGGATAAAGGGCATAATCGATGTTTTCCAATAGAAATTCACATATATGGGATACCGGAACCAGATACGGGTTCGGTCCTAGATGTGGCTGGGGGCATTACATTTTTAAATTATTTGTGAATTATTCTCGCAAAATACAGCTGTCCATTGCAATACTCAGATCTCTGCTATACAGTGGTATGCGGATTCTAACCTTCTAACACAGCCTTTGGGTCGTTAACAGTTATAATGTATTCGACATTGCATCTTCATAACGAGGAGTTTTTACTCTTTGGATGCCCTGAAGAAGCACAGATACAGACGAAACACGTTGGCTGTATTGCAAAATCCAATAAACCATATGAAACAAAGGAAACAAATCTCCAAAAACAACCTCTCATCTCATTTGTGCCTGCTTGGCAACAGTGCCTCTACTACCTTTTTTGTTCTCTTTGCCTCTCAGATTATCTGTGTGAGGCATAATCTACAATTACAATCTCCTCCCCAGAGGAGAATAAAATCAGTATGAAGGTCCCTTAGATGTTCACGGAGGGAATGTTCCAACTTGTCAGCTTTTTCAAAGTTTGTGTCAACAAAATTGTTGTGATAAAAATGAACTAAAACTAAGTTGACATTGTGCTCAAACAATATTAATAATTTGGTAATGTGGACAGTAGAGCTGTGTCTCACAGACCCTATTTCCTAGAGTCATCGCAATTTGGGTAAGCTGTCCCCCTCTTGCGATGACCCCCTAGTGCCCAATTGGCTGGAGAATGGATAGAAACACACCCATAAACAACTTCCCTGGCCCAGGTTTCTTGGAGGCAAATAACTGTGTAACCCTTCACTAGCTCAAGCCAATAGCCATTCTGCACTTTGTTCGATAAACCTGCCGCATTCCAAAACAGACAACCAGAAACAATAAATTCATTTTTAAGTGCCGCATCATATCTGCTGCAGTATCACTGTTTCCAAGGTTACTGGTGGGTCTCAGGGCTGCATTTAAGGGGAAATTTATTTACCGCCATTTCTAGACTTAATTAAGATACATTTTCTGGAGCCACAGTGACATTAACCACAGGTGTATACACACATTCATTACTTGTGCAATCGCTGTTTAAGGATATTGTAGGGTCCCGGAGCTGTACTTAAGAGAGAGATACCTGCCACCATTTCTGGCCTTGATAGGGATACGTTTTCTGGAACCATGTTTAAGTTAACCACAGGTTTATACACACTTTCATTGTTATCTCTCATCATAATCCCAGATAACGTTGACTGAAAAACCGTCAGCACTCGTGGATACAGTCAATCGACTTGCTCAAGGGGAGAAAAATGATTAAAAGTTGAAACAGCAAAAGGCTGAGTTACACAGTGGTCAAAGTACTGGGGCCTTGAAATGACTTGCACACTCAGCTTATAAAAAAAAGCCCAAGGATACTGCCATGATACTCCCCCTTGAGTTACTAAGCCTAGAGATTTTTCCAAGAGAGAACTGACCAAATACCTGTTTTTAAAATTAATAACACAATCATCAATGTCCTCCTTTACTTGTGTGTCCACCCATGAGACTGTCTGCACATTATTTATGTTCTTAAATAAGTCCTCGCAATTAACCCAGTTTGTCGATCTTGATAGCCAGTGAACAAATTTTTTTTTTAAATTGCGATGGGTCCCTTTCAGACCGTAGTGCAGGAACATTGTTCAACAATATATCCAGTGGGGTAGCTTCTAGCAGAAGATGGAGGACTCTGTTAGTGCTTGTTCTCATTATTGGGTGTCTGATGATAGGAAAAGCGTCTTTCTCTGGAGTATTAGATACAAGGTCAGTTTGTGCTCGCCCCTGCCTGCGATTCAGGCTCTGGGCCCTATTTACTCCCTTTTTAGTGGATGGTCCAGAGAATCAGGAGCCAGAATGTTATCTTGTTGTAATCCTTTGCGGAGATTGTATTTTTCCCGGCCCGAGAGGCTGGACGACTTAGCCAGACTGATTTAGGCTCCAGAGCAACCGCCTTTTTGATACGCCTAGTTATACTAGTAGGGCTTGAGGCAATCAAGGTCTTCAATGAGGTGTCCATATTATTAAGAATATTCTTAAGTGGATTCAAATATGTTTTCACAGTTTTATCCAAGATACTTGCGAACTGAGCATGCGCTAAGGGCTCGCCCATACCTTGCTTTACTGGTTCCTTTGCTAGGGCTTTTACCTTATTCTCCTTGCCAGGAATAATTTTATGATCTAAAGGTGGCTTTTGGCTACTGTTAAGTTTATTACATCACCCTTGTCCATTTTTGACGGTGCGGACATAACCTATCAGAGTGACCCCGCCACTACTTCGTTAGATGCAATCTCTAGATCACCCTGATATACACAAGGGTTTGAGACCGTCGCTGAGGGCTTGTTAACCCCTGCAGGACATAAAACCTCTGAAGTACTAACTACCCCAGATGGGGGACTAATTAACACGGCCTTTTCTGTAGCCCCCTACCTTTCTTCCGCAGATTCAATTTCATTATTAATTGCCCCCATTGCTATGGTGAGCACACTGGTAATGGTTGCAGTCAATGGGTGATCCTTAACAGCAGGCATATCACAATTCCTCTTCACCATGGGTCCTACCTTGCATTTAGGAAGATGTGAGGCATTTGCAGAAAGAGTCCAAGATTCACATCGAAAAACCAAGAGGGATGACCCAGCCCAGCCTCGTTCGACCACAGTCGGGCCTGCTCTTGGCCAAGTCAGATGCCTCCAGCAACTTTATGGCGCACCTGCACCTGAGGGCAACGTCAGTGGCAGGGGGTTGCTGGGAAGTGTAGTCCTCCTCCCCCAACACTACAAAAGTAAGCAGCAACGGCGGGATGAAGGAAACAATCAAAATATTCTTATTCAGGCACCTCAGGTCCACACACATTCTTAAATCCCCGGATTTATTTCTTGCCCATGACGATCGGCGATATCCATTGTGCCGAATCGATCAGCTCAATGACTGTCTGCACAAAGCTTCTGTAAGGGTTTTTCCAACTCACCCCATGTTATTAGAGGTACACTCCTCGCTTTGTGTGCAACAGGCACGGCATCATGTTTTAAAGTGATTTGATGTTCAAACCATCTAACCCACCACAATTTGTCCTAAAACGTATAATGTTTACTCAAAATCTCCTTTACGGGTAAGCTTAGAGTGTCTCAGGTCTACAAAAATCATAAAAATATTACCAGACCTGCAGGTCAAATGCTTTTGACCTGTAAACTGTTCAAGCTATATGATCCTAGGCAGATATTTTATTTTAGAGTGGCACCTTTTTCTTCATTATCACTTATGAGAGCAGGAGCACCTTCAAATATGTGAGCTCAGGATTTCCGATGTACTCAAATACTATTTTGTTTGATGCAAAAGACTAAACTTTTGCGTCATGGATAGTAAAAATGTAGCTCACAATTGGAGTACGTATGCCCCCTGATTTGCCTCTTACTTTAGTAATAGCATGGGCAGAAGATCTTTCTCCTATTTAGGTCCCTCCCTGTGTAATTCACTGCCTTTTTTATTATGAAACGAGATAGATTACATCAAATTTCACAAAGCCTTAAAAACATGGCTATTTAACATCTAGACATTCACATCTACTTGTCCCTCTCTCCGCAAATCTGCAAACTGCACCTGGAAACAATTTTTGGGTAGCTGCCGCGCATTATAAATGCAAATAATAAGAATAAGAATAATTGTCATCAGGACAAGGGCAGGGATATTTTTCAGGTCATGTTTAAAAATGTTTAAAAACTCTCACTTTTAATAGATATATTTCAAAGGCTGTGGTAGCACACTAATTTACAGATAGCAGATTTTTCAATGAAATGGCAACAACCATTCCCACTATACGCAGCCATGCTAATATCGCGTAAAAACAATGTGTGGCAATTGGGTTTCAAACATTTTTATCATTTTCACATCACTAAGCGTTCTAATTTGTTTTGCTCTTTTTAAAATCTTTATTTCAATCACACAGAAATAAAATAAATTTCTTTCATAACTACGGATATATCTATACAGTTAATTTACAAGCTATGTAAATGTTAAGTAAGAAAAAATACTGCCATCCTTTTTTTTGGGGAGAGGGGTTGGCCTAACGGCTAAGGCGCTCGACCTCGGACCTGGGGATCTGGGTTCGAGTCTCGGTAACGACGCCAAAAACACCCTGTGATTCTGGGCAAATCACTTAATCTCCCCGTGCCTAAAATGAAAGTGTGTCCTCATGTAACGTATCTGGTGCTATGTAAAGCGCTCTGATAACTGATTCGGTTCGGTTCTAGTTCGCGCTATATAAAACTCTGCAAAAAATAAATAAATAAATAAATCCTTCAGCCTTTACTTTCCACTCGTACAGCATGATTGTCTGTCATTTCCCTTTGAAAATTTCTAACTGCAGTCAGAGAAAGAAAAATAAAAAACAATGTCGAGGATAAAATAGGCAATGTACAAGATATTTAACCTCGGTCTTTGAACCACAGCAAATTTGTCGAGATAAAAACAAGATTTAAAGTCAACTTTATTGCCGATTCACTTTTTGAATAAAGAGAACACTTGTTCTTAATCAACTCACCAGAATGGCCCAGTAGGCACCTAAAAAAAGCTCCCCCTGATAAAATCTAAGCCACCATGGATACATGTCTCTCCAGTGATATCGGGCACTTGGTTCCTGTCTGAGTACCATGCCAAACAATCCTTGATCTACCCATCCTAAGATATCATACACTTTTCTGGCCACATATACTTTAGCATGTAACTCCCTATCTTCAAATCTGATTCTTTCCCTGAAAAACTCAATCATTAAAATTTTTTGAACACCAAACCCAACTGTGTAATTGTCTGGGTTGTCCAATTTTACCTGCAGCCAATTTTGCTCAAACAAGTTGTCTGATGATGATGATGATGATGGGCGAGCCAGTCCACTGTTACTAATAATGGTACTTGACCAATGTGCACTTCACACTTAGGATCCCCCTTCAACTCGTGGTCTTCAATAGTACCTACCATTTGTACAGATAAAACCACTCTACCATCTGAACCAGTGCTGTCCTGAGCAGCCTAAAACAGGGAACTGGAATGCTCCCCCACAAATCCCACCTTCTGGGAATCTCTGACAAGTTTTTCCCACTGCATGGCAATTTTTAAAATTGGCCATGCGACTTTTACAGCCACACCTAAAAAGTGAACTCAACATAGTGTTGAAATTTTACTCCTGTTTCTTTCCTTTAATGTTTGCGAGGACCTAGAAGTCCTCACAAAGGACCCCCACTACCTCAGGTGATTGCTGCATGTCTGTTTATTACAAACTCCTTGGACGCCAACACAGAACATTAAATTCCTCTAGCGTTTTCTAGAGTTTCTTCCACAGACGGATTCCTGCAGCACAGAATCCTCTCCTGTACACGACTGCCAAAACAATTTACCAATATATGATCTCTCAAATATATATCCAACGGCCCTCCAAATTCGCATGTAGAAGCCAGTATTCTTAATGTTGCTAGAAATGAATTTATTGACTCTTGCTGGTGTTGTTTCCTTGTAAAAAAACAACTTGTTTCTTTCTAAGATATTACTGAAATCATCCTCAAAAATTTTCTCAAGTCTTTTTACTGTTTCAGTGTGCATATCCCATTCAATGGAAGTTGGTAATCTCACTTGGGACTGGTGTTCAAAAATCCTTGGACCCTCTGATTATTCGAGTTGCCTCCCATTACAAAATGAATTGGGTTGAGACCTTCCGTGCCTCAACCCAATTAATTTTGTTACTGGAGGCAACTCAAATAATCTGCAGGGTGAATCCAATTCCCCATATCATTTCAAGGGGGTGAGTATTGCTAAACCACTGTGTTGCTTCTCTCTTTTATAAATCATCCAATTGGAACTCGCCTGACTCATGTGGATTCAATTCCCTCTAGGCTGTCTCTGCTGTTTTCCCTGTCCTGAAGACCCGCCATGACGCACACCAAATTGCGCATTTGTTAGGGTCGAAACGTCAACGTCTTTAATGGTCCATGTCTGCTAGGTCTTCTGGTACCAATACTAATTAAGCATTTGTGATTGCACCAGAGACACTTGATTGATAACGGAATTGGTTGCACCCCACTATCATCCTATATACATCCTGTACATATTTGTGTATTGTCTTATCACTAATGTATAAAAAACACTTATTCACCCATGTCACTGGATCATTTTATTCACCTTACTCTAGGTCACTCACGTTTTGCATATTTTGACAGCCCTATGTGAATATATGATCCATAGAGCAAAAGTAAAAAACATACTTCTCTGCCAAAATAGTTTGTCCTTTTTGTTCCAATTTAATGTGTAAAGAAATGTATGTCACTCATTAAAATTGTATTTACATGATTAAGCCTCTATCATTGAAGCAGCTTCAAAGTTCACCTCCATCGTGCTGCAAACGGCCCTGAACCCACTCATTTTTTTTTTGTCAAATCTTTTTTATTATGATTTATAAAGATGAACATTATATTAGATATTCCATTTCACACATTTCATCTTAGCGGCCGTTCCTGGGTCGAAGTGCACTGATAACATATCACGACTAGGAGCGCCGTAGCAATACATGCAATTAGTCCGCAGGAGAATCATGAGCGCCCAGGTGTGTCCTTAAATGGCGATTAAGATTCAGTACATCCCACCTCCCTGCACGAGGGAACAGGCCGTAAATGTGAATCCCAGTCCTGATAATGATCATATGCAACAAAACAGTAACAACTAACTGCGACACTGTCACCGAAGTACATTACAAAAACTCCCCCCCTTCTCGACCCCCCCAATCCACCCGAACCCCTCCCGCCCCACTAATACGCACAGGACACATATACCACCTTGGCTAATGCTTCCTCACCTATTTACCGTGCCATGTACTGAAAGGTGTGTCAGGTGTGGCCACCGCTGTGCACTCCCTCCCTCACACCTGATATGTCAGCCTAATGTCCCGCCGCCCCCCTCGTCCACTGCACTCCCTGCCGCCTGTAGTCTGTTTAGCATGTGTTCCCATCTCTCTGCCAATGGCTCCCTCCGAAGCCCCACTATTTCCTCCCGCCAAATGGCTGTCCATTCTGCACGAGCCCATGACGAGAAAGACAGAACCCACGCCCTTACATTGGGCGAGTCCCTCGCTTTCCATCTCCTAGTGAAGAGTCGCACTGCTGCGGCCATCCCCAGATCAAGGAAACGAGATGACGCTTTGTCTTTGGGCGACCTCTTGAAGTGGGCAAGTAGTACATGAACGTCTCTCCAATATGCGCCAAGGCCTGAACAGCGCCACAGAAGATGGAGCAGATCCGCATTGACCTCCTCGCATCTGGGGCAGGTCGCATCCACCCTATGAAAGTATCTGTTGATGAGGTCGGGGGTGAGGTAGGCCCTGTGCACTATGTAGACTTGGATTTGGCGAAATCGCATATTTCTAGGGATGCGCACCGGGCTTTTAAGGATCTGTTCCCATTCTCAGTCTGGCAGCTCTTGCCCCATGTCCCGCTCCCATTTCCCCCTAAGTGGGGCAAGGTCCATTTCCGTGTGCATTAGTAGGGATGCCGCAAACCACTTAATTAGGTGCCTGCCCCTGCCCATGACATGTAAGTATTGCACCGTCAGGTGTTGCGCTGGCTCTACCGCAATATCTCCCCATCGAGCCGCCATGTGGGCCGTGAGAGAACGGTGCAGGAGGACACCCCCAGGTGGGAGTCCAACGTCCTCAACTAGTGCCTCATAGGGTATCAGTGCTCCATCCTGGTACAGGTCGCCCAACGTCCGGACGTCCACTTCATGCCACTGCTCCAGCACAGAGTGCGTGATCACCCTTCCACCTCCAGGCGAGCCTTCCAGCGGCACCGCAGATGCATAAGGGTGCACCGAGCGCGTGAGGTACAATGCCCTACGGAAGCATTTATATGCCACTGCCAGCAGCAGCGGGATAGGGCGCGCCGGCGCCGCCAACGGGTAAAAGAGCACAGTAACCCGCTCCAGCCGTGGCTGTGTCTTCTCTCCCCCTGTCCGCCAGCCAACGAGCGACCCACTGGAGTTGCGCCACTAGGTAGTAGTGTTCAAAACAGGGGGCAGCAAGCCCGCTCTTATCAGTGGGCAAAAACAACTTCCCAAGGGCCAGACGATGCCTTGATGCACCCCAAACAAAGTCTCGGAGTATCTTATTAAGATTAGAGAAGAACGGCGCAGGTACGAACAGTGGCAAGTTCGCAAAATAATATAGAAGGCGAGGGAGCATTACCATCTTGGCGAGAGCCACTCTGCCGGTAGGCGTCAGGGGAGGCCCTGAACCCACTAATGCTCAAACCACCAGACCATCTGTCTATCCCCCTCACCAGCTGAATATTCGTCCAATCTGTATATCCGTTGACCCTCTCAGTGCTTTTAATGATCTTTTTGTCTGTTCTCCTTGTATCACCTATATCTGCAGAAATGATACAATTTCATTGTACTTAACTGGTAGCTGGCACAGAAAGTGGGAATTGAACGGCTCTTGCTATTGCTGTTTTAAATTTTCCTGGAAACGCAATGAGAGTGCTCACCAGATTGTCTTGGAAACTTTGATTTTCACTTTTTAAAAGGAAATAATCTGTACATGATCTAGAGGATTTGTGAGTGGTATTCCTGGGAAGTTCATGGAGCGGAGACCATAAGGGCATTTTGGTGAGGGTCTGAGCGCACAATTGCTTCAAATGCTTAGAAGAAATATATAATTTGAAGAAATCATTGGCAAGTGAAATATACTTGCACTATTCAAAATCTGTTTGAATACGATTGAGATAGTACTCTAAAGTAAATTGAGCTTTAAATTTGTAAGTATGCAATGGTTTTGCCAGAATACAAATTTTCACTTGGTGTCATTGTAAGTTCGACCTATTTTATTATGCTTGTTGGTGCAGAAGTATTTAAGATTACAGTAAAAATAGTGAAATATGAACAAATAAACTTTATGCTAGCAATGCCATGCAAAACAAAGTATATTGAAAAAACTAAGGAAAATGGAAGAAATGTATTACTCCAGAGTGAAGTGTAATACAATGGAAATTATTCTTTTGCAAGTTAGACAAAAAATAAAGTAAAAAATAGGCTTGCGATGAGGCATAGTGGATGCAAGAGGGTCAAGGTGAGGTCAGACATTCATCTGCAGGACATGGTGTCTGTAAGGGTCTCTAAGTGGACACAGAGGTCAGCACCTTCTGAAGCAGGTAGTTAATGGTTCAGAAACATGCACTCACATTTTGATTGCTGTAATATATTTATCAGTGTTTATCATCTGCATTGTTATGTAAACACCACCAACTCAAAATAGAACATGTTTTGATCTGTGGTTAATGTATGGTGTAAAATGATTTGCATGAACTGTATTGAATATAATGCTGTAGTAGGTAAACATAGGAGGGAGTCTTTCTCGGTTTGAAAGTATTGCTCACATTGCATATAGTAATGCAATAATGGTGTTGTCAAATTGTAATTAAGGTACTGGGATGTGCTAAAATGTTGCAATGCTTCACGGTCGCTGGTAAAAGAGTCTCAGCAAGCACTGGGCTTGCTTTTTGTAGCTAGGCAAGTATGGTGACATCTTTAAAAATCCACTTTCCCCTTATAGCAGAGTTTAAAACAGTTTCTTTCCACAGGTTTACATCGATATATTGCATGCTGTCGCAAAACCCTTCACCTGCTATATTTCTTAAAATCTTGCATGGCCCTATATTACTAGCACCCAGACTTCCTTATATCCCTCATATATCTATATAAACTGCTGCTCTTAAATCTCAAGCCTGTCTGTCTTGAGCTTTTTTTGTTTTTATTTACACATAATATCAATCCCAGCACCTATTTGCATCGCGTACAGCGCCCCGTAACGATCACACCTAAATCACTAATTACAACAATGAAACTGTAATGCATAGAATGGTTTTCTTTAGCATGCAAGACTATCTCCAATAGCGAATTAACTGACCATTAACTCTGGGCTCCCTGGTAGCATGCTACTCGCCATAGAGCACTTCAATGCCGTGTCAGGGGTAGTAAGCACTATATAAACATTTAAATTCAATACTATTAAATTGCATTCAATATGACCTTTTACCTGTGGAGAGTCTGTGCAAAAACATCAACAGTTGGGACTGAGACCTGATCAAGGCCAATTTGGCCCCTTCCATGTCCTCACAGCGGACTGTTTTTTCAGGTCAGCACCCAATTTCTTCCAGAGAAAGTTCTTTATACTCTTGTATTAGTTGCGAGTCCTAATGAGTAAATCCTTCCTTTGTGTTGCCAGATGCTGATGTGCAACCCTATTGGTTGAACTGCAGACGTGGTAAAGAACGTATTCACCATATTTTTCAGTTACATTCACTTTCGAAACGCTACAAGAGGCCTCCCTCTCTCTCATGATCAGCTCTTTCACCTTCAAGCCATTGTCAGAACAAGCATTTGCAATGCAATAGGTCTCGCAGCATTACAGTTTGAGTAACTGGCATTGTAAATGACAATGCTTTGCATTAATTTGTTTTCTTTAACTTGCAATTGGTATATAAACATTGTTTGTGAATGGTTAGCTGTTGCTTATGCTAAGCAAAGTTGGCAGTAATATAGAGTGATAGTCTTGCTTGTTATAAGCATGCTGATTTAAAGCACTCTGATACCTGCGGGTAAAGTTTGTGCCATATAAAAGTGAAAACTAATAAATACATTTAAAAAACCTACCTGTACCACGTCCACCAGACTATAAATAACATGCAAAAAGAAAAGACCATTCACCATCTCCTTCTAGGAATGGAGCTGCCAGGCCATAGACAATAAAATCCATTAACACCCAGGCACAAACGCAATTAACTGTAATTGTTTTATTCAAAACTGACATGGCCTCCAGAGATATAGCAAACCAACTTATCTACATATTAATCAGTACCCAAACACAAAACCATATACTGAATGTTTCACCTCCAACCATTGCCACAACCACCAATCAAGCCACAATCTCAGCCATCTCCAACTAAGGGCGCAGCCGATAGCAAAGACACATTATTATTTAAGACAAAGTCTAGACAGATTGCGGTTTTATGAAAACGGTGTTTTATCAACGAGTATAGTCACATGAATAACAAGAGATACCAGGCAGGTGTGCTACTTAAGGGGGATGAGGGCCGCCTTTTAAAAATCGATCATTCTCATCACTGTGTCCAGCCGTGTTTTGACTAATGGGGGATGGCAGCTGAATAATCATGATAGTGTGTTGTTCTTTTTTTACTTGTACGCCAAGTGGAAGAGGATGCCAACTGGCTGCCATGATCGGAATCCCTCGCTTCCCCCAGACGGTACAATAACTCTTGTTACATCTGTTGGATGATACAAATTCAATTTAACATACAACCCAGCTTGGCGTGGGTGTTCTCATCGATAAGTGGCATTGACACACTTTACTTACTACTAATCAGCCATAGAAAATTTCTTGAACACAGCTGCAGATACTATTTCAACTCTTATGCACACCGTCATTGTCCCAGTGCCACTGGCGATGCCCCTAAGATATGTTGCATATCTTCCAGTCACACACACACACTACTGATTCTTACTGCCCAATGCTGAGTGGCGATGTCATGGCTGAAGGTCCCACGTCGAGAGCAGTGGTCTGGCCAAGGGATGCAGCACTAGGCAATGACTGTGAGGTGTATGTCTATTGCATTGCAAATGCTTGTTTTAAACGGCACTCACTGCACACTTGTGTGAAGCACTCCATATGCTATGCAATCACCAGACTGCTTTGTGTATGGCCCTCGTGCCTATTTCTTCAGGGTTTTTACTGACACTTCTGCACTACGGCAGTAAGACTTAAGAACTAACTGTACTGTCAATGGCCGAGTCGCTTGGATTTATATTTCTCAGCAGGAAATGTGCCTAAAACTGGCTGCAGATTACTCCCTAGTAGGCTAATGATGTTTTATGACCTCAGTGACACCAAATTTGCATATTATGCGGCACGAATCCCCCCAAACCTCAGCTGAAAATAGGTGGTGCTCGTGGAATCCAGCTTTAAGACTCTGCAGGCAGTGGGCAGTGCCAGTAGTGGAAGGGGACAGTGCCAGTGGCGGAAGGGGCAGCGTTAGTGGTGGAAGGTGAAGATTGCTAAAGAAATAATTTGGGACTCCGCACTTATAATGTTTTTACATTGTAAGCACTGCAGCCAAATAAGTGAATTTTTACAACATGGTCATGACACCCCCTTATCTTTAGTGACTTCCGGGCTCTCAATAAAATAACGCAGACATGTATGCATGCAAAAAGTTCTTCAGGAGCAGTCTTTTGTCATTTAGACAATGAGGGATTCGCAAATGCATTATTCGATTGATTGTTAACATAAAAACACATCTGACGTGAAAAGGCAAAGATTTAAAAACCTACCACTAAAATCTGTCAAGCAGTAACATACTCTAATCTTAGTGGGCGCACTAAGCATGTTAATCTTCAGCGGTGTCCATACGTATCACTGAGTGTGTTAAATATCACCTGTTATTACAGTGCTTCGAAACGGCCAGCCCCTGATAGCCGCTACCTGGTCCACCAGAAATGAACAAAGACTACAACTCCCAGAAAGCATTGGGTTGTTAAGGAAAAACACTGAACTGGAAAATAGTGCCCCTGTTGGCATGGGGTAAGCTTAGCCCGACAAAGGAAGGGGGGCGCTGGGGGGGAGGAAGAGGAGCACGGTGTTAAAGTGATGGAGGACGTAAAAGAGGGGTGGGGAGAGACAGAGGGAGTTACGGGAGGTGCATGCTGAGTTTGTGTACCTACAGTTTGGGTGGCGGGAGCGCACGCCTTGAAAGTTGTGTTTTCATAATCGGTGTGTAAGGGGTGGGGTGTAAAGTAAAACAGACGGGAAGGGGCTGGCTGCTTGCTGACGGACACGGGGGAGAGACGTGTTGAGGGGCCGGAGGAGGAGAGTGACAGGTAATCAGAGAGGGGAGGGACCGCGGCCGGAGGGAGGAGAGAGGGGGGTCCCGGCTGGGGGGCAGCAGAGGCAGAGCCAGCATCGAAGTGAGCCCTGGAGTCGGAGCAGGATGGGGGAACTCGGGGCAACCCCTGCCAGGGTCCTGATGGTGGCAGCTCTGTGTCTGTGGACCCCCGAGCAGGGCGAGAGCAAGGTAAGGCGACCACCCACTTCTCCCAGCGCAGTTCATTCACCCTTCCACAGCCAGCGAGGGGGCAAGGTAAGGGTGGTCCCGATGAGTGACAGGCATGGAGAATCGTGCCCCACCCACCAGGCAGCAAGGGGCTTGCAACTTTTCCTGCGTTTCTACACTTGATACTGCAGGGTGGTCTGCCGGTATGCACGGGGGTTGGGAGACTGCAGGGCGCTCTTTCGGAGGGACTGTAGAGAGGTGTGTGTGGGGGGGTGTGTGTGTGTGGGGGTGTGTGTGTGTGTGTGTGGGTGTGTGTGTGTGTGTGGGTGTGTGTGTGTGTGTGTGTGGGTGTGTGTGTGTGTGGGTGTGTGGGTGGGTGTGTGTGTGTGTGTGTGTGGGGGTGTGTGTGGGGGTGTGTGTGGGGGTGTGTGTGGGGGTGTGTGTGTGTGTGGTGGTGGGGGGACAGAATTGAGCTTACCATAGATCGAGGGAGGCAATCAGTGCCTTATTTTAAGACTGGTGTTGAACAAACTTCTAAGATATCCATTTGAGGAATTATCCCCCATTGTGCAGCTCCAAATTACCCCGGGCATAGAACTTCACATAGAAAATTCGATTGAGAAACAGTAATCTTCACTTCACTTGCAATCCTGAAGCTGAATATTCATTTTCCAATCATTTCGGCTTTGGCGTGTCGACAGCAAACTTATTTATTGGTTGCGTTAGTAAGCCCAACATACCTGAAGCAGCTTATTTTCTGTAATAGCGGCCCTTTCATAAAGAACTTAAAACTTCTGAGCTATGGCATTTAGGGACCCCAAAACAGGATAGATTACTTACTTCCTGATATAAATTGCATTTGTTTTGTAGTATGCAACTACTGAGTCCAGGAATAGTGGTGGAGAACTAGGTATTGTGGCCAGTCCAACATTAGTCTTTCTAATGCCAAAGTGGGATCTTCTTTCAGTCCAAGTTTGGGGTGTTGGGGGAAAAAGGAAATTTCTACTCCTACATTTGTAGCAAGCTTTCTGGTGATTTGGCACTTAATCTTCATCATACAAGAGCTGTTGTGTTGTACAGATGAGCTTAGTGTCTTCTGCCCTGAGAGGAGCAACTTTATCCACAGGAACACCAGTCAACAGCGAGATGAAATCTAGCATCATTTTGTGTGAGGGCAATATGATCTTAGTGGGCAACATATACAATGATTGCGGACCTATTATTTTATGCATTTTTGACAGACCAGGTTTAAAAACACCATATGCTGGTTTTCATTCTGTCAGTTCCACTGGCGTAACAAAAAGTGAGGGGGCATCCCTGCACGGTACTTAGGGGGGCCCCCTCCGGGCTCAATCAGGAGCTCTCCCGGCCAGAGTTCAGTGCAGAGGGGGCCCTTTGGAGCTAGGGGCCCCCCTGCACCGCATGGGCTGCGGGGGCCTGTGTTACGCCCCTGGTCAGTTCTGCAAGTTCCAAAAAATTATCGTAATGAAGAGTTTCATCTGCGCTAGACTAATGGCCTTAAGGTCCTCCGATAATCCATCTCTCCTCCTTTGTAAAATGGGATCATCAAAGTATTGCACAAAGAATCTGGTATTTCACACATGGTTGCTAAGGGTTCAAATATGGCTCTTAAGGTTGGAAGCTGCAACTATGGGAAAGTCTTCAAAGTTTCAAGCAGCAACCTGTTTAAACCAGCTGCTTTTCCCATTTTCAGATTTTCTGTCTGTGATTTCAATCTCCATGTCCATGATGTTGCTCTTCCAATTGAGATGTCTTTGGTCAGTCCCTCAAGATAGCTTTAAATGTTATTTAAAAGCAATATTTAAAAATGTAAGCACATCAATTCAGTCAGACTTTTGGTCAGGCACTGTAGTAACATGCTCGCCCATCAGACAAGCTCTGGCTCACGACATGATCTAATTTGTGAAACTGATAACAAACGTTACTGACGAGTCACAACTAACCTTCAGAAAATATAAATTACTCAGTTAAGTGGGTGGGTGATCGTCGTAAAGGGACGTTCCAGGGTAAATAGGCAAAAGAGGTAGGACAGATTCTGTCGGCACACAGTGAGAAATTGTAACACACAATCCACATATGGGGACTATCAAGGTACAGCGGCTAGAAGAGGGTGTCACTTACATGCGATAAACAAGAATAGATCAGTCATATGTTGAGAGCGTGACGACAGACCGGTACAGAAACATTTTATCGGAATGGCCGCACATTTTGGAGTACTGGAAGGGAGGCTCTGAGGGCAATAAAAAAAATAATGGTAGGCCTAAGGATTCCTAGAATCGCTGTAGTATCACACCAACATGCATGGGTCTCAATTCTAGTCAACTTACTATTGCGGTCAGCCAAACAACCCTTAAATCCAGGACTGTTACTTTAGAGGTGGGGGAATTCACCAACTCCATTCACGGCAGGGAACATGCCTTTTCCTCTATATGCTGCTAGTCTACTTCACAGAAGACCCAAAGAAGCTGTGCGCACTAAAAATTCTTATTATGTATTACTGTCTAAGCTTTTATGGAGACTTAACATATACATGGTTTTCAGGGTTGGAGCCCTAAAAGAAAGGAGATGAGATTTCACAGACAGAGGAGAGAGGTGCGATTGAAGAGGTAGTGATTAGCGAGTCTTTTGTCTTGTGCAGTCGGAAAACTAATGAAAATCTGTTGAAAAATAACAGGTAGACACCTTAGTCACGCTATGACAGTAGCAATTAAATGGCCGTTATAATCCTAGCTGGTGATTTGGGATTTGTAGGTAAGGGACCAGTACGCAAATTGGCCTGTACTTTTGTTCTATCATTTCCTTAAAATATCACCAAAATCGTTGCATATGTTCACAACTTTTTCCCCTTCATTAGGTTACTATATTTTAAGTCCAAAAGCTGGACTGATTGAATGAAGGGCTGAGCTTGAAAAAACGGCATTTCTACCGCACTTACATTTCCAAATACTCTTCATTAAATCCCACTGGATTTGGATGTCATCTTCCCTTTTCTGTCCTGTGAACTGATCTCTCCCTTTACATCCATCTCTCTTTTGGGTGAGCTTTGATACTAGGGTGTCTCCTAGCAAAAGACCATTCCTGCTCTTTTTCATAGGCTCACCATCTGCATTTCGAGCTTTTTATTCCTTAAGAACATAGAGCTTTAGCACTCTGGACTGTTATGGTGTCAGATAGCACGCCAATTTTATAGGCCTGTGAGACACAAGGGCAATTAGACAATATTTGTGACAAACAACCAGAGGAAGGAGGTACTAATACAAGCTCAAGGAATTGCCAAGTACTTCCTCAGTACTTTCTCAGTATGCTTTGAATTTCAAGTGGTAGCAACGTTGAACATTCAAGGCTTATTCTTGGAAGCTGGTGTGGGGGGCTGTTAGAAATGAGGGTATCTTGTTGGCAGAGGTATGCACTTTTGTCCAAGTAGGGACCCTTCCGTCTAGTCAGGATAAGAGAATTTCACACATTAGATAACCTCTGCTCACCCTCTTGGTAGCCTGGCACGAGCAGACAGGCTTATCACAAAAGCAATGTGTAAAGTATTTGTACCCCAAACACTCAGTAACTCAGTGGAACCACAAATGAACACCACACCAGTTTAGACAAATAAAGTATCTTTATCTAAACCAAACAAGACCAGAACATCAAAAATCCAAAATACATGTATCAAGTTATTACTTTTAAAAATGTTACTTCAAAAATAGAACTTCTAGAAACAAATAGCTCCACCTGGGGCTAATACGACATTGTGACAGGCAGAAATGCAAAATACGGAGCCGACCACAAGGTGGCCGGAAACAAAGTGGCAGAGACACTCAAAACAAAAGGAACCTTGGAAACAAAGTCAAGAGGCGAGGCCGGCTCCTTTCTGCCATGGGGGAGGCAAGGGGTTGAGTCTGGGGAGGCGGGGACTCGAGTCAGGACAGGGGAGGGGAGTTTAGCTGGCATCAGCGTTGAGGCGTCAGTTCCGGTGAGGCGATGCGCCATGGAAAAGTTTGTGAAGTAACCCTTGTCTATCAGCTCCGCAATAACTTGATGATGGAGGTGACGGTATCAGTGTGAGCGCTGGCTTCGGGAAGGCCGATAACTGCAGGAGTCGGCAGGCTTCGGAGCTGCTGTGCAGGTGAGGGGGAGTGGAATGCACTTCACAAACGATGCCCCCGGCCTCTGCAGGTCGCGGCATTGCTGACAGTGTCAGAGTTGTTCTTCCTGCTTTGCAGCGCCAACCACACCATTCTCAGTGCCCAGGAACCGAAATTGGTGCCCTTCTGAATATAGGAGACCACAGAGGAGTCCAAGTGCTGGTAAGTGGGTTTCAGGTGAAGTCTTTGGGTCCCTGAAACTTCAGAACAGGAGTCAAGTACACACAAGTCCTTGGAGATTCTTCTCAAGCAGGTTTTCACAAAGTTCCAGTCTTTCTCCTTTCTTTGACAGAAGCAGCAACTGCAGGCCAACACAGAAAATGGGTAGTACTCTTCCTTACAGTTCTCTAGCTCTTCTCCTTGGTAGAGGTTTGTTTTGAATCCAAAAGTGATCAAATTCTCTGGGGTTTAAGGTCCAATACTTAGACCCCCATTTTCTCTTTGTGGCAAGGATCTTTAAGCCCACTCCAAACCACTTCTCTCCTCTCTAGCCCAGCTTTACTAGAGGAGGTGGTGACAGTATTGTGCAAAGGAGACACAGCCTATTCAGGTGCTAGTGAAAACCCTCCCACTACTCTAAATGCAGACCAGGTTTATTCAGACCAACTATGAGACACCCAGGCAAGGCAGGATACACCTCAAACACCCCTTGGGGCACATTTGCAGCTTTGTCACTCCAAACACAGACAGTGAATACACAAACGGGTAGAGGCACACAGAATGATTGAACAAGAAAATGCCCACTTTCTAAAAGTGGCCTTTTCAAACACACAATTTAAAAACAACCTTTACTAAAAGATGTGGTAGTTAGTTCTGAGTTCAGGGAGCCTAAACTCAATTTCTCCATCTTGACCCAATGGAAAGTTACACTTGTAGGATGTTACAGTGCAGCTCCCAAGTTATCCTATGTGACAGACAACCTTTCAATAGTGAAACACGAAATACACAGAACATGTAAAACACACCAGTACATGTCCTACCTTGAACATACACTGCACCCTGCCCATGGGGGTGCCCTGGGCCTACCTTAGAGGTGAACTACATATATGAAAAGTGAAGGTTAGGGCCTGACAAGTGGATTCAGTGGACAGGTAAACATGCATCTACAAAATAAAAACCCAAAACAATTCAGTGTTAGGTCTGAGACACATTTACTGGGCTACTCATGTGGGTGGCACTATCAGTGCTGCAAGCCCACTAGTAGCATTTGATTTACAGGCCTGGCACACTCAGTGCACTTTACTAGGGACTTACCACTAAATAAAATATGCCAAGCATGGATAACCAATCATAATAACAATTTACACAGGGAGCACTTGGACACTGATCAACAGTGGCAAAATGCCCAAAGTATCAAAGCCAGCAAAAACGAAGTCCATCACACAGTCAAAAATGTGAAACATCATGTGAAACCATGCCAATGATGCCAGCCTAACAGGGTCAAATGCTTAGATACATTTACCAACCAAACTCTCCCAAAACACTGTTCAATCAGTGCAGCCAATGGCGTAATGTAAGAAAGCTCTTTAAACACACTCTAATCTGGCTGATCTTGCTAGCTTTTCCTATCCCCATAAAAATATTGTAACATTCATCCTTGGAACTTTATTTATTATGTGGAGTGTTAGGGACCACTGCTACTAAGGAGATCCAGTGAGTGACAAAGACTGAGGGAAAAAGCTGGGGAAAAGTGAATTGTTTTTTTCCCCTGGACAGCAAATGAGGAATAGCTACAAAAATGAATTGCTGTTTTGATATTGAATTCATGACCAAATATCTTTCTTTGGATGTAAACAAATTCATTTTTTGTAGTTTGTTCTTTACCTTTCAATCTGCTTTGATAGTTTTACTGTACTCAGAATGGGATACTCTGTTGTAAGCTAACTCAGAGACTAAACCTCTTACTTTAAAATGTACTGGTCAAACCAAATTTGCTCTGATTCCAGATTCTTTATTTCCTGCATAGTTACTTAAAACCATTGCAATATATTACATAAAATACTAAAATAAGTTAACAAATCCATCAATGTGTATGTCTTGTTAAAACAAAATTTAAAACCCCTTATTGGGAACTTCTTTACCGGTATAAAGTCCGAGTTAGTTGTAGGCGTTATGTGGGACTTTGAGTGTCTTCTGCTATGATTTATGGATACGTGCTTTAGTCCCGCCATGGAATTCTTTGCAGATCCTAATAATTGTTTTGGTCCAGTTGTCTTCGCTTGTTGTGAGGGTTGACCCGTTGCTTCAGGCAGTGTGTTCATATTTTTGTCTGATTAGCAACGTATCCTTTTTAGCATTGCGCGGCCGGCTAGCTTGGGCCTTCTTTGTTCGGCCAGCATAAGGAATTTGACCAATCTGCCATTTAATTGTGTATTTCCTGGATTAAAGCATGCTAACACCGCTTGTCTCCTGGTCCTGATGCCTTCCAGTCTGAAGGGTTCTTTGAGAAGCTGATTACATGCTTGGTGCAGGTCCTTGCATAAGCAGATTTAGTGTAGTATGTCGCCTCGTTTGGTGTTGCACAACCTGCACGACTCATGTGCTAGTGACCTTTGCCATGGAGGAAGGTGCTGAGTGCATGGAAGGATTCCCATCCTGTGCCTCAAAACATTCATTTTTATAGACTTCGAGTAACCCTGGTTGAAATACAATTGTGGAGCCAGAGTTTTATAGGAGTTAAGGGTCATCCAGGCGTGCGATCTGTTTGAGAAGGTTGCTTTGTCTTCCACCAATGAGATTTGTTTTAGGGATTTCCAGACCAGTTTCTTGAAATTGGAATAGCCGATTTGTGCGTTCCAAAGTTCTGTGAGTTGGGTCGATTCTAGGGCTAGTTGTAAGTAGCTTTTGGCTTGGGAAAGCTCTCTGTGTTGTATGTCCCGCCACAGCAGATAATTTAACGTATTTGTAGAGGCACTTCTAATCCTGTGCAAACAGATAATATGTGCACCATGCCTAGCTAGATCCTGCCGTAAGAGACCGAACTCCAGCCTTATTTGAGCAGGTGATGTGTAGGATGGAAGGCTGAACAAGATTCTGTAGGCCTTGACCTGTGTGCTTTCCAATTCTTTTGCATCTCTTCCCCGCATTGCCTCGCTACCGTAGGTAATTGAGGGGAGTAATTTGGCCCGGACAACTTTCAAAAGCGGAGTCAGGTTGCTTGCAAGATTTTTTAATTGTTAAGGCGATCAGCAGACCTTTCCTTCAAGCTTCCTCTTTCTGACGCCTAAATTTGCTCTGAAAAATTGCCTAGAGAATTTGAGAAGAATTGAAACAAGAAATATGAAAAGGAAATGCAAAAAGTAACATTCCCATTGCTCAAGATGCTACAGTAAGATCTCAAATCCACACTTCCTCTATCCCAAAAACCAATAAACATTGGAAGGTTTGTCTCACTCTCTTTATATTTAATAAAAGGTCTATGCCTCGGTTGACTGTGTCCAAACTTGAGGGGGGCGTGGTGAGCAAAAGAACGATGAACGAAATCCAGATCCTTGTGACTGGGGGTGAAAGTTTGCATTGTTAAGCATTCTGACCTTCATTTGTTCCTTTTGCTTTTGCAACCTATGTGGCAAGGTGTGAGAAGTTGGCCTGATGTGCAGTGCTCACTATTCTAGTGATCACTATATATCAGTCCAAACAACCCTTATTGATGATTGGTTGTAAGTCAACCTTATAGACCAGCTATCCTAGTAGCATGGATACGAGCAGTCTAAGGCTAAGACTCTAGAGGGCGTGTTAAGCCAGCTGTTTTACCATCACATTACCCCTTGAACACCCAGTGAAAGGACACCACACAAGTGTTATGAAAATAAACAGTGTATTTATTAGAATCACAACAACCCTGTACTCTTTATGAGGACAGGGTGCTAGGCACACAACAAAACTCTTACGAAAATACTTAAGTTAGCACGTTATACACAAATGCCCGAGGGGCACGAAAAAAACCATATACTTAAAAAGTGGAATGCGAAATTACTAGCAGGTAAGTACAGTACTAATAGGCTTTGGAATCGCTAGGACTGGACTATAGAATCGTTAGATTACTTCTAGGAGACCTAGGGGACTCGGGTGCAGAGTGTGCACTCTCACGCGGGATGCGGGACAAAGTCTATGGAAGCTAGTAAAGGCAAAGTTAGTGTTCACGGGCGAACCCGACCTGGTAGGAAGAAAACGACAGTGGATCCTGACCCTAGGGTAGTGAGGCCATGCTGGGACACCGGAGTGCCGAAGTTACCTAGCCCAGGGGCTGCAGCTGCATAGGTCTGAAAAGACGTCGGGGATCTCATTGCCGGACCAGGAGCCTGGAAGAAGGAAGTTGCTGGCAGGCGACCAGTGAAGAAAAGTTCGATGGATCCAAGCCTGGATCAAGGAAGAAGAAAACCTGAAAGCAGAGGGGACCAAGTTCTTGAATCACTAGCCAGTGATTAAGTGGGCACCAGGATGGCACCGGGCGAAGTCACCTCGACTAGGTGAGTGGGCGACGCTGGCTCTGCAGATCTCACGGACCAGGAGGCGTTGTCGGCGACCAGGATGGAGAGGCGAGCTGTCCCACGATGGATGAAGCTGTCGGCGTCGAAGTTACCCAGGATTGGGCAACAAGCCTTGGCTAATTCAAGCCCACGCGGTGGACTCAAAATGGCGTCTTGAGTGGACCAGGAGGGTCCGGGGTGCTCCTTTTTTTGGAAGGGAGCAAGGGCCAGCCTGGAGCAACCAGACCAGCAGCAGAAATGTCGTCGGACGTCGTTCAGAAGGCCACAAGCCAGCGGGCTAGTAGCCAAACAACGCGGTGAGCAGCAAAAAGCAGAAGGGCCCCACGCAGATCGTGGAGATGCTGGGAGGCTGCACTTCGGTGCTGGAGCTGCTCAGGGTCGGGGCTTCTCGGACCCCAAAGCACTCACCAGGAAATTACTCGGCGGGCTTGCTGGAAAGAAGTCGTGCAGTCTTGAAGATGGCCGGTCCCTCGAGGTCTCGTCACACCCACGAATCTCAGCGTGACTGATGATGTAGGTAGAGGTCAGAGGTGCCAGGGAAGCCGGTTCTCGTCGAGCTGGGCAGTCTTGATCCGGAGGAGAGACTTGCAGCAGACCGCAGTGTTCTTAAGATGGTGCCTGCGGATGCAGGGTGACTACTCCTTAGTCACAAGGGAGAAATCTTAGGAAGAAGTCTTGAGTTCCTTTCGTGGAAAGTAGGTTCAGGATTCAAAGATGATCTGATTTGGAAGGGGGCCAGTTCCTACCTTTATCCTGTAAAAAGGGGCTGGCACGCGACTAAGTCCTGCCCTAGGGGTGGGACTAGGAGGGGTGTGGTTACACCCACTTCCTTGGCGGGCTTTTCCCCAGCACAGGGTCTGGAGTGACCCTGGAACTGGTTCCAGCCAGCCTATGCACAGTGAGCACCGGGGTGCCACGTGCAGTCACCTTCCTCTAAAGCCCTGCCTACCTACAATACACAAAACCCTTGCTGGCACCGCCCCTGGCAGGAAACCCTTTGTCCTTATCTCCTGCTCTGGGAGGACTCCCAGCAGCAGGAGGGCAGACTTGTGTCTCGGTGGCAGCATCCATTTTGTGGAGCTGAGGCTCTGTTTGACTTTAACCGGGGTTAGGGGTTACATACATGTCGTGTCCCTCTAGAAGGGTGGAATGCTAACCCCGTCGCCAGAATTGGCGAGGGGTTAGTATTCCAATTCGTATGACACCTTACTCGACATGTTTTGATAAAGCGATACCAGAGTTGGCATATAACCGCGAGGATTATAATGCACTTAAGAGTATATGGTATGCGATATCATGGAAACGGCTAAGGGATGGATCCCGAAAGCCGCAGACAGGCTCAGCTCATGCCAGAGCACCATCTCACACGATTCCAAGCACTCTGCCTTCAGGATTGTTAAGGCCTGCTATAGGAGTGACTGATAGGGGATCTGTGTGTCCATTTTAGGGTTAGATATAGGTATACTATATCTAAAGCAAAGGGTGAGTACACCACCTTGCCCCAGCTGTCGTGCAGCCAGTTGTGTCAGTTTAGTTAGTCAGCCCAGGGGTGGCATAATACATGCTTCAGCCCCTGGGAGACTTCTGGGTACACCTCAGCCCTGGGTACAGGGACTTGGAGAGGGCCCAGTGCCAATTCAGTACCTGAGTACAATTTGGATAGAGAGAACAGCTAGGCTGTGGGTCTGATTAGCAGGCCCACAGCCAGGGAAAGTCGTAAACCAGTGCAGCAAAAAGCAAAAAATCTGGGTGATCATAGGATTGCAGACCCTACTCTCCTACACAAGGGTATGCCCAGACGTGGGTCCGGTGATCACTGGCTTCAAGCTAGCCTGGGTGTTATGAGGTGATGCCCCAAACCCGGTACCAGGATGCTGGTTTCTGGTTCAGGGAGGACCTGGCTTAACAGCGCGGGCTGGACTGTTCCCATGAGGGGCGGGGTCAAGACTGATTTGCATATGGCTGGGTCCAAACTGGGATGGCATGGTAAGCAAAAGAACAATATAATTACATCCAGATCTTTATGATTGGGAGTGAATGTTTGCATTGTTCAGCATTCCGTCCATTATTCGTTCCTTTTGCATTTACCGCCCTAAGTGGGAAGAGTATGCCCAGACGTGGGTCCCGGGCTCACTGTGCCACTGGATTCAAGCAAGCCTGGCTGATGAAGGGCGATACCCCAAAGCCAGTCCCAGGATGCTGGTTTCTGGTCCAGGGAGGACCTGGCCAGGCAGTTCGTGCTGGACTGTTCCCATTGGGTGCAGGGTCAAGACTGATTTGCATATGGTTGGGTCCAAACTGGGATGGCGTGGTGAGCAAAAGAATGATGGATTCAACACAGATCCTTGTGACTAGGGGTGACTGTTTGCATTGTTCGGAATTCCGTCCATCATTTATTCCTTTGGATCTCGGTTCTTTCAACCAGCGACCATTCATTTGAGGAAAAGAACAAACATCTGATGAAGACAGCTTTTCGTGGAATATTTATAATAAGATAGTACAAATATCTGTGCTACAGTTAATGATCCTGTGTAACTATATTATGTCTTGTATAAAGAACATAAAAAGAATACTTCTTCTATGAGGATGTAGTCCAAAAATGTTTGATAATTATAAACACACAAACAAATATCAAGTATAATGACTTGATCACTCACATGCTGAAGGAGGCATATAACAATTATATGTTGGAACACAAACACATACAGGGAGACATAGGAAGTCTTTGTTGATTATGTGCACACCCAAAACAATAAGCCTGTGATACATGTAGCTACATTAATTATATTCTGTACACATTTAGTAGAAAAATAACTTTTGGAAATGCTGGTCATCATGAAAGTAGTCGGATGAGCAGAGATCTCCATTTTAACATGCACAGATATGATTGTGGCTTAGCGCATGCTGAGGTGCCATTTCAAAAAAGAGTGGAAACATTTTCCACAGAAAAAAAGGATTTAAAAATAATGAGAAGGTGAACATCATATACTTGAGCAGAAGAAAATGTGAATACTAGATAGAGATGGAACCAACCAAACATAATTCACAGTAATTGAAGAGGAGAACAAGAAATTTTCAAAAGAGATTCATTCATCATAGATTAATGGAAATATGATTTTTGTATTGTTTTGTATTTATTTAGATGAAATGAAAAGAAGAGTGATGTACGATGCGATCCAAATAAGAATAGCTCATGCCATGTGACGAATATAATATCAGCTTCATAAGCAATGACATTACATTTATGATTAAAGCATTAAAAAACTCCTTATCAGATTAATACTGCTTTAGTGTAAAATAGTACTAGAAAGGACAATAAATCTGTGGAGATTATTTTGTTTTTAATTGCTTGTTGGTCCCTTACAAATCAATGAATACCTTGAAAAAAAGAAATCACGTTGAGGAGAGACCTAGTTAAACAAAATAAAATGGATACTTCGAAAGAAGTAAAAGTACGCAGACACCCTAGGACATTGAAGTTCGAATCCAACAAAGTGGGGGTGATCAATTACATTTATTTTGTACCACTAGGACGACCTAGAGAATAAAAATAAACTTAATACTTTCCATATGCATCTGTATCATGCATATATATCTGCACACAGAAAGAAGAAATTCTATTATCTAATGAGAAAAGTGTTTCAAATGAGTTTAGTACCAAAGTAAGGCTTCATATTTACATCTAAGCCAAAACCTTGATATCAAGGACAATATAGGGAGAGTAGAAATGCAACAAGCATGTCAATGAAAAAATACTTATAAATAATGGACTTTTAGGATAAAAGTAACAGAATGAACTGGATTTATGTAGGTGGTTTTCGTTAATGATAGGATTATGTATGTATCCTTACTGCACCAAACAGAAGTGTGGATATATACATTGAGGTGATCTTTATTGGATCTTAAAGAAAAGTAATTCCTTTTCCATTAGATTTATACAAGAATTGTAAATTTACCAATACATCGTAAAACTGGAAATGTTTTGCATTGTGCCCAAAAATAAAAAACATATTTTTGATGTGACTGAGGGCCAGATGTATCAAAGGTTTTTGCCCATTCTGTGTCTATAGGAAAATGTGTTCATACATAAGGCCCTAAGACGGGATGTGTGGCCACTAAAAGCAGTTTTTCTACCATAATCCAAAAACGAGCATTGGCAAAGCCAGTAGGTCTGGCCTGTGAGAACTACTGTGTTTGCCAGTGGTTTTAAGCGATGCTGTGCAGCATGCCTTAAGAGGAAAGCTAACAGTCTGCTCCCCTCAGTGCAAGATCAAACCAAAATCTCAAATACACATCCACTCAATCAACACAAATCACATAATAAAGAATCCGAAGACTAGCAAGTATGAATGCCAAAGTGCTCGAAAAATATAAAGTTGTTTAATGTGATAAAAAGAGAATACATATTCTAGAGATTAAAACGTAACGTATAAAACCAAATCCTCACATAAAATATAGAACACAAAAAGGAAGACTTGAACCAGACCAATCAATGTTTCTTTTAACGTGTACACTTCTACAATATTCATCATTGAGCATTTATGAAACACAATTCCCAAGTAGAAATGGCCAATACCTGTAGTTAATATCAGAGGTATTCTGCTGAGGCGTCTTAGTGGAGAATATTTAATCAAATCCACCTACTTCAGGACTAAAAATAAAGATAATTGCCTTACTTCTAATTAGACAACATATCACAACATCAGATGTCAACCTAAAATATTAAAATCAGTCGCATTCCAGCGTGTGGTTCACCCTGGACTCCAGGGCGGACCTTTCTATAACGACTTCAAATTTCACCAGTAGTGGAAGTTACATATTGTTGCTTAAAGCTTTCAGACCACATAGATCAAGTGTCTTTAACACTTATGGAAGAATTTATTTGTAGAAACTAACTCCTCTGAGGTGGAGTGTCAGCGGACTCTAGCTCTCTATAAGTACTTACAAGGAAGACCTCAACTCACTTTCCTGGATATGTCCTCCTTATTTTGTGAACAGGACAGCAATACTCAATACATTCCTATCATGAGTCCAGTATGTTCTCCAACGTGTCCCGGTGGTCAAAAAGAGGAAAGCTACCCCTGAAGCATGGTGTCATTACTTGTGTCTTTCCAGTGCTACCTTTTCAGATGCTCTTTTTTTTCTTTTTGGTTCAGCACTCCATGAGAATGCATTTGTTTTTCATCGGACTCCCTTGGGTACTTCTATTCAACTCTCTACCATGCAAAATGTTGCTCTCGTCTGTGTGCTTCTACCCCAAGCCACTCCGTGAGGTGCTTTCCCTTGTGTGCTTCTCCAAGCAACAAGGATAACAGGGAAGAAGATAGAAACAAGCATTTGCAATGCAATAGGTCTCGCATTAGGAAAGTGTGAGCTATTTGTATTGCAAATGACAATTTTTTTTATATGTGTTGGCTTTGAAAATATATAAATTAATAGCATTGGTATTCACAAAGCCAATAGCTTACACTTTCTTAATGTGAGTCCTATTGGCTATGGCAATGCTTGTTGGTAGCAAGCAAGGACAGTGCTGTTGTGGTGCTGAGTGATGCTGTTGTGGTGCTGAGTGACGATGTGGTTGGGGTGAGTCATGTGGTGGTGTCCCAGAGTGATGTGGTGGTGTCCCAGAGTGATGTGGTGGTGTCCCAGAGTGATGTGGTAGTGATGTGGTGGTGTCCCAGAGTGATGTGGTGGTGTCCCAGAGTGATGTGGTGGTGTCCCAGAGTGATGTGGTGGTGTCCCAGAGTGATGTGGTGGTGTCCCAGAGAGATATGGTGGTGTCCCAGAGAGATATGGTGGTGTCCCAGAGAGATATGGTGGTGTCCCAGAGAGATATGGTTGTGTTGTGAGTTGTGCAGCAGTGTGTCGTGCAGTAGTGTGTGGCGTGCAGCAGTGTGTGGCGTGCAGCAGTGTGTGGCGTGCAGCAGTGTGTGGCGTGCAGCAGTGTGTGGCGTGCAGCAGTGTGTGGCGTGCAGCAGTGTGTGGCGTGCAGCAGTGTGTGGCGTGCAAGCAGTGTGTGGCGTGCAAGCAGTGTGTGGCGTGCAAGCAGTGTGTGGCGTGCAAGCAGTGTGTGGCGTGCAAGCAGTGTGTGGCGTGCAAGCAGCGTGTGGCGTGCAAGCAGCGTGTGGCGTGCAAGCAGCGTGTGGCGTGCAAGCAGCGTGTGGCGTGCAAGCAGCGTGTGGCGTGCAAGCAGCGTGTGGCGTGCAAGCAGCGTGTGGCGTGCAAGCAGCGTGTGGCGTGCAAGCAGCGTGTGGCGTGCAAGCAGCGTGTGGCGTGCAAGCAGCGTGTGGCGTGCAAGCAGTGTGTGGCGTGCAAGCAGTGTGTGGCGTGCAAGCAGTGTGTGGCGTCCAAGCAGTGTGTGGCGTCCAAGCAGTGTGTGGCGTCCAAGCAGTGTGTGGCGTGCAGCAGTGTGTGGCCTGCAGCGTGCAGCAGTGTGAGGCGTGCAGCAGTGTGTGGCTTGCAGCGTGTTACTGAATACACCAACCAAATTTGGGTTGGTGTATTCAGTAACATGGAGTGTGATAGGCATACTGGGCTTATTGAAACATGCGGAGGGAACGAGTGTGCAACCAACAGAGCGAGAAGTGGAAATGGCACCACATGAGAGGAAGCGTCCAGGGGCAGTTGCGGTCAGTGTTGGTGGAGATAAGTAGTGAGACTAAGTAGAAACATAAATCTCCGACAACATAGCCTTTTAGGGGTTCTCAACAAAGGTCTCTGATCGCAGTTGTGATTTGCCCCTAAGCAAAGACAATCCTTTTAGAGTTATTTTCATAACACGGGTCTTCAAGACCCAGCACTCCTCTTGGAATATAGGTATTTAAACTCTTTGATGTCGCACATACGGCCTTGAGTTGGGAGATCAACAGCTGAACTATACATTTACTGTTTTGCATGTAATCGTGTTATATCTAGGGAGACGGACGGGCGTGAAAGCGAAAGTGATCGGGGGAGGGGGGAGCACGCGAGTGGTGTATGTATGTGCCTAAGCGAGGCGCTTGGGAGAGCGAGGCTGACCAGGAGGGAGGGGGGGAAAGGGAGGGGTTACGGCAAGCAGAGGAGCCTGATTGTGGCCACAGTTTGAAGACTTTGAAGTCTCCGCATGCTGGCAAATGGAGACCTGCAGAGCGCGTGAATGGGAAGAGCGGCCGGAGGTTGGAGGTGAAGTAGGAGAGTTCTGGTGTGCACACTGGGGGGGGGGGGGGGGGGAGCGGCAGCCTTTGAAGTGTGATGTGAGGCACAGACAAATGGTGGGGCGTGACGTGGCTGGCACTGTGCACGCGCACAGGTCACATGAATTGTGGCTAATCCGCCGTTGGTAGACTGTTCTTTTGCCCTTACTATGATCTTCGCCAGCAATGCGAAAGCGCATTGGCAGGCCGAGACCTAAAACGCGGTACACAGCTGCTACTCCGATACCAGCTCATTGTCAGAATGAGGTGGCTGCCTTACCAATCCGACCATGCTAAAACCATCCGCCTCTGTAATGTTAAGGAGGTAAGTAAATACACGGCACAATGGGGACCAGTTTCAAATACAGTTTTCAATGCGGTATCGGCCCTCTTAAAGGTCAGTTGAAGAGAATTTTCGCAGGAGCGAATCACGGAATCTAGAACTCAATTGCGATGAACGGTATGGAGCCTGTCTTCAGCTGGGCTGGTTCTGTGTTTAATAATAGAGTCAACAGATTAAATGCACGAGTCAGACAATGACTTTCCGGTATGGAACGAAAACCCAACGTGAAAGTTTCGTCCACGGGAGGTAGTCTACACGGCCCCTTATAACGTACGTCTTTAAAATAACAAGTGGCTCTGTGTGGGCAGGAAAGGAAACGTGCTGCTGCAGCATTAGAAATGCTTTTATACATCAGCGCGTTCCGTTATTCACCGTTTCAAATTAAGCACCAGAGTGCACGTGATGGCTTAATAAAAAGTTGGCAACCGTTGATCAATGTCGCGCAATGTAACAGTCGTAAGCGTTGTAAGCAGATTATCGAGATATGAAGGGCTAGATTCTGTGACATAAGTTGGCTACTTTCTTCCACACCCATGAAAAAAAAAAAAAACACGCTTGCGCGACTTGCAGCTAAACAATTAAGCGTGTTTTGTGTGTGAACTCCAATTTATTACATAGGTCGAGTTCTTCATTTGAGCCAGTGCTCGGCACCGGCACTTAATTTGTAACACTGGCTTTAGTCTGCCACATAGTGGCGTTTTTTTGTGTAAGTGAAAGACGAGCACAACTATATAAAATTGGTAAGAGGAATTCTTAAATGCATTAAGTAGGTGTAAGTGCTCTGGACGAGAGCCTCAAGAATGTTGGCCCCAGGGCATGGCATAGACTAAAACGCGGCTAAAACGCGGCTCCCCGCTCCCCTCAGAGCGGAGATGCAGGGGGTCGAAAAGTGAGTGATAACACCGGGAAGCCTACTTAACAACCTATTTTTTCCCCGACCTTTGAAATACTGGGGTGCGGCTAAAATCAGACGCACGCCACTTGCAACAAACCATTTCTGCTTGTGTTGGGGGTAAACTCAAATTGTTTACATGAATAGAGTTCTTAATTTAAGCCAGCCCGCGCTTGTTCTGTTATGTTGCCTCTGCAGTAGCTCCATGAAGCATTACCAGTTGCATGTTATTCTGATAACACAATGTTGCGCAAACACAGCATATTCCGATGGGCACGTTTGCTTAAGTCCTCAGGTTTTATGTTGTACGTATACCACACTGATGTGGCTTAACGGCTAGAGCGTCCGACCTTGAAGCGGGGGAACTAAGATCGAGTCTGGCGGGTGGCTCAAGCATCCTGTGATTCTGGGGAAATCTCTCCATGTGCCTCAAAATATGTGTATGTTTGAAAGGCAACTGGTACTCATGTAAAGTGCGCTGATAACATGGGGTCGAGTTTGCGCTATATCAAAATGCAACTAAATAAACAAAACAAATCATTTTGAAACTGCTCCCCAGAAATATCTACAGCTGGCCCCCTGGGATGCGCGGGGGCCGCGCGAGAAGCCTTGCAAATAGCGGAGAAGCATTGAAGGGAACAGCAATCTCAGAAAGTCTTGGCAAAGGAAAGGGATAACATCTCTGTACTCGCATTGGCCACGCTACAGTAGCGCGGCCGTGAAAGGAGATCAGCAATTTTAAAAAAAGCACTCTGCATTGCGTGGCGGGGGGGGGGGGAGCAGGGGAGCGGCGTTCCTTTGAAGTCGGGGAGGGAACGAGCATATGGGGTGTGAGTGATAACGAAAGGAAGTGAGGCCGAGCGAGCGCTGGTGAAGCTTCGCGCTTGAATTCCTCACCTGCACTGGGCCTAATCCGCACTCCAAAACCTCTTGGTAGGATTTGCTGGTGGCCCTTTATATGTCTCGCCAGCAATGCGCAAGCGCATTGGCAGGTCGAGACCTAAAAAAAAAGGACCTCAACCCCAGCACAAACCGTGGAAGGAAACAAATCAAAAAGAGGCAATCTGTACTGGATCCATGCTACACAGAAGGGAGAATAGGATCCAGCTAGGAAATTGGATGTGCTGTGACTAATCAGGAGCCAGCAAATAAAGGTGACAATGAAACTGACAAATAATAAGCAATGGGCGGACTACAAGCCCTTATTAGTTTATAACATGTTTTGCAAGCGATTGGCGGGATCCAACTAGTGTCAAATTGGAGGTATTTTACCAGATTCTTTGGAAGAACTATTATGATAGGCATCAACCATTAAAAAGTATCATTGTTAAGTATCAACAACTTGAATTACACACAGTCAAAAACAAAGGCATACATAAACTTGATATCCTATCTAATTCTGTCATACTAATATACTGAACATGAAGGACATCTTAATCAGGAATGTGAACATGGCAATGCCACCAACCTATGGAAACGCAAGCAAACAGTATTAGTATGTAGAATGCTAAAAGTTTTGGTACACCTACTCATCTTTGCAAAAATGACACAAAGGGATGAACGAGCACCCCAGGGGCTATGCAGTAGTTCATTTCAGGCCAAAAAACAACACAAAAAGGAGGACATGACAAGGAAGGAGGGGTTACCAAACCAAATCAACAGAACCTAAGCCATCCTTCTACAAGATCTACAACGGTTGCCTCCTTGCCTGCCAAGGTAACATAGCTAAGAAATGGCAATAGCAATATTTAATAACTCTCATGAGACGCCCACCTCTTCGGCATAGCTGTCGTTATATGGAGCATTATCCTCGATTTGAAAGTATTTCCACATGGTACTCCAAAAAGTAGAAAAGGATCCAGGTCCAGCCCTAAAATGTATCCAACTCTGATAAATTCCTTCCATGCTGCTTAACTGCCTGTTCCATATTATCCGTTTTGCAGACGATCATCTTCTTCCCCACTTCCTTGAAGTGACTTGCTTATACAATCTAGCCTTGTATTCTGCTCAATGGAGTCTAGTTTGTTGTCCATTCTAATAAAGTCATGAGCAGTCTCTTACAGCCGAGGACAAATAAGACAAGTCTTTAAACACCAGATGCTTTTGCTAAGTCACCAGGGCAGGCCAAGAATGTAAAGAATGTTTTGATGGTGGATGGGTTCCATCAAATTGTTTGGCGCGAGCTTCCTTTTGGACTAGAATGTCGATCTCACTGCAGTTTCACCATATCTGAGAAGGCAAGACTGCCATCCCTTGAGTGTCCTCCTTTACCTACGGGGCTAACAAGGAAGTCAAAATGGCCTTCTCTCCCTCCTCTGAACAAACAGACCAAGCCTCATGACTACTCCACGAATAAGCCCAGGATTTCCCTGTCCAAGGCCCAGGACTTTGCTGTCCAAGGCCCAGTAGTCTCCTAAGTCCGTAACAAATTCCCTTGTTGATGGATGGTCATGAAAGGGAAGGGGGAGGTGAAGGTCAGTACTCCATAATAACCATGGGCTTCCACTTCTGTCTCTACTGTCCAAATGACTCCTCACGGATGCCAGCGGGCAATTAGACTCTACTTGTGTTACGTAACCTCAGTCTCTAACCATCTAGGACTGCAGTCACCTGACTACTGATGGAGGTAACTAGCATTTATCCTAGAGAGGAAGGCCATAGTTCTCCATACCTATCCTTGAAACCTAAGTTTTCATGTAACCACGAGCATGTCTGCTCCCCCTGTACAGGATGAGATTCCTCAATGCCTATACAGGGCTCCATTCTTTGTTGATGGGCAGTGAGAGTGAATGATTAGGCCTAATTCTCTAATGGACGTTGTAGAGTCAAGGTCTCAGTTAAGAAACTTTTTTTTTTTTACGCCAACTCCTTTATGAGAAAATGTTGAGTGATTTAACATGCTTGTTTCAGCAACATTTGGAAATACTGAACCAAGCAGAGAAACAAAACAGCAATTAACTCACCAGAAGGTAAATGTAAGTATGCTTAGGCACTTACATTCTCCTCACTTGATTAAGGAAGGCAGGTTTTCACTTTCAGAAAATGTGAAAACAAAATTACCTTTACATAAACAGCATATTATGACTCAAGCTGCTGCTCCCACTGGTACCTCGCTTGATGCTGACAAACAGAGGGATACATCAGGGACAACAGTAAACCGTGGAAAATTGGTCTCATCTGGTAATAAATCTATATCTGCAGGAAACGACGACTCTTTTTGGAAAATAGCTATGATGACTTTGTAAAATTTCCCAGATTACGTCACAGCTAGTTAAAGACTATGTTTAATTCAAGAATCCTTATTTATAATGCTGGTGACAGACTGATGTATTTTATAAACAACTTTTTTGTTTTTATAACATTTATATACCATATTAAATATGTACAATCGCACCCAAGTGTCCTTCTTCAGCCTTTCGTTGTCTATCGTGAGAGGGTCAAAATGCCCATCCATAGTAATCCAGCCATTTGCCCCATATTTGGGCATTTTTACATGGGCAGTCCCTGGCGGTGTAGATATGGTTTTCCAGCTGCACACACCAGTCCATACCCCTATCATTAGAGGAGAGTAGGAGTGGTCACTCATCATTGATTTGATTTGCCTCCATAGTCGACATTCCAATTTGGGATCGATCCACCCAGTTATCCCCAGCCTTGTCAAAAATGCCCAAGAGTGCTCGTTTGGTTAATGGTGGTCTCCAGTATCCGCGCAAGAGTACCCATAATGCGTTGCCAATAGGATGCTCTTGGGGGGCACTGCCATCCAATATGATAGAAGTCTGCATCCGGGCAGGGGCTTCAGGTACTTCCCAGACTTGAAATCTTGCACGCCCACCAAAGCCGCCGTGGAACGAGATAGGTGATGTGAAGGTAATTAAGTTGTATAAGGCTAAGCCTCGAGAATCCAAACAGGCCACTGGCCAGACTGTGTCCTTGAGCCGCCCAACCCACCACTCCAATTTCTGTCTCTGACTGGAATCCGTTGGGAGCTTTTATCACCAGTGTGCGGTATATTTGTGGCTCCCCTCCCTTCGCCAGTCTTCCCACCAGTAGTTTTGCTTTGGGGGTGCTGTGCTCAGGAAGAACGGTGATCTGGGGTTTATATAATTTCAGGGCATGCTGCAACTGGAAGTACCAATTGTCCTCATGGTAGTGATGCCAATCTTGTCGCATTTGGCAAATCCCTGCAGTTGTGCAGTATGCGCAAAGTGGCAACCATGCCACCACAGAGTTTGTGTAAGGGATTTTCCCCAGCCTATGCCCATGAATTCCTCCAGCGAGCTCTGCACGACCACCTTGATGACCTCAGGAAGATCATCTGGAATTAGATCGTCAGAGGATTCCCATCAGTCAGTCAAGTCCTAGGAGTGAGTTCAGCTCGAAATGCAGCGTCGTCCCACCTTCCCGTCAGCTAGTCACTGATAACCAGTAATTGTGTGGCCTTGTAGTAGAGCTGAAGGTCCGTCATGCTCCTACCCTGCCGTACACCAACTTCCTCAGTTTGTCTTGGGCTATGCGCAAAAGGCAATTGGACCAGAGAAAGGACTGGATCATGGACACCAAATTGCAGAAGCAGCGTTGTGGGATGGAAAGGGGTATATTTTGGAAGAAAGAGATACCTGGGGAGTATCCTAATTTTAAATAGGGCAAATCTCCCTAGAATCTACAATGGTAGCCACACCTAGCACTGGAGGGTTGAGCTTCACTTTCTGGGTCAAAGAGTTGAGGTTAAGATTCTAGGCCTCCTCAGGATCCCTGGAGATATGAAAACCCCGGTACTTGAAGCTTGTGTTGCATACTGGTATAGGCATACACATCCTACATGCTTTTCGTCCTCTTTTAGCAGCACCAGCAGTGATTTCCTCCGGTTGACCTGGAGGCCCAAGGCTTTTTCATAGAGGTCTAGTATTTCCATACAGCGTGGACGTGGGGATCGGAGTATGTGAGAAGAGAAGAAGGAAATCATCTGCATACACGGCGATCCAGTCCTCGGATCCATCCACCCAGGCCCACCGTGTCACCAGGGCCAAAGGCTCAATCACCAAAGTGAAAAGGTGCGATGACAATGGGCATCCTTTTCTGGTGCCTCTCCGGATAGGGAATGGGTTAGACAGCTCTTCATTGACCAGTGTTCGCGCCTGCCGTTTGGAGTACAGGTCGCCAATGTAGCTGTGGAGCAAAGTGCCCAGTCCCATTTTCCCTGGCTAGAAAGGAACAGTCAACGGCTGAAGGCCTTTTTGAAGTCAAGGTTGAGGAGAGCAAGTGGGTCCTGCAATTCTACCATAAGGACCATAACTAGGTGGAGCCGGCAAAAACAGTTTTGTGTACTGCACTGTGGCATAAAGCCGCATGGGTATGGGTGGATCAGTTTAGTCAGGACTGGGCAGAGCCTATTAGATAGAAGCTTGCTGTAGGAAGTCGGCTCTATATATAGGATCTATATATACTGTACCAAAAATAGGTATAGTGTGCACAGAGTTCATTGAGTAGTTTTGAGAAACAAGTGTACCCCAGGAATTAAACCTGGGGTAATATGAAATAAAATATTCTTCCATATGTTACCCTACCAGAAACCTTGCTCCTTAGATCGATTCAATACCATAATTAGACCTCGCTATCTAGGACCTTTTTTAGGCCACCCCAAACCATTGTTTCTCATATAATACAGAGTTCATTGAGTCATCAAAGGTATGGCAGAGGATAAAGTAGGTAATACCTTAGTCTTGATTTAGTGAAAGCTGGGCATAGCAGTTAGGCTTATCAGAGGGTAGTGTGAATGCTTTTGTTGTACACACTCATACAAGACAGGAACACACACTCAATGACAAACTCCAGACCAATGTTTTGCTAAAATATTACTTTAGTTACTTTTATCTTTTATCTTAGGAACCAAGTTGAACTCAGTTACAGGCAAGAAGACTTTACCGGCAGGTAATACTGTAGAATACTCTATGGTCTTGGAAATACTTTGGGATTTTCAATCCGTAACAGTAACAATTAGTACTTGAAAAAGGATAGACAGTTGTATGCACTAGATAGAATATAATGCAATCCTAAGGAAGGAAAACAGGGTTATGCATCAGCAGGTAAATATACGACTTATGTTGCCAGTCTTCAGGTGTTGGACCGGCTATGGAGAAGGGTCGGTGTAAAGTAGGCCCTGCACCACCTGTGGCACTGGGGCAGCCAGATACAGAGTTCAGTATCTACACCTCGGCGACCGATACCAGCAATATATGATCTTGTGGTACACAAAAAGCAATGGGGATGAATGGGAGTCAGTAGAACGCTAATGACATTGCTGTCAGCGAGTTGCTGTAAGTCTAAGCAAGGCGCCAGGAGCAGGGGATGGAAGAGTTCTGCCGAGGTTGAACCAGTGGGGCAGGCGGAGGCAGACAGGGACGCTTGAAGGAGGGTACAGGCTCTCGAGAACTGAGCTGTGAACAGCTTGGGTTGCTGAGTCGAGAGGATCCCTCTAGGTCGTGGAGGCAACCCAACTGCAGTGCTTTCTTCTAGCAGGGCAGGGTTGCGTCGACACAAGTGTCAGTCCTCCACCGCTTCGGTCTTCTTGGGGTTCTTTTTGCAGTAGTAAGTTGCGTAGACACAAGTGTCGTCCTCAACTTACTGCGGTTCTTGTACCTACGCACGACGGGGACTAGTGCCTCTTGCCCAAAGGGAGGTTTGGGTGAAGGTTTGGGTGAAGGGAGGATTGGGTGGAGGCTGGAAGGTCGAGGGTTTCTTGGAGGCCTGGCAGGGCTTCTGGAAGGACAGCAGGTCTAGTTGTTGAACCAGTTACAGGTGTGGCAGGGTTCTTGCTGGGTTCTGTCTGCAGTGGTTTAGCTCCTGGTCTGGCAGCTTCAGTCTTCCTCTTTGGTCCATCGAATCCGAGAGACCAGGTTCAAGGAGGCCCTTAAATACAAAATTTAAAGGCGCTCCTGAGGTCAAGGGGCAGTAGCCAATGGCTACTGTCCCCTAGGGTGACTACACCCTTTGAGTGCCCCCTCTCCTATTAGGCCAAATTATACAATTCTCAAAGATGGAGAATTTCTAAGCGAGGGGTTCACCTTAGCTACAGGCGACCCTAGGAGTGTGCCAGGCTGAGGTGGACACTCCTACTCTGCTTACTAATTTTCCCGCCTGTCCTGCCGCCAAAAGTGAAGCCTCGACAGGGGGGTGGACATCTCCACTAGTTTGAGATGCCCACATAAGCACATCACAAGGTGAGAGCCTTTGAAGCTCACCGGCAAGTGTTGCTATTCCTGCCAGGGAGTGGCTGTGTTCCTGATCTCCGAGAGCACAAAGGCTCTCACCCCATGAGGTCAGAAACCTGTCTGGTGGTGGCTGGCTGTCGGGGACCGGTCAGCCAATACACTAGAAGTTGGTTGTTTTTCAGGGGGCAGCTCAAATGCCCTCTGAGTGCATTTTATAATAAATCCAACACTGGCATCAGTGCAGATTTAATATGTCGAGACGTTTGGTACCAAACTTCTCAGTTTTCAGTAAAGCCATCACGGAGCTGTGGAGTTCGTAATGACAAACTCCCGGCCCATGTACTCAAAATGGCTTCACTGCACTTAGGGGCATATTGCTCATGCAGCTATGCCCTTATCTGTGGTATTGTGCACCCTGCCTTAGGGCTGTAAGGCCTGCTAGAGGGTGACTTACCGATGCCACAGGCAGTGTTGGTGAGCATAGCACACAGTGTGCCATGTCGACTTTTAAGTATAGTCTGCACCAAAACCCACAGTCTGCAATAGGAGTGTGTATGTGTTAGGTGAGGGGTCTCTGAGAGTTGCACAAGACATGCTACAGCCCTCAGATGCCTTCTCTGGTCACGAGGCTCTTGTTACCAGTGGTACCTTTTACAAGGGACTTATATGTGGGCCAGAGGTGTGTCAATTGTGAAAACAAAGGTACGGTTTTGGGAAAGAAGACAAGCCCTGGGAACCTGACTGGCAGGTACCCAAGACACACTTAGTCAAATTGCATCAGAAATCTGGACAAAAGTGGCGGGTTACTGCAACAGAAACCCACTTTCCTACACTTGGCAAATAGCTTGATCTCGGCATTGATCAATGAGATGAGCATATAGGAGGTGCACTGGTTACTGGAGTGGCCTGGTTTAGGTATGACAGCGATGGTGGCTGTGTCTACATCCCAAGGGAAGTGACCCTTGTCTGCTGCCTCTTGGTAGAGGTTAAGAAGATGGAGGTTTAGCAGTATGGGGTATTTCAGGTAGTATTCTATGGGAAAGCCATTGTGGTCCTGCATCGTGCCAGAGTTCAAGCCCTGGATAGTCACTGATTTCTTCCTCCGTGATCGGACTGTCAAGGGCTGTACCGTCCATCCAGGAGAGGGCTTCAAGTGTTATGTCCTCCAGAACTGAATTCTGGTGCTCACATCTTGGGTGCTCCTAATGTGATTTGAAGTAGGTGGCAAAGACTGCAGCTAATTCGTGGAGGTGGTGTTTGGGGAGTGGTGAGTGTGGAGTATCGCAGGGACCATATGGGAGGTCAAACCCCAGGTGATTAGCCAGTATATTAATTTTCTGTATTTGTCACAATGTTCGTAGACTCTGTGTGGAGGCTATCCAGCATTGGCGGGCCTCCTCCAACACGGTCTATCGAAGGGATCAGTAGGCGATTGATTGCCTCGCTCGGGTCCCTACTATACTATCTCTTAAGTTCCATGATGTGAGTTTCAAGGGCTATCATGATTTGAGCCCTCTTTTCGGCGTTTGACATCCCTTGGCTATCCCCTTATGGGTGGATTTACCAGCTTCCCAGACGACGCCTGAGGAGGCAACCATGCTCTTGCTGAGCATAAAGTATTGTTCAAATTAAGTAGAGAATAAGTCTGCGTATTTCTCATCTTGTAAATACCAGACCCTGACAGCCTGATTTTCTCAGGAATTGCTCACTCTTTCTCTGTACCAGCAAACACATCCTGAAATTACAAGAGATACATTCTCAGGATATCAAAGTGGTCTTTCATAGTGCACCAGGGCAATAACTTGATTAAAAGGTCCAAAATAGACTTTTCACCTCACTAGGTTATTACACAATCGGTGAAGAGTTCAAATACCCTATAAAGATTTGAAAATATTCTGACCGCATATTTATTTGTGTTTATTTATTTGTGTATTTTGTAAAGCGCTCAGCTGCCCCAACGGGGCGTCCCGGCGCTAATGGATATGGCAACAGTAATTGTGAGGTATCTTATTAAAGGCCAAAAAGGTGGGTCTTGAGAGATTTACGGAATGTTGGTTCTGTCAGACATGCCCGTAGGGATAATGGAAGTTTATTCCAGCGCCGAGAAGCGCCGACTTCAAACGATTTCCCCCCTGTTCAGGTTTTTTTAAATCTAGGTGTGACCAGAAGAAGTTGGGAATTCGAGCGCAACGTTCTGGAGTTGTGGTAGGGACGAAGGCTAAACTTCAGGTGGGCTGGTCCTTTACCCTTCGTGGCTCTGTAAGCCAGGACCATAGCTTTAAACTCGCATCTCTTGGCAATAGGGAGCCAATGAAGTCTGCGAAGGTATGGGGTAATATATTGTCTGGGGGGAATTCCTTCAACAAGACGGGCTGCAGCATTTTGTACAGTCTGATGTTTGTTACATAGACCCGCCGTAAGGCCTAGGTAGAGCGCATTTGCATAATCAAGATGGGAGATTATCAGGGCGTGAACCACAGTCTTACGGCAGTCGGTAGGCAGATAGTTGATAAGCCTTTTTATTGTTTTCATCTTGGAAAAACAGGAAGCTGCTACTGTTTGCACCTGGGCACTAAAAGAGAGGTGACTGTCCCAGCGAACCCCTAGGTTCCTGACTGAATCTTTGGGTATGGGGGCATGACTCAAGTCTTCCGGCCACCATAGGCTGGATTCCAAGGGGGATGGTGAGTTGAAGAACAGGATCTCAGTTTTTCCAGCGTTGAGTCTCAAGGAATTAAGAGTCCATCCATTTCGATATCTCCCTTAGACATGATTTCAGGGGATCGAATGCCGAATCAGTGGGCTCAAAGGTGAAAAGAAGCTGAATGTCATCAGCGTAAGAAGTAGATTTCACACCGGTCTGTGCAATCATTTCAGCAAGAGGGCTAAAATATACATTGAAGAGTAGCGGGCTCAGGGAAGAACCCTGGGGAACCCCCCATTTGAGTGGTCTGGCGAAGGATGTATAAGGGGTGTATATACCTGCTGAGTGCGATCAGATAAAAAAAAGAAGAGATCCACTTCAGTACGGTACCGCCTATGCCCAGGGCCCTTAACCTCTTCAGCAGAATCTTGTGAGAGACGGTGTCAAATGCTGCTGATAAATCCAGCAGCACTAACCCCGCATAACTCAACAGAATATTTTATGTGCTCCAACTGGCAACTTGCATATATGTTTCTCAGAAAGTTAATAATAATAATCCACATTTGTAAAGCGCACAATCACCCGTAAGGGTCTCTAGGCGCTGGGGGCCGTCGGGAAGATTAAGCAAGCTATTGCCCAGAGTCACATGGTGCTGGGCTAATCTGCCGCCGGCCCCGGGGATCGAACCGTGATCCCCAGATTCCGGAGTCAGTCGCCCTGGCCGCGGCGCCACACCTCTTCAGGAAATACTGCAATTCCTTACTTGAAATGGCAAGATCTCTTAAGGAATTCTTTTAACAAGAATGGAAACATGTATTAGGCTTACTTCTTGTAACTTTGAGGGCTCGAACAGACTTGGGGAACATAAGCTTTCTGAATGACTCAAGCGGTTTTCATAAGTCAAGGTACACAAAGCAATGCATAGTCGCCTAATCAGATGTCAGTGTACTTGGTAGCAAAATGAAATGGGGTTGACATATACTAGCAGGTATTTGGTGTACACCGAATTGTAGGCTGTGGTTAGTTTGAAGCAAGAGTATTGCATTATTTAGCACCTCCCAGCCCAGCATGCCAATCAGCCTTCAATTTTGATTATCGGCTCTCATATTTTAGAAAATATTCATAATTAGAAGATGAAATCTTGAGTCATGTGACAGGACTATGCCCTGTGTATATGGTTTTACTTGTGGGTGACATAAATCCATGTATGGGTGTTGAAACAGATAGTGACACCTCCCTAAATATGAGCAAAAAATGTGCAATTCCAAATAAAAAAAAGTCTCAACTGTATGTAAATAAGTATAGTACTGCCTTTCTGGGACTTAGTGCACGTTTAACTAATTTGTGTGAATGTAAGGACTTGTTCACACTGTCCAGCAGGTTACTCACATCACATACGCTTTTGGAAGTTGACCAAAAACTCATATGTTCATGCTAGCTGGAATAGAAACGTAGATCTGAAGATCACTTCAGGGTGTGAAGGCTGTCATTATCAGTGACTTACTCGTCTGCAAATATTTAACTGTCAGTCAGTTGTCTGCACCTGATAACACAAAGTACTCCTATAGCTTAGAGCAGTATTTCTCAAACTTTGGGGTCGCTATCCATTGGTGGATCACCAGCCGATTTTTGGTGGGTCACGAGAGTCGAAGCAATAAATAAATATGCCTTACAATTCCATATTTATCTTGTCAAATTTGCTGCGCTTTAAAATGGAGGTCAAATTTCAGGCTACTCCTTCTGACATATTACTGCTTTATTAACAGGGATATTGGTGTTTACCACCTTATCTCACTTTGCAGTCAGAGAAAGAAAAGTTAAGTGAATTATGTGACAATCTTGCTGGGGTACAGGCGTATACAAGGTCATGTTATGTAATGTAATGTCATTTTTGGTGGGTCAGGTAATGTAAATACCTGCAAATGAACTGTACACATTCAACAGTTAGGAAAGCAAAAATGAAGAATCATTTTTTGTAATTCTGAAGTGTGATGGAAATAAAGATTTCAATAGAATCAAAACAAATCAAGACACTTTACATGGTGTTGCACAAATGATAAATATTCACTGAAACCCGATTTCCACACATTAACAGATGCCTGCAAATTAGTATTATCAGCAAAACTGAATGTTTGTGTAAATTTGGTGCCAACTTAAAACAAATGAAAAAGTACTGTCCGTAAATGGTAGTGCACTACCAAACGATGCTTTAGTTACATAAAAAACATTATTTCTTGAAAAGCGGAGGCAATGTTTATGGTTAAGATTAAGAAGAATGCAATTTGCCATATTTATGTTAAGTGGGCATGTAAGTGCCAAATGGAAACAGATAGACCGATTGGGACATGAAACTACTAAGATCAAGTCTGTTATTTGTCATTGTTTCTCAACATTTTAGATGGACCATAGGATGGACGATGCTGCCCAATGAACATTGGAATTTAAAAGGAACTTCTCAAGATGGGACTGAAGAAATCATCCGCAAACGAGAGTTACTCCTTCTGTAAGACAAAGCACATTTGACAGGATTACCTGTTGCGTGGGCACTGCAACTAGCTCCCTTGATTCACTCATGCTTGAAGTCTTCATTCCAGAGACTGGTGGCATTTCTGTTCATATTTCGAACAAACATTCACAATGCCAATAAGTCTGGCTTACGGATGAAAGGCTTTGGTGGCTCAATAAGTAATCAGAAATGCTTTCGAGGGCTCATCCTTAGAACTAATGTATAGATTCATCCGCCCACTGACTCTTTCGTACATTCACCACTTACACAACCACAACAAAACATTCACACACATACAAACTCAATAACATATGCAATACATTACATTTGCAATGCAATAGGTCTCGCATTTATAAGACTCTGAGCTATAGGCATTGTAAATGAAAATGCCTTTTATTTCTGTGTTTTGAAAAAAAAGGCACTGCCATTTACAATGCCAATAGCTTAAACTCTCGCAAATGCGAAACCATTTGAATTGCTAATTCGTTTAGTAATTTTTGGGATCATACGTAAAATAAGATCCCTGCCCAGAATTTCTGTGCACTAAAGTGATGCACTGAGCCCGCTGACCACAAACTTCAGCTATGAGAGATAGGATGTGCACTAACTCAAGCCAGAGCACTGTATACACGTATGTGGGATACCAGGCCTGCCAAGTATCACGCAACAGGTGTGACACTAACGCATTTCAGTGTGGTGTTGCGCATCACCGCACTGAAATGCATTGTCACGCCTTTTAATGTCACTCACTGTCTCACTGTGCTCCAGCGCTGAAACTGCTATGATAGGCTGCTAGCGCGCGCACCTGCTGCTCCCTGCAGACTTGCCAGCAGGCTCAGTAAATAGTTAATGCTCGTCTGCTGGCTGAGTGCTACAATGTATACCATTTTAGCGCAGAAATATTCCCGCCCGCCGCCCGGCTGACATGCCCAATTATATCGAGACCCGGGGCGGGGCCTGCCCTGCGACCCGTACTACTGGCTGTGGCGCCGCTGGGGTAGGGATCTGACCTCAAGTCCTGGAACAGGAAGGAAGTGAGGTTGGTCAGGATTAAAGCAGCGGGGGACTCTACTGTGGAGCTGTGCTGCCCGCCGCGGCGTTCCGGCCTTGCCTCCTGGCGTCCGTGGCATAAACTCAGTGACTGTGCTGCCTGTGTATATACCCGGCATCGTTGGTCCTGATGACTGGGAAGTGTCACGGTAGCATCAACACTCAACACTAGCTGAGCATCATGCAGAGGCAGCACATTATACAGCTGAGCCAGAGACTGTGGCCCAGCGTTCATCTTGTCGAGGAAGTCTGTAAAGAATATCCTTAAGGCAAGTTGTGAAGTAAAGAATAACTTTATTATCGTAACAAAGTTCATATGGTTACGGCCCGCCGCCAATTGCTGTCGGCTAGGGCTCGCCTCAGTAAGGTATGAAGTCCTAGGCCTAAATTGTTAACAAGCCTTATTCATGCACTGCAGGATTAGCATAGTGAAAGAAGGCGTCAGAGTAGACTCCATCAGCGGTGATCACTTTGCATATTTTTGATATTAGGCAAGGCTGCTGCTCACCCCTTCTAACCCCAGAACTGCACAGTAGAGAGAAGCCTGCTCCCTGTACAGGGTGTGTTTGGGGCAGGGGGGGAGCGGTAGTGTGTCTGGTCAGTGAGTCAGTCAGTCAGTGTCAGGATAGTTGGGCCCTTTATGGGCGGGCCGGCCCAGAGCTCTGAAACTAGTGCCCTTTTGTCACTTGGTATTGTTAGCACACACTGGGTACAGCAGACATCAAAGACCATTGTGGTATGACCCCTGAGACACGAACAGGTTGCAGCTTTCCCTTCCGTTGCTGTTCTGCCCCCAGTCTCGAGGCAGCAGGTCAGTAATTTTATGGGGTGATTATTTTAGTCTGTTTGTGGGCCTGTATAGCGTGCATGGGTGTCCTGGCTTAAACTCATGATTTTTGTTCTGATAAAAAATAATTCTGGCAACAAGCTTAAATGGACGGGGTGTGACATGTGCAAAACCCGTCTTCAGCACTGTCTAAACTGGCTGATGCAGCAGTTACTTACTTGAGATAAACAATGGTGTCTCGACTTTTTTATGTAATCAACTCAGAAAGTGGGTTTCAGGAGTTTTGCATTACTTTCAAGTAATTTTAAACCTCATCACTTCTCACTAGTTTGAAGTTAATTGTATTTTAGCTTTTTCAATATCACTGTCAGTTTCACTCATTTGCAGTTCAGTGCCACTCAAAAGTGCATTGACGACGTCGGTCTAAAGAGCAATCGCAGCACTGCACGACTGCCAGATACTTGTCTTTATTTTTATGATTTTATATAGAGCAGGCTAGGCCCGGAGCACTTTACAATAGTTGAAACAGTTAAGTAACAAGTAGATAAAGAATTATTACGCTAGGGACAGTGAGCGACAAGATACCACTCACGAGTTGGAAGTGCACACCTCTCCGAGGGCAGCAGTTGTTATTGACCGGTATGGCTAATGTTACTGAATCTCCCACAGCTCCACCGGCTTTTCACAGTCTTCGTCTGGCAAACCGGCCATTCAACATATTTCCCTGTATTTATTGTAGGCATGATTGCTTCCATTTCTAGCCCAAAAAAAACATCTACATTAAGCTGGTGGTAACGTCGATAAGGACTGGATCCGCAGAGGGATGTCGGTTACGATCAATGGGTGCAGAGTGCAGTCCCCTCTCAGCGCCTATATGGGCTGGGCAGAGAATGGCCTCTAATGGACAATTAAACTTGAGTGCAAATGGCTTGCGTGTGTGTGCTAATGTGGGTAGCATCTGTACTTAATAATGCACCCGCTCCAGGGCCCAGTGCGGACCGCAGAGTCACTCCTGCCTGCCAAAGGTCACACCTGTTGATTGAGAACTTCAGGAAAGGCAAGAGAAACCATTAACATTCCCTCTGAACTTTTCTTGATAACCGAAATGTTCGTTTTACCCTCATGCACAGCAACTGCCACCACCAAACCCAAGGGGTTTGCATTCAATTTGGCCTTGCCTTCCGTAGACAAAATGCTGAACAGCTGTTGTGCTGAGAAGCGGTGAACCTGACACATCACCACAGTAGTCCCCATCAGCAGCCCACAACTCCTCTCCGCCCACAACTTTGCCTCCCTCACACCGCCAAACCTTCACTTGTTTCCTCTTTATCCAAAAGCCTCAAACCCAACAAGAACAAACAATGGAAATGTCATACATAACCAATCTGAAAACGTGGCGCTATGCTGTAAGTCATGATATCCTACCGTTGCACTGACTTCCTATGCTGTGAAAATGTGCCTTTCCTGGTGCAGGCACTTGGCTCAAATGGGTGTAATTTCTGATATGTATATGTTTCCCTCGTCTTCATTGCTTGATTTTTGCACGCAAGAAAGTGTCACTCATAATTACACTTAAATTATGAAAATGTCACACATAGCAATCTGATACCTTGACATCTATGGGATACATAAGGTGTAAGAGAAGGGTGCACAAGTGTATGATGTGCATGAGAAACACCAGTAGAAAGTGATGTTGAGTGTTCATTAGAAGGGCGTTTACGAACATAAGTGAAACGGGATATGCATTAACGCGAGGTATGACAAAATAAGAGAAGCTGGTGCTATACATTAGTGTGAACTAACAATAGTAAAGAAACAATTGTAAATGAAGGTTGTACTGCTGTGAAATAGCTAATGCTTTCGATAAAAGGGGTGCACTAGTGTAAGATATACTAATCTGAAGTCAAGTAAGGGGACTAAAGTGACACATGTGCGAGATACACCAGGGTAAAATAATCAAGGTGTGCTATACAAGGAGTCTGAGAAGTGAGATGCGAAATAATTTGAAAGACTGGTTGAAGAGGAGCATGGCATAAACGCTAGTGTGAGGTAGTTCAAAGATAAAATCTTTATACACTAGTTTGAGGTACAAAAAGTGAAAGAGGCAGGGTGCGCGCAATTGTTACAAATTTAGTGGAACAGGGTATGACCTTGTGTTACCTTTCCTGAAGGTAAAAACGACATGATGTGCACCCAGTGGTATAAGAAATGGGATTAAGAAAGCTGTGTGTCACTAATGGGAGATACTAAATGATCTGCAATATGGGGTATGTACTCACGTGATACACGAGGAGTAACAGCAGCACAAGGTGTGCAAGTGTAATATACATCTTAGGTAAAAGGGGCCACAATTTGTAGAGTAGAGTGCGAATCAGAACGTGTACGAGAATCAGGGTTTACATTACTGTGAGCTGCTTCAGGGTAAGAGACTCCGGATAAGCACTTGTAAAGGAAATGCCAGGAGTGGCAGCTGCGGTATGTACACTTGTATGTGGTATGCCTTGACCAAGAGAAGTAAAGTGTGTGCTGGGCTGACGTACGAATGCAAAAAGAACTATTGATGGACAGAATGCAGAACAATGTCATACATTCACCCCAGTAAAGAGATCTGGGCCTAAATCCATCGTTTGTTTGCTCACCATGCCATTCCAGTTTGGACCCAGGCATATGCAAATCAGTCTGGACCCTGCGCCCAATGGGAACAGTCCAGCCCGAACTGCCAGGCCAGGTCCTCCCTGGACTGGAAACAAGCACCCTAGGATCGGTTTCGGGGTTTCACCCCTCTTCAGCCAGGATAGCTTGATTCCAGTGTCCTGGAGAGCACGGAACTCAAGTCTGAGCATACCCGTCCCATTCGGGGTGACAAATGCAAAAAGAACTATTGATGGAAAGAATGCAGAACAATGTCATACATTCGCCCCAGTACAGAGATCTGGGCCTGAATCCATCATTTGTTTGCTCACCATGCTATTCAAGTTTGGACCCAGTCATATGCAAATCAGTCTTGACCCTGCGCCCAATGGGAACAGTCAAGCCCGAACTGCCAGGCCAGGTCCTCCCTTGACTGGAAACAAGCATCCTAGGACCGGTTTCGGGGTTTCACCCCATCTCAGCCTTTGGTTTTGCTTTGTTCGCCCTAAGTTCGCAGGGTATGCCCAGACGTTGGTCCCTTGCTCACTTTGCCACTGGATTCAAGTTAGCCTGGATGATGACGGCTGATTAGCCAGAAACCGGTCCCAGGGTGCTTGTTTCCGGTCCTGGGAAGACATGGCTTGGCAGTTCAGGCTGGACTGTTCCCATGAGGCACAGGGTCAGACTGATTTGCATATGGCCATGTCTGAACTGGGGTGGCAGAGTGAGCTAAAGAATGATGATGGATTAAACCCAGATCAGTTGCCTGGGGGTGAGTGCTAACAATGTTCAACACTCCGTCCATCATCCTCTTTGGTTTTGGGCTGACGTACGACAGGGGAAACATCCTAAACCACGACGTTTCAACCACGACTCACCTGAACAACGTGGTGCGAATAACGAATCCTGCTCAACAACGAACGGCTGAACAACGAAGGTCGGAACCACGACTCACCTGAACAACGGGGGGTGTGTGGGGGAACTCCCCCCACAAATACAATAAAAAAATATTTATAGTAAGAATTATAACGTAAAGAATAAAATCGTAAAAGTTACGTATCAAAAACAGCAAAGGTTTATGAAGAAAATGATTTACATAAAAATTACCGGTTTATGACAGGAGATGGCAGTGTTGCATTGATTAAAACAATTGTAAAAGCTTTCGAATCAAAAAAAGAATAAGATCAGTGTGCTCGTATTTGAAAAAATAAAGTAACTAATATTTTTGAAAAAAAAGGCATACATTGAAAAAGTGACATTAAATATTATTTATTCGTGGTTTAGGGAGTAGTGGTTTAAAATGTAGTGGTTTAGAAATGATCGTTGTTAAACATTCGTGGTTTAGGAAGTCGTTGTAAAGACAGTAGTTGTTTAGTCATACAATCGTACAACAGTGCTAGAGATGGAATGTGCATCAGATGATACAGATTAGTATGCACTGCAGGTAACAGCAGGAAAAAGTGTCCTAATGTCAGACTAAGCAGGATAAAAAATCGGAGTGGGCAGGGGACGTGAGATACTCATGGATACGAGTCGCAAGCAGCATCAGTGTGCACTACTGTCACATACACCCAGAGCAAGAAACATAGGATGCACATTTCTTTGAAATACAATAGGGGTATGAGAATCAAGTCGATGCACTAATGTCATATAGAGCCGAAGTGGGAAACGCAGGATGTTTATTTCTGTGACATACAGTAGTGTGTATACTAATGTGAAGTACAAAACCAATATGAAAAGGGTGCGCGTATGAAGTTCTTCCATCGACGAGGGCTGCATAGTGTGTAACTATGCAAGTGCTAGATTAGGGTTAGCAGAGAATGGAGAGCACTCATGTGAAATATAACAAGGAAAACAAGAACGTGAGTCGTGCATGTGCGCGCCTCCCGCTAAAAGTAAAAAAAAAAAAAGCATTGGCTGCGCGGCCATCAAAATGCAAGTGATCGCGATCGCAGGGTGTAAGGGTGCCCGCGAGCGATGCACTTAATGAGCCATGACGAGAGAGGAAAGCCAGATGGGTCCTCTCCTCGTAACTGTGCGCGTAACCGCACGTTCTAGTCCACACAAAAAGCTGTGGTCGGCTTTTTAAAGCCTTCTCACTAAATGTCTCGCCAGACCGGCGCATGTGCTCGCACAGGCGAGACCTAAAAAAGCATGCTGCAAATTACACATAGCAGACATACACCAGTGAAATGAAATGAAAATTGCACTTATATAGCGCGTAACCACCCGGAGGCCTCGCAGCGCTTTAGACTGAATACTGGCGGCAAGCTCAGGGGAGATCAGCACATCTTTACAAACAAGTGTGTTTTTAAAGCCTTTCTGAAGGAAAGGTAATTATTGATTTCTCGAAGGGAGAGGGGGAGGGAGTTCCAGAGCCTGTCTGCGGTATGGGAAAAGGAACGACCACCCCAACGGGCTTTGTTAATTTTGGTGGCAGTTAACAGTTGCAGAGAACTAGAGTGTAAGGCTCTGGACGGTGCATAGGGTGTAGCTATAGGGTGCAGGATTGCTGGACCAGTGCGGTGAAAAGATTTGTGCGCAATGCACATGGCCTTGAACTGGACTCTGGCTGCTACTGGGAGCCAGTGAAGCTCTTTCAGAGCTTTTTTTGCTGACTGCCAACGGGGAATGTTGTACAGTAAGTGGGCAGCACAGTTTTGTGTGACCTGAAGCCTATGGGTCACTGCTGCTGGGGCTCCCATATAAAGGGCATTCCCATAATCCAGGCGGGAGAGGATCGGGGCCTGGACCATGATCCTCCTAGCCTGGAATGGGAGCAGGGGAAGCACCTTACGGAGCATTTTCATCATCCCGATGCAGGTGGAAGCAGTTTTTGTGGCTTGGGCTGAAAAATCAAGCGCTTTGTCCAGCCAGACTCCCAGGCTCTTAATCTGGGGTTTGGGAGGAGGAGGCAGGCCAAGAGATGGAGGCCAGATGGATGCTAGGGCAGATGGAGGGGGGTTGCCCAACAGCATTATATCTGTTTTCTCCCCATTAAGCTTGAGGAATGAGGATTGCATCCATCTGGCAACAGCCTCTAGACAGGGACCTAAGGTGGAGGATGATCCCGCAGAGTGGTCCAATGAGACCACCAGTTGGATGTCATCTGCGTAGGTAACAATACGCACACCGAAGGGATGGACTATCCTCTCTAGGGGCTCCATATAGGCATTAAAAAGAGTAGGGCTCAGGGAGGAGCCCTGGGGTACTCCACAGCTGAGAGGATGTTTTGGGGAGACCGACTCACCCTCAAACACCTGGAAGAATCTATTGTCCAGGAAGGAGGTAAGCCATTCCAGGGCCGCGCCCGACACGCCCAAACCACTCAGCCGATGTAATAGTGTAGAGTGGTTGACCGTGTCGAACGCAGCACTGAGGTCAAATAGTATGATGGCAGCCTTACCTCCCTGGTCCAGCACAGCTCTAGCTTCTTCCGTCACCGCCAAAAGAGCGGTTTCGGTTCCGTGCTGCGGGCGGAACCCTGTCTGAGAGGCACGGAGCAGACTATTGGACTCGAGATAGTCCACTAAAATGTTATTAACGTGCCTCTCAAGTAGCTTGCTCATCCATGGAAGTAAAGAGATGGGGCGGTAGTTGGCCAAGTTGTTCTGGTACAAAGTAGGCTTTTTCAACAAAGCTTTAACCATCGCACACTTCCAGGGGGGCGGGACGGTTTTGGAGGCGATGGAGGCATTAAGGACATCTAAGATGACCAGTAATAATAAAAATTAAACATAAAAGCGGGCAGCATCTTGCAGTGGTTCATACATACTGTATCATTTTTTATTTATTTTTTTGCAAATCTTTTTATTATTTTAAAACACAAACAAAACAAATCAAAGGGGTCGGTAAAAATTAAAGTCAGTCCACATTTCAAGTTAAGACAAGATTGGACAATTATGCAGCAATTAACAAGGCACATAGACCCCAGCCAATTTTGGTGCTATCATCAATCATCAATCAACCCACGATCGTGTCTGGAAACAGGTTCATAATTACTAACCAACACCCCTTTGCCAAACCCGCACATTAACCATCAAATCCCATCCCCCCCCACCCCTGCCGCTGGCGCTGTTGTGTAGAGAATAAGTGTTCTATATTAGGATTCCCTATAACCTCCTATGCTTCGGGGTGCTCCCACTGCGCTAATTAAACCCAGTCCGGGCGGAGCCACTCACGTCTGCCCCTCCCCCTGAGAGGACACCGAGTTCGCATCCTCCACCCTGTCCAGTATCCGGAGTTCCGCCACCAGGGCCTCCCATGCTCGTGCCGCTTCCAGCGCTTTATCATTGTGGGACCTATGAGCCTGCTGCATTCTTATGGAGCTCTCACTTCCCGCCCACTGGAGTAGCGCTGCCTTTCACCTAACATAGCTTGGACCAACCGCTGCCTTCCAATGTGACGTTATTTCCCTCTTGGCTAGAATGAGGCCTAAATCCATAAACTTACTGGTTATCTTATTCTTACTAGTATGCGGGAACCAGTGTAGTAGGCACGTCCCCTTGTCCGTATCAATCTGTCGCTCAGTCACCCCACAGAGCAATCGGGTCACCTCCTCCCAGAACGTGCCGAGGGCAATCCCAAAACATATGGCTAAGACCCGCCTCTCCAGTGCGACATCGGGGACATGTCGCTGTGTCAATTCGGAAATATTGGTTAATTTTAGCAGACGTGAGGTATGCCCTGTGTAACACAAAGAAATGAATCAGCTGGAACCTAGCATTCCTAGTACCCTTCCACGCCCTTCGACCGATCTGCGACCAGGCCGTCTCCGGGATGTCCCTCTCCAGGTCCGCCGCCCATTGCTCCCGCAACCTCTGCAGCGGGGTAAGCCCATCCCCATACATTTGTTTGTATAGGCAGGTAATCGCCTTATGCGTGCCCGCTGCCATCATCACATATTGACACGCTTCGCTCAGTGGGGGTTCAGACAAGCCAGCACCCCAATGTTTTTGCAGAGCTGCACTTAAGGCCGCATGCTTCAGGAAGTGGCCCGCAGAAGGCCAAAAGAGTCTTGCAACGCACTGTAGGGCAACAGTGCTTCATCCGCGTACAGGTCGCCCACCATCTGTAGGCCCAGTTCCTCCCACTCCGCTAGACCAGACTAATCACCCCCATGCGGTAGCGCTGTGCACATGCCTAGCAGTATCTCGGGTGCATAAGGCCTCAGCACTCCAATCCTACTGTGGAACCGCTTCCAACAATATCGGAGGGTATTCTCCGCCATGGATAAGTCAGCGATCCTCAGTCTCAGCTGCATTACCACAAACGATAACACATGATAACACATGATAACACATGTCGCGGTACGTCCGGCGCAGTCTCCCTCTCCGGGCCTCTGAACTCTAGCGCAACCACCTGAGTGAGGACCTGGAACTGCGCAGCCAGATAGTACAATACAAAGTGGGGGGTAGCTAAGCCTCCCTCCTCCCTCTGCCTCATCAGCGTTTCCAATGCTACTCTACGCCAGCCCGCACCCCAAATAAAGCCTCCTACCCCCGAATGGAGTTGACGGAAGAACGCCGCTGGTATTTGTATTGGCAAGGTCCGAAAAAAATACAAAAGGCGCGGGAGCGCCACCATCTTCAGGAGCGCAACCCGCCCCATCACCGACAACGGCAGAGTCCCACAAGATCGCATGCTGCCTCTCAAGCCCCTCATCGCTCTCTCGATATTACCCTCAAATAGGTCCTCCTGTGTATGATACACCTGCGTTCCTAAATAAGGGAGGCATCGCGGTTCCCACTCGAGGCCTGACGGTAACACCGGCAGGGCACACGCACTCGATACTGGGAAAACACAGGTCTTGGCCCAGTTAACCCGCAGGCCTAAAATGTCTCCAAAACGGCCGAGGAGGCTGCGCGCCCCACTAAGGGCGTTCCCGGTGTCGCTCAAGAACATTATAAGATCATCTGCGTAAAGAGAGATATAATGGTCGCGGCCTCTGAGCTGCAGGCCTCGGTATGCTCCACCCATCCTCGCGCGCGCCGCCAGGGGCTCCATCGCAAGTGCGAACAACAATGGCGATAGCGGGCAACCCTGCCTAGTGCCCCGCCTCACAGGGTAGGAGGAAGAAATGGCCCTCCCCACCCGAACTCTAGCGGTCGCCGACGAGTATAGGATTTCGAAAGCCGCCATAACAGAGAACAGGTAGGGCCACTCCAGGCTATCAAATGCCTTAGCAATATCAACCGAGAGCACCACCGACTGTCCCTGCCCTCCATGCCCCGCATCCAAGACCCCCAGCAGCCTACGGATACTATTGGCAGTATTGCGCGTCGGGATGAAACCAGCCTGGTCCGCATGTACCAGCCTCGTCATCAGTGGGAGGAGCCTGGTAGCAAGCACTCGGCTCAGTATTTTATAATCTGTGGTAAGCATGGAGAGAGGGCTGGTGTGTATCACTTACAACGCAACTTTTACATCGTAATGCTGTTACAACGCAGGATCCATTACAACGCATGGCATTACAACGCATGGCATTACATCGCAGATGCTATTACAACGCATACCATTACATCGTAAGTATTGGTAAGTATATAATTTATTTTAATTTTATTTAATATTATATAAATGATTTAATTAATATTAATTATAAATAAAAATAAATAAAAATATTTATTTATGTTTTTAAATATTATAAATTAAATTTATTAAATTAAGTAATTTTTTAAATAAATATGAGTATAGGAGTATATGTATTGGTGTACTGAGGTTTTAGGGCAGGGTTTGGGTTTTGGGGTACAGGGGTGTTTTTAGGTTTCAGGTTTGGGTTTTGGGGTACAGGGGTGTTTTTAGGTTTCAGGGTAGGGTTTGGGTTTTGGGGTACAGGGGTGTTTTTAGGTTTCAGGGCAGGGTTTGGGTTTTGGGGTACAGGGGTGTTTTTAGGTTTCAGGGCAGGGTTTGGGTTTTGGGGTACAGGGGTGTTTTTAGGTTTCAGGGTAGGGTTTGGGTTTTGGGGTACAGGGGTGTTTTTAGGTTTCAGGGTAGGGTTTGGGTTTTGGGGTACAGGGGTGTTTTTAGGTTTCAGGGCAGGGTTTGGGTTTTGGGGTACAGGGGTGTTTTTAGGTTTCAGGGCAGGGTTTGGGTTTTGGGGTACAGGGGTGTTTTTAGGTTTCAGGGCAGGGTTTGGGTTTTGGGGTACAGGGGTGTTTTTAAGTTAAATAAAATTAATTATATTATATTAATTACATTTCTTAATTAAAATAATTAAATTAAATACATTATTTTAAATAATTTATTTTAATTACAATCAAAAAAATATTTAAAATAAATTAATTTAATTATATTAATTAAATAAAATTAATTACAAATTTTATTAAAATTAATTTAAATAGATTTAAAATTATTAAATAAAAATAATTACTATTTTAAAAAGTATTTTAATTAAAATAATTTAATTAAATTAAAATAATTACATTTTTTTTAAAAAGGTATACTTACCTATACTTACGATGTAATGCCATGCGTTGTAATAGCATCTGCGATGTAATGCCATGCGTTGTAATGCCATGCGTTGTAATAGATCCTGCGTTGTAAAAATTGCGATGTAACGGTCTGCGTTGTAAAATAACGCGTTGTAACATCATAGATCCGAGAGGGCTATATGCTGCCAGGTCAGTCGGCGGCTTCCCAGGTTTAAGAAGCGGCACAATGATGGCCTCCCTAGTAGACTCCGGTAACATCTCCCTAGCCTCCCGGTACATCTCCAGTAATCTCGGAGCCAGTATGTCAATGTAGGTCAAGTAGAATTCGATAGGTAGGCCGTCGCTCCCAGGGGTTTTATTTCGCGCCAATTGCTTAATGGCACACCGGATCTCAGCCAGCGTAATATCTTGCCCAATTTCGTCTGCCTCGTCCTCCTCTATCACAGGCAAATCTAAGCCCTCTAGAAACGCCTGTGTCTCCGCGTCACCAGTCTGTAAGTGGCTGGTGTAAAGGTGCGCATAAAAGGAGCGGAACAACTCATTGATACGACTTTGTTCGTACTCCAGTCGTCCAGCAGGGAAGGCCAGCGCCAACATAGGCACGCATCTAGGGGCAGGGTCCGCAAGCCAAGCCAATAAAGTGCCCACCTTGTCCCGTTCTCCATGTGCGTGAACCAGAAAGGCTTTGTGGTCGAAGCACCGGAGCCGCTCCACCCCTCCCGCAACTAGCTCCTTCCGAGCCAGCACTCCCCCCACATGTCCCAGAGCCATCCGAGTGAGCCCTCTTAGCCTCGCGCAGGGCCACCTCAGCCTTCTCAATTTCCTGCAGGAGCAATTTCCTAACCCCCACCCACTTGGCGATACAGGTCCCGCGGACAACCACTTTAAAAGGCGTCCCACTCTAGGGCCACCGTCGAAGCGGTGCCCGTATTTACCGCAAAATAATGCTCTACTCCTCTGCTCAACTCTGCGCGGAATACCGGATCCACCAGCATCTCCAGGCGCAGCCTCCATTGAGGGATCCTAGGACGTTCCGCCATCCAACAGAAGCTCACCAACAGCGGATTATGGTCCGATATGGTGCGCGTCAGGTACTCGCTGATGAGCGCCAGAGGGGCTAGACCGGAACTACAGTAAATTACGTCTAGCCGAACATGAAGAGCGTGCAATGCCGAATAATAGGAGTAATCCCTGTCCGTCGGATGCTGCGCCCGCCAAATGTCAATGAGCCCCCAATTGTCCTGCCAGTGATTGCGGACTCCAGCCAGTGTATTAGCCGGGGCTGCAGACAATGGAGGATGGGATCTATCCATATGTACATCAGCTACAGAGTTGAAGTCGCCCCCCAGCAAGATCGGCCCCGTGAAACAGTTGGCAAGGGCAGAGGACAATGTCTCTAGGAAGGACGCTTGTTCAACCTTCGGGGCATAAACACAACAAAGGGTCACATCTCGGCCATATAAGCGGCCCCTCACCGCCACATAACGGCCACCTGGATCTACCATATGATCTATCATTTGAAATGGGACCCCCGCCCGAACCCAGATCAGCGCACCCCGCGCAAATGCCGAATAAGTAGTGTAGTAAAGCTGCCCACGCCACCTACGCTGCAGGGCCTGCCCCTCGGATTTAGTAAGGTGCGTCTCCTGTAGGAAGGCCACCTGCAACCCCCTACGGACCAAATATGAGTGTATCCTATATCTACGCTGCATGGAGTGCAATCCTCGAACATTCCAGGTTATACATTTCACGTCAGGAGCCGGACCCATAGTAACAATGCAAAAAAAAACCCGCTTGAGCAGCCCACCTCCCCCCGCTGCCAAGCAGTATCATCAATGTACAAACATGCAACACTTACGAAGATCAGTTCGATCGATAGGCGCATCAGCAGGCAAATTCCCCCCGCCAAACCAATCCCAACCCCCAACTGGCCCACATCCCCCATTGAGCCTCCCACCCCCCCCCAAGAACAGGCACCAACCTAGTGAATCCCATCCAAACTGCCCCAACTGCACTCCTCATGCAAGATCAAGGCGAACGAACCATTACCATCCGGTTGGGCTTGGATAGGGCCTAGGTCACAATCTGCTACGAATCAAGAGACACCATCTAAGGCCGCCCCCCGAATCCCCCGAAACATCCTGCTTCCCAGGACCCCCCGGATCTCGTCACCATTCCCCGCCCCAGTTCCTCCACCATTCATGCACAATACAGGCACTCAATACCCCCACCAGAAAACATCCCCGCTATCTCCATGCAACCAATACTAACACTGCAACGTAATCACTGAAAACCACATTCCCATTTTCCTGACCCTCCTACAGCTACTCATCCAACAATCCATCAGCTGTCCCAGGGGTGACCGATGGCAGTCTCTAGTCATCTGATTCCGAGGATCCTCCCTCCGATTGTTCCTTTCCACTCCCATGTTCAGATGCTTCCGACGCAGTCTGTAGCAGTTCCCCAGAGATCGCCACCACCGCGTCCAGGGCTCCCTTGCGTCCATGGCAGTTTGCAAGGTCGACGGTTTCCGCAAGCAGGCGTTGCAATCTGCGAGGCTGAGAGTCCCCCACCAGCTCACGCGCCTCCGCCTCTTGGTCCTCCTTTCCTGCTTTATATGACTCCAACCATTCCCAGGCCCCCTCCGGCGTGTCATGAAAGTGAGTCTTACCATCCAATAATATGCGTAACCTGGCGGGGAAAAATAGGGAATATTAAATCCCTTCCGCCCGTAGTTCTTTCTTCACAGCTTGGAAGGACATACGACGTCGCTGCGTATCAAACGAGTAGTCCGGAAAGAGAGTGACGTTGCTGTTATCGACCTGGAAAGGGCCATCACTGTGGGCTTTCCGGAGAAGCAGGTCGCGATCCCGGAAGTGTAGCAATCGTGCCACCACCGGCCTTGGGGGGCGGCCCTGCACCGGCAGTCTAGCCGGGACCCGATGCGCCCGCTCCAGGGTGTAGAAATTCGAAAGTCCCTCTGGGGCCACGACAGTCTGGAGCCAATTCTCTAAGTATGCCACCATGTCCGACCCCTCAATTTTCTCAGGCAGGCCCACCACGCGGAAGTTATTTCGTCTGTTCCTGCCTTCTGCTTCCTCAGCTCGCCGCTCCAAGACTGATACGGTCCAAGACCCCTCCCAGTGATGCAGATAGTGCCGTCTGTTTTATCCGGTCTGCGAGTTTTGAGTGGTCGGCTCGCAGTAGGCCTAATCCTGTCGCAACTAGCGCAATGTCTTGCTGGAGAGCAGTGCGAGTGTCCGTAATGGCCACCAAGATTTTATCTAATTGCTGCTGAATACCCGCATTCTGCGGCAAATCCTGCTCAGTCTTATCTTCCTGAGGCGGGGAGTCAGCGTCGACGGCGTGGGGTCCCCCTCCTTCCGACCTCGGGGCTTACCCATGGCCGCAGCTGGCGATGCACTCCAATCCTGATTCCGCGCCCCTGCGCACTCCCCCCTCACTGGGCAGTCCTGCTGGGTTGCTCCTCCCGTGCATCTTAGTCACCCATCCCGGCCCCTCGGGCGCAAGGCCGCTCCGCAACAGCCCCTCCACTTGTGTCTCCACTGGTGGTGCGCGCTCCGCCACTCCACCACCTCTAGGTCCTCACTCAGTGGGCGGTTCCGGGTGCGTCCCCCACCTCTCCGTGGTGCAGACTGCAGCAACCCGCCATCAACAGGCGACCACACCACCCTCAACAAGTCCCCGCACCTCTGTTCGGGATCATCCCAGGCCCCGCCCCCCACTCGCCCCACTGCAGCAGGCGCTCAATCCGCACACCGCCCCAAAGGGCAATCCAGTGCCATCACTGATATTACGTTGAGTGGGGGGGACCAGGGGCCCACCAGCCTCTTGAAGGTCCATCCCCCTCCAATCTGCACAGCTCCGTTACTTTGGGCCAGGCGCTTGACCGCCACTCAGTCCGCTTTTCCCAGCAAGATGGCCAAACCCTACCAGTTCTGTCCCCTCAATCAGGAGCTGCGCATTAAGGGCAAGGGCCAGCACCGGGAAGCCTCCTATGTGCCTCGCTACACGCGCCGGGGGTGCCACATCCCCATCTGCAGAACGCACTGCAAGGAGGGCTGATCAGTGCAAGCCACAGCGAGGGGGCTCCACTCCTTCGCACATCCGCCTGCCTCCTCCGTTCCCAGCGCGCCCTTAGCTCGCGGGCCGCCGCACCAGTCACCACATGCCCTGCCGGTGTCTTCCACTGTGCCGGGGTTCTCAACACACTCTTCGCTGGGGTCGCGCTCCAGAAGCGCGAACGATGCTCAGCAGCTCGCGGCCACCAAGCAGCGACACTCCTCAGGGCCCACCTCCGTCTCCAGAGGTCAGAGGAGCCGTACACGCACCTCGGGGTGAAGCTGCTCCGATCCTCACAATCGAGGCTCCGCTCCCGTTCACAGTGTCACCGCCTCATTTCCCCCGTCGGTGACAGGTGCCAGCGCGTTGCCCAGGCAGCCGAGAACCAAGCTGCAGGTCCGTGCCCCCAGTTTACGGCGTCACTGCCAGTCCCAACCGAAACTCGGGCACAGCACCATTGTGATCCTGATGGCAGCCGGCTCCCCCGTTCCGTCTAGCATTCAGTGCGGCCTCTCCTCGATCCTCTCCAAGCAAGTCTCGGTGCCCCCCTGCACCAGGCCGCCTCCCGCTCCTGTAGATCCGTTTGGGGGGTCCGGAGGCCACTATTCACAGGATAAACACGGAGGTTCAGGTGCGGAGCTTAGCGCTCACACAACCTTCCCCATCGGCACCACAAGCCACGCCCCCATACATACTGTATCATTGTTTTAAAGTAACAACATGGGTGCCACGTTTAGCACAAATGTGTTAGCCACCTTGGAATGGTAAAATAATGATACACTATGGCCATACCATTACATGATGCTCACCTAGTTTAGAGCCAATGGAAGTGCAAGATGCTGTTTACTGCAGACAAAATGATCGGCAAAGCAAGCAGCCCATTGACACTGTCTTAGGAAAGGTGGTATGCTCTAAAATGCAAACATAACAAGAAATTAAAGGGGACACTTAAAAGGAGAAAATGGAAAACTGAAGGACTATCCCACCAGCCCTGGAATTGAAGCACACTTATTTTAGGGGGGGGGTGAACATGTGATCAGGCAAATGCCGTCACTCACACTCACTGAGGACATTTGACTCCTGAGGCGGGAAGCCGGGAGAGACGCTCTTATATTTTAAAACTTGCACTTTGTATTTGATTGTTTTACTTGCCTGCTCCCTTTCCCTGGGCACTTCCCCCATTAAGAATTTGCTGGACATCCGCGCGGCGGATGTAAGCGCTGCCGCGGGTACGGAAAATCTTCGCCGCCATCACTCCACAAGCCCACAGGTCACGCCCAAGGCCGCGAGGCCACGCCCCCTCTGTCGCGACCAATAAGCCGCGCTGATTACTAGCTCGCGTGAGAGGACATTTGACTCCTGAGGCGGAAAGCCGGGAGAGACGCTCGTATATTTTAAAACTTGCACTTTGTATTTGATTGTTTTTACTTGCCTGCTCCCTTTCCCTGGGCACTTGCCCCATTAAGAATTTGCTGGACATCCCCACGCAGCGGATGTAAGCGCTGCCGCGGGTAGGGAAAATCTTCGCCGCCATCACTCCACAAGCCCACAGGCCACGCCCACGAGGCCACACACCCTCCGTCCTGACCTATATAAGCCGCGCTGATTACTAGTTCGCGTGAGAGGACATTTGACTCCTGAGACGGAAAGCCGGGAGAGACGCTCGTATATTTTAAAACTTGCACTTTGTATTTGATTGTTTTTACTTGCCTGCTCCCTTTCCCTGGGCACTTCCCCCATTAAGAATTTGCTGGACATCCCCGCGCAGCGGATGTAAGCGCTGCCGCGGGTAGGGAAAATCTTCGCCGCCATCACTCCACAAGCCCACAGGCCACGCCCACGGCCGCGAGGCCACGCCCCTCCTCTCCCCCTATAACAATGTGCATTACTCGGACGCGCAGCAGACGAGCGCAGCGGGCGCGCCAAAGGCAAGCCCGTCTGCGCCCGTCCGCGGCCGGACGGGGCCAGGGGCACGGCATTATGCCCATTTTGTTTCCTGCTCCCCCGATATGCTCTGCGCACACCAAGGCCCTTGGGATTTGAATCAGGCAGTGATGGGGCATGTCATGGAAGCCGGGATTTTACGCACTCATCCCCTACCTTCTCTACCACCCAACCTGCCTTCACTATCCCGACCTCTCACTTGCCCCAGCCTTCTCACTCCCCAAGCTAGTGACCTATCGACCATCTCTGCCTTCCTATTAAATACACGGTCGGCTGTAAAACACCACCTCGACTTGTTTATTCTCCTGGACACTCAAAAACCGGACCTCTTGTTCCTCACGGAAACTTGGTTCTGCCAGGACTCTTTGCCCAACTTACTTGCGGCCCTGCCCACTTCTTACTATGCTTTACGGGCAGACCGGCCTCCTGGCAAAGCAGGGGGAGGAGTGGCCCTGATTGTTCGCTCTGACTTACACTTTCAACTATTATCCTACCCACTAATTCCAGCAGTTGACTACATGGTTGTGCGTTCCAACTCCTTCCAGACACCAATGACTTGTGTTCTGATGTATCGCCCCCCCCAAAACATGCCTCATTTCCTTTTGGCTTTCCAGGACCTGTTAGCTACTTTGGTGGTGAATAACTCGGCGGTCCTGGTACTTGGAGACTTTAATTTTTGGCCATCTGACCCAGCTGAAGATGCCCCCTCCAGAGACTTCACGGAATCGCTCCACAGCCTAAATTTTATATCACATATTCATACACCTACTCACGTTCAGGGTCACATTTTGGACCAAGTTTGGTCTCTCAATATACCTATCCTTGCCCCTACTGTCACCCCCTGTTTGTGGTCCGACCATCATTTGATTTCCTTTTCCTTGGATTTAAGGTTAATCACAAAACTCCCCCTGCCTAAGAACACCTGGGCTCGCAACTGGGGCAAAGTTGATATTCCCTCTCTCTGCTCCTCTCTCTCAGCCTCTAGCCCAGCTTTAGAGGAACTTCCCATACCGCTTCAAGCAGAGACTTTAAAGAAATGGCTGTCCAACGCCTGTGATCAGGTGGCCCCCCTTAGGCGTATAAGGGTAAGACGCGCCCACGACGTTAATAAATGGTTCAGCCCGGACCTCAAGGAGAAAAAACTGGCTGCCCGTCGAGCAGAGATTGCCTGGAGACGTACCTATTGCCCTGCCTCTAAATCATTGTACTCTTCCATCCAGGCTGAGTATAAGAAAGCCATCCTAGACGCCAAAACCAGCTATTTCTCCAATAAGATCCTCCGAGCAGAGAACCAACCCAAAGAGATCTTCGCCACAGTCTTTGAATTAGCCTCTTCAGACAGGACCACCTCCAAGCCCATACCCTCCCAGCCCCTGTGTGACTCACTGAATAACTTCTTTATAAAAAAAATTGCTGACATTAAGGCCAACATTCCCCCTCCTTCCCCAGCCTTTTTAAACCCCGACCAACCACCCAATACCAACCACCTTGATCATATAACTCCTCTGTCTAAAGAAATCTTTCTCTCCTCTTTGCTCCCCGACGTCAAATCTGGATCCCCTTCCGACATCTGCCCGGCTTACATCTTGCGCAACATCTTGCTGACCTGCCGATCCCCTTCTCTCACTTTTCTCAACGAGACCCTCAAGTTAGGAATTGTCCCTCCTTGCCACAAATCAGCCACCATAATTCCAATCCTAAAAAAACCAGGCGCAGATTCAACAGCGTTGGCAAACTATCGACTCATTTCCGTCCTCCCTTACCTGGCCAAAGTCCTTGAACGCCACTAAAGTCCTCAGTTCTTTCATCGAAGACAGTGGCTACTTGGCTCCGCGCCAAGCAGGGTTCCACCCTCTCCATTCCACCGAAAAAGTGGTGGTCTCTGTTATGGACACACTTAGAGAGGGGCTAGATGCTAACCTCCCACAGGCACTGGTTCTTCTTGATTTGTCTGCCGCCTTCGACACGGTGGACCACACCATCCTTCTCTCCCGTGTCGAGGCGGCAGGCATTGGAGGTTCTGCCCTGGCCTGGCTCAGTTCATTTCTGAGCGAGCGCTCACAGGCAGTCCACCTGGCGAACTTTTCCTCCCCTGCCCGTAAAGTGCAATGTGGCGTCCCCCAGGGATCTTCTCTCTCTCCCCCCTTCTCTTTAATCTGTATATTTTCCCACTTATTTCTGCCCTGCAGCGGATGGAGGTCACTGTGTTTAATTACGCCGATGACCTCCAGCTCATCTTCAACCTTTCTGATTCCCCTGATTCTATTCACAATTTCCAGTCGGTGATGGTCTTAATCAGGGATTGGATGAGCTTTAACCATCTTAAGCTCAACCCTGATAAGACCGAGCTTCTCCTCACTGGTGGTAAACTCAACCCTTGGTCTTCTATCTTTTGGCCCCCTTCTTTTGGTCCTCTCCCTCTGTCAAGACTCTGGGGATCACGCTTAACCAACATCTCACCGTACACTCCCAGATCAGCACGGTGGTTTCTTCGTGTTTTTTTATTTTACGCACTATTTGAAAGATCTCACGTTTTTTTTCCTTTTCAGCCCTTAAATTGATCCTCATGGCTATGGTCCTTTCCCGTTTAGAATACGGTAACGTTCTGTACAATGGTGCCCCCGTTTACGCCCTCCGTCGGCTCCAACTGGCACAGAACCAAGCTGCTCGCTTAGTCTACGGCTTACCAAAATCACATCACACCACACCCCTTCTTAGATCCCTCCATTGGCTTCCTATCAGAGAAAGGGCCCTCTTTAAGATGGGATGTATTACTTTCCAGGCCCTGGCGGGAACTGCTCCATCTTTTATTACGTCCAAAATCGTACCCTACATCCCCAGCAGACAACTGCGGTCCTCATCTCTGTCCCGCTTGGTGGTCCCCAGGTTTAAGAAGAGCAGAATGGGAGGCTCTAAGTTCTCTGTTCTGGCTCCGCAATTTTGGAACTCCTTACCTCTCCCAATGAGAGCAATGCCATCTTATCTGGAGTTTCGCAGCACCCTGAAAACTATTCTGTTTTCACGGGCTTTTAATATCTAATCCGCTTACCATCTAACTCAGGATCCCTCCTCAATCAGCGCCATGAAACCGCCTGGTAAACGTGCGCTCAACAAATACCCTTAAATTCAAATTCAAATTCAAATTCACTCACAAGGCAAGAGAGCCAATGGTGGATGTGGGCAGACCCATTCCCCATGGAGTATGCGGTCATGGATGAAAGCATAGTGTAAATGACACTGATACAGACCATAGCCCCACTATATATGTATGTACATATATATAGGTATGTATGTTTTTGTTATTTTATTATTTACAGGTACAAGATCCTGGCAGGCAACTAAGCCTCTCAGGCCTTGCGAAGAGAGTCTAATAGGAATTATTACAGTGGAAATATTCTACCCTAGGCTTAATCAAAGAAGGTAATTAGCACCAAAATTCTTGCCTACAAAGGTATTAAGTGAGAGTTCATGTAAAGTTAGATGTCTGCAGATTTTAACACAAGAAGTAACAATTTGCTTTTAAAGGTCTTTTTGCTTTATCATATACATTTCATAATAAACAAAATCATGCTTACTGCCCTTGTCACAGCTCTTCATAATGAAATAATCTGAAATAACATTTTAAAATGTACCAATCAACTTAAAGCCTTGTTATTTTCTTGTCACCATAACCAACTACCTCCTGAACTGAGCATACACTTTAACACAAGGCAACCATTAGCTATACTGTATTACAAAAATATAAAATCCCTCCTAAAATGACATGAAAAGGATTATCATAGTGCAAATCTTCTATATTCAAGGTTTGTTCAGGTGGATCACCAACACCAAACCCATTCCCTACAACTATAATCCGTATAATTCCATATAACACACCTGTCTACAGGTTCAGCACAGTGTAATAACAATCCACCCTTTAAGTCCTATCACTTCTAGCACATGCTTTTCGCAAAAGTAAGTCAGGCCTACTGATGATCGCATAAGTTGACAACATTCACGATAACAGTGCTGAAATTACATAGATGGACAAAATGGCAGTCAGCAAAATAATATACAACTCTTTTCAAAAGAGAAGAAACCAGTGTTATCACAGTGAAAATCTTCAAACGCCAGGGTTTGTCAGAGTGGGTGATCAACACCCAAAACCCTTACTTAGTACAATAATATGTGAAAATTCACGTAACGAAATACCTGCCTATAGCCTGAAACAGTGTGATGATAACCCATTGTTAAACAATGGTTGACTTAAGCATATGCTTTTCACAGTAAATAAGCTAGGGTAGGGTTTCCCACCAGGCCACGAACACACAAGCAGTAATTCCTCCAGAGGGGTCGGGGTTGGGTGTGCGTGTGTGTGTGTGTGGGGGGTGGTGGGCGGGGGGAGGTGGTGGAGGGGGGCGGAGACACACAAATCAGATGCTAATGTTTTTTACAATGTCATGCGCTTCCTAGCTCCATATTTGTAATCATCAGTATGATAATGGACACGTGTAGCTTGATTCAAAACTGTCAATTGTTCTTTCGTTTGTTTTGGACGAAAGTGAAAAATAAAGTTTATAAAAATTAAAAATGGTTTCCCAGCAGGCACCCGTTAAGCACACAGACATTAAATTACAAATGTATATAAAACATTACAGCTGGCAAAGCACAATATTAGGTACACAAGAGGACTGAAGTAGGGTTATTACAGTCAAACCTTCTGTCCCCGTGGTTTGTCAGAGGGGATAACCACCACCAGAACCCTTACCAACTATAGTAATCTGAGATTCTATGGAATAAAATACCTCTCTGCAGGCTTTAATACGTAGTGATAATTACCCACCCTTAAATTCCTACTGACATTACAAGACATTAAACAATAAATATACGAGGGGTTCCCTTCATAGTTACTTTTCACAATAAACAGATTAGGTCTATAACCTTGACCATTGACTTGCCACCATAACCATTCTACCCTGCTGTAAAGCTTTCCTACAAAGCAAAAAGTGCAATAAATGCACTCTTTTCTAGTGGAAGCACACATCTCTGTCCAATCGAACATTTTTAACAAGGTAATCAACATGTGGGTCGTTCATAAGTTGCTCTCTCAGCAGTACTTCCTAAAGCTGTTTTTCTGCTGCTCATGTAAGGTCAAGAGACAGCTTCACGGTAAAGCTAGGCTTTAAAGGAGGCGCATTGGCCAGGGAGATTACTATTATTTAATCTGAATAATAACAATTTTATGTAAGAGGTTCACTAATGAACAAGTTACTTACCTTCGGTAACGCTTTTTCTGGTAGATACTATATCTGTCTGTGGATTCCTCACCTTGTGAATATCCCCTTGCGTCAGCAACATTTGGAAATTCTTTTGTAGCCTCGCGCCGACGTGGACTAGGACGTCATAGAGACACGACCTCGCTCGCGACTCCGCTGACGTCACCGACGCCTACAATAGGCCCACGCCGGCGTGATGACATCAGTTCCGCCCTTTTTTCCGTGCCATCGAGGCACACGGACGGACCAATGACAGTAGATATATACATAGTATACACAGTACACAATAGTCAAGGCAAAACACACAGTGTAAAGCAAATGCAGGAAAGCAGTTAAAACATTTCCTTGACAACAAAATAACTACATTACAGTAACTCTGGCATAGAAGAGTGGACAACGGGGAGGCGGGTGGGTCAGTGAGGAATCCACAGGCAGATATAGTATCTACCAGAAAAAGCGTTACCGAAGGTAAGTAACTTGTTCTTCTGATAGATACATCTGCCGTGTGGATTCCTCACCTTGTGAATAGAGTCCCACAGCAGTCCCCACTCCCGGAGGAGGGTGTCCACTCTTCTAAACCAGGAAATCCTGAAGGACTTAGCGTGCAAAGTGACCGTCCCTCCTCACTTCGGAATCCAAGCAGTAATGCTTCGCGAAAGTGTGGAGGGAAGACCAAGTTGCCGCTCTACAAATATCCTCTACAGGCACACCTCTAGCCAATGCAGAGGTCGAAGACTTAGCCCTTGTAGAATGAGCCCTTATACCCTATGGTGGCTCCTTACCGGCCAAAGAGTAGCAGATCTTTATGCAGAGGACGATCCATCTTGACAAGGTTCTTTTATGGACAGCTCTTCCTTTCAGGCGACTTCAACCAGGCTGAGCGCCTCGTGGCAACCGCCGTGCCCATGATCCTTGCCACAGAATCTGTAGTATCAAGCCCACTTTGGATGACCTGACGGGCTGCCGCTTGAGAATCAGACAAAGCTTCCTCACAGTCTTTTCTGCTATCCTCAGGGACCTTAGGGATTAATGAGCGCATAGAGTCCATAAGAGCATGAATATATCTGCCCATAAGGCAAGTGGCATTAGAAGACTTTAACGCCATACTAGCCGAAGAGAAAGTCTTTTTTGCAATTTGGTCCTGTCTCTTGGCCTCTTTGTCGCCAGGCACCTGTGGAAAAGCACCCACTGATTTTTTAGAACAAGCGGCCTGAATAACCAAACTCTCAGGAGAGGGATGTGAAGATAAAAAAGCAGGATCCTCAGGAGCCACTCTATACCTCCTAGCCACACTTTTTGAAACTGCAGGAGCAGAAAAGGGTTTTTTCCATACCTCCATAATGGGATCTTTCAAAGCATCATTAAAAGGTAGTATCGGCTCCACTGCCGAGCTTGGAGAATGGAGAACCTAAGTTAATAAATTCGACTTAAATTCGACAGTAGGCAATGTCAAACCCAAAAGTCCTGCTGCCTTCTTCATGACAACATGATATGGTTGCACATCCCTGGAGGGTGCATCAGGTCCTGAAGGCAAAGACCACTCCGGAGAAAATTCGAGACCACTCGCCTCTGCTAGGTCCTCAAAACAACTCCCATCCAGTTCGCCCTCCTCCACTTCAGAAGAAGACTCATCAACCCTCTGCTCATCAAGAAGACGTTGAGCTTCTCTCGGAGATCTCATTTTGACTCGAAGTGCAGTCGAATCCAACGTCGAATTCGACGGCGTCGGAGCCGACTTCGGAATAGAATCCGAGGGCTTGGAAGGATGCTCCATAGATTTGCTAGGAGTCGGTGACGCCGGAACCGGAGTCGTCGACTTCGGCCGAGCCGGCGTCGATATCGGTGTCGACCTCGGTGGAGCTTGGAACTGCCACAACGGAGTCTGGGCTGGCATATACGGCATAAAAGGTGCTGGAGCATATGAGTGAGGAACACCCAAATTAAAAGCCATGGGACCTATGGGACCCGAAGGCGCTCCAGAGGGGTACTATGATCTCGAGAAGACACCATACATCGCGTTTAAAAACGCAGAGGAGTCCTGACCTGGAGTCGGGAATGGAGGATGGTCAGGCCGATCTCGAGGCAGGTTTGAATCTGTTTCCTCAACAGGATTCGAAACCTCTTCCTCAACAGGAACTCCATCGGTGCCATCTGAAGTCGGAGATGGAGACGGAGCCGGAGTCGGATCCGGAACCGGAGTCGGAGAATGGACCATCGACTCCGAAGGCGAAGCCTCACCTTCTTGATCCGACACTTGCGGAGGAATAACTTTTGACTTCATCCTCTTGGGAGATCTCGATCTAGAACCAGACTTATCACCTGAATGATGACGGGATCCATGCCTCCTCTTCTTATGTTTTTTATGAGAACCGGAAACGTGATCAGACAAAGACTTCGAGGCCGACGCCTCTCGAGACCTCGACCTGGATCTCGACTTCGATCTCTTCGAGTGCTTTGAGGATCTTTTAACTTTACTCGCCTTTAATTTGGCCACAAGAAGTTTAGATTCTCTTTCGCGAAGAGCCTTCAGATTCATCTTCTGACATGAAGAACATCCCTCCACGTCGTGATCCGAACTCAAGCACCAGATGCAGTCCTGGTGGGGGTCCGTAACGGACATCATCTTCCCACATTCTCTACAAGGCTTAAACCCGGTCTTCTTTGTCGACATGACAACGGTAGCAAAGGGTCAGAGAATGGAGAATCGAAGAAATATTAAGTAACAATAAGCTATAAGCTACAGAGTATCGCGAAACCGTTAGCGTCGACGACGCGGAAAAAAGGGAACTGATGTCATCACGCCGGTGTGGGCCTATTGTAGGCGTCGGTGACGTCAGCGGAGTCGCGAGCGAGGTCGTGTCTCTATGACGTCCTAGTCCACGTCGGCGCGAGGCTACAAAAGAATTTCCAAATGTTGCTGACGCAAGGGGATATTCACAAGGTGAGGAATCCACACGGCAGATGTATCTATCAGAAATACATACTTTGACCATCTTTTCTAAAGGTATGGAAACTGTATACTATCTTCAGTCACATTTTCGAGGGTCAGCAGGTGAAAGTTAGCAATGGGCTAAAAATGGCCACCTTTTCAATCTTTTTCTTGCTGACTACTAAGTACTTTAACCTTTGAAAGAAATACCAGCCCTCCTTGTATCCTTAAAGAGTCAATTTCATTATCGAGGATTGTAGACCAACTATGTGGTGGAGATGCCGCACACCTCATTAAAGCTCAAAAAATGCTTCGTTGCTCCAGAACTTTACAACAGCTTCACAATCCTGGTTACAAAACCAAATACTAAAAGACTTCCTTTTTTGGGAGGTGTAGTGGATGAGGTTGTGGGTTTTAAATAACTAGAAAGTAGATTAGGTAAATGCAACAAGTATAATTTGTTGAAAGTTAATTACCAATGCACATGGAGCAACCATACAAACACATGCAAAAAAAGCAAGCAATGTTATAGTGTCCCACTTGAACTGTAACGACTATTCACATGAAGGGTGTTTCTACTCTGTGTCGCTCCATTCAGGGCAAATGATAAATACAAAAGGTAACTGCGTTGGTGGAAGATCATTATTGGAAGCCTGCAAGACCTAGCAGGGACCTCGTAACTTTGCTGGAGATAAACCATGATTAGACACTGCAATTTCTAATTCGGGGAATGGAGATTGCCCCAGCACAGGTTTTGAATCAATCTGTTGGTTTGTTAGACTGGGGAACTCAGATGTCAGGTCCTGCGTTGTCGGAGAGTCTCTACGTCACTCTGGGGAGAGGATTCAACAGACACTCGGGTAGTAAACACAATTGCTAAAAAAGTAAAGTGTGTGGTATCCATGTGTAGAAAAAAATCAAAGAGTTAAAGACTGTACCAATTAACATGGAACTTGACAAAAAGCCAAATCTTTCACACAAATAATCAGGCGAGAGAGGGTTGGCTGGTGAGGCCATACACCCGATGGAAAAACACCCCCACCCTGAAGGCTAATCACAGGATAACCAACGGTGGACACTGAGCAAAAAGCATGGAAGGGGTGTGGTTTTAAGACATTTGGAGGAGACCTGACAGTTATAGAGTTGTATATGCTTGATGAATTAAGGGCAGGATCCAGATTCATGAAAAAGTGAATGAAGAGAGACTCAGCTTTCATCCATGCCCCACAAAACTCTCTGTGCTTGACCGTTGTCCATGCACAGTGGGCTCTGGGAACTGGACCTGGCCTTCAGCCAAGACTTGCACCCCTCTACTGACACAACCGGCGTCCTGCACCCAGCCCACATATCGACAGTGCTTAATGTGAACAGCCTTTCACCATGAACTATGAATTTTCATTTCGATTAGCTTTTGCACGATTCACAAACTGATGATAAAAAGTAAGATAAAGTTAAACAAAATAAAAAACTTGAATCTATGAATCCACGGCCGCAGACAATCTAAAATGCTAGCTTGTGGAATCCATATGGAGGTCTTTTTAGGTCTCGCCTAGCGTTGCAGCGCTTGTGTTACTCGCTCAGAGATCTATTGTAATCGAGGCGATTTCCGAAGTGGAGTGAAAGCTCCGCCCAAACTTTCTATTGCCCGACGTCATCCTTTATGGTAAACGCCGGCCTCCAATTGAAAGTGAGGCTTTTTTGTGACTGCCCAGTCTCCTTCTGCGACGGCCCATCCAGACTCGATCGTGTACTCGCGGAGATTACACAGTGGGCTTTATCTGGTGGGTGAGCACTATTTTCTTTCACGCGTCTTCATTAAAGGCAGATGCGTGTTTATTTTTGCATCGTGCTTTCACTTGAAGTGAAAGCGCGATGCAAATATAAAGAAGCAGCAGCCTTTCCGCAATGGCGAGGTCTTGTTTTACTAACGTTAGGAGCGAGCGGTAAGAAGCTGAGATCCAGTGCCATGCGCGGTGTATAAAAACGGACTATTGCATGAAGTTCAAAAGTACCTAAAGACAGTTATTCACATGTATAAATGAAGGAATGCTGGGTCCATAAGAGTTTCATGGAACCCCCGCCGGCCGTGCCCAATGCCGGCATGCCTTCCTATTTCACTTTTGTTGGTTCTTTTTCACCCCTTCTATCTTCTTGTGTCACTGCTTCCCCGTCTTTCCCTTTTCTGCCTCTCTCTCTCTTGCTGTGGGTCAAAGTGTGGTGATGAACATGTCACAGGCTCCACAGTGAGTGCGGACGCCCACCATCTGCAAACAAGAGGCGCACGTTTCCTACATAGCGTATATTCGTTCACGTACTTCAGCAGTGTTTTAGGGCCCCTGTGCGCCGCTAACAGGGAACTCTTGTGTATGTGGTTTAGATGTGTTAGGAGTATCTCTTCTACTAAGACACATGCTCCGCTACCACCGAAGCCAAGGATTCGTGCTGGTACTCGAGACAGTGTTGGTGCCTTGACCAGTTAGGAGTGGCCTTGCATCCGAGTTGCAGATACCGGAGATATCGACTTGCAGGCTGTGGGAGCTGCCAGTTTGATAGATGTATGTGTTGGAATATAGTATGTACGTTTGTTCAGCACTGCCACCCAGTGTCTCTGTGCCAGTCATGTGTGTGGCCAGCACGGTGCCTGTGCCGTCCATCTGTCTGTGCATCTGATGTCTACCTGTCAAGTCACTGGCCATCCAGTATGTATGGGTGCCGGTACCGCACTGACCCTTCCGTACAGATACCTGCATGAGCACGGCAAGCGCCCAGGTACATTCTCTCCTTGCGTTGCATCCGCCAGTTTCTGGATTCCCGCTGCTGGTTCCGGGGTCTCTGCGCCCACTCTGCTCAGTGTGCCTGTGCTCGTATATTTCACCCCCGTTAGCTGCATGTGAGATGTGTCGGTGTATGCTGCGTCGGACTCCCTCTACCTGTCCGCGTACGAGGTGCACCTATCTGAGGATAGCGGGGCTTCTGTTCCCTTCCAGATCTCTGGCACCCATCTAAGCGTGTGAGGTGAGATGTGTGCACCGCATGTATAATGTGTGGGCTCATTTCCATGTACTGAATATCCGTCATGCTGGCCTCTAATGCACATCACTGCCTCACGCCCTTTACCATCAGTAAATGTAGTTGAGCTTATATAGCGCACAGCTACCCGCAGTGGGTTTCCCGGCGCTTGCTTAGGGAACCCTTCCTGGTATTCCCCTGTGAGATAGCAGGGTATCCACAAGGTGAAAGTCAGGCATCCCGCCGCGAGGGGCCGTTGTGGAGATTAAGCAAGCTATTGCCCAGAGTCGCAGAGTGTGAACCCGTGAGTCGAGGAGGCACCGGGCGAGAATTATCGAGTCCGTGGAATTTTTAGCCCAAGACCCCGCCGAGGCGGGGAATTAAACCCTGGTCCAGGACCGATCTCAGCTTCCGGGTCTGCTGCCTCTAACCCCTGAGCCACACTTCTCCACAGTGATGGAACTATATCAGTTGCACAAAGTTTGTATTATATCGGGGATTGCATTGCCTTTGTGGCGGCCCATGTACCGCATGTAGACCTTCATGCATGTGTATAAAACACGCCCGATCTCTCCCTAGGAGTGTACGTGTAGGCGCGAGCAGGAGATTCTGTAGCGTTGGCTATCCGAGATACGTGGGTCTCGAGATGTATCATGTGTCTACACCTGCTTGTTTGGGAGAGTGCGCGCAGGAAGCGCATGCACCTGTTGGTGTCAGCATCCAGCATTAAGTTCCCGGTCACACCACCCTCTGTGGTTCACTCCTGGCGCCTCCCATCGCCTAGATCACCCCGTCACCCTTCCCTGTCTGCTGCAGTTAGAGCCGGATAGCCTCAGGTGGACGATGGTCATACCCGGCTGGCTCTGCTGACAGGACTATATGCCAGAGTTGTGCATATCTGTGAGCCTCCAAAGCAATGTTTCTCACTTTCCACCTTTAAATAACTCTTAAACTAGAGTAAAGCACTCCCTGGAAAGATGTGAACCCCGGTACTCTGCCTCTAAATTTGGTTTTATTTTCCCCCTTATTTACTTGTCTTTTTCAATGCACAGTCTGCACAGCTTTCCCCATTCAGCTACATTGTCCCTTGCTTGTGCGATCGCGATCTCCCCCCCCCATACTAAAGTAATAAACGGAGAGAAACAAATCACGCCAACTAGAACATATTGAAGGGACAGGCAGTGGTGTAGCAAACATGCATTAGCAATGCAATAGGTCTGGCTAAAATACTATACCATTAGCAAAGCCAAAAGCTCAAACTTAAACAAATGCGAGACCTATTGCATTTCCAATGCTCGTTTTAGGAGGGAGAGGATAACTGCCGCTCTGGGACACCCCTCCCGTACCCACTCGTCATCAGGGAAGGATCTTACTGCACCCACATGCACTTTATGACCCTTGCCTGCAGGCGCCTGCCACAACAAAATTTTCCAGTTGTGATCAGTCAATTAGATCATTCACATTTGTGGATCCTCAGAAGAGCCCACCATGGTCCAAGGGAAAATAATTTCCCTCGTCTTGTCAGATTTGTTTATTTTTTCACTGTTTGGTCCTATGCATATAAGACTGAGGAAAAGGAAGATTGCATTTACAACTCGGAGGATAAAAATGACAGACTAACACACAAGAGATGTGAGGTCATGGTCAATCATGTGTCAGTCACTAGAAGATTCTTAACCCTGTTCACTGGTATTCGCAAATAACCTAGATTTTGAAATGTTTTGAGATACTTAATTTCTGTACATTTTGGCTCATCTGCAATTAAAACGTCCATGTTTGAAAAAAATGTAACTCTAAACGCACTGTGAGGTTTATCCAGAGGACGAAATTGAAAATTGAACAAATAAAACATGGAGAGTGTATATCCTGTGGCACATCTGAACTGAAGGAGTGAGAGGGTGGGGGTAAGACTAAAATGAAGGCAGTGCTACAACCATGTTTCTGCACTTCAAAAAAGGCTATGCCCCTTGTAAAGCAATGCCATAAATGTCCAGGACTTGAAGTCTACCGAGGATCACAGCATGGCTCGATCTGTCTAAAGCTACTGATAGACCACCTAATGTCAGGGTGTCAGTATCGTTACCATCAACCCCTGATGGCAATCCAATACATCAGGGTAAATTTCATCTGGTTGTGTGCCTCAAGGGTACATGCGCCCAATAACTTTACTCGCAATATTGCATCTAGGTGCTGCCATTACTGTTTTCTTCTATGTCGGGAGGAGTCACTGGATGAGTTTGCATCCTTTTCCCCGGTGGGAACAGTTTTCTCTCTGTGCTCTCACACTTCTTGTGCACAATAGTGTTGCAAATGGTCTTCTCTTGGTCCCTTTGGTGCCATCTGTGGCATTGTCTTGCTTCTTTTGTTCTTAAGTGTTTAATAGTATTGGAGCACATGGGAAAGGGATAACTTTCCTTTTCCAATACATAGCTTAGTCTGTTCGTGGGTAACCTAATTGCTTAGCTGCCACACACTTCCATTCCTCTTTGTTCACCTCTGTTTAAAGGCAAGTGGATGGGTTTGTGTCCCTTTTTGGGAATTCTCTGTCTGGGATTACCTTTTTCCCAATAGTCCCCGCCCCCCTTCGAAGGACCCCAAGCTTCCTCATTCCCTGTGGTGTTGCTGGTTTGACTATTGTTTCTGTTAATATAGCTTACTATAGTGTATGAATCACAAAGAGGTATCTCGGGAGCTAGTGATGATTAGGCAGAACCTCATACACCCTTAGTGGACTTGCTCCTTCCACAGCGCTGTCTGGTAACTGCTGCAGTGGTCTCCTCCTGCTGGTGCCTCTGATCCGGAGGTCAGGAGTTCGAGGCCCTCTTCCACCCTCAGGCTCCTGCCTGCACCTCATCCCTGGTGGTCCAGTGGTATCACTGCCCTGCTGCTGGCTGCCCTCCTTTTTTCGCTCCTTTCTGTCCCTCTCAGTTTCTTTTCTTCTTTCTGCTTCTACCCCTGGCTCTGTTTTTCTCTTACTTTCTTTGGCTTTATTGATTTTTTTCTCCTGTTTTTTGCTGGCCTTTCCCTAGTTGCTGCTGCCCTCCCCCGTGGCCCCCGTCCCCCTCCACTGTTCTTTGCCAGCTCCAGTGTTTCCTGCCTCCCAGCTGTCCAGCACACCCCGGCAGAACTACTTAATGGGAGCCGCTGCGCAGTAAAAGTGCAGTCCACTACCCTTGGTAGACTTGCTCCTTCCACAGCGCAGTGCTGTCTGGTAGCTGCTGCGGTCCTCTCCTGCTGCTGCTGGCTCCTCTGAATCGGAGGTCAGGAGTTTGAGGCCCTCATCCACCTGCAGGCTCCCACCTGCACCTCATCCTTGATGGTCCAGTGGTAGAGCGTCAGTGCTCTGCTGCTGACAGCCCTTCTTTTTTGCTCTTTGTCCCTCTCTCTGTTTCTTTTCTTCTTTCTGCCTCTGCTCTTGGTTTGCTTTCCTCTTGCTTTCTTTGGCTTCTTTGCGATTTCCCCAGTTTTCTCCCGTTTTTTGCTGCCCTCTCCCTCGTTGTCGCAGCGAACCTCACGGCCCCACCTCCCTCCACTGTACTTTTCCTGACTTCCAGCTGTCACGCCCCCCCCCACCCCCTGCAGCACTAATTAATGGCAGATGCTGAATGGCTGTGCCGCTGGCATGCCAAAGGCAAGTCTGACCGTGCTCAGCACCAGGAACTCTGCCTCTCAGGCCCCCCCACCTCCATGTCGCCAGCACACTCCTTGCCCTCAACCCGGGGACAATACGTAGACTGTCACCTTGCATCACTGAAGACCCATGGAACTGCAGCCTCACCTTCAGACACACCAGCTCCCCTCGCCGACCAACAGCGCGCTTGTGCGCCTTAACTGCATCCTCTTCAAAGTACAGTCCTCCCACAAACAAGCCATAAAAATCTGGGACCTCCTCAGCGCCACCTCCCCGGACATAGTTTTCCTCCCAGAAACTTGGACCAACCCCTGTTCCGGACCAGACTTTGCAATCGCCATTCCTGATGGCTACAAAATCACCCGCAAGGACCGCTCGCGAGGTGGCATTGCCATGGTCCACAAAAGCATGCTCAGACTGGACTGACCATGCACGCAGCAGAACATTTTCTAACACTATTGACAGAGGTGGACAGATTCGAGTCACTCTCAGGATTAAATATAAACAGGAAGAAGTTCCATTGACAGAGGTACGAGACCAGCAATGTGAGGAGTTCCCTGTGACCCGCTGCTAAGTGGAGGCGAAATATTTGGGTAAAAACCTCCACAGGGATAAAACAGTTATTGCGGTTAAACTACGGCCCAGCTGTGGAATAACTAGGCACCAAGGTAGAGAGAAGGATCCGACTCCCCTTGTCTATAGCAGGACATGTGAAATTAAATGAAATACTAGAATTTGTAAAGCGCACAGCTACCTCTGGAGAGGTGTCCCGGCGCTGGGGGCCGTCTGGAAGATTAAGCGAGCTATAGCCCAGAGTCACAGGTTGCTTGGCTAGGCTAACCTGCGGCCGGGGATCAAAGTGTGAACCCTGTGGTCAGGAGTCAGGCTCCCTGGCCGCTGCGCCACACCTCTTCCACTAGCCATTGTTAAAATGGTGGTCCTGCCTCAATTGCTCTACCTCTTCCAAAACATCCCCATTCCCTTGACGAACATAAATGTTGCTCAAACCCAAATGCTTTTGACTCAGCTCGTATTGGTGAAGGCAAACAAACCTGAATCGGCTGTAAAACCGTTGTACTCCTGTATAAGCGGGGGGGGGGGGCTATCGGAGTCCCAGACATAAATCTTTACTACTTGGTGGCGGAATGCAACTACTCGAGGCACTCGTATCACCAGATGCCCGTGTCCCTTATGCCAAACCGGAGAGGTCTAGCAGCCCCTACTTCAATGGGATCCTTGCTACTGACTGGAATGCCGCGAGACCCTCATGATATCCAAACATTATCCACAACCTGTTGGGTATGGACGAGATTACTCAGGAAAACGGGAGGCATGACAGTACTCATCAGTGCTCCCGGTATTGAATCATCCATGGCTACCCCCCACGCTGGACCCACTGGTACTTCAATGATATGAGGCATGCATGTTTGGGGACCTTTTTCCCGGGTGCAACATCTTTTCCCGTACGGAGACCCTCATTTTCAGAGCGCCCCTTGCATGGACCACTTTATCCTGGTTCGTCTCCAGGGAGCACTCAGGGATAAAATACCAACATATCCATTGGAACTGAACGATGATTTTGCACCACTCACATTACTTATCAAAGACACTGGTGGGGAATCACCTCGCATCCAGACTGCACCGCGCATGCTTAGCTCTTACACCATCCACGAAGGCAAGGACTGCAAGGGTGACTGATTTGGGACATCCACTCACGGATAAAGTTTGGGCAGAGTGTCGTATTGAGACCAAATTGGTGTCCTGTAACCACAGGTACAAACTATTACACTAAGTTTCTGCAGTTAGCGCCTCCTCATTTATGGCATTACTATGCCATGTCACTAGTGTCCCTAAAACTATGCATACATTTGTGGCAATGGCACTACTTCATGAAAAGAGAGAGATAGCCTTGCTGAGGGGCAATAAGAGGGGACCCACAGTGGAGAAATGGTTAAGGAGCATGATCTATTGTGGTACTACTAGTAAGTTATTTGTAGAACTGCAACACCCCACATCCAGCCTAAGGACATATGGCAAAACCTGAGGGACTACCCGAGAGAACGTGAAAAGCTGAGCACCAGCAAGGGACTAGAAATATTGTTACAGACATTAAGAGCTACACAGACACAAAGGGTTGACACCGTCATTAGGGTACAAAACTAGACTTACGCACCGAACACTTTTGGACCCAACTTGGCTACTTTATTAGGCATGTGTTCACAATGTAATGTTTCTCGTTAGATCACTGTTTATTTACCACTCTTTCTATCTGTTTCTAATTACTGTTCTATATACCAAATATAATGTGGCAAGCTATACATGTATGACACAGGGACATTCAAATAGAAATAAAGTTTAAAAAAAATATATTTCCACCTGGACAACCCCAGCCTCCCTCCTGGAGAACCTCGCCAACATCGAGCTCAAGCATCTAGTCACTGCACCAACCCACACAGTCGGAGACACGCTCGACCAAGTCTTTTTCGCCAGCAGAAACATCAGCTACAGCCACACCACAAGCTCTCCTGGACCGACCACCACGGAGTACACCTCACCTTCGACACAGCCACCGCACACCATCATCTCCCCTCTCAGCTACAGCTAGACCAAGGCAACCGAAGAACACCTCGTCAACTCCCTCAGCCCAACCACTCCACCAAGGCCTACAGATGTCACCAACCTACATCAAGGCATCTCCAACTGCACCGACACACTGGCACCCCTCAAGAGTAGACCAGGTAATCGACGCTCCAAAGCTGCCAGCTGGTTCACACCCGCCCTCCACGAGTCCAGACGCGCCTGCAGACTCCTCAAGAAGTAATGGAGGAGCAACAAAACCCCAGAAACTCACGCAACCTTCAAATCAGTCAACACGCATGTTTTAATTGTATTTATTTAACAACTTGTAGAGTGCACAAATAACCGTAGGTGTCTCAGCGCTATGAGCTGGAGGGTACGCAAAAGCTGGGGGGGAAGCCTACTGGTTAAAAAGCCAGGTTTTAATTTAATTTGTTTTCTAAACAATCACCTCCTTCAAAAAACCACCAGGAAAACGGCCCTCCAAAACAGAATCAACGCCAACGCACACAACAGCAAAGAACTCTTCACCATTCTCAAGGAATTTGCAAGGCCCAACAGCAACACCACAGATGTTTCCACCTCCCAAGACCTCTGCGACAAACTAGGCACCTTCTTCCACCACAGGATAAGGTAGATTTATGACTGCTTCGACTCCCTAGACCCAGCCGCCACGTCAGTCACCACTGCACACAACCAAGCCACCCCTCACAGTCCATGCTCAAGACCATAAAGGACATCCACTCAGGGGTCCAGATGGACCCATGCCCGCACCATGTTTTCCACAAAGCAGCCGCCGCAATCGCCCCACAGCTCCGACGCACCATCGAAACTGCCATCTTCCCAGACAACTGGAAACAAGCAGAGATCAAACCCCTGATGAAGAAGCCACCCGTCAGACCTCAAGAACTTCACACCGATCTCCCGCCTCCACTTCCAAGGGCACAGAGAAGGCCATCAACGTCCACATCTCAGAGTTTATCACACAAGTCCTGGACTCCTCACAATCCGGCTTCCGAAGCAACCACAGCACTGGTAGCCCTCCTCGCTGCCAAAGATGATATCCGCTCCCTCCTTGACCAGGGGCGAGACTGCAGCCCTCATCCTACTAGACCTATTGGCCGCCTTCAACACCATCTCCCACCGCACCCTAATCACCAGACTACACGACGCCGGGATCCGGGACAAGGCTCTGGACTGGATCCACTCCTTCCTCACCATCCGGACCCAGCTAGTCAGGCTATCACCGTTCCTCTCAGAACCCACGGAGATCAGCTGTGGAGTTCCCCTGGGTTCCTCCCTGAGCCCCACCCTCTTGAACGTCTATATCTCCACCTCACAGCCATTTGTCAGAAACCACAGACTCAACATAGTCTCCTTCGTTGACGAAATACAGCTGTTTCCCTCCCTCACCAATAAACCCTCGCCCGCTAGAAACAACTTCCACAATGGAATGAAGGCCGTCGCTACATGGATGAAAGACAGCGGCCACAAGCTCAACTCGGACAAGACCGAAGTTCTCATCCTGGGATTACGCCTGGTGGCCAGCCGTGCTGGGCGCACCCCCTACCCCGACAGACCACGCACACAACCCTGGCATCATACTGGACTCTTCACTCACAGTGGCTCACCAAATCAACAAAGTTTCCTCAGGCTGCTTCCACATGCTCCGTCTGCTCCAAAAGACATTCAGATGGATCCCACAGAATCCAGGACGGTCACCTACGCACTCATCACCAGCAGACTCAACTAGGGCAAACACTGTACACCGGCACCACCCCGAAACAGCTCAAGAGACTATAGAACATTCAAAACGCCGCCACCAGACTGATCCACGGCATCCCCCGGAGCAGACATCACGCAACACCTCCGACAACTCTACTGGCTCACAGTTAACAAGAGAGTCACCTTGAAGCTCCTCACTCATACCTTCAAGCTCCTCACTCATGCCTACAAGGCCCTACACGAGGAAGGACCAGCGTACCTGAACCACGGCCTCACCTTCCATGTACCCAACAGACAACTCTGATCCTCCCAACTCGCACTCGCCTCCATCCCCAGGATCCAAAACACCAGAACCGGAAGATCGTTCTATCTCGTCAAGCCGTGGAACACCCTGCACCTCAGACAGTAAGCATCACTGAGCCAATTCAGAAAGAACCTTAAGACCTGGCTCTTCGAATTATCCCCAACAGAGTCAGTCTAGCAGCTTCCCCGACACCCAGAGCCTTAAGACCCTTACGGGTGAGTAGTCGCACTTTACGATCCCCTTGAGTGATTGAATTAACATAAGATTGCTTTAAGCAATTTTCTAAATTGTTATATAATCAGGGCAGATTCAAGCATAATAAGGCAGAACATTCCAATGGTATGGGGCTAGGTAAGAAACAGACCTGCCCCCACATCTAGTCAGATGGACATGAGGGACGATAAGCAGAGCTTTCTCATCAAAGCGCAGCGAAACCCTGGACAGTAGTAATTCAGTTTTTGACGCAGGTAATTGGGTCAGTTTCCTGTTGGTGATTTATATGTAAGGAAGCAGATTTTAAAGATGACCTTTTCTTAATGGGTAGCCAATGTAAAGGCTTTCAATAATGGTCCGGCCGAATACAGGGAAGGAAGAAAGTCATGCAGCTGTGTTTTGGATCATTTGTAATTTGGAAATTAAGGACTCATTCGCTGATGTGGGTAAATCACTGCCATTGTCCAATTAAGATCAGGCCAGGAAGGTGGGGTAGTTAAATATGTGATATTTATTTTCCAGTTGCTGTCTGGGCTTGTAGGACTGAACAATTAACACAACTTTGTTCCTCCACTATCCACAAGTATGTTTTTTTTATTTTAGTACTTTGAAGGGCTTTGAGGATTTGTAATCTGCTCTGTACTCCCAAGAGCCCCTGTCCTCACCCCAAATCACACTTTTGGACTGGCGGCAGACATCTTGTTTTCCACATAAACACTGACTAATAGATGCAAATTTCCGATTAGCAACTACTATGGCATTAGTCTTCCATTCTGAGCAAGCATTACAGACCCTCCCATTCTCGGTCACCTTCATGGACACTCTCTGTAAGACCAGACTTTCCTTGCTCACTCCCTTTTGTAGGTGGACCTCCATCAGTTGTAGCAGTTACCTGCCATTCTTAATCGCACCTATACCCATTTGTGCAGTTTCCAAACTTGCCTTGCTGTCTCCTGAATTGGGAAATCTATTTAGGGGATAAAACAGCACAGCATACCATTTCAAAGCTGCCTGCCTGCTTAGAATCATTCATATTCTGACTGGTGGTCTTGATAACAAACACAACGTCTACTGCTCCCAATAAAAGTATAAACACTAAAGAAAAGGCTGCCAATTTGGGAACATGTAGAAGAAACAGACACAATGGCCTCAATCTTCGCAGGAGGTATCCAACGGTACTCATACAATGCACTATACTACAATTATTCCGCCACATGCCTGCAGCTAGGAAGATAACATAAAAAGCACCACCTTTTCTATGTACAGATGAACAGTTATTTCTATGAACCAATTCCAAAAACACATAACCAAATTAAGTCTATGGGATAAAGACTGGATTGTGGAGGACCATACCAAACTAGCAATCTCAGATGTGCATATGTTATGGCCAACCGCCAATCATTTTATAACCTGGCTGATTGTCTAGGCCTGTATAAACTTAAACACAGAATGCAACACAAGACATTTGACAAAATCTACTTTAGGTCTACCAGTAAACGAATCAGCCTGGCAAGAACTTCTGCATGGACAGAGAGGATCTGTTAGAACGTGAGAAGATGAAAGGAAAAAAAATGGTTAAAGGAAGTCCTATAATTCAGCTGTGATGCATTATCAGACTGTTAACAACTTTTCAATAGGGGGTCCGTAAGGTGAAAATTCACTCTTATTTAGGTGAATTTCTAGCTACAAATGTTATTTAAAATAAAAACTAAAGGAATAAGAAAAGGACTCCCATGCTGTAGATGCAACCATCAGTGGGATCTGTTATCTAATTCGTAGAAAACTACTACTAGTACATTAGTAGGCTCAGACATGGAAGATTATGAGAAGGTTACCATTACTTAGGTCATACCTGCTTCCCTGAACAGCCTTTCTTCTTTTTTGAACGAACTTCAGTTTCATCACCTTCTCCCTCATAATCTTCATCTTCCTCCTCCTCCTCATCATCATCATCATCATCATGTTCGTCTTCGTCATCGTCATCATCTTCAATCTCTGCACCAGAATCCTCTTCCTCTGAACTGTCTTCATCTTCTTCGTCGGAAGACGCTCCTGTATGATTATCATCCATAATGATTCGGTCCGAAATGAGGAGAACTCTTAGGCCATTTTTTAGTTGAATAAATCTAGAGCAAAATAAAAGTTTTTATGAATTTGAAAGTCAAAACATGCAGCAGTCTTGATGTAATCTGTACACAACTCACAAGCAAAGAAAAGTAGAATTATGACTGGCTTGCTCTCTTTGAAAGACGGAGATGGTCCCAGAAATAAAGGGAATTATTGAGCATCAGTTTTTTCACAACAAATCGAAAAACTCTATTCATAGGTTTGTCCCAAGACACTAGCCTGGGTACAAAAGTTTACTCACTAAGAGGAAAACAGTAGCAAAATACATTCAGGACAAAAGAACCAGCAATTCGGTCTCTAAAAGTACAGAGAAACAGAATGCGCATTACCTCGTTTTTATCTCACAGCCATATGCATCAAGTTAGATCTTGCACTGTAATGTCACTTAATACAAAACAATCCATTGCCCCTTATGTTTTGACTTTAGTAAGCTCAGTTTGGGTGTTCCGAATTCAGTACAAACAGTTCTTTGTTCCAAATCTTAAAACTCCAAAGTGAGGTGGTTTTGGTATACAGATATTCCAGTGGTTCTCCGAACTCAGTGAACCTGTATGGACTCTGTGCGCTAGTAGCATAGATCTGGTGGACAATGCCATCAACCTTTTTCAAAAAATGCTGGTCAAGTGCGAGGCTGCTTGAAAGGACTAGTTTTTTTTAGATGGAATGGATGAAGCAAATTGATAAACTACATCTATTTATAGGAGAAAAACAAGTTAGGTTATTTCTACAATTAATCTTCTCTGGTACTCAAACTTGAATTCTCATCAAAATGGGTCTATAGGATGATGAAAGGCAATGCAAGATTACCCTGGTATGGTGGCCAATCAAGGACAGAAAGGGACCATCAATCTCTCATAATTCCCACTCAATGTCCATACATTTAAGTCATACAGCTTATTTACCACCTGCGCAAGCAGCAGTGTGCAAAGGTGCATTCCCCAGCTAAGAAGATAAATAAATACTTTATAACAAGCTAGCTAAACTATATTAAACCTATGGAGCTGCCCTATTCCTGCCCTTCCCAACTACTCACTTCCAATGCATGCTGATCAAAATGTAAAAGTGGCTCCTTCCAGGGAAAGGAGGGAAAGAGAGAAAAAGGGTGGCAGGGGAGCCTAATAATATTAAATAGGTTACATTTGAGGTTCCTTACAAAATGTATTGGGCAACTGCATGTCCCTTTTTTCCAGGAGGATAGTTTGACAGATTTCAGAATAGTAGTCGTTTTAGTTGTTTGGCTTTCTGCATGGGTACACAGTCTGCACTCCATCTAGTAATGTATCTTGTTATTCAAAAGTGGCAGTTAAATGTAATATTAAAAAAAATATCAATGTATCAGTAAAAAGAGCACTGCATGGGAATCTTTACATTGCTTCTAGATATTGAAAAAATAAACAAAAACAAAAACGAATATAAATTAAACACTGGTGAATTAAATAGACTTGATTCCATAGCTCCACTTTCGCAGCATGTACCTCCTAGGAAACGTCTGAAATACCTGCTCACGAGTCTCCAAATTTGAGATGTGTATAATAAAATATTCTTTCCTATGTGCCCACTGAGTTCTATGATGGTGGAGAAGCATGGATGCCCTCATCCTAAATGCAAGCAATGAAAATAGAGCTATGGTCATACCACAATACTGGGCTCCGCTCCATCTGCTGCATCGATTATCGCTATGGCCCTGGCCTTTGAGGAGAACTACTATCAACCATGTTTACACCGCTGCCAAGCCAACAGCCCACATACATTGGGAAAATATAATTCACCAACACCAGCTCCGTGACCTTCCCAACTGCTTGATGTAATCCACTAGCACAGACAGAATCTATTCAATTCTAATCACACCTAGTCTGCAATTCTCTCTCTGACTTAAGAAACCTACAAAATAAAACAATCTTTTTCACACCCACCCTTCCTTCATCACCGTCCATCACAGTATGTTTTTCTACTATAAAACATTAGTGTTCAACAAGATATTGCACATCTGTGATAGGGTGGTGAAGGCACTATTGTGGACTGGTGAACCAAGTACTATTATTTCAAAGAATTCTAAATACAGGGATCTTCCTTGAAAGTGAATGATTATAAAGACCATTATTTTAAAAAAGACGATGCCAACGCCTCCTAAAACTACTGATACGTTTAATAGACGTGGGGAACCAACTATTCTCCAAAATAATTCGGAATAAATTGAAATAGTGGACTGAGTCTGAGGAAATACTCAACTGAACAGCGAGCCTTCATGGAGGGTAATTCCACATTAAATAATTGCTTTAGCCTGTTGTCCATAGGAAGAAAGTACATTGAACTAAGGAATAATTTGTGTTGCTTTGTAAACTTTCGAGTAGTTCACCTGGTGGCCCTTGATTATTATTGGAAATCCTGAAAAGCTTACTTTTAATAATGCAAGAGCTACAAAGAGGGAATTGGATGCGATTAGAAATTGACACGGAAGGAACACTCTCACATGAAATACCAAGCAAAAACTGTTCGAGACAGGGATGCGTGCCTGTTCTTTTACCATATTCAATCTTTAGTGGATTTTCCATCAGAGCTAACTAGCAGCTTAAGTCCTAAATATGTGGCTCTTACACCCTGTGTCTGCTCTACGCAGATGACCTAGTCATCGTGGATCTGACAGAAAAAGATCTCCAGAGAAAATGAACAGAGTTTGAAAAGTACTACACTAGGAGAAAACTGGGGGCGTGGCTTGAGCGCCGATGTGAACAGCAGCGGACCTCAGAGCTCCTCCGTGGCCGCCCTCTCAAATCATTTATCCTGTGCCCTAATCGGGGGCCCCTACTACGGCAATCGATTGCAGAACAGCGTGTGCCTGCCTGGCGAAGAGTTGGGATGCTGGCAAGGTCGGAGAGGGGAACAAGGCGAGGGGTTTTTCCCTCCTACTGCCTGACTGTGACGCAAAATGGCGGCCGAGCTGTCACCGGGAGGAGAGATTAGTAATTGCAGCGAGTGAGTGCCCAGAGTCTGTGCTGCTGGAGTGCACTAGTGGCTGCGTGGTGCTGGCGCCCTCTCTGGGAGTTGATCCGCGGCTGGGAGCAGTGGGAGAGAGCGCACAGTACTTGGACTGCCGGCGGCGATTGCCTGGTTCTAAAATGGCAGCGGGCGGGACATTGCCCATGCTGCGATACAACCCTCTGCATACGAATTTGGCGCTATGCGGGCCCAGCGGAGCTGACTGGAGGTGGTAGCCGCACTGTGTGGCTATGTGGACGTTGCCCGGTGACATCACCGTTAAGGAGCGGAGGTTGGCCAGGTGAGAGGTGCTGTGGCTGACTGTACACCTGTGTGCCCTGCAGGGAGGAGGGAACGCCAAGAGCGCGGAAGGCCCAGGAGGGGGACGAGGGCCTGGACAACCTGAAGACCCGTCCCTAGGAGATATTATGCCGGACATTGTCGCTTCGCGGGAGGCACTGGAGGCGAGTACGGCTGCCATTGGCTCGGATCTCACTCTATTGAAAGAAGATCACCAAAAACTGAAAGAGAGAGTGGCGACCAACGAAACTAACATGAAAGAGGTACCGGATGCGGTAGCCAACCTCCCCGCCTCGCTGAAAGAAGTGGTGACTAGGGTAAAAGTGCTGTAAATGAGGACTGAGGACAGTGAAGGGTGCTCAAGACGAAATAATCTCCGAATCGTTGGAGTCCCAGAGCGTGAGGAGGGGTCTGACGCGGTTCAGTTTTTGGAAACCTGGCTGAAAACAGAGGTTGCACTGGAGGGTTTATCACCCTTCTATGCGTTGGAATGCACACACAGGGTTCCGGCTAGAGCACCGAAACTTGGAGCTCCACCCACCCTTTGGTGGTGCGACTACTGCACTACAGGGATCAAGACTATGCTACAGAGAGCCCGGGACCACTAGAATCTACAGACTGGGAATAGTAAGGTGATCATCTTCCCGGATTACACTCGGGAAAAGTGCAGGGACAGAGGGTTTCTTTCATAGCAGTCAAGCGAAAGTTACGCCAGCTACATCTTTCTTATGCCATGCTGTTCCCGGCTCGCCTCAGGGTCACTGTGGGTTCGGATGTACACTTCTTTCTTACTCCGCAGGCTGCATGGGACTGCTTGGAGGTCCGGGGCGGCAATGGAGGCCGCTCACCAAGGCCCGCTTCCCCTCGGGCCGGTTGCCTGGTTCGGTGGCGCTGCAGAGACCCATCTCCCCAGCTGAGCGTCAGCAGGAACGTGACCGAGCGGTGCGAGCAGTGGTGCACATTAGCCAAGGTGAAGTCAGTCCGGCTAGCATTGGCACGGATGAGAGGGCTGGGGCAGAGTGCTCGAGGTCGAGCAGTGTGCTGGGACTTCCTGTACCGAGCTTCCGGATGTTACTCCACAGACAGCAGATGGGTTGCTTGGGTGAGCGATCTGTAGGGGGGTTGAAATCACAAGATGATCAGCTGTCAGACGTGACATTGAGACTTAAGTACCCGGTTGCTGGGCCACAGGGGGGAATCCACAACAGATGTGGGGCCCTGATGGGTGCTTTAGTTATAAGGGGGGGGGGCCGGGGAGGGCTCGGAGGACATCAGATGTGGGTTACACGCCACCTCCTTTCTTTGGTTTTTAGGATGAATATTTTTGTTTGGATGGGGACCTGTTCTTGTGTGCCTCTCCTGGGGACTGGAAGTTGGGGAAAGATTGATGTTAGGGGAGGACGGGGGGTCAGACATATCGCTATGGTGGCCATTTGGGGTCAGGAACTTGACTTAGAGCCATCGGTACCTCCGTAGAAATTAAAATTATATCCTGGAATGTACGGGGGATGCACACCATGGGACGGCGGCACAAAATTCATGCCTACCTGGTACGGAGAGGGGTGCAAATTGCACTCCTCCAGGAAACCCACTTGACGAAGTCAGAAGGAGCAGTGCTACAACGTCGCTGGAGGGGGCTGGTGTTCCACACCACATATTCGGCCTATGCAAGAGGGACCTTGGTATGGGTGCGAGCGAGGGTGCCATTTCAATGTGTTAGGCAGATTATAGATCCAGACAGCCGATTCACGGTAGTCGAGGGGCGGCTTGATGGCCGGGATATCACGTTAGGAAGCATATATCCACCTAATATTTAACAACCAACTTTCTTGGCACAGTTATCGCAGAAACTGGCAATGGTGTTGTCGGGCTCTATACTCCTGTAGGGAGATTTTAATTGAATTACTGATATAGACTTGGACCGCTCTCATCCTCCGCTCCCTGATGCACCTGCTCATATAGAATTGCTGAGGCCCGACGGGACAGGCAAGGGCACTGGGGACTGATTGACACTTGGCGGGCCCATCACCCGGGGGAACGAGACTACTCTTATTTTTCAGCTATGCAAGAGTTGCATGTCCGCTTGGATACTATCTTTTGCTCGCCTGATGTGCATATGATGATCGTGTTGAGTGAATACTTAGTAAGGACGACATCTGATCACAACCCGTTACTAGTGTCCTTGAACTGGTTTTGGGTACGGTCCACCATCCCTAGCTGGCATCTCCACTCGGAGGTGATGAAGACCAGGTCTTCAGAACCACCATAGGTAATGCTATTGAGGAATATTTTTACCACAATGCCAACACGTCCACTAGTCTGCATAATGAGTGGGATGCATTTAAAGCTGTGATTAGAGGACGTTGTATAAGGAAAGCGGTGGGAGTACGTAAAACCTTACTGAGTGATGTACAGAGGGCGGAGCAACGGTTAAGAGATATAGAAAAGGAACGACCTGGGAGAGAGGGCAACCAGGAGGAACTTCGACAGCTAGGGAAGAGGCAGCGAAGCAAATAGAGCGACTCAGATGTCACGATCACAGGACATACGCGGCAAGGGCACACGCTGAGAGGGATAAATCTTGGGCATCATTAGCTTGGTTGGCCAACCCAGCGCGCCGAGGGACACCGATCTTAGAGATGCGCGGTGAAGATGGGAGTAGTCTATTATGGCCAACAGGCTATCAACACACAGTTCCTGGAATACTATACTACTCTATATCAAAGTCGGCTAGATCCAGCAGTTCTAGAGGAGGAGGGTTTCCTAGACATCGAACTGCTGCAGATTGAGGAGGAGGATGCAGAGAGCTTAGGTCGGCCAGTGGAGTTGGGAGAGATCAGGGGAGCCATAAAGCGCATGGCCAGGAACAAAACCCTGGGTACTAATGGGCTACCATCAGAGTTCTATGCCACGTATGTGGATCTGTTGGTCCCCCCCGCTGTTAACACTCTACAATCAATCGAAGTAAGATGGTTCCCTGGCTAGCTCAACAAGGGAGGCAGTAATTGTGCCCCTCCTTATGCCGGACAAACCGGCATGGGACCACACAGCCTATAGCCCTCTCGCGATGCTTAATCTAGACTAGAAGATCTTGAGTAGTATTCTAGCCCATCGACTGATGGCCCATATGACAACGCTTGTGCACGAGGACCAGGCTGGGTTTATTCCTTCACGGAATACGGCCATGAATATACGACGGCTGTGCCAACTGGTACAAGGCTTGGTGGATGAGGGGGTAGAGGCATGCATGCTATCGATTGACATTGAAAAGGCCTTCGATAGTCTTGAGTGGCCATATCTGTTTAGGGTCTTGAGGGCATTCGGCCTGGGTGAGGGGTTTGTGGCCTGGATGAAGATTTTATATAGCCGGTCGACAGCCAAGGTCTGAACGGGGAGGCGTAATTTCTGAAGCCTGCAGGGTGGGCAGGGGGCCGAGACAGAGATGCCCCCTCTCTCTCCCTCCTGTTCGCCTTGGCCATCGAGCCTTTGGATGTTCATGCCTGGTCGGGACGGTATTACAGGGTATTGGACGGGATGGGTCAGACCCACTACATTGCTCTGTATGCAGACGATCTTTTAATGTTCCTCGCCAATGTTGCTGGGTAGCTACAGGGTTCCCGAGAATTGCTGGTTAGACTAGGGTGGACGGCGGGCTCAAAGTTAACTGGAACAAGACGTGCCTCTTCCCGGTGCGTGGGGTAGAACTGACACGCCAGATGGGCTGGATATGAGGTGGGAAAGCAGTTTCTTGCATTTTCTAGGAGTCAGAATTTATCATGAGCCTTCTGACTTATTTGAGGGTAATGTGGGGCGCGTGTTGAGAACCACCAGGAGTAATTTGGGTTTTTGGAGGATCTTGCCTTTGTCAGTAATGGGGAGAGTGGCGTTGTTAAAGATGGTAACCCTGCCCTGTCTACTCTACTATTTTGGAGCGTTAACGCTTTGGATCCCTGGAAAATACTTTGCCCAACTGAATACTATGGTTACGGGTTTCTTGTGGGGCTCGGGGCGGCGCAGAGTGGCACTATGATGCGCCCTAGGCGGGAGGGAAGGTTAGCAGCTTCTGATTTTGAGGCATATTATCACCCTGCGCAATTTCAATGGTATGCACGGTGGATGGCGGGGAAGTTGAGGGCGGAGGAGAACCAGAGGGATATGGACCTGGGCCTTCGCCAGCTTGCTAGGACTCTCTTTCAGCAGCCGCTTCGTGAAAGAGAGGTACAGAGGGATCTGTGGGTGGTGTACCAGTGCTGTAATCGCGCCAATAGAAGAATTGGGGTGGGGCCCTCGTACGCACCTGAGATCCCATTATCGCTCTGTGAGGTGTTATCACAAGGAGGAGATTGGCAACGGTTGCGAGACTGGGAAGACCTGGGGATCTCCACTCTGGGGGACCTCTATGAAGAGGGAATCCTCATACCCTTTCAGGATCTCATGGAAAGACATGAAATTCTCGGACAGGACTTTCTCCTACATACGGCATTGACGGCAGCCAAAAGCAAGCACTGGAAAAGAGGGATGGAGGAGCCGCGGGCCTTTCTCCCCTGCCAGTATGTGGTCACCTCAGCGGGGAAGGTTAAGACGGTCACCTGCCTATATAAGAAAATTACGCAGGGGTCCAGGACTCCTTTAGAGGGGCTGCGCTCTAAGTAGGAAGCGGATCTGGGGACGCCCATAGAGGAGAAGACGTGGGAGAAGCTGATGGAACGGGCATGGAAATGCTGCAGGAACGCGAGATTTCAACGAATACAATTTTATATGTTCCACGAGCGTACCTGACCCCTCTTAAACGTAATGAGTTTTTCGAATCCCGCACAACCTGCTCGCGGTGCAAGCTGGAAAATGCTGCATTTCTCCACATGCTCTGGGAATGTCCTCTGTTACACGGGTTTTGGGTGGAGTTCATGGCCAAACTACAAGAGGTAACGGACAGTGATCTGCAGCTGACTCCGGGTGTTTGCCTGCTATACTGGTTTCCCCACACTGCCCATAATAAACTCACCAGTAAATTCGTAGACTTAGGGTTAGTCCTAGCTACAAGAGAGATTACTAGCCACTGGTCATCAGGCCCAATGCAGCGAGATAGTTGCGGGAATTTATAAAGTGGGCGGACTGTGAGGGAATCTACCGGCTGCAGATGGCTCGGAGAACCAATAATGACAAATTGCTTGAGGTGGCTAGGGCCTGGGTGGCGATGGTAGACATGCTCAAGAATCCGAATGACTGTGATGACTGACCTTCTGAAAGGGTCGACTTCTCCTACTGCTCTGGAGCATTGCCTTTGTTGTATGGGTGGGAAGGATGATGGGTGCGGTGATTGTTCTGGGAGTATCCCCTTCGTTGGGACTCTGATCACTGACATAGTGCTCTGAAGTGGATGGCAGGAGTACCGGCTGTATGACTTCGGCATTGAGGGAGGGGAGCGACATGTCTGGCGGAGTGGGGGGGTGATACTGGGGGGGGAGGAGGGAAGAGGGGGGGGTTTGTTGTGTTTTGATAGTTGCTTATACGATGTGAGGAGGAATTAGACTGTGCGCAAGCCTAGAGCAATATGGACTTGACTCACAGGGCGGCATTGAAGGTTGTGATGGCACAGAAAATTCCATTGCACAGACAACATTCATGAAGAAATGAGTGCCGAGGATTAGGACGGCGATAGACGGACTATGGAGGAGATATGATAGGGCTACGGTCTATTAACCATTGTCTGGTGGGATGTAGTGAAATTGAAGTTTAATTGTCTAAATGATTGAAAACTTGAATAAAATTTGCTACAAAAAAAAACTAGGGAAAAACGGATAAATATGGACAAAAGAAACTTTTTTTTTATTTATTTCAAGACCTTTATTGAAAATGCATTTGACAGATAACACAGCTCAGTGCTTACAACCGTGAAGAAAAGAAACGGCCAGCAGCGTTATAATCAGGTACTTGCATAGCACTCAAGGGGTTTGCAGATATGGTACATTCATTACACAGCAAGCCACCTACAACCACTATGGGCCGGCCGCGTCAACAGTAACTTTAGGTCTTGGGGTTTTTACTTTCTTCCAGTGTAAAACAAACATAAACCAAATTGGATCAGTCTACTACCGCATTCCCCACCCATCCCACAATATAGCAGGAGTCAATGTAATAGTGCCGTTATGTCGTTTATAGTACAGATTTTACAGGAGTTATTTCGTATTACCAAAGTGAAGCGGCGTTCAATCATCCTCATGAACATTCAGGTAAGCAGTTAGATACACCCAATAATCCTTTGGCCTGGACCTAGCTGGCAACAATTCTTCATACGTGCGTAATGTGTCTTGGCAGTAAGACAGATCCCTTAGCCACTGCTTGACTTTTGGCACATTTTTACTCCCCCAACACATTGAGACTCTGGGCTTAGCTAATAATAGTGCCACCGCACAAAACCTACATGCCATGGGTTTCATCTTCCCCAATAGCCCCAGGAGACAACAGCGAGCGGTGCATTCTAGAGTTATTCCCACCATTTCAGACAATGTATGTATGACTTCCTGCCAATAGGTCTGAATCCTCGCACAGTGCCATGCTAAGTGTATAAAGTCACCATGATGAAAGTTACAGCGTGTGCACTTTGCGTCTTCCCTCAAACCATACTTATGCAAAGAAGCCGGAGTGTAATATGCCTGGTGTAGGTATTTAAAATGGATGATGCGTAAGTTTCCATTAGGCGTTAGGAGTGTAGTCAGGGTGCATGTAGTCTCCCAGTCTTTTTCCGTGAGGGGGTCCTCCAATACCAGGCTCCAACGTTCCCGAGCCCTATCAGAGTTGTGTCCTATCTCCATCTGAGCTGATGCATAGAGTCTAGACACTAAGTGGGTCGTGTTAGAGGTCGTCAGAATCAGTTGTAGTGTATTCAGAGTGGGTGGCTCCTCCGGAAAGGTGGGGTATAGGTGCCGAATCGCCATCTTCAGTCTATGAAATGTGAATTGAAATAACAATGATGGGTTGCGTATGTAGGCTAAATCAGGTTCCGTTAGGAAAGTTCCATCTTTATATAAATCTCCCATGGAAACTAGTCCCACTTGTGTTAAGAGGCCCATACCTACTGGCTCAGCTGTCACCGACAGTTCTGGATGATAGTGAAGTGGAAGAGCAGGTGCGTAGAGTGGCAGTTTATGTGCTAGTTGACCTAATCTTCTCCATGCTGCGTTAGTTGCATCTATTGTGTTAATATCCTTATCGTGAAGTGGCGGTCTGTCGTGTGTAATGATAGCGTCAAGTGGGATAGGGTTGGCATCACCCTCTTCAACAGCTACATGAGTCAGATATGGAATCCTGTGATACCAGAAGGTGGCGTACTGTGCTTGAGCACATAAGTAATATAATAAAAAATCCGGTACCCCCCACCCCCCTTTAGAATTTGGCAGTGTCAAGGTAGGTAGGTTGATACGCGCTTGTCTACCCGCCCAGATCAGCCTCAAAACCATCGCAGTTATGCGCTTAAAGACTTCTCTCGGCGGTTGAATGGGGATGTTATTGAAGAGGTAAAGGAGCTTGGGGAGTATTACCATTTTGACTATACAATTCTATCGGCCAGGGATAATGGGAGTTGTATCCATCTCCTAATTTTGTCCTCTAGGGCATCAATGGCTCTGCCGTAGTTTGTCCTGATGACTATTTCCGGGTCCCTGTGAAACCAGATGCCGAGATAGCGTACGGGGTCTGTTTGCCATTCTAATGGATATTCTATTGCGTGCTGCATAGTGGTGTCAGTGAGCGGGATGATCGAGGATTTTTCCCAATTTATCTGTAGCCCCGAAAAACCACCAAATTTGATGTATGTGCGTAATAGAGGATCTAGGTTGCGTGCTGAGTCGCGGACATACAGTAGCATATCATCTGAATAGAGGGAGATATGCAGGGGTCTACTTGGGAACTGCAATGCAAGATGATGGCTCTTCTGCCTAACCATGCAGGCCAGGGGTTCTAGGGCTAGGGCAAATAGAAGGGGGGACAATGGACAGCCCTGTCTGGTCCCTCCTCCGATAGTAAAAGCCTCAGAGACATATCCATTAATCCGGACTCTGGCAGTTGGTTTCGTGTATAACAGTTGGATCCATTGAATGTATATCAGGGGAAAGCCCATCCTGTGCAGTATTGTAATTAAATAAGACCATTCAATAGAATCTAACGCCTTAGCGGCGTCCAGGATCACTGCTACAGCTTTCGTGGTCGGAGCTAGATAGTGCGAGACCGCAAAGAGTGTTCTGGTATTGTGAGTTGTATTGCGAGAGGGTATGAAACCCGCCTGGTCTGGAAGGACCAAATTCGTCATGAGCGGTTGCAATCGCACAGCAAGTATTTTTGCAAGTATTTTTGAGTCCACATTAAGTAAGGAAAGTGGGCGATATGAGTTACAACTATCCGGGTCTTTGTCCGGTTTAAGAAGCGTTACTATTAGCGCCTCCCGCAGTGTGGATGGCAGCATCTGAACATCATGTGCGGCTCCAAACATGGCAACCAACCGAGGTGCTAGCAGATCTCTGTATGTTTTATAAAATTCACAAGTGAAGCCATCCGGGCCAGGTGTCTTGCCATTGGGTAAGGATTGGATCACCTCTATCACCTCTTCTACAGTGATTGGCAACGATAGATATTGTCTCTGAGCGTCGGACAGCCAGGCAATGGCAACATCGTCCAAGTATTGGAGCGTGTCACGCTGTGTGGCCACCGGTCGTGATTGATACAAGTCTGCATAGCTTTGGGCGAAGCATTCTAAAATATCTGCTGGATCTGTATGTAATTGATTGTCACCCCCTCTGATCTGTGTGACGGTGGTGGTTACGCGGCCAGCACAAATTTTGGACGCCAGCACTCGCCCGGGTCGCCCACCTTCCCCATAAGTTCGGGCTACATGTCGCTTACTTAGGTATTTAACCTCGTCTTCCGCTAATGATTGGTGCTCAGTTATCGCAGTGCGTATTGCAGCAAGTATGGCTGGTAGAGGTGTTACTTCATACTGGTGTTCCAACATACTGAGCTTGGATTCGCACCGGGTCAATTGTGCTCTTATGTCCTTAAGTATCCCAGCTGTCGTGCTTATGCAAACACCACGAATAGTGGCTTTGAACGCCTCCCATACCAGGCCTGCATCGTCAGTGGATTTTTCGTTCAGTTGAAAGTATTCCCTGATTGCCTTTTCTATAGTGCCTGCATATATCTGGTCAGTCAATGCTGTAGCATTGAATCTCCAACTATATGGTGGCGGTATATAATTAGGAAGACGGAGGGAGAGCTTAATGGGATAGTGGTCTGAGAGGGTTTTTGGCATGTGTGTGATTGCCGTGGTCCACAACAGTAGTGCATCTGACCCTAACCAGTAATCTATGCGCGACCAGCTGTTATATGCCGCTGAAGTGTGTGTCGCTTCTTTGACTCCCGGGTGACGGGCTCTCCATATGTCTGCGAGGCGCAGATCTAGCATCATATCTAATAGTTTAGTGCGAGCCTGTGTGTGGTGTTCCGTTGTGTTACCCGATCTGTCCAGCCTATCTTCTAGGGCCAGATTAAGATCCCCACCCCAAAGTATTGTTTGATCGTCCTCGTAGTGTAGCTGTTGCCAGATTTCATGATAAAAGTCGGGCGCATCAATGTTCGGGCCGTATGTGTTCACCAGTGTCAATGGACGTCCCCGTAGTCTACCCTTGAGTATAATATATCGGCCATACATGTCTAAAACCGTTGCGTCAATCCTAAAATTCGTACCTTTCTTCACTAGGAAGGAAACCCCTCTAGAGTACGATGAATATTTTGAACAGTGAATGGATTCCGCCCACCTCCTTCCCACTTGGGTAGTCGAGTGTGGAGCTTCATGCGTCTCCTGAAACAGGACAATATCTATGTGCCACCTATCCAGACATGCAAATATCTGACGTGTTTTTTTGGGGTTGGTGTACCCTCTGATGTTCCAGGTGAGGAAATTCAAAGATTGCGCAGTGAACGGAGCCTCAGCCATCGTAATATGTTTGATGAATGTTGATCGTTATCATTTTGATCCAGAAAATTTCCCCCTATGCCACACAGGAAGAAGCGTATGTAAGCACTCTCTGAATATCAATAATTATTCAGCGGTTGGGCGTAGGCAGTGCATCTCAAGCAGTCAGATCCATGAACTAGAATACCCACAATGTTTCCCCCCCCCCACCCACAACAGCAGCCCAATCCTGCTGATGCCATACCCCAATGAAACAGTCTAAAATCAATAACATTTCGTGGGGATTTCCCATAAGGGGGTCCGCCTGGGCTGCACATCTCCATCCGAGATATCGGATGTGGACGGACCGTGTCATTTAGTGACAACCTCTGCGTAGCCTTCAAATAAGTCAGAGCAGTAAATAGTATGATATAACATTGAGATCAGGTAATTTCTAGTAGGCAATAGGGCCGACGGGCCCGAATTTCATGTGAAACATAGTACATCCATACATTGCACAATCAGTACTTATCTTGACTGGATGAATAGTTGTGTAGGGCACTGTGGCATCTAATGGAGTCCCGGCAGCATGTAGTTAGATAAAGGGAGCATAGCAACAAAGCCAACAATGTCTGTCTAGGAGTACCAATAAGATGTGTGCACGCACCCAGAGCCCGTCAGTACTTTGGTTGAGTGCGTTCCATCAGCTAGGGGCCTCCCACCACGTCCCCGCCAACAAGGTCTCAGATCTCATAGTTGCTATTCAGTTAGGACTGATGTGTAAATGTTAGTACACAGGCGGGCAGTCGCATCCTCGACTCATCCCAGTGTCAATGTCTGATTCGTACTTCACTCAACAGTACAGCACTAGAACAGGAATACGTATGATCATGCAACTAATGCTGCGACAGACGTTAGCGGGGAAGCCGCCTTAGTGTGATACATCATTCCACAGTTGTAGTCATATCGTAAAGGAAGTTAGAGATGGGAGGGAACATAAACATTTCAGAGTTCCAGTGCTGGGTTGTGGTTCCGATCTCAACTGCCTCTGTTAGTGATTATTGCAGCAGTCAATACAGGTACCTCTTTCCCTCTCCCCCATCGTTCAGTCTGAGTCTATCGTAATACTTCGGTGAATTTTATGATCAGGTGTACTCATTTCCATATAGTACAGTGCCGGCATGTAGTGAGCTTTCCCCCCCTGCCAGAACTGGTGGTATCCCTGCGTATCTGGACAAATCATATTCTGATGTGCGAACAAAGTGGCGTGTTTTAAGGAAGACCAGAAGTTCACAGAAGCACATAGTGCGGACTTACAGTCCATTGGGGGTACTCGTGGCGTAGAGCAGTGTTCATCCTTCCAAGGAAGGTCTTACCAGGCCGATGTGGGATAGCCGTGAGGCTCTGCATCCGCGCTAGGGTTCAAGTCGCAGGAGCTCGTCATTCCTCGCCGTGGTCTTGTTCCTGCCTTGGTTTGGTCCTCCGGGAGGCCACAATAGTTTTGATGTAGTCGTTCGCCGCCTTGGGTGTGGCTAGTACCGTTGATTTGCCTTCCCAAGTCACCTTCAGTCGTGCTGGGTACAGCATAGCATAGTCTACTTTCAGGTCACGTAGTTTTGCTTTAGATGCATTGAATTCTCTTCGGGCCTGTTGCACCGCCATTGTGTAGTCAGGATAAAATTCCAGACGATTATTTTGGTAAGTGAGGTCTTTGTGCTCACGCGCTAGTCTCAGGATCGCATCTCGGTCTCTATAGTTTAAGATACGTGCCACTATTGGTCTCGGTGGTGTTCCCGGCGGAGGACGTGGTGCCAAAGTGCGATGAGCTCTCTCCACTATATGTAATGTAATGTAATGTAATGTAATGTAAAGGACACTTCTATAGCGCTGCTTTCACTCCAAGGAGTATCTTGGCGCTCTATCCAGCCTAGATGAAGGGGCTGGAGGGAAAGAAATGACCTAAGTACTATACCACACACTACACTACACTAGTTCCCAACACGTTGCATCAGACAGGGTGAAAATCCACGTCTTCAGGGCTTTCCTAAAGTGTGACTCTTGAGTGAGTGAACGTAGATAGGATGGAAGTTTATTCCAGGCCTTGGAGCCCAAAACAAAGAGTGATTTACCACCTTTTGTAGCCAGCCTAAATCGAGGGATTGTGAGCAGATTTTGGCTGGCAGATCTTAAGCAACGGGTGGGGTGGTACCTCTTAAAGCCATTACATAGATATTTTGGGCCCTGTTGATAAAAGGCTCTGAACGTAATAATCAAGATTTTAAACAGAATTCTTTTCCCTATGGGAAGCCAATGAAGCAGCTTAAGTGCTGCTGAGGCTGAGGATCTGCGAGGCCAACGCAACACAAGCCGAGCGGCTGCATGTTGGACCATTTGCAATTTATGGAGAACAGTTTTGTTGACTCCAGCATATAACCCGTTGCAGTAGTCCAACCTGGAGTTTATTAACGCCACTGCTACTGTCTTCCTGGCCGACAGTGGGAGGAAATCAAAAAATTTCCTCAGAGCTTTTATTATCTGGAAACACGTTCCGGCCACTGTCATTGCTTGATTTTTGAAAGACAGTTGGTTATCAAATTTAATGCCTAAGTTACGGGCAGATGTAATGGTCTTGGGAGGTGTTTCCGCATCCACTGGCCAGCATACTCCAGGGGAAAATAGGTTGTTTTTTCCGAACGGTAGAATTTCAGTCTTACCAGCATTACATTTCAAATGATTTTCAGTCATCCATTTGAATGTAGCTGCCAGACAATCCTTAAGATTTTCTTCAGCATTTGGTCGCTCCCCATCCAACACCAAAATGAGCTGGGTGTCGTCAGCGTATGAAATTGAACTGATCTGGAATGACGCGATCAGTTCTACTAGGGGCGCCATGTACAGGTTGAACAGTACTGGGCTTAAGCTCGAGCCCTGAGGGACCCCTGAGCTGACGACCTTTGCTTCAGATTGGTGTTGTCCTAACACTGTGATTTGACGTCTATTACTCAGAAAATTCGTCAATCACGCTAGGACTTTCCCTCCTACGCCTGCGGCAGCCAAACGATCCACTAAGATGTTATGTGAGACCGTATCGAAGGCTGCCGACAGGTCGAGTAGAATTAAAACAGCTTTCATTCCCTGGTCCATAGCTGCACGAAGGGTCTCTGCTGTATAAAGCAGGGCTGTTTCTGTAGAGTGTTTTGAACGAAACCCTGACTGGTTGGGATGGAAGATATTATTCGTCTCCAGAAAGTTTGTCAATTGTATATTGACAAACTTTTCCGCCAGTTTAAACAGCATAGGCAACAGGGAGATGGGCCGTAAGTTAGAGAGGGTGGTGGGGTCGGCCAAAGCTTTTTTTTGGAGGGGCTTAACAGCCGCACACTTCCACTCATTCGGAATATCAGCCGTGATTAGAGACGAATTTATAATCCCATTTATTATGGGGTTAACCGTCTCTACTAGGGTATGCAAGACCAGGGGAGGGCAGGGGTCCAGAGGTGATCCGGATTTGATGGCTAAAATAGCCTTCAAGGTCTCCTCAGGAGAGACCAGTGTGAAATCTTCCAGATATACGGTAGGCCTTGTCACCTCTCTCTGTAAAGAGACAGTTGACGTTGTTGGAACCAAGGGAAACGTTTTTACAATGGCCAGGATCTTATCTTCGAAGTAGTCAGATATCGCATCACAGAGATCCTGGGATGGCGGAATCTCCTGCGATAGAGCTGCTGGACTCATGAACTCCTTTACAATTTTAAAAATAGCTTTTTGTTCCTGACCTGCCTCAGTAACAGCCTGTAAATAGTGGGCCTTTTTAGCAGATTTTAACTCAGCATGATATTTTCGTCTGGCTGATTTATAGATGTTATGGGTAGTGTCGTCATATTTTCTGCGCCACCTTCTTTCCAGGATTTTTACCTCTCCCAATTCTAGTTTCAAAGCCGGTGTAAACCAGGGGGCACTCTTTTTAGTTTTGGTAGGTCTTAAAATAGTCTTATTAATTGGTTTTAGCATTGCCCCTGCACTGGCAATCCAGTTACAAAAGATTTGGTTGTCTGTAGAGGTATGACCGGATAAATTCGGTATACACATTTTCAATTTAGCTACAACATCCGGTCTATTTGCTAATTCTCTCCAATTGGGAGTGTGTCTGGCTTGGGGTTTTGTTTTATTAATTTCAAGAGGAGCAGTAGATAGGGTATTCAGAAAAATGTGGAACGGAATAAAAAAATGATCAGTCCAAATCTGGGGGATGGGTTCTCCCACCCTCAATCTAGTAAAATTGGAGCAGACGCAGTCCAATAAGTGTCCTGCCTGATGTGTGGGTTCCCTATTGAGAAGCGTAAGTCCTAAAACTTCAATAGTATCCATGAAGCTACTTACTCCAGATTCTTTGGGGGAGTCTAGGTGCAAATTTAGATCACCCAATATTGTAAATTGGGAAAATCTGAGAGTTAGATCACTCAAGACTTCACCCAACGTATCCAGAAATTTTAAGGAAGAACCCGGGGGGCGATATATAAGAGCCCCCGAGAATGTAAGTGAGTCATGGATCCCTAGGGTGAAGGCCAGTGCTTCGGCTCCTTTTAAGTCCACAAGTTCTTGAGTGGAGCATTTCAGAGACTTATGATGTATTATGGCGATGCCTCCTCCTTTTACTTGTGGCCTGTCCAACCGTTGTATAAGGAAATCCTGTGGAATGGCTAGGGCTAGATCGGGGTTGCACCAGGATTTTAGCCAAGTTTCAGTGACCAAAAGTAAGTCGAGATTATTCTCTACTATAAGATCGTTAATATTTTGAGAGTTTTTGACTAAGGATCGCGCATTGATTAAGCCACCCCGTAATACGGGTGCCTCTAAATGTTTATCCGGGGAGGGCTCGGGGAATAATGTGAGTTGACACTGACTACAACTAGCCGGCCCGACCCAAGAGTCCGGATTTAATATGTCGTGACAAGGAGCGTGGGGCCCTTTGCAGGATAACAAGAATTCCCTTGACATACCTGAGAGAGAAGATACCGAAATGTAGCACAGAGTCCTCCGCCTCGCCGCCTCCTTTACGCTGACGGGCGCAGACGGGCAGGACTCTGGCTTGACTCAGGCGTGAGTCAGGCGTGAGTCAGGCGCTCCCGCTGCGCGTCACCGCTGCGCGACCAGTGAGAGGATTAAGTACAGGCTCACCTGCCTATAAACACTGATGACAACGCTTCTTTACCAAAGAGCGCTAGGCAGAGTTCCTCAACGTAGGATTCCATCTTGCCCGTGTTTGTGGGCTCGGGCACGCCTGCGATGCGCACATTATTGCGACGGGATCTAGCTTCCAAATCCTCCGCCTTAGATCGTATGACGTCTAGTATCTTCTCAAAACCCGTACACTTAGACGTGCTCGTATGTGCTTCGTCTTCCACCGCTGATATTCTAGTTTCCGCCTCATCCAGCCTTTCGCCATGTCTATCCATTTACGCCGCCATATTGTCTACCCGACAAGTAAGGTGGTCCAGCTTCCCGTTTATGTCTTGGAGGCTGGATTGTATGGCCTTCAAAATAGATTCCATCCCTTGCGATGTATCGACTCCTGTATCCGTCTCTGTGTCTGATTGGGAAGTAGGCGCACGTGTCGTTCTGCGTTGTTCGAAGTTGAGTTTTGGTTGTTGCTTGTCCGGCTTCCCCATGTTGGAATGATCGACTTTACCGGATTATAGCAGGCAGATAATTTGCGGTGCGATCAAATGTATCAGGAGGGTAGGTATGTGGCGAGGCAGCGATATCTCAGCTATGGGTCTCGGACCGCGCGTTCAATAGGACCACTACCTGGGCCTTCAGTTGGACAGTGTGTGATTAGTCGCAACGCTCAGGGTGGGCTCTTACAGGTCGCAAGTGACAAGACCACTTCTCGCCAGGCGCAAGTCAGCTCAAAGTCTCTCAGTAGCAGTATTGTTCCCTCCACAGTAGGCACAAGGGGATTCTCTGGCCGTGCACGGGGGGAGTTTGTAGTCGCAGTGCAGCTCCGAGCGTCAAGTGTTCCCCTGCCCAGATCACACAGTCACACACACTGGCTCATTGCAAAAGGGGCATTAGAGAATGCTTACTTCGTTATTCTGTGTCCCAAGGGGCCATAATGTAGTGCCGTCGTCAGTTATAGCCAACGGAGCGTTTCTGCACTCGGGGCGAAGAGCACCGGTCTCAGTCTCTATCAACCCAAGTGATCAGGGTATCTGTCACTGCAACCTCAGAGATTAGCACGAGAGGTTAATAACGCTCTGATGAGGGGCCAGAAGTCCTGTAACGGCTCCCCGCAGGTCATACACTCCCTCCGGTATTTCCGATGCATATAATGTTCCTAATGCTAGGTCCACCTAATGATCGGCATTCGTGAAGTGTTTACATGGGCGCCGCCATCTTGCCTGCCCTGTCCGCGCCGTTTTCGCGTCTTTGATGTAGACGTCCTTGAACACCTAGTGCAGCCTAATTCCCAACGTCTCCGCTCAGCATGCATTTACATCAATGGGCAGTCCGATGCAGTAAGTGGCCGCCAGCGTCTCATTAAGGGCAGCGGCCGCCGAGGTGTAATGCGGTAGCCCTACTGGGGGTCGCCATGTCGGCTGGGACCTTGCGCAACCGCCGTTCAAATTTGCAATTAGTTTCCTTGTAGGAGGTGGAAGCGTTATCTATAAGTCGCTCTATAAGCGCAGATCCCGAAAACAGTGCTAATCAATCACCCGTTGACGCTCCGGTGTTGTGGTTCAGGCCGTGCGGGCCAGTGGTGAGTTGCGGGCGCCATCTCACCCGGTGTCGGCAGATTCACGCTCCGGACCTTCGGGTTGTTTTACAGCACTTGCGGTGTTTTCTCCAGCCTCAAACACCAACCATCACGGGCTGCACCTCTTTTACCGCTCGGTAGTCGGCTGCATTTACAGATTCGGTCGCCACAAATTGGGAAAATTACGTGATGTAGTGTCCGTCCGGCGGAGCTGTCAATTCAGCCAGCCATCCCGCAGTGCGCCCTCTAGCGCCCTCCGGACAAAATAAACTTATGGTGTGTGGGCAAGGAAAGCTGAAATACACATGGAACCACAGGGACACAAAAACAAAAGTAGTCAGCAAATTTAAGTATCTAGGGAGGATGTTTTGTCAGAATCGGAGATGGAATGACATCGCAAACTCTAAAGGCAAGAGTACTTTCCTCAGTGTGTGGGCTTAAATGGTTCAGTTGGGATAATCGTGGCCCCTCAGTAAAACCAGTTTTATCAGCTTACTCAGCAATGGCACGTCCAAAATTTCAATATGTAGCAGAGTTTGTGTAGTAAATATGAATGGGGTTATTTGGAAGGAAAATGCTTCCTAAAAGAATCTGCTGTGCATTTCAAAAGCTGCAATAATTCAGGCCATTAGAATGGAAACAGATATAACAGCTTGAACTTATTTACCTTCCTCCAATTAAATAAGATTTTGGGCAAAGATGTAAAACTGCAAATCAAAAGATTGCCATTCTCTAGTGTGAAGAAATTGTTAACAGTCCACTAAAATAGGCTCATAAAGTAAGACAAATATAGAATGGTATATGTAGCAGGCTATCCATTAAAATGATACATATAAACCTACAAGTAATGACCATAGAATCTGAGCTGCAACTTTTAACAAAACAGTTTATGGGAATGATATGAGGGATCTGAGTGCTTTTCAGCAATTATGGATCCTTGGAAAAGTTGTGATGGGTTTCCCTGTATAGATCCTTTACCCAACACAGCAATGAAATAAGCAATTCTAAAATTTAGAATAGGACTGAATCCATTCCATTCAGGCTTATAAGTAATGAAAGCAATCTCAAATAACAACACTCATAGCACATATTGCTTGAATGTAAGATGTAGTTCATTACATATGTTGTTAGACTGGATTTGGTTACTGTCCAAACAAAATATAGTTTAAAAGCCTATTTTAAAGAAGCATAGTATAAAATAAATATGTCAGACATGCTGTTAAACTTTTAATCAATTTGAATTATCTTGATGTAACGTGCAATAGAAAGGTTTTTCTTAGCAACGAACAGCTTTTTAATGAGATTTTGAAAGGCTTTTACAGAATCAGGCTCTTATTGAACCAGGGATTTTATGGGTATTTTTTATTAATCTTTGTGTACAAATTCTGCTGATTGAAACACTAAATCGGAGTACTGGGATATATGGGGATGAGTATAAGCCTATGGGCTTTTTTTCAATAATAGCACACCTCGGTCACTATGTAAATATGATAATAGCAGTTGAATCTATAAGTGCTTCACTATTGAAATATTGGGGGACAATATATTAAAATATATTTTTATTGTTTTATTTACAGCAAAAAATGGAAAGCCCGAGTCTGTAAATATGTATCCCTGCATGTACATATGGGACTCTGTGCACTGTTTAAAGAACGTATACTTTGATGGATACTTTGTTTCTGCTCTATTTGGTATGGTCTGCATGTTTTAAATTTCAAGATAGGAGACTTGCAGCAATTTGTTCAGCAGTTACCAGGCAAGCAGAAAGTGACATTAACTCTGGCATTTCCGATCGACAACAGGACTGTAATATCAGCAGCCCAATGAACATTTTTAATGCTAAGTGAGGTGGTTGATGCCATCCGTCTATTAATATTAATAATAATCAATAAAGGATTCTGGCCTAAAATCAGCAAGGCTAGGCCAACTAAATAGTCAAAACAAGGGAATGCCAATACTGATACCACTTATACACTCAAATCAACCAATCACTCTTGCCACTCTTAGTGATTGGAAAAAAAATGTATTTAGAAATTAATTTCCTCTTTATTTATATTTAGTATTTTAAATCTACTTTTTGGAATCTTTTTTCTTTTAGAGATACAATAAAAACTATTTTTAAAGGGACCTATCAATGATATTTACAATATACACATGATCACATCCATAAACATTTATACAAACAATCAAAAAATGATATAACTTGAGCCCATCATCCCACAGAAAATCAAAGACAGATTAAAGTAGGAAAAAAAAAATCAAACAGAAGAAATTGAAAAGTTTTCACAAGAAAGATGAAGGGGAAATAAATACAATCCCAGCAAATGTTGGCAAAACAGTATAAGCTTCAGGTTTATACAATGAAATCCTCTTGATTAAATATTATTTTAAATAAACCTGATCCCTTTTTCTTTGATAACACTTAGATTTGCAAACAAGAAAAGGTCTACGCGTTTCAAACACTACAAATAATTTAAATGGTTCTCCTCAGGACCTGGGACATGAACTGTGAAAATAAAACAAAAAGTGCTTGTGTTATACACATCTCTCTTTAAATCATACTCATACACCTCAACTCTCTGCCAGGTTAAAAAGTACCTTGTACGCTTCCTTTTGCCGCCCGGCACACATAGTTGCTACACAGGCGATGTCATGCCAACCACGTGTTTCTACCGGAGGCAACACAAAATAGAACATGTTTAATAATGACCTTTCAAGGATCAAACGAAAGTTATAAACAAGGGAAATAACGGTTTACCTTAAAAAAATGCCTCACAGCCCAATTGTAAGTCCTCTGCGCCGTGCCTATGAATGGGTGTCGTTTTTAGGTCGAGGTAATATCCGGTCTGCCGAAGGCAGAACCGGAAGTACCAAAATTTAATGTTTCTTAGTGTGGACTATTTGTCCCGCCTCTGTTTTTGCCTCTCTCCCATTGGCTGGCTTCCTAAACGGAGGCCAGCCATTGGAGGAGAGAGCTGTCCCTCCGAATAGGCCCGTCCTTTTTGGATTTGGAGGTGTGTTCGGTGTTCTTCTTTCCACTTTTAGGCCACGCCCATTCTGAGAACACCGAACACGCCCCCAATCCAAAAAATCTTGAACGTTGTGTCCGCCATTATTTGTTTTGTTTTCCCAGTTTCCAGAGCTGCTCTGCTCGTCCCCCCTCCCTCCGCTCGCAGCTCTCCTCCGTCCCGCTCCCCCCCTCCCTCCGCCCGCAGCTCTCCTCCGTTCCGCTCCCACCCTCCCTCCGCCCGCAGCTCTCCTCTGTCCCGCTACCCCCTCCCTCCGCAGCTCTCCTCCGTCCCGCTCCCCCCCTCCGCCCGCAGCTCTCCTCCGTCCCACTCCCCCCCTCCCTCCGCCCGCAGCTCTCCTCCGTCCCGTAGATTCTTTGCATTAAAAGGGGTGAAACAGACTCGGGGTGGACTTGTTTTTCAAGCAGTGACTCATAGGGGCTACGACAGAGCATTAGTGCATTCACCAGATGATAGCGGAACAAGTGCCGCGGGAAGTGCAGGTCTGCGAGATTTCTACGTCCAGGGCTGTCTATGGCCAATGCACCTTTCTTGACACCGTATGCCACTTGTTCAGCGTGTGTGCTCAGCAGATTAAATACATAAATAAATCAATGCAATATGCAACACAAACACCTTTCTTTTCGCAGGGTTCCTTCTGACTGGAAGGTGCGCTTAATCATAGGTTGAAGGACGCATAGGTTGAAGGACGCATATAAAACTGCAATTAACAGGTGAGACATACACCAGTCGGGGGTGCACAATCGCACGTATCTCAGCACTTGCACGCGTGTGTCTCACAAGGCGACATAAATTCGACATCTTCTCACGGAGTGAGAATGGCATTGCGCGCCGACGAAGCAGTCCCTTTCTGACTACGTGTTTGCCAAAATAGGACAGACCCAGCTTAGCACCATTTCAATAATGCATTCACACTCCACGCTCAGCTTCATCGCGATCTGTCGCGACCTGACCCATGCCGCCCCAAGACAGGACTAGTTCCCCAATGGAACCCCCTAACCATAAGCATGCGCTCGTGTGCGAGGGGAAGAAACATGCGCATGATTACACGCACACACAAATAACCGGTGTATTTACAGGGCGCACGTCCGCTCCCCACACAGACGTTTTTTTTTTGCGCTAGTGACGGATAACTGTTGCTACTTTTACTAACACACGTGCTTTCTCCAGCACCATGTCCCCCGACGCACAGGCGATCCTAGAAACACAAACTGATGCAATACACTAATTCACACACTGTCTCACAGATACACGCATAAGGAAACCCACAGAGATGTATCACGCATACACAACATCCATTTTTTTCACCAGCACTCTGTCTCCCGATACTTGTGAATACTGAAACACAAACCGATGCAAATACACTAATTCACACACTGTCACTCTCACTGACAGATGCACACACAAGGAGTCACACAGAGCAGTACTCACACATACAAAACATACATACTTTCCCCAGCACTCTCTCCCCCGACACACAGGTGAACGCACGCACATATTGATCCGATGCACACATGCACACTATTCCTCTCACAGACAGATGCCCAAGGAGACACACAGGGTTGTACTCACACACACACACACACACACACACACACACACACACACACACACACACACACACAGCCTCATTCAACTGCCCTCACACTCCCCCGTGCTCGGTTTCAGCGGGTGCTTACCTGTGATAACTAAAAAAAAGTATATACATTAACTTAGAAAAGAAGAAACATTCGTGTGCAGAAACAACCAGTGCAAATCCCTGACAAAACAATGTGTAATGTGAAGTAGTGGGCGGGGCGATCGCAAGAGTTAAAAAAATGGAAAAAAATGTCATGAGCAATGCCAATAGCTCTACCTTTAATAATGCCGAGACCATTGCCTTGTAAATGCTTATTTTTAATATCACTAGAAAACACAGATACGCATTCACTTAAAGTAGTTTGTCTGAGATGGATAAAAATCCGGCACCGTGATTTCTGCAAACACATTGGAGAACGTGTTTTTTTACAAAATTACGCATAGCTCTGTGTTTTCTAGTGATATTAAAACAACAATATCCGTTCATAGTATTGTTACCATACAAAGGACAGCAAAGCCCAATCACAGCCTACTTAGTTCCTGAAAATGATGCAGAATGTGGAGGATCAGGGTGAAGATTTAACCCGGGTAGTTTGACATTTCTGAGGGGGATGGAGGGTGAAGATATTCCTAAATATATGACCACTATACTTGAGTCCACCTCTCTACAGCTTCAAGGTTGGCCCTTGCTTGGCAAAAGATGCATAGCAATACCATTATGGTGACTCTTAGCTGAATGGCCTATTCTTCATCATTAGTGGTTTAAAATAATCTCAATTTACAGAAATATGCCAATTTATGAAATTGTACACGTCTGCAATCGTTGTAGCCAATTTGTATTTAGCCCCATTATAAATCTCAGATTGTTATGATACTCAACAAATTTGGAATTGCAGACCTCTGAATTGTGGATGAGTACTTTACATGAATTTCATCTTCAGAGGAAATGGCACTGCACATGAGACTTAGTTTAGCTGGATTTATCCAAAATGCACACCATATTACAAGCTTTTAGTGTTACTGAATGCTGAATATTGATCAATGTATATATGGATATAAATAGTAAAGAAATACATATAAATATAGATGAACAATTATATTTTTTATTTTATTTATTTTTCGTTTCTCTAGTAAGCATGAAAAACTATATAGATATATGTCCAGATTATAACATTTATGCAAATATTGCATGGTTAGATACACAAACGTTATACTTATACAATTTTGTGTAGCACTGAACACAGTTGCACATTATAAATAGCCATATGTACATTTCTGTATTGTTAATTACAAGTAGGGGCATTCACATTTCAGTGAAGTAAATATATGTAGATAATAGTTAGCTACATTTCCAACAGAACGTATTGCCATTTTGAAAAATTCTAATCTGTAAGCATAACCTCATGTACTTATGTGTTAGGAATATATTGTCCTGCACATATATGATAAAGATTAAATATATACACACACACACACACGTAAACATAAATCATCATGAGATTTTCCATTCATTAGTATTGTTTTTAGGTCGAGTCAAGGCAGCACATGCACTGTCTCGAAATACTGTGTTCAGTCAAGGGGCTTACAGCCCACCTCCAGCTTCTAATTGGTTTTTGTCAGTGTTTTTTTTAAAAACACACTGCTTCTAGATGGATAATGTTTCCTGCTTGTTCCACATTTTTTCTCGATTGTTGACTCCAATAGATCGCCCCCAGGACTTGTACTCTTCAACTTCACCTATTTTACTTTAGGCTCAAGAACTTTATATTTATTATTGTGACCAGCTCTTCATATATGCGATCGCTCGCTCCCTCTCCTCAAGCTACAGCTGCCTCCTCCCTCCTGCTAGTCAGCTTCTTTGCTCAGCTGCAGCCCAAGCAGCGCTGCCAAATCACCCTCCCCTTGTTTATTTTGATATGCAAACGCTAGCTTCCACGGATCGATGTGTGCTTTTTTACAGTCAGTAAAAGGTGTATACTGCACACCGGTACGCAATTGCTCTTTGTTGCTTCCAGTCTACGGTCATGAAGTTCCGACTAATCCATAGGATCCGGACATTTGTTGGACAACATAAACTCGGGGCTTGGTGCCTGGACTGATTTTGGACACCACCGCAGGATATGTTAGCCTAAAGACCAGCTAGCTCACAGTGCCACCGCAGGCGCCCCTTGAGCGATTGGTGTCTGGCAACCATTAAACAGGACAACCCTGAACCCTCAGGGATAGTGGAAACAGTGCAGAACCTTTCGCTCAATGACTCGTGCTCACTTATTCTCAGAGAGGTATACAGAGAATACACAGCGGGACGTTTTCAATATATCTATTGATTCAACGTTATTCTTGTAAAACAGACAGAAGCAGATAACAGTGATTAGAAGCACCAAGAACGTAAATAGTAGATATAGTTCTACCATGGTTCTAAAATAGTGTGTATATGCAGGCATATACAAATATAAAACAAGACAGTAATTGAGTATACTCCTACTATGCAAAACCTACCCTAAGTGTACCTAGAGTGTGTGTAGGTATAGAGCCAGGAATACCCCCAAGGGAAGAGCCAACGCCATTACCTGATGTGACAGAACGAAGGACCCCGTTGTGGTCACAAACTGGACACAATGATTCAGAAAAGGGGGTGGTGATGAACAGAGTGCCTGAATTAAGCAGACCACTCTTACCCAGTCCAAAGATCAGGGCTTGATCCATCACCGTTTTTTAGCTCACTGCACCATCCCAGCTCAGAACTTGGCTATATGCAAATTAGTCTGTTCCTGTCCCAGTGCATGATGGGAACAGGGCAAACCAAACTACCAAGCCAATTCTTATACTGGGAAGGAAACAAGCTTCCGGGGACCGGTTTCTGCCATTTCAGGCGTCGTCGGCCCGGCTTGCTTGAATCCTGATGGTGCAATGAGCAAGGGACTCACATCTGAGTATACCCTTCCACGCTTATGGTGGACAAAATGATTCAGAAAAGGGGGTGGTGATGAACAGAGTGCCTGAATTAAGCAGACCACTCTTACCCAGTCCAAAGATCAGGGCTTGATCCATCACCGTTTTTTAGCTCACTGCACCATCCCAGCTCAGAACTTGGCTATATGCAAATTAGTCTGTTCCTGTCCCAGTGCATGATGGGAACAGGGCAAACCAAACTACCAAGCCAATTCTTATACTGGGAAGGAAACAAGCTTCCGGGGACCGGTTTCTGCCATTTCAGGCGTCGTCGGCCCGGCTTGCTTGAATCCTGACGGTGCAATGAGCAAGGGACTCACATCTGAGTATACCCTTCCACGCTTATGGTGGACAAAATGATTCAGAAAAGGGGGTGGTGATGAACAGAGTGCCTGAATTAAGCAGACCACTCTTACCCAGTCCAAAGATCAGGGCTTGATCCATCACCGTTTTTTAGCTCACTGCACCATCCCAGCTCAGAACTTGGCTATATGCAAATTAGTCTGTTCCTGTCCCAGTGCATGATGGGAACAGGGAAAACCAAACTACCAAGCCAATTCTTATACTGGGAAGGAAACAAGCTTCCGGGGACCGGTTTCTGCCATTTCAGGCGTCGTCGGCCCGGCTTGCTTGAATCCTGATGGTGCAAATCACGAAATGTCAGACCACTGTGTGGTAAATTTCTCAGCATGCCTGAACCCTCAGTGTCAGTTGAAGTGCCTTCTCTACTGATCTATCGGGTTGCTCATCTTTTAAAATAGAAAGCAGCCTTGCGATGTGCATATAGATTAGTGATATTTTCAAAAGGAGGGAGGAAGGAGATCACTTGATCAACGGACACCGTTTACCACTCAAGGGAGTGGAAGGTCCAGTCGCAGCGTGTGCCCGTATCAATGGTTACAACAAGGGGTTGCTGGACTGTTCCTGAGCGTGGTAGATTAGTGATGGCATAGATAAGTAGATAGACCTGTCGCCCCGAGGATGAAGACAGAGATGACAGTTATACATAGCGCACAAAGAAACCTTGTACATCATGTTCAGGGCATTGTGATAATGTTGTGCGAAGGTAGATGTGTAAACAAGTTTGGTTTCAGAGAAACTAATCAACATTGTCATGCAAGCAAATATGTGCAAAAGTTCATGGCTGAAATTTTATTGTGAGGACAATGTGAGAAATAAGCTGCTTAGCTACATGGGCCTAACCTGTGAATATAACACCCACTCCTCATACTAAGGGTCGATATATATACAAAAAAAACTATCTAAAAAGGCCAAGGGAACATTCAAAAACGTTTAAAACATCTAAAAGCAAGCTTCCCCTTAAAATTGTAAATTAAACGCATTAAAGTTATTATACCGTTTGAAATCTCAAGCACTCAGAAAGCCCAGAAAAGAAAGCAAAAGGGGTTTTGGTTCATTTTGTTTAAAAGCAGGCCAAATTGTTCCCACAAAAAAGAAGTCAAATATTTGTGTATTCCAAGTAGCAGGACTAGCGGGAGCCCTCCAAAAAAAACTTCCCAACACAGAGTGTATGAAAGATGGTATAACTCAGAAAATCATTGGAAAGGTGCTAACCAATCCAGAGCCGATACATTTAAAAAAGTGCACTATTCCTTTCGTATCAGACATGTTAAAAATACACTGGCCCAGCTCCCCAAAATGCAGCGGGAAGTTAGTATGGAGTAGTGTCTGTATCGCAGACGAGGACCTTGCAACCTGGAAATCAAACGTTTCTATGGCTGAAGTTAAGGCCACATCCTCTTGAAAAAGCATGGCTTTCAGTTTGCTGAGAGAACAAAATTGTACATAGGAAACATTCATCAAAGGCCATAGCACTGTCTCCTAACTGTGTGGGCAGGTGGAAACAGTACTTGTGTGCAACAAGTCACTGTGGAATTAACAGTCACTAGATAAGCGATGCCCGATCCCACTCCGTAGCAACCTTGATCATTCAGCATCAAATAGCTCCCATTCGAGAGCAGCCTAACACCGCATGAATCACGGCAGCTGGAGAATCCTTCAGCTAACAAGACAAGTTTGCTATCGAAGCATTGCATGCCCCGGGGAGAGAAATATCCTTGCAGACTAAGGAGCTGCTTAAAGCATTTTCAGTCAGAACCACTAACGAAAACCTCTGTGTCCCCATTCTGCATCTACACCCGAATGGTAGTTCCCAGTACTCCTGCACATAACCTTCCCCTAGCGCTGCATATCTGCCTACTTGTTGGTATTGGAGGCAATACTGGAATTGGAAAGTTGTGGCCGGTAGGGTGATACCATGGAATATCCAGTCTGTGGATGGTGTCTCAGCCACAGTAAAAGGTAATTGGACTAATTTTTCAATGTGCAACATAGTATACTTTGCATCTCTGCATGCCATTACTATTTGTCTATCCGTAATATCATATTCAGAAAACAGACTCGTACCGCTGATGTAACGCCATGGCACATGGCCAGATGGTAATGTCTGTAACGTCCAGCTCAGTATTACGATTGACCGGCATTGTGACTATCCCTGCTATAAAATAGACATATCTTGCTGTAGTATGTCAATTGCAGAAGACACTATGTTGCCCAGTGAATAAATTCTGGAAGATAATGTAGTCATACCTTTGTCAAGCACTACCAAAGTCTTTTCTAACTTAACCCTGTCGATCTTGCACAATATCTCAACAGCTTCCTGTTAAGAGATCATTGTATATTCCATACAAAAAGCGCTTTTGATGTGGATTCAGGGGGCCTAATAAAAAAATCCCTGAGATCCATGTCATCAGAAAGAACGGGAAAGTCCCAACGGGACTTGGGAAAGTGTTGAGGTTTTTAGCCAATCTAGGCACAAATTCCCAACACTATGTGACGTCACCACCCTGAGTGTTCTGCTTCTACATATTGCCGATCATGCCATTGATCCTAAACCCTTCGGTATTGCCCAGGAATCTAGATTGATACATATTTGTGTCTGTCAGCCAAACCAACCATCCCTTCCAATTGGGGTCTGATGAACAGAAAGAACTATTCTGTATCATCGTACCTAGTGAATCCTCACTGAAGCGTGTTAAAGTGCTGCCAATTCTCAAAGCGTGAGAATGCGGGAATACGTGGGGTGTTCAAATCCTTCATTTGTTGATATAACAAGATGAAGTTTGTTGCACTGTTTTGTTCAGGAAAATCATCTAACGTGGTAGGAGGCATGCTCTAAATAAGGCCTCTGTTCCCTGAACCTGCCAACCTTTTGACCCCCAGACAGATTTTGTATGTATGGTGTCTTTCCAAAAGTTCAAACACTGTATAGACAGTTGGGACATAAAGGAAGCAGAGTATATCAGCTTGGTGTTTGTAAGCATATTTTTCTTTATATGTATTGGTGAAAGCCAATAATAATACAAGGCTTGGTCTGATGTTTCAAAACCTGAAAAATAAGCAACCTTTTGTGCAAATGTTTTTGAACTACCTATAGGCAGTATTGGTCAGCATTCCCATTGTGTGTAATTATAAACAGCGTGTGAGATACTAGCTTGGTGTAACAAATGGTGGCCATTATGTTGGTAACAAAACATGTCTCAATAATTAGATGTACCATCATACAACTCATCATTAGAAAATGCAGCTGATTGCTCTACATCTGCGAGCAAATTATGCACAGTTTAAATGTCCCAATCAGAGTAAGTACTAGAAGTGATAATATAATTTAAGGAGATTTTAAACAAATAAGGAATTTGCTAACGTTCAGTAGGACCATACACATCATACGATACTCTATCTAAAACTATTCCTTCAGGAACTGGAACTGCTGTAACGTTCACCAGGCACAGGGCCCTTAGTTCAGTGTGATGGTGCATGTGGTTTAAGAACCAAGTTCACAAGTTGTACTGCGGAGCATGCTGGGAGTGTGTGTCCATTCAGAAGTAGGAAAAAGACAGTCACCAAACCAATCCAAAGTAACAGGAAAAGTAACCCCATTGCAATCCAGATATGTAGCCAGGGTGGGATGTAGTCTTTTTCAGCCAAAGGTAGAAAGCATACACGATTAGCTTGAGAGGGTCGATGGTGGCAGCTTTGGTTCGTTTGATCCGATGAGAAGTCATCATTATACACGACATAGCCAGATGTCATCCGGTATATGGAACTGGGAGATGACTCAATCTGTGGGATATTCACATAGACGTCATTAATTTTTCGATTTGCGATTTCTGTACGTATTGATTGTACAGCTGTAATTGTTTCAATAGGGAGAAATATAATTTCATTGTTGTTCACAGCTTCTCTCTGGAGAATAGAATCTTCTGTTATTAAAGCTTCAATCTAAACTTCCTGTACAATAGTGAGAGGAGTGCGGTGGCTACCCAGGAGTTCACGTGTCCTACTGTTGAGAATTGGCCCCATAATGAGGTTTGATCAGATCAATAGAGACAAACCTTTTGACTCTGCAACTGACAAGAGGCGTAAGAAGTACAGTTCTGGTACCTTCAATAGCCAGGATAGGTACAGGCCTCTGCAGGATGGCTCAAATTCTTTTCTGTCCACAATTTTTTCTCTGATCAGGTCCCCAATCTTCGGGACACAGGAAGGTCTTGATGGGACTACCTTCACTTCCCCAGCGGCGATGCGTTTTACTTGGACTTTGCTTTGTAGAGCCCAGAATTCATTGAGTTCCTGTAAAACGGCCAAACGTTCATTGATGTCAAAAGGGTGTTTCAGCTGCCACTGTGCGAACACTATTGAGGTCTGGTACCCACATTCTTACACCAAACAGGAGTTTAGAAGGTGTACGACCACCATACGGATTTTCTTGGCATGTTGTTAAGTGCACTCTGGACACCATATAGGTGATTGACCCAACTGCCACCCGAGCCTAATAGCCTTGATGTTAAGGATTGTTTTAAGTCACCATTTTTCCTCTCAACTACCAAATTTTCCTATGGATGGTACAGGGAGGAGTACCGCAAGGCCACACCCAAACTTCCCATGGCTTCTTTGTAAGCCCGAGAGTTAAACGCCCGGCCCTGGTTGTCGTGTATTTCTATAGGTTCTGAATCGATCCCCCTATTCCTGACCCTATTCTGGTTAAACTACCTAGCTAGTTAACTAACAGTCAGCCCATGAGGCAAGAAATTCCCCATGATGCAGATACCGTTATCTGACGCAGTCACACTACGGCACAGGAACGTGTTATCTGATTAGGTCATAACGCTTGAGATCTAATTAGACAAGCGATATTCCTCCAGCCCCTGATAAGGCATACGACGTTCTCATAACAAATCAAACCTATGACAACCTGGATAATCCGTGCAGCCATTGTTTTGATTTCACAGAGAACTTTAGTAAAGAATGTGCTAACGAGCAAGTCGTATGACATCTTTATTGACGTACCTATGTCCATCCTTACGTCAATCCCGGCACCTTTAAGGTATAAATATTGCCGATCTTGCCCTATGCAAAACACACGCGTGGTGACAAGACGGAGCAGCCACACTTGCCGAAGCCGAGAGCAGAAGCAGACCCCGCAGGCAGCAGCCCCGCCTTCCTGACGCGCTGAGAGACGCGCTGCTATCTCAAGCCGAGAGACCCAGCACCGGCGCTTCCGGGTAGCCCTCGCAGGCAGCCTGGAATATCGAGAGCAGAGAAAGAGATACCATTCCTCATTCATCCTAAATTCCAGGTACAGAACTGAATAACCCCTCCTAGAGAATTCTTTAGTTATTCACTTGGCAAAAAACAAACTTAACTTAAACTGTAACTTTCTATTCCCGTCCATGTATTAGACTTAGGTCAGGTACACGGGGTAGGCGTATTTAGAAACACCAGTTGAGTACGTTTAGTCAAATGTATATGTGTATGTAAATATATTTTAATCATTTTAAACATCATATGGCTCAGAAACCATATCAATGTTTTTACAGTATTATTTTATACTATTGCTTCTAATGTATGCACTTTACTTAACTATAAGTATCGCAATAATATCGATCCATTTCTCTTGTACGAGAAAAGAGACTGATCAATAAATAACATCTTTTATTGAACACGCCCGTCTCTTCCTTTTCTCTACATTCTGATGAGACTAAGAATGCACGTACTGACTGAGTAAAATAATTGCCTTGTGCTCACACGACTCTTGAGATTGACTCTTGATTAGGGGAGAGCAAAGTTGTCATGTTCTATGGTTGTCAGAAACTAAATCCCTTCTTGTCTAATCAGGGGAGTTAATCCTTCCTTGAACATTCGAGAAAGTTTCTAGCGAACTCTGAGCTTAGCAGGCAAACCCAAAAATTAAGTCTAGTATCGACAGTAGTAGACCTAGTTAACGTCTGGCCTAGGCCTTTACTGCTGTAGGTACTATTCCAATGCGCAGAGCCTATTGGGAAAATAGGAACTACACTACATGGCGCCCAACGCGTTTGGAAAGGGCGATAAAACTAACGTAAGACATTTAGAGTAACTCAGTCGTGCTTTCTCACTCAGACCCCTTTTCCCAAATACTCCAAAGACGTCTGGAGTGGGTGAAAGGTTATAAATCCTCCAAAACCTCGCAGGAGGGAACTCCTATGTATGGTTCTTGGTATAGTCAACGTTGAAGGATAAAACAGTTCCAAAATATTGTGCACCTAATCTCTGTTTCCATAAAGAAACCTGATCTGCAAATAAACATAATACCATCCTGTCTGTAAAATGGGAGACAGTGATGGAGAAAGAGAAGCAGTTAGATTAGCGGCTGAAATAGCAGCAGCTGATAATGCTGCACTAGATGCGGACGCGGATATAATACTCATTCCGGTCGCCAAAAGGAGATCTATAACCTTAAAACTTATAGAAAATGGACTGACACCTAGAGGTGGCACAGTCATATTCGTAATCGAGGCACACGAATATCGGCAGACAGAGGTATACTATACATGGATACATTTTCCAGCAGCAAATGCTGTAACAAAGTACTTCCACTATTACAAAATAGAGGTTCCTCCAGAAACGTACACTCCTTTCGAGGAGGTGGAAGTACCACTCAAATTCCAAGAGCATTTGCTCTTATTTGATGGCGCCCTAAAACATAATAATCACATTACAAGGCTCGGTCCTTTAGGAAGACCAGGAGCAACGTGGCCGGTCTTAGCCGGATACACACCACATCCAGACATCGACGAGATGCCTGCACCAGAGCTATTAATACAGCTAAAACAACTACTAAAAATTCACAGACAATTAGTTCAGTATGTAATGCGGACTTCTACAATTCAGCCAGCGATTAAACTACCACAGCTGACCTCTCACCAGGGGAACACAAATAAAATTACACCACAGAACATCCAATCCTGCCTAGGTAAGGTTCCAGCTAAACGGGAACAGATACCATTCTGGTTGGCACAGAAAATCACCCAAATAGAGGCGGTGTTTCCTGACACCACCCCGCTAGAAAAACACAGGATTCTGACTACATGTCTCCCAATGGGAATCGCACCACACATTGAGGACTGTGACACTTGGGGTACAGTCTTTGCTTCCATCTACACAAAAACGCACGGTGTCCCATCCATTTCGGTGATACCAGATGTGCTAAAACAAATTCAAGATGAATACGGTCCAGAACCTGCTTTAACTCTTGGTATGAAATTACTGAAAGACTTCAAGCAGGTCTCGGCTATATTACTAGCCAACATAAAAGGTGAAGCAGCAAACGTGGCGATCCGCCAGAGGTTAAAAGAGACAGATATAGCAGACCAACCAGCTGAAATTGCCAGAATCATAGAAAAATCCTATGAAGAACTAGGCAGAGATAGTCTAGGTGGAATACCGGTAAAACCGCAACTGACTACAAGTCCAGAAAAAATATTTTTTAATAATAATAATTCACCAAAAAAGAACTGGGATGGAAACAAACAATCCAATCCAAAAGAAAAGAAATTCCAGTCCAGAGGAAGGTCTCCTAGGCGAAGAGAGAAATCTCCAAACCCGAGACAAAGGTCACCTCAGAGTGAACCCTCTGGGAATAGATATAACCTTAGAAATAGGGATAATATTAAAAAACCTGATAGATATCAAGACATTGATACACGTCCCTCTCAATCTTTTCAGAATTCCTCGCAGAAATCGGAAAGAAGAGGACGATCAGAAGAGCACGCCAAGTCCAAAGACAAGGAACCTGCTCAACTGAAAAAGAAATCAAAATTTCCAAAAAAGAAGGTAGCCAGTATCAAGGTAGTTAACAATGCCGAGAATACTGAGGACACAATTGAAAAACGGAGAGTGGGCTCAGACAATGCTAGACAGCGCAGCAGAGGTGAGCATAGCTCGCAAAGTCCTTATGAATCATCTGGAGACAGTGGACACGAATGAATACCTTCAAGTGGAAACTGCAGATACCAGAGTTAGCAAGCCCCACAAAATATACGAGATAACATTACGTATAGAGGGAGATAAGACTAGGAAAATAAGGGGACTATTTTGGGATAACCTATCCAAAGGCTATGACATCCTTCTAGCTGAAAAAGACTGGCCACCGGAGTTTGTCAGGGAGTGCCCTCATGGCGAAGAAGTAATTATGCCTGCCTTCTCGAATCAAATACCGATTCATAAAAAATACACACTTGCTAGAAAGTGGGCAGTGGCCTTAGCACCTGCTTTATATAAAAATCATGTAGGATGGGATGAGGATTCTCCTCCTCACAAAGTCCAGTTAAAATCACAACCAACTGCACAAAGGCAGTACCCAATTAAGCAAGAAGCTAAAAAACAAGTAAATGAAATACTAGATCAGCTAGAATACCAAGGGGTGATTGAAACTTGCACCTCACAAATGAACAATCCTTTGTTTCCGGTCTCCAAACCAGACAATTCGTACCGTCTAGTTTTGGATTACCGACACCTTAACACATGTTGCAAAACTTTTGCAGTGCAAAACTCACACAGTGCTGCACTAATGAATAACATAGTGCGCAAAAAATACAAAACAACCTTGGACATCTCCAACGGATTCTTTTGTCAAAACATAGCACCAGAGAGCAGATATTTAACTGCATTCTCAGTAAATGGCACTCAAAAACAATTCTGTCGGTTAGCCCAGGGGTACAAGAATAGCCCGGGGGTATTCTCAGCGAGAGTAACAGAATTACTACAACAATATGATGATGAAGCATTATCTTATGTCGATGACATTTACTTAACAGATGATGACTTGGAAACTCACTTGAAAAGAGTGAACACCATAATACTTGGTTTCGCTGCAGAGGGTTACAAATTCAACTTCAAAAAGTCCAGAATTGCCCATCTGACGGTCCTATTCTTAGGATATGAGTTATCAAGTGAAGGCAAAAGCCTGGCAGACAATTTCCTAGAGAAATGTGCCGTAATCCAAGCTCCTAAAACACTAAAAAACCTACAGTCAATTCTAGGCTTCCTAAATTTCGGAAGAACTTACATTGCTAATTACGCAGAAAGGGTCAAGCCCCTTTACGATCTAATTAAACCAGACTTTAAAAGATCCAGTTGGACTCAAACACACACAGAAATTTTGAGATCCTTACAAACAGACATGCTAATTAAAACAAAATTAGAAACCCGTGATAAAACACGCAACCTTGTGATCAGAGTCATCCCAGGGAAATGCGGATACACATACCTGACCTCTAATGAGGGAGAAAAGGTACCAATTGCATTCAAATCACATTTGTACACAAAAGCTGAACAGAGATTCAGCAACAAAGGAAAAATGGTTCAAGCAGTTCAAACCGCAATAGCTAGAGAAAAAGACATAGCTGATGGTAGACATATCACAGTCAGAACAGCTGAATCAGCCTTCGAGGCATTAACAACACCGTGTAATTTACCAACAACAACATTGGATCCAGATTGGTTGCAATGGGTAAATTCAATCACAACGGACAAAGTATACTACTTCTTTGATCCAGAACTAGAAGAATTAAAAAATCTAAAATATGAAAAAACGTATCCTCTGCCAATCGACATTCTGCCTCTAAGACATTACGCCTGTGTAATCTATACAGACGGACATGCTCAACCCTCCGTTTGGGGAGAACATGCATACAATCCCACATGTGAGATTACAAAAGAAGTGTGGCACGGAGGTAAACTAAGACCTCTATTAACAAAATCACACTCAGTAGAAACTAATTCAGAACTACAAACTGAAATATTAGCTTTGAAAATGGCGCTAGATAATGCGGATCGCGAATTCCCGACACTTATAGTGTCAGATTCATATTTCTGCGTCAAAGCATATAACAAGGATTTGCAGACATGGATTCAGAACGGTTACAAAGATGACACAGGTGCACCAATAAAGCAGAGACTTCTCTGGGAACAAGTAGCTCTTTTGAAGAAAGAACTACCAAAGACTCACGTGACTCACTCACTGAGTCATCAACGTGATGGCGTTCACGTTGTGGGGAATTCATTGGCTGAGACAGCCGCAGCGGCAGCCACTAAATCGGCTCCCGTAGATCGAAAAAAGCGTACATTAAAATACATTGACGGCGAAACATTGCTGGCGGTGAAAACGTCATCAAAAGGCGACTGCTCAGCGTTACCGATCAACTATCCACTCAATTATACATACATAATCGATGCAAACTCCGTCCCTTTTGCTCGAATCCCTGGAGTGGGGGATAGAGTGATTCCAAACATGGACAGGAGAAACTTGTTAATCGCAGACGCACACATGGGCGAGGGTCACAGACACCTTAAATTAAAAGATTCTCTGGAAGAATTACAATCACGGTACTGGTGGCCAGGCATGAGCCTGCACTACACCATGTTTGTAAAAAACTGCCCAAACTGTAACAGAGATCGCAGTGGGGAGAGAAGCAGTTTAATACCTCGTCGTATCAAGGCAGATAATATTACCAGCAAAAAGAATGGCTTGCGATTAACATACACAGGCTAGTTCCACTTATAATGTAGATCCACAGCACTCGGCTGACGTCCGGATTGTTATACAAGATTTGCGAGTCTAAATGGCATATACGCTAAGAGCATGCTACGTTCGACCAATTTTTCTTTTTCTCAGGCAATCCAGCCTGGGGGGGGAAGGAATGGCCAAATGAGCACAGCCCAGCGGGAATCTTCTCACTTCCTTCCTGAGGGTATGGGATGGTGTAAAGAAAAAACCAAGACAGAAAGCAATCTATAATAGAAAGGATATTAGGTTCGGGAGCTGGGTGGGTCAAACATCTAATAAGTGTCCAACGTAGTCTAAATAACTTGCCAAGAAATTCTCTGAAGGGATTCAGTCCGTACGAATTATTATTCGGAACTAGGATGTTGATCTCTGACCTTGATAGTCAGACTTCAGTGGTAACAGAAAAAACCTTTGATGTCAAAGACCGTTTGGCTATTTTGCAGGACTTAAACAAAACAAGAAAAGACCTGAGCAACATACAGTTGAAACAACAGCCAACAACCACTGAAGATTCACCACCTGTCCCAGCAAGACCTGTCTGGATTCCAAAAGTCGGGGATCTAGTCAGGGAAAAGATCGCGGTAAAGAAGGAATTTGGGCCTTCTTACAGAAAAGCAGTTCCTGTCTTGTCTGTCAACGGGACAAGATCAGTTGTACTACCGCCACTTGCTGGAAAAAAGGAGAACCGAGTTGTATCCATCGACCTGGTAAAACCACAACATGTGGCCGATAACAAACAGTAGGCCAAGTGGACTCCCAATAAGTAGCAGAACACCAAGGTTTGCTACCAGTACAGAGGTCCTAACAAAGAGGCTCATCACATTCGAAACGCCTACAGAAGAACAACAAGGACTATGCAACAATGCAATAGAACTTAGACCTCTGAAAACCCAAATAAAGAAATTTAGTAGAGACACACCAATCTATACAGAAGTACCAAGTGAAAATGCAAGAAACAAAAATCCTGAACCAATTGGAACAATTGACAGAACTGCATCCGGTTACTTCATCAACTTCGATGATTCCTCTGAAGGCTTCAGCGAACAAAAGACACAGCCATCATCAAAATCCTTTAAAGACAAAGCAAAGGAGCTTTTGAAACAACTAAAAGAAACATATCTGATTTCTCCATGGATTGAATTTTGGGTGGGTTTTGGTGCATTTATCCTCATACTTTGGCTCATCATGGTATTTACCTTGGGACGCTTCATTGAGGGAAAATATGCTAAAATGGACACAGCAAGTCAGAACATCAACTTGGTCCTCAAACCACACACATCTTCACACGTCGAGAAACGAGAACTTTCTTCAGAACTTTCTTCAGCCAACTTCACAGCAATTCCAATACCTGGTGGGGTAGCCTGGGACAACACTGACTATGAAATTTATGGTCCGGTCGAGATCCTGAAATATCCACACCAAATCAAGATCTCTTTGAGTGACTTTGCAAAACCAAACTCATTTGCTGATGATTGGGACTTTGAAAGTATTAACAATATGATGTCTGACTTAGTAATGTCTGCTAAATTTACAAAACATGATTATTTGTAGGGTTCTACAAATTATGATAGTATGTATTGCTATAACCACTATGGTAACCATTTCTTGCATAAATCTGCACAACCTAGAAATGTTTTAAGTTATAATCAATGGGAACATTGTGCTACACCTCCAAAAGGGAGCTCTAGAACCGTATATGACAAATATTCATATTTTTCAGGTTTTAACATAACTAATGCTGAAACATTTTATTACAAATTGTCAAACAAGACAGGGATGAAAACCATGATAACCAACACAAAATTGATATATTCAGATTCTTTCTTTGAAAAAATGAATACTTTTGGATTTGATTATTGGGACAAACATGTTGATTTGAAAAGTGTTTGGGGTACAAAAGAATGGCAAGTACAGGGTTTAGAAGCTTTGTTTAGAGCCTGCATGATCCCAGAACAAATGATATTTTTAAATGACACCGTCCAACAAACCACCTGTCTTGGCCTAGCAAAAATCAAAGATTTAAATAACCTGTCTATTCCAAAGCCAACAATGTTTAGCAATAACTCTGATACAGATGAAGAAATAGACATAAACCATATACTTAACCAAAACAGAACACATCCTGATTGGAAACAATGGTTGATCTGGCCCACAGATACAAATAACTGTCAAGATAGATTCCTGAATAAAACACAGGGTTTCAAAATGAACAGGCCAGACCCTAGATATCCTCAAAGACATCACCCAGGGATAATAACAACCTACAGTGTGGGCAAATTATGCCTCCAATGGCTACAGTATTCCACACTGCCTGAAATTAAGCAACACCTAACTTTACTTACTGATGGTGCTGACTTGCGTGATTTCATACTGGGACCACGCAAACAGCGTCATAAGCGTTTCATAGCAGCCTCTGTATATGCAGCATACAATGAGGCCTGGAAGGTTACTCAAATTGAGACAGCAGAAAGAATACGGGAAATTGACCGTATTAATTTGGAAAAATCACTTTCTGTAGTGGACAATGGGTTAATGACTCTGTCCTCCAGAATTTTTTCATTGGACAGCATTGTGTCTTCAGCAATCGATATATTATCGCAAGACTTACTATTATTACAACATGGTCAGTCACAATTGCGTTCTATTGTACAGCTTGGTTGGACGTTACAAAATCTGCGTTCAGGCTATGTGCCTTGGCGTTTAATCAACACAACGTCACTATTCCAAATCTTTAACCTTACTGATAGACAAATCGGTATGGCACAGAAGGGTGCTGATTATACAATCTTGAGCATTGAAAAACTAGAAAGATTACCAATGACAATGTCAGAACGACCTGTCAGTGAATGGATAATACACGGAATCATAAATATTCCAATCTCAACCTTCAGGTTTCAATACTGCCAAAAATATATACAGGCTGGCATGTACGAGAAATTGGGAAAAGGGTACCTTAAAACAACTTGGAACCTGCCCTATTCACATGCATGTGTCAGTAACAAAGGACAGAAAGTGTTTCTTAGTGGCAACAATTGTGCTATGTCACTGAGCGGCACGCTTCTGTGTAACGGTATTAGTTTGCACGGAGCCTGTGAAGGGAATTCATACAACCTTTCATGTCACCAGCAAGGCGCACCTGCAACTGAAATAGAACCATTCTTTCAAAGACTCTATAATGGGAGTTACATTCTTATTGTAGACCGCAGATGCTGTAGTCTTATGCCCGGGACTCCTTATCTCGTCACTACGACGGCGAAGGTCAAGTGCTGTGGACGTTCTTTGTTCCCCAGCTCCTTTCCAGACAGGGAGGCAAGGGCATGGCCCGGTCTGAAAATTACTTCTATTCGAATAGACACTTTAAGCAGAATGAAAACAGTGCTTCTTCAGACGCCTACAAGGCTCACGTCATCTAAAGAAACGTATGATCTACAAGTCGCAAGGACGACTGCAGAGATACATACATTATTATCAACCAATTCCCCCGTACATTTCGCGGAAATCCTGAGCGAAATCTTAAATATTTCTGATACCACAGGGGTCTCAAAGGTATTTAAGACAGTATTTTCGATGGCATTAACACCATTCAAAGCCATACTGGGTATTTTTCCAGACTTCGTCCATTCGATTTTTGGCGGACTTCCCCTGATCCTAGGACTAATTGCAGGAATCCTATTCCTGGTCCTTATTTTTCGTTATGGCAACCCATGTCACAGAACAAAATCTCACGACAATGGAAGATACGATCCTAGCCATTGGATACCGGGACCGGATATCAAAAATCCTGGGACTCTCCCGGCTTAGAGACCTAAACATGACTTGGTTTCTATCATTTCGACCAATGTGGCAAAGGTGTGTTTTACCTGTACTAAGGTGTCTGCTATGCGGAGAAGAATGCGTGTTAGACACCTGTCTGACGCTACAATCGGATGCGCCAGTGGATGCAGATACACTGTTGGTTCCTACCAAGGTTCACGCACTGTGCTGCCCTCAAAGGCTGCCAATTCTGATGACGGCATTCCTGGAATCTTCACCACTGCGATTGAAGAGTAGTGAAGTTCAAGATGAAAGCAGCATCGAACAGGTACGACCTTCTGTCAGCAATGCAAATCAGAATGTCAATGGAAACAATCATGCGCACGAATGCATGGTTACCCCTATTTCCGACTTAGAGGAACTTTCCCATGAAGCTGTTGACAGTTTTTTCGAAAGCCTGAATGATATGATGTTCTCTCCGGAACAGAAATAGAGACTTTTGAGTAAACTCGCACGCGGCGTTCCCTGAATTCGGCCTTCAACTTTAATAATAAAGTCACATGAACAATTACAATCCAGTTCACGGACAGCAACTTTTTTCAGCAAGCCCCTAGAAATATTTTTCTATATATTTTTTTCCCGGGACACTGATCTTCTGCTTAAAGTAAGAAACTATTCCTAGAGAACTAAGATTTCTATTTTTTTAGATTCTTTATAGACTTTATATAGACTTTAGCTGCCCACTGGTATGTTCACAATATATTTTATGTGATGAAATGGTTTCGACTTTTTTTCTGTATAGCCATATTAAGAGCCATTTCATGTGTATTTCTCATATACCAACAAACAATAATGCATAACAATGCGTGTTTACTTTTGCATTTGATTCATAGCTTAAGTGCATACGATATATATGACTGCAATTTTTCAGTATATTTGAAAATTTCAAAATGCATTTATGTATTTTGGGGTGGTAAGGTATACACTATACTCTATAGTATGTTGTACTATGTTATACTATGCATAGATTAGTAGATATGACCATAGTTAGCGTGGAGTGGGTGTCGTGTATTTCTATAGGTTCTGAATCGATCCCCCTATTCCTGACCCTATTCTGGTTAAACTACCTAGCTAGTTAACTAACAGTCAGCCCATGAGGCAAGAAATTCCCCATGATGCAGATACCGTTATCTGACGCAGTCACACTACGGCACAGGAACGTGTTATCTGATTAGGTCATAACGCTTGAGATCTAATTAGACAAGCGATATTCCTCCAGCCCCTGATAAGGCATACGACGTTCTCATAACAAATCAAACCTATGACAACCTGGATAATCCGTGCGGCCATTGTTTTGATTTCACAGAGAACTTTAGTAAAGAATGTGCTAACGAGCAAGTCGTATGACATCTTTATTGACGTACCTATGTCCATCCTTACGTCAATCCCGGCACCTTTAAGGTATAAATATTGCCGATCTTGCCCTATGCAAAACACACGCGTGGTGACAAGACGGAGCAGCCACACTTGCCGAAGCCGAGAGCAGAAGCAGACCCCGCAGGCAGCAGCCCCGCCTTCCTGACGCGCTGAGAGACGCGCTGCTATCTCAAGCCGAGAGACCCAGCACCGGCGCTTCCGGGTAGCCCTCGCAGGCAGCCTGGAATATCGAGAGCAGAGAAAGAGATACCATTCCTCATTCATCCTAAATTCCAGGTACAGAACTGAATAACCCCTCCTAGAGAATTCTTTAGTTATTCACTTGGCAAAAAACAAACTTAACTTAAACTGTAACTTTCTATTCCCGCCCACGTATTAGACTTAGGTCAGGTACACGGGGTAGGCGTATTTAGAAACACCAGTTGAGTACGTTTAGTCAAATGTATATGTGTATGTAAATATATTTTAATCATTTTAAACATCATATGGCTCAGAAACCATATCAATGTTTTTACAGTATTATTTTATACTATTGCTTCTAATGTATGCACTTTACTTAACTATAAGTATCGCAATAATATCGATCCATTTCTCTTGTACGAGAAAAGAGACTGATCAATAAATAACATCTTTTATTGAACACGCCCGTCTCTTCCTTTTCTCTACATTCTGATGAGACTAAGAATGCACGTACTGACTGAGTAAAATAATTGCCTTGTGCTCACACGACTCTTGAGATTGACTCTTGATTAGGGGAGAGCAAAGTTGTCATGTTCTATGGTTGTCAGAAACTAAATCCCTTCTTGTCTAATCAGGGGAGTTAATCCTTCCTTGAACATTCGAGAAAGTTTCTAGCGAACTCTGAGCTTAGCTGGCAAACCCAAAAATTAAGTCTAGTATCGACAGTAGTAGACCTAGTTAACGTCTGGCCTAGGCCTTTACTGCTGTAGGTACTATTCCAATGCGCAGAGCCTATTGGGAAAATAGGAACTACACTACATGGTCGGACCGGAGTGTGCCAATTGTGTATGTTCCAATTAAGACTCGCAAATCCTTTATACGAGTTCAAGAGTCAGCCGAGCACTGTAGCAAAACCCGCAGGAATTTGGAGCAAAAATCCACTACGGGCAAGATATACTTGTAAGCCCCATCTGATTGTAAGCGGCCACAGTGGTCCAAATAAACACAAGCCAAAGGCTTGTCCGGGATCAAAAAAGGTGTCTGTGCTGGATGTGCTATGGTAGAGACTTTCATCTGCTGGCAGATGTCGCATTTAAGGACAAAGTCCTTGGTCTGTTTTGATAGACCTGGCCACCAACAGCAGTGCATCAGTAATAAAACTGTAGCGATATATATATCAACAAAAGGCACTTGCGCTTCTGAAAGGGCTCACCACTGCACTCCAACCATCAGGTTTTCTTGGCCCCATGCAGCTTCACACTTCACTTCGAAGTTTATATCACATATGTCACATATGGGTTGGCTATTTATTTATTTATATAACATTTCTAGAGCGCACTGTTACCCGGAGGTGTCCTGGCGCTGGCTGATTGCTAGTGGGGGTGGGCGGGGGCATTAGTGAGAGAAAAGCCAAGTTTTAAGAGCCTTCCTGAACATGAGTAGGTCAGGGATCTGTCTTAGGTTGGCTGGCAGCGCATTCCAGGCCTTGGCGGCGCCTAGGGATAAACTTCTGCCTCCCCAGCAAACCTTCCTGAATCTGGGGATGACAACCAGCTTCTGCTCGGCTGATCGTAACGCTCGGGTAGGTGTGTACCACTGGAAGAGAGGAATCAGGCAGTGGGGGCCAGCGTTGTGTAGTGCTTTAAAAATCACGCAGAGTGCTTTAAACAGGGTTCTCTTCCGCACTGGCAGCCTGGTAGGTCTCGATCTAAGTTTGACGTTTCCTGATAATATATAGACACTTGTTGGTGTGTCCCACGCATGGCACCAGGATACATTGTGGTGCTACTTAATATATGAAGGAACTGATCATGGACTTTTTCGGTTGTTTTTTTGTTGGACAATCTAATGTACTGCAATATCTTACATGAATTTGGAAAATGCTAGATGTTGATTATTTTGCACTCGCAAATGATTTTCATCGTACTTTACAGGAATCACACAGCTCAAGATACTTATGACATTGCACATGCCAATAATTATATCTATGTATCTTTACAAATATTCACGATTGAAAATTTAAAGCACCAAAATATGCTTTTTTGAACATAGATTGCTAAACTCTGAAGTAGTGTCCGATTGAATTCGTACAACTAATATTATATCAGGAGCAGATAGCGAGTCTCATTTAATGATGTAACGGATTCAAAGAGGTGCGCATATTGTGGCCACAGAGTATTTAACTTTACAATTTGTTTGTTTTAACATTTGGGTTTCTAGAAGTAATTGTTTGAACTTATTTTTGAATTATCTTTGAACTACCCGTTTCAAAACACAAATTCACCACTGTAAGATGGCCGACTTAGTTAAGTAGCGCAAGTCCTCTTTTACTGTTTATGGACTGTCAACAGATCCAAAACTTTATCAATGCTAGTTTGTGTGGTGCACATTTACACGTGAACAAGGCTGTTTTGCTGAAACGCGTTGTGTGAATAAACCGGCTACTGCATATCGTGGTCTCTGCATTGTTTCCTGAGAGCGCATAGAACACTGTAACTTGTGGAATATATATATATATATATATATATATATATATATATATATATATATATATATATATATACACACAAACAGAGACAACAGCTATAGCACAGCTAGACACTTCGCTAGGGAACTTGATGCAGACTGGACCAAAGAAAAAATTATTTGCCCTGGACAGTATCAGCGTGAATCCAAGAGGTGGCAATCGCCTATCAGCATTGAGAAAACGCGAATCGCGCTTTATATTACAGGCAGGCACCAAATTTCCTTTTGGTTTGAATCAGGATGAGGAGATGTACAGTCATCTGTAGAATACCTATTTTCCTAGTATATATATACTTTTTATGTATCGCATGAAACTTACCGATTTCTCCTTCACTACTTTCTTTTAATTAAACACACCCATCACCTCTTCCTCACTGCACACCTTTTAAACCTAGGTACTGTTTTCTAAACTAGCATATCAAGAACTGAAATGTATGTTATCAATATGTTCCTAAGCACTGATGATTTGTCTCTAATTCCGCAGGATTACACCACTTACATGGGGCTGCGCAAATTTCACCATTCCTGGCAAACGTAAGAGCACCAGAGTCGTGGACATCAGTCCAAACTCTTAGTCACCGCAATGAATTAAGACACCCGGGTACTATACCTGAACCATATTGCACCCCCTACTGATGCAAACGACCGATGGAACTACTCATGTTTGTGAATCAACAAATATGATGATTGAAAAAATGTACTAAACATATAAATGCATTTAAACAGCACCTTTTTCTTTTAAACAGTCTAATGTCACGACAATTGTTTTATGTGTGAGGTAACACTTAACTAAGCTTTGGCATAAAAAAGTACTGTACCTTTAAAGTCAAAATGTTCTTTAAAAGCTGTAAACCAAAGAAAGCCTTTCTACTATGTCTATGACTATGCACTTGAGCACCTATATTTATGTATGCATTTGGAGACGTAGGTCATGTGACCAAGACCACGGACGTGGTCGAAACGAGTCGTCCTTTCTGCCCAAAAAAATAAAAATTTAACTTACTGCAACTGCTGTGGGCTCGCCTGAATTCCTTGTATTTGGAATCCTTGGATCAGAATATATATATATATATATAAATAAATTCAAAAAGGAGTTGTCCTCTTGGTGAAAGCCTCAAGACACAAGGTGAGTTCTTAGTGGTTTTAATAGGGAGAGCTGCATCTGCCACGTGCAAACAGACCTCCGAAAACAAATATGTAAGTCAATACGTCGACGCGTTTCATGCGCTGTGCGCACTTCTTCATAGGCTGACTCGGTGAATGGCACAAGCAGCGCCAGGGCACCTGTATTTCTTTTCACCAACACGCCCTTGCGGGCGGAGACAATCGTGCTGCCTTCTGGTTACTGTAGTGCCTGAACTGTTATCCCAGTGGATTGCTTGCCAACAGTCATTCTAGTCTTCCGCCGCAGCTAGTCCGGCCACGGCCGAAGCCTTGCTGTGTCCACGGTCTGTGTGCTGGCGCCAACCAACGTCAGCATTTGGAGGCACAAGGAGCGGAGAGGAGAGTCAGATGGTGTCGCTGCCCTGTTGCAAGCTCCCTCCAACCCACTAGGGACTTTGAAAATTTTAATGAATGACTGTTGGCAAGCAATCCTCTGGGATATCAATTCAGGCACTACAGTAACCAGAAGGCAGCACGGTGTAAAAAATGGTGTGGCCTCATTACACCTCTCTGCAATGCAGCCCCCTGGCGCATACTGCAGGTTCCAGGTGGGCTAGTTGGCCCCCAGGGACCCGCAGTATGCAAGGGGAATTAGTTCCTCCTCTGCAAACACTCCAGGGGTTGCGCTGCAGAACATTGTAAAAAGGGGGCGTGCCCTCTGAACACCTGCCTGCAAAAATGTAGTAAATCAGTATAAAAAAATAACAATTAATACATTTAAAAATTGTCATTTAAAAAACCTTCGAAATTCAATGAAAAAACCATAGGTTTCAGGCCTTATATAATTAGGAATTAGCAAATACAAAACCTTGCAAATTCACTTAAAAAAACCATAGGATTCAGGCCTTATATTGGGGCCAATTAGGATGGCGGTTAATCCGCATCCCCCGGGCCGGGGGAAGCCACCGCCGGCCACAGACAACACCCACCGCCAGATTAGGATGGCAGTGGGATTACGGTGGGACCAGCGGCGGACGGCTGGTCCGTCGCCGCTGATCCGCGGGGTGTGTAGGGCTATTTGGTGACGGTGTCTGCAAGACACTGTCAGCCAATTTAGGATGTGCACGGACACATGCTTTTCCGCCGTGGAAAAGCATGTGGACATTGGTGTTTGGGGGCCCGTTGCGGGCCCCAGGGTGTCGGGGGTGCACATGGAGGGTACCTATGGTACCCCCCAACATTTACATGCACAAAGCGGCAGGCACCGCGCGGTGCCTGCGGCTTTGTACATGTAAATGTAAAACATGCAGTTTTAACATTGCGGCGGGTGCTGCTTGAAGCAGCACCCGCCGCAATGATAAACATACAGGATGTGACCGCCAGGGTGGCGGTCACATCCTAATTTGCACGGAGGGACCTCCGCTGCCCCTGCGGACGGTCCCTCCACCTCTGGGGTGGCGGACGGACGCAGGTCCGTCCGCCATCCTAATCTGCCCCATAGTTAGGAATTAGCATTTAAAAAACCTTGCAAATTCACTGAAAAAAACATAGGTTTCAGGCCTTATATAGTTAGGAATTAGCATTTAAAAAACCTTTGAAATTCACTGAAAAAAACATAGGTTTCAGGCCTTATATAGTTAGGAATTAGCTTTTAAAAAACCTTTGAAATTCACTCAAAAAACTAAGTTTTAGGGGTGTTATAGTTAGCTGGACATTTCACTCATACAAAACCATTGAAGTTGTACTAACTATATTTTGCGCACCCGCAATCCACTGCTGATGATGCCACATATTAGATCATTCATGACATGGTCAGTGACATCACTGATGACATCTCAAGTGACATCACTGATGACATCATCCATGTGACAATCACATACACCTATTCATACACTAGTAAAATCTTTCATCACTCTTTGTAAAATACAGAGTATCATATTTGAATACATTGACACAGCAATACAAGTATTTAAAAACCCACTCATTGATTCCTAGATATATACACACATCTAATCACTTACCTGTAGATTCACTCATACATACTGTCAATGAACAATAGAACACTATCAAAAATACTTATACACCTATATCGACATTAAACAACAGCACACATCCTATTCACATATGAAGTCATCCTACTCACTTATGCAAACAATGGATTATACTTACATATTTACTTAGCAAAACACTTATACAAACACCACTTCTTCAATTCATTTAGATAGTAAGTCATACTTAGTGAATTATAAAATCATTATTACAAGTATACAGTTATCCATAGTCACTCACACAATCATTGAGTCTTATGTATACTTATTTAGATACAACTGACACATACACTGCCTTTTATTTTTCTAGTTTGTTGGACATGTACCATTGAGAAATATATTTGCTCATCACCACACCCATAAAGAGATTCACTCACCCAAACTGTTAGAACATGTAGTTTTAACTTCATATATCTACTGAATCAACTATTCACACATCTTTGGACAGTCACACACCCCCCACCGAACCACACACACTTTCACACTCCCATACAAATACTCAGTTAACTAATCAATAACTAATATAGACTTTCACATAGCTAGTAACCAACTGTAGAATCAGTTTACACAACAACTGACAAAGTGATACAGATATTCACACAGTTTAGTCACTATCCACTATATTTAGTGAGACATTATAAATTGGTCAAGTAAACAGTTAATTACACTGCTACTAAATCCTCCATCCAAATATTTATTTATATATATCCACTCATTCTTCAATGCAAATTGCTATATATATAACGCATATTTAAATAACGAAGCAAACCACATTCACTGGATGATGTCATCAGTGATGTCATTTGAGATGTTATCAGTGATGTCACTGACCATGTCATGAATGATCTAATATGTGACATCATCAGCAGTGGATTGCGGGTGCGCAAAATATAGTTAGTACAACTAATTATATAGGAGCAATTTCAACGGCTTTGTGTGAGTGAAATGTCCAGGTAACTATAACACCCCTAAAACTTATAGTTTTTTGAGTGAATTTCAAAGGTTTTTTAAAAGCTAATTTCTAACTATATAAGGCCTGAAACCTATGGTTTTTTCAGTGAATATATATATATATATATATATATATATATATATATATATATATATATATATATATATATATATTCACTGAAAAAACCATAGGTTATAGACCATATATAGTTAGGAATTAGCATTTAAAAAACTTTATTTTACTCACACAAAACCATTGAAATTCCATATATAGTTAGTTGCACTAACTATATATCGCGCACCCGCAATCCACTGCTGATCATGTCACATATTACATCATTCATGACATGGTCAGTGACATCACTGATGACATCACTGATGACATCTCAAATGACATCACTGATGACATCACTGATGACATCACTGATGACAACATCCAGTGACTGTATTTTTCTGTAAAGTTAAAATATGTCTTGAGTGGATGTATAAGTGTCTGGATGAAGGATTTAGTAGGTGCATGACTGACTGTATGAATGAGTGATTAAATGTGTCTCACTGAATGCATGGGTTAGTGACTAAACTGTCTTAATTTGTGCATCATTATGTCTGTTGTTCTGTAAACTGCTGCATGTGTTGATCATTAGCTATACGAGAGGCTATATGTGTTATTAATTGGTTGCCCAAGTATTTCTATGGGAGATTGAGTTTGTGTGGGGGTGGCTGGAAGGTGTGTGACTATGCATAGATGTGTGAGCAGTTTATTCACTAGGTGTATGAGTTCAAGAGTGCATGTGGAAACAGCTACATGGGCAGTTGACTGTGTGCATGAGTGTATTGATGAGTGAATGGATATCTCAATGCTACATGTCATAGTAAGTACATATGTAAAACACAGTACATGTGAGAGTTGGCATATATAAATAACTGTGCATGAGAGCCACTGAATGAGTGAGTGGTTGTATCGATCATTGTGAACTTGTATCAGGGATTGTATAAGAGAGTAAATATGTGTTAGTATATGTTTCAATAAGTAAGGTGTGTTTAACTGTATAGTTGAAGAAATGGAGGTGAGATTGTTTCTTTGCATGACTGACTGGGTGTGTGAGTAACTCCATGGATGAGTGGCAGTGTGTGAGTGTCTGTATACACTGAGTGTATCTAAGGTTATATTAGAGTCTGAAGAGGTTTATCGTATTAGCACAAGAATGATGTCAAATGAGATGTCATCAGTGATGTCATCAGTGATGTCATTTGAGATGTCATCAGTGATGTCATCAGTGATGTCACTGACCATGTCATGAATGATGTAATATGTGACATGATCAGCAGTGGATTGCGGGTGCGCGATATATAGTTAGTGCAACTAACTATATATGGAATTTCAATGGTTTTGTGTGAGTAAAATAAGGTTTTTTAAATGCTAATTCCTAACTATATATGGTCTATAACCTATGGTTTTTTCAGTGAATTTTCAAGGTTTTGTAAATGCTAATTCCTAACTATATATGGTCTATAACCTATGGTTTTTTCAGTGAATTTTCAAGGTTTTGTAAATGCTAATTCCTAACTATATATGGTCCATAACCTATGGTTTTTTCTGTGAATTTCATTGGTTTTTTAACAGCTAATATCTGTAGCTGTAAAATGTATTCTTCTTTAAATCCAAAAATATATTTTATATGTTTATGAATAATTTTTTTTTTAACAATTTTTTTTTCTTCGTTCCCGCTTCGCAAATCGGGAAGCTTCCCGTTAGCTGACCTTGATGCCGCGAAATAGACCGCGAGCCGGTAAACGTTTCTTTACCGCAAGTGCCGCGTTACAAAACAACATCGTGACGCCTCCCGTCCGCATGACGTTTCACGTTGTCGCGTGATACGTCATATGACGTACTACGTTAGCGAACTGGTACGCGAAGCGAGTCGCAAAGCGCAGGTTTCTGGAAGCAAACCGGGAGGCCCTGCAAAGCGCTTAACGTAAACACAGCAAGTCATGTGACTTGGTAATAACACTTTTCATTGGTTCATTTCACTTTTGGTTTCCTAATGATGTAAGACTAGGTCATATAATCTAAAATGAACACTTTTGATTGGTTGAGAACTCTTGTTTTTCCCAAATGATGAAAATCCCTCCTTCTTTCCTCACTCTGACTTTCATCATTGTGAGAGAAAGACCCTTTGTGATCACTGAGCAATGGCTTCTTTAGTAGCTTCAGCTGGTGCTTCCCCACCACCTCCACCACATCCAAGGAAGAGTGGACCACCTGCTCAAGTTGCAATTCAACAAGAAGAAGAAGAAGAGGAACAGGAGGACGAGCACGAAGAGAGGCAGTTTTTGCCTGAGCAGCCCAGGACGTCTCACCGGAAAGAAAACTTCATTTGGCAATTTTTTAAAATTCCCAAAGGTCAGAAAAAAGTAAATGCAAGATACGTAACTTGCCTTATATGTCAAGATAGACTGTCCAGAGGGACCGACAAAAAATACAGTTTCGGAAACTACACAATGCATCGCCATATGACTAGGTGGCATCCTAACAACTACAGTGCTGCACAGTTTCGGAACGACCTAGATAATCTCACTATTATGGCCAGAAGATCTGTTGTACCGGAAGTAACGGGACCAGAGGGCAGGGAGATGGTGCCAAATATACAAATGAGATTTGGTGATGTAAAACACATCTGCGCATTTTGCGATGGATTCATTTCCTACGGAGAAAAAAGCATCACTCTGATCAACAGAGCTATTGACTATCATATGCAAGTTTGTCCGAAACGCCCAAAATAATAAATACTTCTTTTTTTTGTTTTGTTGCTCCTGTTGAGCCCTTTACAATGAATCGTTTTCATTGCCCCCTCCAAGAAAAACCCCAAAAAATATAAAACTGTTCCGAAAAATTCAAAAACAGTAAAAAAATGTTCAGAAAAATAAAAATAAAAAGTTCTTTTCAGAACTACCTCCCCGTTATTAAAAAATTGGTACAATATTTAAAACTGTGCCAACCTCTATTTCTCTTAGTTCGCTTCCTAGTTCGCTCGCCGGTACGCGAACCGGAAGCGAACCAAAAACAGTAAGTATAAGGGAAGGAAACAGACACTTATGTTAAAAGAAACACAGCTATAAGGGAGTAAACTAGAGATACCATTACCCGTAATCCACTGCTGATGATGTCACATATTACATCATTCATGACATGCTCAGTGACATCATCAGCAGAGGATTGCGGGTTTTTTGGCAACATGCCTTATCCACGGTTTAATAACGCTGCCTTTTGCTTTATATAAGTTTTCAAATTATATGAAATATATACCAATAGGTCGTTATGAACCTTTAGGTAGTGCTTTTCTTCATGAGGTCTGGTCGCTTCCATACACATACAGATGTTTCAAAGATGATCAAGAAGTTTATCTGAATGGAGAGGAATGCACTGAGACGCCAGATCATTCACTAATGTGTAGGCACATACAGTTACACGGTTCATGCAACAAACACCGACCAAATATGGCTTGCGTGTTGCAAGGCACGCCAGTTCCTGCTATCATCCCCACGTTCAAGTTGTTTGAAAATGGTAGTTATTTGATGCTCAATAATGAAGATTGTTCTGAGTTAATTAAAAGTATTCCTTTTATCGTAACAGTAAGTGAACGGGTTATTTGCTGCAGAAATGTTCTATTTCCTCCCACACATGAACATAGGGAGTTTTCAATCTGGCCACAAATACCAACCTTGGGACACGTTTCAACGGCATGGCAAGAATAAGAGCTCTTTTGTCTCAGAGAGAGGTGGCCTTGAGTTCGGCCCGTGAAACTTTTGTACTTCACATAGCGAACACCCATACAGAGGTGCACACCCTTTTCAATTAAGATTTGCCTTTCAATTTCAGCAACATGTTTCCGACTATCTTTAACGCATCCTCCACAAAGTCCCTGGCACACTTTTTTAAAGTTGTTACCAGTGGTCTCGTGACTTCATTTGAGAAAATCTTTGGAGTCATCCCTGCTTCCTTTCATTGTATTTTCTGCACTCTGGTTCGTAGATTGGCATTTTTACTTGCATTACCAGCGGACGCTCTTGTGCTTTTTTACATTTTTAAATATGGATGTCCCTCCTATGCAACCTCCGACCCTGCAGCTGCTGACACTGTTCCGCAATCGCATGCTAGAATATTATGGCACAATGCCGTTGGCGATATTAAGCACGGCATATGGATTATCTTTTCGGTTCTCCTACTTCACCTGTGTCCAGCCTGTATTTCACTGCCTGACCTGTGATTTCGATTGGGCCATTGATTTGTGTCTCTGCGGACCGGTTTCTCCTGACGTCGACTTTAATCAGCTGATGACTCCTATCATTACTCACGAGTTGGTTTGTCCTGGCGAAAGGATTATGGCTGTGGCATTGATGCATGGACTACTTGGTCCCTGGAATTTACTGGCGGCAGCACAGTCTTTCTTGGAACAGAGCTTTCTTGAAAACCCACCGAGCTGTCCTCTGATGGTGATAGAGGATCCGGTGCTGGGAGAGCACGTATGTTCTTTTCCGCTTTTAAATTGGATGGCTGAACTGTTTTCGGATGAAGACGGTGACTTCCTATTGGAGGCTGTTGCAGCTTATTTTGCATACACAGTTATGTCATAGACCTTTTTCATGTTTGATATGCTGAGTACTAGCATTTCATTGACAATTCATTGACTTATTTGTCAAGTTTTTATTATTTACCTTGCCTATTGGCTTAAGACTCGATAAAGTACTTGGCTGTTTTATTTTTCTTTAGCATTAAATTTTCCTAGTTTTTAATGCTTTACCTTGCGGACCGTCCACATATAAACTTGCAATCTGCTCTCATGAGATGGCACTTCTATTATCTTATTCAGTTCGTTTCCGGATCATGAGGAGGTGTCATCTAGGTCCTGGATATCTTTACACCGTGTTAAGTTAGCATGGGCTCATTACCGGTTTAAACGCCATTTTTCCTTTTTTGCAACTTCTGCACACGACACTTAGTTGTTGCTTTAGCTTTCCACCTAGTAGTTCATCGTGGTTTACATGAGAATAATATGTTATTGGTCTACTATCTGCTTTACTTGTTAAACTATATCTGTACAGCGAGTGCTAAAGTTTCAAGAACAACACGATACAGAATTGTTATGAGGTCTGATCTCCACGACTTCATACTCATAACATAAGTGCAACTTCTGCCAATTCTGGGCATGAGGCGGGTTTTATATTGCTTTGCCGAACACACATACACAACAGTTGATGCGGTTCACATGAAGAGAGAGCTGGTGTATGCTGATGTGATTCCTTCAAATCTAAGACACTAAAGTATGGGCACGCCCTAAACCAACACAAAGAGACCTTCTTAGCAAATAATATAATATGTGTATTAGGGAGGGTGAGATATAAGCAGCCGCGGGCCGTGGAGGGAGTTACGATGGGGCAGGGAGGCGGGGAGGGGGAGAAGCAGGGTGGAGCCCTCTCTACCTTGCCCCTCCCCCTTCCCGCCTCCCTGCCCCACCGTAACTCCCTCCACGGCCCGCGGCTGCTTATAAGTGTTGCTAACTCTTATTCATTTACAGCATGTTAACATACTGTCACCATTCGCTTTTTATGTACTAGTAACTATGCTGGTAATTTTGCTACTGATAATATGTGTACTTGTATTCTCCACCCTGCTTCTCCCCCTCCCCGCCTCACCGTAACTCCCTCCACGGCCCGCGGCTGCTTATAAGTGTTGCTAACTCTTATTCATTTACAGCATGTTAACATACTGTCACCATTCGCTTTTTATGTACTACTGACTATGCTGGTAATTTTGCTACTGATAATATGTGTACTTGTATAATCTAAGATACTACGCCTCAGAAGACGGCATTAGTAAATAAACATTTCAAATACACATGTGTTCTTCTTAACTCCATGTTCTGGTTTCTAAGAAATATATAACGACCGACTGTTCATGAGTTCCACGTATCCTGAGGTACTATAAGTTCATATTCTGGATTGTCTAAACATTGAGAGTTTGTTATATCCAATGTGACACTGTACCTAGCTTGCTAAGGAGTTTTTGATTACTAACGTGAGTTTTGGGACACCCTAATTCGCCGAGGTTCCAATCCTCTGTCCACAGTTCTGTGTGAGAACAGAAACCCTGCGACAGGGGCACCCCCGACCCTTGCTGGAGCTTCATCACACTTGCGATACAACTCCAGCAATGCATTCGCCGAGGTTCCAATCCTCTGTCCACAGTTCTGTGTGAGAACAGAAACCCTGCGACAGGGGCACCCCCGACCCTTGCTGGAGCTTCATCACACTTGCGATACAACTCCAGCAATGCATTCGCCGAGGTTCCAATCCTCTGTCCACAGTTCTGTGTGAGAACAGAAACCCTGCGACAGGGGCACCCCCGACCCTTGCTGGAGCTTCATCACACTTGCGATACAACTCCAGCAATGCGCCACCTTTACGGCACAGATACATCACGCATCTGTGCTGTTTTTTCCCCATGATGCGCCGCATTGTAAATGCAGCACACCATAGGTGACGGAACAGCGGCACAGAATGACTAACACATCCCTGGTGATGCGCCAGTCATCATAAATGTATCCCTATGCTTCTTATCTTGTTAGAGATGAACCGCCATATGTATCATCAAAGTTATTTGCATTTCCTAAATAGCGAACTTTAAGGAATAAATAGCGATTCTTTACCATTCCTAGTTTGCGATGAGCTATTTGCTAATTAGCCGAATGTAGCCCAATGAAGCCCAATGTAGCCCAATGTAGCCCAAAGATGGCCGCCAGACACACAAAAAAACAAATGTAGCCCAAATATCAGCCAGATGTAGCCCAACTATAGCCCAGTGACAGAATGACCAATCAGCTTCGCAAACCTCCGTTACGCGAAGCGGAGCGCTGTTACAG